>NC_091983.1:222322807-223055307 GCF_044704955.1 Pristiophorus japonicus
ACGCTGACTCCTGCTGAGAGCACAGTTCCTTTGGGAACCTTACCCAGTAGCCCATTGTAGGCAGGTTGTTCAGCCATGAGGTTCTAGCCAGATCAGGAGCGGGACTCGCCTTCCCCTAAGTCAGGTTGTCACACTCTGCTAACAACACTGGCCAAAGAAGCAAGAAACACTTGCATTTCTATAGCGCCATTCACAATGTCCCAAAATGCTTCACAGCTAATGAAGTATTTTTTGAAGTGTGGTCACTGTTGTAATGTGGGAAATGCGGCAGCCAATTTATGCACAGCAAGCTCCTATATTTATCTCTTGATTGAGGGATAAATATTGGCCAGGACAGCGGGGAGAACTCCTCTGCTCTTCTTCAAAATAATGCCGCAGGATCTTTTATCTACCTGGTTTAATGGCACCTCTGACCGTGCAGCACTTCCTCAGTACTGCGCTGGGAGTGCCGGCTGGATTATGTGCTTGGGGATCTGAAGTGGGGCTTTGAACACACAACCTTCTGACTCCGAGGCTACCCACTGAGCCACAGCTGACACCTATTTAGTCCTAGGCCCATACTGCTCACTATGACATTACCACACATGGGGGTGGTGGGGGGTACATTTACTGACTGAGGGCCAGGCAGGGCCTGTTGCTCTGCTGTGTCAATCCTCGCACCCGCTGTGGCCGCAGGTGACGGAATCTAGGGTTATGGATGCTGAACCATTCTGTTTTGATTTGCAGGGATTTTGCTCGTGGATTTTGAACGTCTTCACTATGAAGTGAGTGACCTATGACCTTCCTGTCCACTCTGGAATGAAGCCCATCTCTTTCTTTCCCTGCTCGTATGTTGGATGTGTTGACGGGGCTGGGGGGGGTTGAGTAGGAGAGGGTGAGGTGTTGCCCTCTATGGTAGAATAGCACGCCGACACACTCACACTCACTCACACACCACAAACGTCCGTTGTCGAGGAATGATCAATCAGGCGAGGTGCCAGGGGTGGGGAGGGGGTGTGTGATTTGAAAACCATAGCCAGCTGAGAAGCCCCACCTCAGAGAATTGGACGGTGGAGGGGGCGGGCGGAGTTGTGTGTGAGATGGAGTCAATTGAGCTAAACCAAAGTGTGGAAAGTACTTCAGCTGTTCCGAAGCCCGTGTGAAGTCAAGCGATTGATGAAGGGGTTAAAAACATAAAAAATAGGAGCAGGAGTAGGCCATTTGGCCCCTGATCTAGACTTGAATATAAGGGGTATGATTATGAAGTTTGCATGTGATACTAAAATCGGCTGTGTGGTTGATAATGAAGAAGGAAGCAGCAGACTGCAGGAAGGTATCAATCAACTGGTCAGGTGGACAGAACAGTGGCAAATGGAATTTAATCCAGAGAAGTGTGAGGTGATGCATTTGGGGAGGGCTAACTTGGAAAGAGAATGCACATTAAATGGTAGGATATTGAGAAGTGTAGAGGAACAAAGGGACCTTGGAGTGCAGGTCCACAGATCCCTGAAGGTAGCAGGCCAGGTAGATAAGGTGGTTAAGAAGGCATATGGAATGCTTGCCTTTATTAGCTGAGGCATAGAATACAAGAGCGGGGGGGGGGGGGGGGGGGGGTTATGCTTGAACTGTATAAAACACTGGTTAGTCCACAGCTGGAGTACTGCGTGCAGTTCTGCTCACCACATTACAGGAAGGTCGTGATCGCACTGGAGAGGGTACAGAGGAGATTTACGAGGATGTTGCCGGGAGTGGAGAATCTTAGCTATGAGGAAAGATTGGCTAGGCTGGGTTTGTTTTCCTTGGAACAGAGGAGGCTGAGGGGAGACCTCACCGAGGTGTATAAAATTATGAGGGGCCCAGATATAGTGGATAGAAAGGGCCTATTTCCCTTAGCAGAGGGGTCAACAACCAGGGGCCATAAATTTAAAGTAATTGGTAGAAGGTTCAGAGGGGATTTGAGGGGAAATTTCTTCACCCAGAGGGTGGTGGGTTCTGGAACTCATTGCCTGAAAGGGTGGTAGAGGCAGAAACCCTCACCACACTTTAAAAAGTACTTGGATGTGCATTTGAAATGCTGTAACCCACAGGATTACGGACCTAGAGCTGGAAAGTGGGATTAGGCTGGATAGCCTCCTGTTGGCCGGCCTGGACATGATGGGCTGAAATGGCCTCCTTCCGTGCTGTAAACTTCTATGATTCTATGAGCCTGCTCCGCCATTCAATAAGATCATGGCTTATCTTCTACCTCAACTCCACTTTCCCACTCGATTCCCATATCCCTTGATTTCCTTAGTCCTCAAAAATCTATCTATCTCCATTGAATATAGTCAACAACTGAGTATCCACAGCCCTTTGGGCAGAAAATTACAAAGATTCACCACCCTCTGAGTGAAGAAATTTCTCCTCATCTCAGTTTTAAATGGCTGACTCCTTATTCTGAGACTATGACCCCTAATTCTAGATTTTCCTGCCAGAGGAAACAGCCTCTCAGCATCTACCCTGTTAATCCCTCTCAGTATTGTACATCTTTCAATGAGATGATCTCTCATTCTTCTCCGCTTCGGAGGGTATAGAGTTGGGAATGGCTAACATTCCGAGGTGGGAGAAATGGAGATCTGTCAGTGGGGAGAGGGAGGGTGACCTGCCATTACCACTGAGGATGTAATGGCCTAGCAGTCCAGGCAGCAGGCGTTCGAGGGGGTTGTTCAGCCTGACTGCCTGCCTCTCTTCCGCGGTTACATCCGAGCCAGGGTGTCCCTGGAGCTGGAGCACGCGGTGTCCACCGGTACGCTCGCGGCCTTCCGCGAGAGGTGGGCGCCGGAGGGACTGGAGTGTATCATCGCCCCCGGCAACCAAATTTTAATCAGGGGGCACTTGATCTATGGTTCAACTTTAAAATAGTTGTAATGGGCTAGCGGAAGGGACTATGGGGCCCATTGTAAGTCCCCTTCTCCCTCTGGCTCAGCAGTTGTCACCCATGATGTGTAAACATTGATAAAAGTGGCAGGACGATTTGAACAGCAACTTACATTTATATAAACGCCTTTATTGTAGTAAAACAGCGTAAAGTGCTTCACAAATGCAAAAGATACAGAGCGGTAATTTGAGAAGAGTTAGGGGAGCTAGGATTTGTGTAGTCTTTTGAAGGGTGCAGCAAATGTTTGTGGCGGAGGTGCGGCAAATGAGGGTGCGGGGCCCAAGGGCCAGCACGGACCAGCCCACACTGCGATATGTGTGCTAGATCCGTGCAGCAGAGCAGGTCTCCAGTCGTCCTGGTTAACCTTTGCTACTGGATAAAGACCTAGCTCTGTCAAGCCCGTGTGGTGGCTGATGTGCAACGGTCACCACACGTTAAACAAAATCCACACACAGGCATCTTCCACCTCTGGAGTTCAGGACTGGAATATCGGGTCCTTCATTGAAACATCTCTGAACTCATCCCTTTTAGTGTGGAAGCAAGTCATCCTCTTTCGAGTGACCACCTATGATGATGATGTTGTTTTTCTCCAGGATGCCTGTCCAGTTTGAGTGAAGCCATCTGAGCACAGAGATGGGTTGTGACATGGTGCAACATGACGCTTCATGCAACATCAAGGGCTTCACACACTCAGCAATATTCTACTCCTACCCTTCTCCCCGCCTTCAAAAGCCTCCTCAAAACCAAGTCCTCCAACCATGACACTGGTCATAACTTCCACCACCACTCAGTTACTTGATTTATTCTTCATTCTCGGGATGTGGGAATCGCTGGCAAGGCCGGCATTTATTTCCCGTCCCTAGTTTCCCCTGATAAGATGGCGGTGGGCCGCCTTCTTGAACAGCTTACGTCAGAGGGCAGTTCAGTGTTGGTGTGGGGACTGGAGGCATATACAGACAGTATGGGTCTGGTAGTGTAGTGGGTACGTTACTGGACCAGTAATTCAGTAGAACGTGAGTTCAAATCTCACCATCGCAGCTTCAGAATTTGAATTCAGTTTTAATAAAAGACTGGGTTCAGTAAAGTGACCATGAAGATGTCAGATTGTCGTTAAAGACCCAACTGGTTCACTAAAGTAACTTAAGGGAAGGAAACCTGCCGTCCTTACCCGATCTGGCCTATATGTGACTCCAGTCCCCACACCAACACTGAACTGCCCTGTGACGTGGCCCAGTTAGCTGCTCAAGAAGGCGGCTCACCACCCTCTTCTCGGAAACTAGGGACGGGCAATAAATGCCGGCCTTGCCAGCGATGCCCACATCCTGAGAAGGAAGAATAAATCAAGTAACTGAGTGGTGGTGAAAGCTATGACCAGTGTCATGGTTGGAGGGCTTGGCTTTGAAGAGGCTTTTGAAGGCGGGGAGAAGGGTAGAGAAAGGGCAGGAGTAGAACATTGCTGAGTATGGGGTGACAGGTGGGGACAGGGGGTGGGGGTGCTGATGGGGAGGGGTGGGGGTACAGATGGTGCTGGGGAGTGGGGAGCGGTGAGGGAAGGGGTGGGGATGTGGACGTTAATGGTGAGGGGTGGGGGTGCTGATGGTGAGGGGTGGGGTGTGGATGGTGCTGGGGAGGGGCGGATGGTGAGGGGAGGGTTGGGGGTGTGGACGTGGAGAGTTGGGGGTGTGGACGTGGAGGGGTGGGGTGTGGATGGTGCTGGGGAGGGGTGAGAGGGGCGGATGGTGAGGGGAGGGTTGGGGATGTGGAGGGGTGGGGTGTGGATGGTGCTGGGGAGTGGGGAGCGGTGAGGGAGGCGGATGGTGAGGGGAGGGTTGGGGGTGTGGATGGTGTTGGGGAGGGGGGGAGCAGTGAGAGGGGCGGATGGTGAGGGGAGGGTTGGGGGTGTGGACGTGGAGGGGTGGGGTGTGGATGGTGCTGGGGGGGGGTGGGGGAGAGTCCCGAGGAGGCTGGAGCTGGGTGCCCCTGGATCGTGGGTAGAGGGCTTTCCCGAGCAACAACCGGGGAAGAGCATGCTACTGCTGAACCAAGGCTGGCACGGCAGGTACTGGGGCCCCCGGAAACACAAGTCTTGCTGCCCTTTCCCACACTGCTCTCTCACACATTGTGTTATGTGCTCACTGCAGGGACAGTGAGATGCGGGAACACTGCGGAGATGATGCCATGCACTATCTGTCGTTCCAACGCCACATCATCCTGCTCCTGGTCGCAATGAGTGTCATGTCTGTGGGCATCATTCTACCCGTCAACCTGTCTGGAAGTTTGCTGAGTACGTAGAAATTAATCTTCAAATTCTCTTCTCCCTGCTCATTGCTTTTATGAACCGAACAGGCCGGGTCTCTTTTCTCTCAGAGAGAGACACCGTAGGAGGTGACCTGATCGAGCTCTTCAAGATTCTGAAAGGGTTTGATAAGGTAGACGTAGAGAAGATGTTTTCACTTGTGTTGGGGGTTGAGTGGGAGTCCAGAACTTGGGCCCATAAATATAAGACAGTCACTAATTATTCCAATAGGGAATTCAGGAGAAGCTTCTTTATCCAGAGTGTGGTGAGAATGTGGAACTCGCTGCCACAGGGACTGGTTGAGGTGAATAGTATGGATGCATTTAAGGGGAAGCCAGTAAGCACATGAGGGAGAAGGGAATAGAAGAATATGCTGATGGGGGGGGGGGGGGGGGGCAGGGGCTCGTGTGGAGCATGGACACCAGCATAGACCTGTTGGGCCGAATGGCCTGTTTCTGTGCTGTACACACTTTGGAACTCTATCCCAGACACTTCTGCTGTCCCCCTCTACAGGTGTCAGCTGCCTTCAGGTTTATCCCCCTTCCACCATTCCCCATCCCTCGTAGCGTCCGTTCTCCACGCGGGAGAGTAGACTCTGGACCCTAGTTGGCTCTTGCACTGTGGAGGGCCTCACAGCCTCGGCTAACACCCAGGTACGTGAACTGTCTTGTTGGAGTCAATGTGCATAGTGATCAGGGACAAGAGCCCAGGCTGTTTATTTGTGTATTTGTGTAAACCCAACCGAATCCATTCCCTGACCCACAGCCGTTGAGGCCAATTCCAATGCCCCAAGTTCTCCTCAATGTCAACCCAGCCGAGACCAGCAAACTCAGCAATGACGGATCGAACGCAGGACCATACGGCTCAGCAAGGTATGAAGGCAGAGTTGACTAAAGTGGACTGGGAAAATAGATTAAAGTGGACTTTGGACAGTTGATGAGCAGTGGCAGCCATTTAAGGAGATATTTCATAACTCACGTCAAAAATATATCCCAATGAGAGGGAAAGACTGCAAGAGAAGGGATAACCATTCATGGCTAACTAAGGAAATAAGGGATCTTATCAAACTGAAAACAATGGCATACAAAGTGGTCAAGACTAGTGGGAGGCCAGAGGATTGGGAAACTTTAAAAGCCAGCAAAGAACGACTAAAAAAAATAATAGAGAGGGAAGATAGATTCTGAAAGTAAACTAGCATGAAATATAAAAACAGATGGTAAGAGTTTCTACAGGTACATAAAAAGGAAAAGAGTGGCTAAAGTAAATGTTGGTCCCCTAGAGGATGAGACTGGGGAATTAATAATGGAGAACAGGGAAATGGCAGAGACGTTGAACAAATATTTTGTATCGGTCTTCATGATAGAAGACACTAAAAACATCGCAATAGTGGATAATCAAGGGCTATAGGGAGGGATGACCTTTATACAATCACTATCACTAAAGACGTTGGTAAAATAATGGGATTAAAGGCGGACAAGTCCCCTGAACCTGATGGATTACATCCTAGAGTCTTAAAAGTGGCTGCAGAGATAGTGGATGCATTTATTGTAATCTACCAAAATTCCCTGGATTCGGTACGGGTCCCAGTGGATTGGAAAACTGCAAATGTAACGCCCCTATTTAAAAAAGAAGGCAGACAAAAGCAGGAAACGATAGACCAGTTAGCCTGACATCTGTCGTTGGGAAACTGCTGGAGTCCATTATTAAAGCAGCAGTAGCAGGACATTTGGAAAAGCATGATTCAATCAAGCAGTGTCAGCATGGATTTATGAAAGGGAAATCATAGTTGACAAATTTGCTGGTGTTATTTGAGGATGTAATGAGCAGGGTGGATAAGGGGGAACCAGTGGATGTGGTGTATTTGGATTTCCAGAAGGCATTCGATAAGGTGCCACATAAAAGGTCATGAGGTTGGGGGTAATATATTAGCATGGATAGAGGATTGGCTAACTAACAGAAAACAGAGATTCGGAATAGAAACATAGAAAATAGGTGCAGGAGTAGGCCATTTGGCCCCTCGAGCCTGCACCGCCATTCAATGAGTTCATGGCTGAACATGCAACTTCAGTACCCCATTCCTGCTTTCTCGCCATACTCCTTGATCCCCCAAGTAGTAAGGGCTACATCTCACTCCTTTTTGAATATATTTAGTGAATTGGCCTCAACAACTTTCTGTGGTAGAGAATTCCACAGGTTCACCACTCTCTGGGTGAAGAAGTTTCTCCTCATCTCGGTCCTAAATGGCTCACCCCTTATCCTTAGACTGTGACCCCTGGTTCTGGACTTCCCCAACATTGGGAACATTCTTCCTGCATCTAACCTGTCTAAACCCATCAGAATTTTAAACGTTTCTATGAGATCCCCTCTCATTCTTCTGAACTCCAGTGAATACAAGCCCAGTTGATCCAGTCTTTCTTGATATGTCAGTCCCGCCATCCCGGGAATCAGTCTGGTGAACCTTCGCTGCACTCCCTCAATAGCAAGAATGTCCTTCCTCAAGTTAGGAGACCAAAACTGTACTCAATACTCCAGGTGTGGCCTCACCAAGGCCCTATATAACTGTAGTAACACCTCCCTGCCCCTGTACTCAAATCCCCTCGCTATGAAGGCCAACATGCAATTTGCTTTCTTAACCGCCTGCTGTATCTGTATGCCAACCTTCAATGACTGATGTACCATGACACCCAGGTCTCGTTGCACCTCCCCTTTCCCTAATCTGTCACCATTCAGATAATAGTCTGTCTCTCTGTTTTTACCACCAAAGTGGATAACCTCACATTTATCCACATTATACTTCATCTGCCATGCATTTGCCCACTCACCTAACCTATCCAAGTCACTCTGCAGCCTCATAGCATCCTCCTCGCAGCTCACACTGCCACCCAACTTAGTGTCATCATCAAATTTGGAGATAATACATTTAATCTCCTCGTCTAAATCATTAATGTACAATGTAAACAGCTGGGGCCCCAGCACAGAACCTTGCGGTACCCCACTAGTCACTGCCTGCCATTCTGAAAAGTACCCATTTACTCCTACTCTTTGCTTCCTGTCTGACAACCAGTTCTCAATCCATGTCAGCACACTACCCCCAATCCCATGTGCTTTAACTTTGCACATTAATCTCTTGTGTGGGATCTTGTCGAAAGCCTTCTGAAAGTCCAAATACACCACATCAACTGGTTCTCCCTTGTCCATTCTATTGGAAACATCCTCAAAAAATTCCAGAAGATTTGTCAAGCAAGACCTTTCACAAATCCATGCTGACTTGGACCTATCATGTCACCATTTTCCAAATGCGCTGCTATGACATCCTTAATAATTGATTCCATCATTTTACCCACTACTGAGGTCAGGCTGACCGGTCTATAATTCCCTGTTTTCTCTCTCCCTCCTTTTTTAAAAAGTGGGGTTACATTGGCTACCCACCACTCCATCGATAAATGGGTCATTTTCCGGTTGGCAAACAGTAACTAGTGGGGTGCCGCAGGGATCGGTGCTGGGGCTTCAACTATTTACAATCTATATTAATGACTTGGATGAAGGGACCGAGTGTAATGTAGACAAGTTTGCTGATGATACAAAGATGGATGGAAAAGGAAATTGTGAGGAGGACACAAAACATCTGCAAAGGGATATAGACAGGCTATGTTAGTGGGCAAAAATTTGGCAGATGGAGTATAATGTGGGAAATGTGAGGTTATCCACTTTGGCAGAAATAATAGAAAAGCAAATTATAATTTAAATGGAGAAAAATTGCAAAATGCTGCAGTACAGAGGGTCCTGGGGGTTCTTGTGCATGAAACACAAAAAGTGAGTATGCAGGTACAGCAAGTAATTAGGAAGGGAAATAGAATGTTGGTCTTTATTGCAAATGGGATAGAGTATAAAAGCAGGGAAGTCCTGGTACTTGGCTATTTGGCCCCTCGAGCCTGCTCCGCCATTAATAAGATCATGGCTGATCTGATCATGGACTCAGCTCCACTTCCCTGCCCGCTCCCCATAACCCTTTACTCCCTATCGCTCAAAAATCTGTCCATCTCCACCTTAAATGTATTCAATGACCCAGCCTCCACAGCTCTCGGGCAGAGAATTCCACAGATTTACAACTTTCAGTGAGAAGAAATTTCTCATCTGTTTTAAATGGGCGGCCCCTTATTCTAACACTATGTCCCCTAGTTTTAGTTTCCCCTATCAGTGGAAACATCCTCTCTGCATCCACCATGTTGAGTCCCCTCATTATCATATGTTTCGATAAGGTCACCTCTCATTCTTCTGAACTCCAATGTGTATAAGCCCAACCTACTCAACCTATCCTCATAAGTTAACCCCCTCATCAATACCAGCTTGGCTCAGCTCGTAGAACACTTGCCTCTTGTGTCAGAAGGTCGTGGGTTCAAACCCCCACTCAGGAACTGGAGCTCCTGACCAAGGCAGATACTCCAGTGCAGTGCTGAGGGAGTGTTGCACTGTCGGAGGTGCCCTCTTACAGGTGAGACGTTAATCCCAGGTCCCATGTGCCCTCTCAGGTGGACGTAAAAGATCCCACGACACTATTTTGAAGAAGAGCAGGAGAGTTCTCCCCGGTGTCCTGGCCAATATTTATCTCTCAATCAACATCACTTAAAACAGATTATCTGGCCATTATCTCAATTTGGTTGTGGGATCTTGCTGTTTGCAAATTGTCTGCCGTATCTCCGACATTACGGCACTTTGAAAAGTACTTGATTGACTGTAAAGCGCTTTGGGAGGTCCTGAGGTTACGAAAGGCGCCATAGAAATGCAAGTTCTTTCTGCCTTTAACATTCTTCCTCAACCAAAATACATGATCTGGCCATTTCGTTTGTCTGCCGCGTGTGGGATATTGCGGGTGCTGATTGGTGCACACACTAGTGACTGCGCCTCAGTGCAATTGACTGTATATGTTTGAGATGTGCTGGAATGCTGTAAAAAGTCCCTCTTTTTTTTTAAATCTATAGATCGCGAGCCTCAAAATTTTGGAAGAACAACAATTGGAAACATAAAGATTCAGTAAGTGCTGAGTTGGGACTGAATGAAGATAATAACGGTGCTGAGTTGGGGGGTGATATTAGCCAGGCCTGCAACCATTGGTTTCATTGGGAGAAATGACCGTTCCTTGTCTGTGAGCCCAGGCACTGAGTGTTCCACCATGGGCTATTCCACCACGAAGGTAGCATCGCAACCAAGTCTGTGTGTTCCACCTGGGAAATCATACGGGCAAGTGATCTTACCGAGGTGGATGAGGCAAGATAAATCCGGAATATTACTGAGAGTAGGGCAAAGGGTCACGGGTTCAAACCAGTTAAAGCAAATTTCGGACTGATATCAGGAAGTTCTTCTTCAGACATGAGCGATCAAGACAGAGCCGGTTCCCAGGTGGAATGATGGGGGCAGAAACTCTGGAATCATTTATGTACCAATTGAATGCCAATGGATGAAGGAAGATGGGCCGAAGGGCCTTGTGTAACAGGTCCGTTTATAATTTTGCTGCAGTTGGAGAGGAGAAATGTCTTCCACCTCTCCCCGGACCCTGCCCTGCTAATTCAGCACAGACCAAAAATTGAATCTAGAAGCTTCTGTGTCTGGAAAGTTCAGTACCAACTGAGAGGTGGTGTGGCACTGCCTTTTCTTGTCCCTGGGGATGTGGACGGCACTGGCAAGGCAATAGTTCCTACCCTGGATGCATTAAAAGCCCTCAGCAGGGTCTGGAGTCACGTGTAGCCGGACCAGGGTGGCATTAGTGAACCAGTTGGGTGTTTAACACGGTCATCTTCTGGTGCTAACCCAAACTCACTGAATTCACTTTCCCAACAGGCCATGCTGGGATTTGAACTCATGACCTCTGGGTTGCTTGACCAGGGCCATATCACTAGGCTACTGATCCAAAATTGATTAGATTTCCTGCTGCTCATCACTATCTGGTTGACCCCCTGCTGGAAAGTGCCTGGACTTTTAGCAAAGTAGGGGAGAAATTGAGTATTTAAAAAAAAATCACACTTCTCTCTATTACTCTACCTCTATCATGATTCTTTTTCTGTCTTAATTGTGTTTCTTCTACGGACTGTGCCAAATTTGGTTTTAACAATGAACCGAGGCTGTCGTTTGAGAAACAACTCTGCTGGTGTTCTACCAGTCGTTGTGTGAGGAGTATTACGACACGTAATTAGAAAATTAGCCAATTTGTGGTCCAATGACAACTGTCGTTTCTTTGGATTTGGATCCAACATCTGTTTGATGAGGGCACGGTTTACAAGTTGTACAGTGCGCTCTGTTGCACCATTCGAGGCAGGGCGGTATGGTGGTATGTTTCACACCATTTTTGCTCGTGAGCTATGCAAATTCATCTGAATGAAATTGTGGTTCATTATCAGAAATAATTTCTTCTGGGAGGTCAAATGAAGAAAATAATCTTCGTAAAATGCCTAATGTTTTACTTGTTATTTTCCACATTGGAAACACCTCAACCCATTTCGAATGGCTATCAATCACAATGAACAATTGTTGTCCTTCTAGCTCAGCAAAATCAATATGTAGCCTTTGCCACACCCTGGGAGGCCATTTCCATGGCTGTACTAGTACTGATGGTGGTTGCTTGCTTACTGATTGACATATCATACACTGACTGATGATGTACTCTATATTTTTATCAAGACCTGGCCGCCATAAATAACTGCGTGCAAAACTCTTGGTCAAGCACATTCCCAGGTGCTGGTCATGGAGGTCTCCTAATAATTTGGACCTGAATTTATTTGGTGTAACCACTCTTGCACCCCACATGATACAATCTTTATCGACTGATAATTCATTTCTACGAATGAAGAATGGATGAAAATCTTTGTCTGTTACCTGGTTTGGCCAACCATTTGCAATATACTCATACACCTTTGACATCACTGGGTCACGTTTGGTTGCTCTACCAATCTCTTCA
The DNA here is from genome assembly GCF_044704955.1 of Pristiophorus japonicus. Classification (NCBI taxonomy): domain Eukaryota; kingdom Metazoa; phylum Chordata; class Chondrichthyes; family Pristiophoridae; genus Pristiophorus; species Pristiophorus japonicus. Next base: position 222,334,949 of record NC_091983.1, read on the forward strand.
GCTGTGACTGGCAGTTCATCAATATATGAAAAATAAAACACTTCTTCCCTATCGGGTGTAACTTGTGATGGGGAAGGCAATCTAGACATTGTACCAGCATTAGTGTGATTAGCTGATTGTCTATACTCAATATCATATGTATATGCTGACAAAATCAAAACCCATCTCTGCATTCGGGATGCAGCTAATGTTGGAACTGGGGACTTTGGATGGAGGATTGCTGTCAGTGGCTTATGGTCTGTAACGATGGTGAACTTACGACCATACAAGTATTTGTGAAACTTCTTGAGCCCAAAAATTAATGCCAAAGCTTCCTTTTCGATTTGCGCATATTTACGCTCACTGGCACTGAGAGTGCGTGAAGCAAAAGCAATTGGTCTCTCCTCCCCATTATGTAATACATGAGAGATCACTGCCCCAACTCCATATGGAGAGGCATCACATGCTAGCTTAATCTTCTTAGTTATGTCATAGTGAACTAACATGGTGCTCTCAACCAATTTGCGTTTACACTCCTTGAATGCTGTATCGCATACAATCAACCTGTTTTTTCAATAGTTCATTCAGTGGATGTAATACTGTAGCCAAATTTGGTAGGAACTTCCCATAATAGTTCAAAAAACCCAAAATGATCGAAGTTCAGTGACATTCCTGGGAGTGGTGCAGTTCTGATTGCATCCAGCTTTCCCTTGGTCGGATGTAAACCATCTTTGTCTACTCTTTACCCTAAGTACTCCACTGAGTTTTGAAATAACTCACACTTGCGAGCAGTCACTCATACTCTGTGCTTCTGAAGTTTGAGGACTTCATTCAATATGTTATTATGTTATTATTAATTTGCTTATTTGGTGCTGAAATTAGTATGTCATCTAAATAACATACTACCCCTTCAATACCTTGCAAAATCTGGTTCATCACACCCTGGAATATGGCAGGGGCAGAAGACACTACAAATGGTAGCCTATTAAATTGATATAGGCCTAGATGACTATTTATAGTCAAACATGACTTGGACTCCTCATCTAGTTCAAGCTTAAGTAGGCATTCGTAAGATCCAGTTTTGAGAAGATCTGACCACCTGTCAGTGTTGTGAACAAATCTTCTATATTCAGCAATGTATTGGGGACATTACCCTCCAGAACCTGGTTTACGGTTACTTTATAATCACCACTCAATCTCACCTTACAATCGGACTTAGGTACAATAACAATGGGTGTAGCCCAATTACATAGATCTATGTTAGAAATAATGGGCCCAACATTGGCCATGACTTGCATCAATTTTTTTGGAGTAAGTTGTTTTTTCTGGCGTCAGTTAGAAAATGCCATTTCCCCCCCAAAATTTGCTCCAGAGTAAGTCAGTTAGGTACGATTTTTTTTTAAAGGTAATTTTTTTTTCAAAAGGGGGCGTTCCCAGACACTTACGCCAGTTTTGGCCATTTATGCCACTTTGGCCAGCAAAAACGTACTCCAAATCGACTTAGGTCAGCGTATGTGGCCAGCTCTGAAAAACCTCGCGGGCAGTGAAGAAAAAGCAGCGCACATTCGGCAGACATTAGGGCAGGGATAGGGGAGGGAAGGGAACTGGAGAGGACCTCAACAACCAAGCACCAAACATTGAAAGGAAAAGCTCAAACAATTAAAATACAATTTAAAAAAAGAAGTAAATCCTATCTTATCTTTAAAGACTCCCCGGGAAAGACACCAAAACTCTCCTCCCCCCCCCCAAAACTCTCCTCCTACCCCCCCCAAATCTCTCCTCCTCCCCTCCCCCAAATCTCTCCTCCTCCCCTCCCCCAAAACTCTCCTCCTCTCTCCCACCCCCCCAAACTCTCCTCCTCCCCACCCCCGCAAATCTCTCCTTCTCCCCCCCAAATTCTCCCCCCCGCCAAACTCTCCTCCTCCTCCTCCCTCCCAAACTCTCCTCCTCCTCCTTCTCCCCCCCCCAAACTCTCCTCCTCCTCCTCACCCTCAAACTCTTCTCCTCCCCCTCCCCCCCAAACTCTCCTCCTCGGTTAACTGATCTCGTATTCCGAAACGATAACTTTCAGCAATTTCCGGGGGCTCGGAGCTGTAGTGCTGAATCTGCTTAAGAGTTGTGTTCTTTGGCTTGACAGGCACAAGCAAAATTTTCAAGGTTTCATACACCTCGGGGCCCTGCTTCAGTTAAAAAAATAGCCCTTTGTCGTTCCAACACCACCCGATTATGGTGTTCATCATTGGGGACTTCGATGATATTATTTGCGGTGAAAAACATTTCCAGTCGCTCCACATATGCTCTGAAACTTTCACGGTCACGTTAAAACTCCCCCAAATACCCTATTATTCTCATGGGCGCAGCCATCTGGACTCTGGCAGTTCAAACAAGTGTGCTTGTAATTTGCCTTGGATTTGTAGCTGTTAATTAAAACAGAGAAGCTCCCAAAGTCTCTGTTGGTTGGCTGAATCCTCCACCAACAAAATGTCAGCGTTTTTTTCCCAATAAATCCATCTTCGTCGCCATTGTTATATTTTCAGTAACTCACACAAACACACACAGCCTTAAGATGGCAGAACATACCGGAACTCACCAGAGTCAGGTAACCAGTTCCCTTTATTATAAACAGCACTGGCTGCAGTGCCACAGGAGTCCTCAGGTGGCGCTATATATATATTACAACTCTTTATTGCTGATTTACAAGCTAATTAATTGTTTTTGTCGACTAAAACTAAAGCTCCTATAGCCTGAGGTTGCTGGTCCTGCTATGTGTAGGCCCTCAACCTGTTGCCAGACCTGCCATGTGTAGGTCCTCGGCTGTTGTTGGTGCTGTTGAGGATAAGCCTGATGTTATGTATGTGTAAAGTCCTGTCCCCTCAGTACAGATCACACGAGGCATGTAGTGAAGTCAAGGTCACTCTGGACCTGCACCTTTATTTCACAGCTCTGGAATGCTGCACTTGCCTGAGACCTGCCCTTATATACCTGTCTCTTGCAAGTGCATCCCTGGTGGTAAGGTATGCTGGTGGTTACAGGTCATATCTTATTACAGTCATGTATAGCATGTTAGGATACAGTTATATATAATAATGTAAGATACATGACATCACCCTCCCCCAAGGTCTTATTGTCTTTATAGGTTCAGTCTCTCAGGTGGTCTACGCTCTCGCATGGAGCGTCTGAGTTGAGGTTCAGTTGTTTGCCTTGTTGTCTGTTTTTCTTTGGGTGTGGTTGCTGGTATCTCGCCTGGGCTGTCTGTTTCGATTGGTGTGATTGTTGTTGACTCGCCTGGGCTGTCTGTTGGGATTGCCCTTTCCTCAGGTTGTTCCCTCTGTCTGTCCACCAGGTGTGGTACGAGTTCCACATTGTAGTCTGCCTCTGGTTCCGTAGTGTTGTTGATAAATCTGCTTTTGACTTGGTCTACATGCCTCCAGCAGGTTTTGCCATTGTCCATTTGTACTACCAGTAGCCTGTTTCCTTCCTTGCCCGTTACTGTCCCTGCAAGCCATTTGGGACCCCTGCCATAGTTTAGTACAAACACTTTGTCCCCTATCTCATTCCATCTCCCCTTCGAATTTCTGTCATGGTACTCAGTCAGCTTACGGCGCTTTGCCTCAACGATTTCGTGCATGTCTGGGAGGATTAATGAGAGCCTTGTTTTTAAAGTCCTTTTCATCAACAGTTGCGTGGAGGGGATCCCAGTCAATGAGTGCGGATGAGATCTGTATGCTAGCAGCAGTCGCGACAGGCGACCCTGCAGCGTGGGACTTTGGATTTTAAGCATGCTTTGTTTAATGATTTGCACTGCTCTCTCCGCCTGGCCGTTGGAGGCCGGCTTGAACGGTGCCGTCTTGACGTGATTTATGCCGTGGTCAATTATAAAATCTTGGAATTCTGCGCTGGTGAAGCACACACCATTATCACTGACCAATATGTCAGGGATTCTATGCATTGCAAACATGATTGCGAGGCTCTCCACACTGGTAGCAGTGGTAGAGGTTGTGCTCTAGTTTAAAATGGTGCATTCGATCCACTTTGAAAATGCATCTACAACTACGAGGAACATTTTGCCCATGAATGGGCCCGCATAGTCTACGTGCACCCGCGACCACAATTTGGTAGGCCAGGGCCAGGGGCTCAGGGGAGCCTTTCTGGGGGCATTGCTGAGTTGGGCACAAATGGTGCACCTTTGGACGCAGAGCTCCAAGTCCGCGTCAATACCTGGCCACCAGACGTGGGATCTGGCTATGGCCTTCATGAGAACGATCCCCGGGTGCTCGCGGTGGAGCTCCTGGACAAATGCATCTCTGCCTCGCAGAGGCATGACTACTCGGCTGCCCCACATCAGGCAGTCTGCTTGTAGTGATAGCTCATGCATGCGCCTGTGAAAGGGTTTTAATTCCTCGGGGCAGGCATCGCGAGCCTCTGCCCAGTCACCGGTTAGGACACATCTTTTTACGAAGGATAACGTGGGGTCGCTGGCCGTCCAGGCTCTGATTTGGCGAGCCGTCATGGGCGAACCTGTGGACTCAAAGGCATTGATTTCCATAACTACCTCACAGTCCTGTTCGTCAGACCCTTCCGTGGACGCCAGGGGTAGCCTGCTGAGCGCGTCGGCACAGTTGTCTGTGCCTTATGGTATAGTCGTAGGATGCCAGCATGAGTGCCCACCGTTGAATTCGCGCCGAGGCATTGCCGTTTATTGCCTTGCTCTCGGATAGGAGGGACGTGAGGGGCTTGTGGTCAGTTTCTAATGCGAACTTGGCCCCAAAAAGGTATTGGTACATCTTTTTGACACCATACCCGCACGCGAGCGCCTCCTTCTCTACCATTACGTACCCGCGCTCCGCCCGCGAAAGTGACCTGGAGGCATAAGCTATGGGTTGTAATTTGCCCGCACTATTGACATGTTGTAAAACGCACTCGACCTCATACGCTGACGCATCGCATGTGAGAACTAGCTTTTTACCTGGATCAAAGAAAGTCAAGACACTGTTGGAACACAGAAGGTTGCGTGCTTTATTGAAGGCGCGTTCCTGGGTATCACCCCAAAACCAATCGCGCCCCTTCCTGAGTAGCACGTGGAGAGGCTCCAGCAGCATGCTTAAGTTCTGCACAAAGTTCCCAAAGTAATTGAGTAGCCCGAGAAAGGCGCGCAGTTCTGAGACATTCCGGGGCCTGGGTGCCAGGCGAATTGCTTCTGTTTTGGACTCTGTTGGGCGGATTCCATCAGCGGCAATCCTTCTGCCTAAAAATTCAACTTCAGGTGCGAGAAACAGGCACTTGGATTTCTTGACTCGTACGCCTACCCGATCCAACCGCTTTAGTACTTCCTCCAAATTACAGAGATGGGAGTCGGTGTCCCTGTCCGTGATAAGTATGTCGTCTTGAAATACAACCGTCCCCGGGATGGACTTGAGCAGACTCTCCATGTTGCGCTGGAATATGGCAGCTGCCGACCTGATGCCAAATGGGCATCGATTGTCCATGAAAAAGCCTCGATGTGTGTTGATGGTGGTGAGTAGCTTGGATTCCTCGGTCAATTCTTGCATCATATACGCAGATGTAAGGTCTAGTTTTGAGAAAAGTTTACCTCCAGCCAATGTGGCAAATAAGTCCTCCGCTCTGGGCAGCGGGTACTGGTCCTGTAGGGAGACTCTGTTTATGGTAGATTTGTAGTCCCCACAGATTCGTACGGATCCATCAGGCTTCATGACTGGGACGATGGGACTTGCCCAGTCGCTAAATTCCACAGGTGATATAACGCCTTCCCGCAGAAGCCTGTCTAGTTCAAGTTCAATCTTTTCCCTCATCACAAAGGGTACAGCTTCTGGCCTTGTGATGGACCGGTCTAGCATCCTGTGATGTAGATTTTGACTTTGGCCCCTTTGAAAGTGCCCACACCTGGCTGAAAGAGATGTTCAAATCGCTTTATAACTGTTGAGCAGGAGGTCCGTTCCTCTAATGACATGGCATGGACATCATCCCATTTCCAGTTTAGTTTTGCCAGCCAGCTTCTCCCCAGCAGTGCTGGGGGGTCTCCGGGGAGTCCACAGGGGAAGTCGGTTCACTGTCCCTTTGTGTGTGACAGAGAGCATGGTGTTGCCGAGGACTGGTACGATTTCTTTGGTATAGTTCCTTAGTTTGGTGTCGACCCTTGTGAGTTTTGGTCTGTCTCTTTTATGCGGCCACAGTTGTTCAAATTGTTGAGCGCCCATGAGAGATTGACTCGCTCCCGTATCCAGCTCCATGTTGACAGGTATCCCGTTGAGTAGGACCCTCATCATTATAGGAGGCATCCTGTTGTAGGAGCAGCGGCCATTGATCGTGTTGACCCACTGTACATCGGTGTCCCGGGTACTGTCCCCACCGTCTTCTGGTCCGCTTTCCGACCCATCCGATTTGTATACCAGCCGAGCTGCCGGTTTTTTGCGCATGCGGGCCAAATGCTCTGTATATTCACAATTTCTGCAAACAGCCTGCTGAAATCGACATCCCCTTGACGAGTGCCCTCCCCCACACCTCCAGCACAGACTGCTTTGTTTGTTCCCAAAGAATGAGCTGCGTCTGGCTGATCTCTCTTGAGCTTCTCTCAGTTTGTAGTTGATTGCTCGCATTGTGGGTTGAGGAAGTGTGAACGGCCGTTCCTGTGGCCCTTGATGGCTTCTGCCTGCTGTGGAGAGCCTGTTCTCCCGGTTTTGTCTGTGTGTGGGGGTAGCAGCTTGTTTAGTGCTGTGAACTTCTTGTTCCGATATTTCGTTAGTTGTCGTACCTGCATTGTAAATCAACCTCGTTTCTTCTTCCCCTACCAAGAATGTCTGTGCAACCAGTGCTGCTGCCTCTAAGGTCAGGTTCTTGGTCTCTATGAGCTTTCGGAATATGCCTGCGTGGCCTATTCCGTCAATGAAAAAGTCTCTCAGCATTTCTTTCCTCAGTTCATCAGAGAACTCACATAAACTAGCCAACCTCCGAAGTTCCGCCACGAAGTCGGGTATGCTCTGGCCTACACAGCGTCTGTAGTTGTAGAACCTGTGTCTGGCCATGTGTAGGCTGCTCACTGGCTTCAGGTGGTCTCTTACCAGTGTGCTCAATTCTTCAAACAACTTGCTTGCTGGTTTCTCGGGTGCCAGCAGATCCTTCATTAAAGCGTATGTTTTCGAGCCACAGCTGGTCAAGAGATGGGCTCCTCTCTTGTCTGCCTTATCATCGCCTAACCAGTTTTTGGTTACAAAGCTTTGCTGGAGCCTTTCTATAAAGTCCTCCCAATTGTCTCCAGCATTGTACTTTTCATCTGATCCGTTGTTCGCCATTCTGTGGATTCTGTAATCCCGTAACCCGTCGCCATTGAAAAGTCCTGTCCCCTCAGTACAGATTCACACGAGGCATGTAGTGAAGTCAAGGTCACTCTGGACCTGCACCTTTATTTCACAGCTCTGGAATGCTGCACTTGCTTGAGACCTGTCCTTATATACCTGTCGCTTGCAAGTGCACCCCTGGTGGTAAGGTATGCTGGTGGTTACAGGTCATATCTTATTACAGTCATGTATAAGATATTAGGATACAGTTATATATAATAATTAAGATACATGACAGTAAGAACATAAGAAATAGGAGCAGGAGTAGGCCATTTGGCCCCTCGAGCCTGCTCCGCCATTTAATAATATCATGGCTGATCTGATCATGGACTCAGCTCTATTCCCGATCCCCATAACCCTTTATTCCCTTATCATTCAAAAATCTCTCTATCTCCACCTTAAATATATTCACTGACCCAGCCTCCACAGCTCTCTGGGGTAGAGAATTCCAAAGATTTACAACCCTCTGAGAAGAAATTCCTCATTTCAATTTTAAATGGGCGACCCCTTATTCTTAAACTATGCCGCCTAGCTCTAGATTCCCCCACGAGGGGAAATAGCCTCTCTGCATCTACCCTGTCGAGCTCCCTCAGTATTTTATATGTTTTAATAAGATCGCCTCTCATTCTTCTAAACTTCAATGAGTACAGGCCCAACCTGCTCAACCTATCTTCATAAGTCAACTCTTTCATCTCAGGAATCAACCTAATGAGACTTCTCTGAACTGCCTCCATTGCAAGTATATCCCTCCTTAAATACGGAGACCAAAACTGCACGCAGTACTCCAGATGTGGCCTCACCAATACCCTGTACAGTTGTAGCAGGACTTCTCTGGTTTTATACTCTATCCCCTTTGCAATAAAGGCCAACATTCCACTGGCCTTCTGATTACTTGTTGTACCTGCATGCTAACTTTTTGTATTTCACGCACAAGGACCCCCAGGTCCCTCTGTACTGGAACATTTTGTAATCTCTCTCCAGTTAAATAATAATTAGCTTTTTTATTTTTCCTGCCAAAATCGATAACCTCACATTTTTCCACATTATAATCCATCTGCCAAATGCTTGCCCACACATTTAGCCTGTCTATATCCTTTTGCAGATTTTTTGTGTCTTCCTCACAATTTGCTTTCCCACCCATCTTTGTATCATCAGCAAACTTGGCTACATTACACTCGGTCCTTTCATCCAAGTTATTAATATAGATTGTAAATAGTTGAGGCCCCAACACCGATCCCTGCGGCATCCCATTAGTTACAGTTTGCCAACCGGAAAATGACCCATTTATCCCGACTCTCGATTTTCTGTTAGTTAGCTAATCCTCTATCCATGCTAATATATTACTCCCAAGCCCGTGAGCATTTATTTTGTGTTGTAACCTTTTATGTGGCACCTTATCGAATGCCTTCTGGAAATCCAAATACACCACATCCGCTGGTTCCCCTTTATCCACCCTGTTCGTTACATCCTCAAAGAACGGCAGAAAATTTGTCAAACATAATTTCCCTTTCATAAAATCATGCTGACTCTGCTTGACTACATTATGCTTTTCCAAATGTCCTGCTACAGCTTCCTTAATAATGGACTCCAGCATTTTCCCATAGACAGGTGTTAGGCTAACTGATCTATAGTTTCCTGCTTTCTGTCTCCCTCCTTTTTTAAATAGGGGTATTACATTTGCAGTTTGCCAGTCCGTTGGGACCTCTCCAGAATCCAGGGAATGTTGGTAGATTACAACCAATGCACTCACTATCTCTGCAGCCACTTCTTTTAAGACCCTAGGATGTAAGCCATCAGGTCCATGGGACCTTTAGTCCCAGTATTTTTTCTTTAATGACAGTGATTGTTTTAAGTTCCTCCCTCCCTATAGCCCCTTGATGATCCACTATTGGGATATTTTTAATGTCTTCTCCTGTGAAGACCGATACAAAATATTTGTAGAAAATCTCTGCCATTTCTCTGTTCCCCATTATTAATTCCCCAGTCTCATCCTCTAAGGGACCAACATTTACTTTAGCCACTCTCTTCCTTTGTATATACCTGTAGACGCTCTTACCATCTGTTTTTATATTTCTTGCTCGTTTACTTTCTTCTCTCTCTCTCATTTTTTCAGTTGTCCTTTGCTGTTTTTTAAAAAAAAAGTTTCCCAATCCTCTGGCCTCCCATTAATCTTGGTCACATTGTATGCCATTGTTTTCAATTTGATAGCACCCTTTTCTTCCTTAGTTAGCCACGGATGGTTTTCCCTTCTCTTAGTCTTTCCTTCTCATTGGGATATATTTTTGTTGAGTTATGAAATATCTCCTTAAATGTCTGCCACTGCTCATCAACCATCCCATACCTTAATCTATTTTCCCAGTCCACTTTAGCCAATTCTGCCTTCATACCTTTGTAATCGCCTTTATTTAAGTTCAGGTCACTGGTTTGAGATCCAACTTTCGTACCTTCCAACTGAATTTGAAATTCAATCATGCTATGGTCACTCTTTCCGAGAGGATCCTTGACTATGAGATAATTTATTAATCCTGTCTCATTACACAGTACCAGATCTAAGATAGCCTGCTCCCTGGTTGGTTCCGCAACGTACTGTTCAAGGAAACTATCCTGGATACATTCTATGAACTCTTCCTCAAGGCTACCCTGGCTAATTTGATTTGTCCAATCAATATGAAGATTAAAATCACCCATGATTATTGCCGTATCTTTCTTACAAGCCTCCATTATTTCTTGATTGATACTCTATCCAACGGTGTAGCTACTCTGCTAGGGGGCCTATAGATTACGCCCACCAGTGACTTCTTCCCCTTATTATTTCTTATCTCCACCCATACTGATTCTACATCTTGATCTTCTGAACCAATATCATTTCTCACTACTGTCCTGATCTCATCCTTTATTAACAGAGCTACCCCACCTCCTTTTCCTTTCTGTCTATCCTTCCAAATGATCAGATACCCCATAATATTCAATTCCCAGACTTGGTCACCTTGCAACCACATCTCTGTATTGGCCACCCATTTATAACTATTTGGGCCATCAGCTCATCTATCTTGTTATGAATGCTGTGTGCATTCAGATAAAGAGCTTTTCATTTTGTCTTTTTACCATTTTTCCCTACTTTGACCCCATTTTCTGATACATTCTTATGTTTATACATTCTGTCAGACTCTGGTTATCATTTCCCTCAGTGTAACCCTGCTCTATTGCCTTCTCCTTGCTCTTTGACGTTTTGCATTTCTGCTCTACAGCCCTAGTTATTCGATTTCCCAGGACACTGGTCCCAGCATGGTTCAAGTGAAGCCCGTCCCAGCGGAACAACTCCCTCTCTTACCCTAGTACTGGTGCCAGTGCCCCATGAACCGAAGCCCATTTCTCCCACACCACTCTTTGAGCCACATATTCATCTCCCTGATCTTATTTACCCTGTGAATGGATGATTGGCCTGTGCTGAATGCCCCCTCCCCCCCTCCTTAAAAAAAAATGTTTTAAACATAAATTTACAACTAAAGTATTGTGTGTGTGTGGAATGTAATGATTTCATTTTGTGATGCAGGAATCACAAACTGTGGATTCACACCGTGTTTGCGGTGATCTATCTCCTCCTCACCATCTTGGTCCTGAGGAACTATACCTCCAGTATGCAGTACACAATGGATAATGTGGTAAGTTACTCTTTTTATATTGAACTCTATCGCCTTCAGCCCCTCCTTTTCCGAAGGGGCTGCCTCTCATACTCCAACCCAGCATCTTATCCAGTTACTCAGACTTTACACTGTGAGCTCTCTTAAACAGACAGCCTTGGCTGTTCGAGCACGGAGGGCATCGTGAGTGTCCATGCCCGACCTCCGCCACACACAACTTCTGCAATGGATGGCAGCGCGTCAAGGCGGTGGCTCACCACCACCTTCTCGAGGGCAATTAGCGAGGGGCAGTAAATATTGGCCATGCCAGCGATGCCCAGATCCCATGAATGAATAAATTTAATAAAAACACTTAAGCTTCCTTCTGAATGACTTGCCTGAGTTGATCCACATGGCTTCCCACAGCTGCAACTTTCTGTGATCTAGCAGGCCAGGTAACCTTATTCTTCCCAGGTCAGGGCAGCTAATGCTAGTTCCCTGTGCGTGCTGAAATCCAATTCTACCTCCATCTAGAGGAGGTTTGACAGAGGTGTTTAAAATCATGAAACGTTTTGATACAGTAATTAAGGAGAGACTGTTTCGAGTGGCAGAAGGGTCGGTAACCAGAGGGCACAGATTGAAGGTGGTTGGCTAAAGAACCTGAGGCGCGATGAGGAAAAAGGTTTTTTTATGCAGCGAGTTGTGATCTTGATTGCACGGCTTGGCAGGGTGGTGGGGCAGATTCAACAGTGACATTCAAAAGAGATTTGGATAAGGGAAAATTGACAGGGCTATGGGGAAAGAGCAGGGGATTGGGATTAATTGGGTAGCTCTACCAGGTATGATGGGCTGAATGGCCTCCTATGCTGGATGGTTCTTCCCCCCCTCTCCTGGGCCCAGCCCAAAGCCAGGCATGTGCAATTGCTAGCCTCCTGGAGTTCTTTTAGGTGTTGAGGGGGTATGGTAGTGTAGTGGCTATGCTGCTGGACTGGTAATCCAGCCTTGGCTATTCAGCCTTGAAGTGCATCATAGCTGAGCCTGATAGTGTCCTTGCCGACCTCTGCCACTATCTGCACCTAGAGGACTCGAGTACGTGTCTCCCAGAGGGAGAGGGTGTGCAGTCCATGTCAGACAAACTGAAACCTTGTGTGTGTGTGGCTCATGATGATGGATTTCCTCGAGTATCAGTATTTGCCCAGATATATAAATACTCTCCCTCATGCTCAAATTCCTCATGGTCCTCTTAATCCCAATCTCTGGAATCTCCTCCAGCCCTCTGAGAACTCTGTGTTCCTCCATATCTGGCCCATTGTCCATCCCCCCCCTTCAAACCACACCATTGGTAGCCGTACATTCAGCTTTCCAGAATCTAAGCTCTGGAATTCCCTGCCGAAACCTCGCTGCCTCTTTATGACCCTCTCTTAAAACCTACCTTTTTGACTGAGCTTTTGGTCACCTATCCCAATATTTCCAAGTGGATCGGTGTCTAATTTTGTTTGATCATTCTCCTGTGAAGCTCTCTGGGACATTTTGCTAGGTTAAAGGCGCTATATAAATGCAACTTCTTGTTGTTGTAGTTACTGAAAGGACCTGGCGTAGTCATTCCGCTCACCAAAGGGTTAAATCCTTGGCACTCCTCTTCCACACTGCTCGCCTGTTTCCCTGTACGTGGGGACTTTAATCACCCGGTCAGTCTCGTGGGTCCTAGATAAACCTGCGAATGCACTGGTTACACACACACAGAGTCTCTGCCTTCTCCACCTTCACAAGGGCAAGCTTCGAACAATCACAAGACGCTGCGCAGCCTTCTGTGACGGCTCAGCAAGGTTATCAGGAGCAGCTGAGCCAGTTTTAAAATGTATTTATTCCTGGGATGTGGGCGTTGCTGGCAAGGCCGGCATTTATTGCCCATCCCTAATTGCCTTTGAGAAGGTGGGTGGGTGAGCCGCCTTCTTGAACCGCTGCAGTCCGTGTGGTGAAGGTGCTCCCACAGTGCTGTTAGGGAGGGAGTTCAGGATTTTGACCCAGCGACGATGAAGGAACGGCCGATATATTTCCAAGCTAGGATGGTGTGCGACTCGGAGGGGAACTTGGAGGTGACGGTGTTCCCATGCGCCTCCTATCCATGTCCTTCTAGGTGGTAGAGGGCACGGGTTTGGAGGTGCTGCCGAAGAAGTCTTGCCAGGTTGCTGCATTGCAGCGAAGGAAAGAAATCTTGCATTTCAATGGAGTTCTCCCCGGTGGCCTGGCCAATATTTATCCTTCAACAACATAGATTGGGCTAACCAAACTGGAAGCAATACGGTGGAGGAGGATTTTCTGGAGTGCATAAGGGATGGTTTTTTAGACCAATATGTCGAGGAACCAACTAGGGGGGAGGCCATCTTAGACTGGGTGTTATGTAATGAGAAAGGATTAATTAGCAATCTCGTTGTGCGAGGCCCCTTGGGGAAGAGTGACCATAATATGGTGGAATTCTGCATTAGGATGGAGAATGAAACAGTTAATTCAGAGACCATGGTCCAGAACTTAAAGAAGGCTAACTTTGAAGGTATGAGGCGTGAATTGGCTGAGATGGATTGGCGAATGATACTTAAGGGGTTGACTGTGGATGGGCAATGGCAGACATTTAGAGACCGCATGGATGAACTACAACAATTGTACATTCCTGTCTGGCATAGAAATAAAAAAGGGAAGGTGGCTCAACCGTGGCTATCAAGGGAAATCAGGGATAGTATTAAAGCCAAGGAAGTGGCATACAAATTGGCCAGAAATAGCAGCGAACCTGGGGACTGGGAGAAATTTAGAACTCAGCAGAGGAGGACAAAGGGTTTGATTAGGGCAGGGAAAATGGAGTATGAGAAGAAGCTTGCAGGGAACATTAAGACGGATTGCAAAAGTTTCTATAGATATGTAAAGAGAAAAAGGTTAGTAAAGACAAATGTAGGTCCCCTGCAGTCAGAATCAGGGGAAGTCATAACGGGGAACAAAGAAATGGCGGACCAATTGAACAAGTACTTTGGTTCGGTATTCACGAAGGAGGACACGAACAACCTTCCGGTTATAAAAGGGGTCGGGGGGTCTAGTAAGGAGGAGGAACTGAGGGAAATCCTTATTAGCCGGGAAATTGTGTTGGGGAAATTGATGGGATTGAAGGCCGATAAATCCCCAGGGCCTGATGGACTGCATCCCAGAGTACTTAAGGAGGTGGCCTTGGAAATAGTGGATGCGTTGACAGTCATTTTCCAACATTCCATTGACTCTGGATCAGTTCCTATGGAGTGGAGGGTAGCCAATGTAACCCCACTTTTTAAAAAAGGAGGGAGAGAGAAAACAGGGAATTATAGACCGGTCAGCCTGACATCGGTAGTGGGTAAAATGATGGAATCAATTATTAAGGATGCCATAGCAGTGCATTTGGAAAGAGGTGACATGATAGGTCCAAGTCAGCATGGATTTGTGAAAGGGAAATCATGCTTGACAAATCTTCTGGAATTTTTTGAGGATGTTTCCAGTAGAGTGGATAAGGGAGAACCAGTTGATGTGGTATATTTGGACTTTCAGAAGGCGTTCGACAAGGTCCCACACAAGAGATTGATGTGCAAAATTAGAGCACATGGGATTGGGGGTAGTGTACTGACATGGATTGAGAACTGGTTGTCAGACAGGAAGCAAAGAGTAGGAGTAAATGGGTACTTTTCAAAATGGCAGGCAGTGACTAGTGGGGTACCGCAAGGTTCTGTGCTGGGGCCCCAGCTGTTTACATTATACATTAATGATTTAGATGAGGGGATTAAATGTAGTATCTCCAAATTTGCGGATGACACTAAGTTGGGTGGCAGTGTGAGCTGCGAGGAGGATGCTGTGAGGCTGCAGAGCGACTTGGATAGGTTAGGTGAGTGGGCAAATGCATGGCAGATGAAGTATAATGTGGATAAATGTGAGGTTATCCACTTTGGTGGTAAAAACAGAGAGACAGACTATTATCTGAATGGTGACAGATTAGGAAAAGGGGAGGTGCAAAGAGACCTGGGTGTCATGGTACATCAGTCATTGAAGGTTGGCATGCAGGTGCAGCAGGCGGTTAAGAAAGCAAATGGCATGTTGGCCTTCATAGCAAGGGGATTTGAGTACAGGGGCAGGGAGGTGTTGCTACAGTTGTACAGGGCATTGGTGAGGCCACACCTGGAGTATTGAGTACAGTTTTGGTCTCCTAACCTGAGGAAGGACATTCTTGCTATTGAGGGAGTGCAGCGAAGGTTCACCAGACTGATTCCCGGGATGGCGGGACTGACCTATCAAGAAAGACTGGATCAACTGGGCTTGTATTCACTGGAGTTCAGAAGAATGAGAGGGGACCTCATAGAAACATATAAAATTCTGACGGGGTTAGACAGGTTAGATGCAGGAAGAATGTTCCCAATGTTGGGGAAGTCCAGAACCAGGGGTCACAGTCTAAGGATAAGGGGTAAGCCATTTAGGACCGAGATGCGGAGGAACTTCTTCACCCAGAGAGTGGTGAACCTGTGGAATTCTCTACCACAGAAAGTTGTTGAGGCCAATTCACTAAATATATTCAAAAAGGAGTTAGATGAGGTCCTTACTGCTAGGGGGATCAAGGGGTATGGCGAGAAAGCAGGAATGGGGTACTGAAGTTGAATGTTCAGCCATGAACTCATTGAATGGCGGTGCAGGCTAGAAGGGCCGAATGGCCTACTCCTGCACCTATTTTCTATGTTTCTATGTTTCTATTACTAAAATAAAACAGATTATCTGGTCATTATCACATTGCTGTTTTGTGGGAGCTTGCTGTGCGCACGTTGCCTGCTGCATTGTTTACATTACAACAGTGGCTGTAAAGTGCCTTGGGACATGCTCCAGTTGTGAAAGGAGCGACATAAATACACGTCTTTCTTTTCTTTTATGCATGTGTGTGTGTGTGTAAATGTACCGGCGTCTCAGTGCACCCATCAGCAAAGGTTGGCTGTGCTTTCTCGATGTGTCTACCTGTAAAGTTCAATCCTTTTGGATCCCAAATCAGTGTTGGGTTTCAGGTCACCAAAATCTGGTCCAAACAGGACATCACCCTTGCTGGCTAACATTGCCCACTAACCCAGGCGGACCCTGGGACCGAGAGTAGACACATTGCTCCAAATGTTCAACTCTGGCTACTCCCATCGCCTGCACAGCCCCAACAATATTCAATAAATTAAGGGCAGTGACTGACATGTAACATGTACAGAGTATTCATCGTCTGGGGTCTTCACCTCTGCTTAAACCTGCCTCCCTCTTTCCAGGTTAAGTGCACTTTGTTTATATCTGGGATACCCAAGGAGGCCAGTAAGGAGATCATAGCCAAACACTTCAGGTAGGTAGCCCAAAAGATGTGCTGCTGGCCTTTACTAACTGAACGGTAGCCAGCACCGAAATACAGCCTTGCTCGGTGAGGTCACAACTTGACAGATGGGGGGGGAAACTGGCAGTGTGTACCCGGGAGGGCAAGCTGCTTTTCTGCCATTGAGGGGAAGGCATAATGCTGGGGTGTTAGTGTAGAGAGAGCTTTACTCTGTATCTAACCCGTGCTGTACCTGCCCTGGGAGTGTTTGATGGGACAGTGTAGAGAGAGCTTTACTCTGTATCTAACCCCCTGTACCTGCCCTGGGAGTGTTTGATGGGACAGTGTAGAGAGAGCTTTACTCTGTATCTAACCCGTACTGTACCTGCCCTGGGAGTGTTTGATGGGACAGTGTAGAGAGAGCTTTACTCTGTATCTAACACCCTGTACCTGCCCTGGGAGTGTTTGATGGGACAGTGTAGAGAGAGCTTTACTCTGTATCTAACCCGTACTGTACCTGCCCTGGGAGTGTTTGATGGGACAGTGTAGAGAGAGCTTTACTCTGTATCTAACACCCTGTACCTGCCCTGGGAGTGTTTGATGGGACAGTGTAGAGAGAGCTTTACTCTGTATATAACCCGTACTGTAGTGGCCCTGGGAGTGTTTGATGGGACAGTGTAGAGGGAGCTTTACTCTGTATCTAACCCCCTGTACCTGCCCTGGGAGTGTTTGATGGGACAGTGTAGAGGGAGCTTTACTCTGTATCTAACCTGTGCTGTACCTGCCCTGGGAGTGTTTGATGGGACAGTGTAGAGAGAGCTTTACTCTGTATCTAACCTGTGCTGTACCTGCCCTGGGAGTGTTTGATGGGACAGTGTAGAGGGAGCTTTACTCTGTATCTAACCCGTACTGTACCTGCCCTGGGAGTGTTTGATGGGACAGTGTAGAAGGAGCTTTACTCTGTATCTAACCCCCTGTACCTGCCCTGGGAGTGTTTAATGGGACAGTGTAGAGGGAGCTTTACTCTGTATCTAACCCCCTGTACCTGCCCTGGGAGTGTTTGATGGACAGTGTAGAGGGAGCTTTGTATCTAACCTGTGCTGTACCTGCCCTGGGAGTGTTTGATGGGACAGTGTAGAGGGAGCTTTACTCTGTATCTAACCCGTGCTGTACCTGCCCTGGGAGTGTTTGATGGGACAGTGTAGAGGGAGCTTTACTCTGTATCTAACCTGTGCTGTACCTGCCCTGGGAGTGTTTGATGGGACAGTGTAGAGGGAGCTTTACTCTGTATCTAACCCGTGCTGTACCTGCCCTGGGAGTGTTTGATGGGACAGTGTAGAGGGAGCTTTACTCTGTATATAACCCGTACTGTAGTGGCCCTGGGAGTGTTTAATGGGACAGTGTAGAGGGAGCTTTACTCTGTATCTAACCCGTGCTGTTACATTGGGGTTACAATTGTTACACGTTATAGTGGGTACAGTCCCCTTCCTGTTGGCAGCCCTCCAGCCCCACATTTAAATGGCTGTCCTCTGTGTGTGAGCCTGGACATCAAGTGCAGGCAGGCTGTTTACCATGGGGGAGGGGGGCATTGCAATAAGCTTGATCACTGGATATCTAAACATATGCACTCTCCAGCCAGTATTACTAGATCGTGATCAGCGGCAGGGAAATGCTGGTGAACTCCCTTCCCCCCCCGCCCCACCCAGAGACTCTGCACAGCTTTCTGCAGTACTCGCTTCTCGGCCTTTTGGCTAAGATCATGCGTAACTGACCTGACAGGGGAGTAACCATGACCCCAAGGTGGTTCTCCCTGGATCAGGAAGGTATATGCTTGCTTTTTTGGAAATAGGAGGTGTGTGGGGGGCCTGACCCATCCACCTCCACGGAGGTGTGTGGGGGGCCTGACCCATCCACCTCCATGGCACGAACCTGGTATTGCAGTACTTCCAGGAACGGTGCAGTGGCTCTAGGCCTTTTGGCTAAGAGCATTGGCGCAGAGTGATCCCTGACTGGTGCAGGGTGACCTCTGGCGTTTGTGATTTGACAAAGAATTGGAAAGATTGGCTACGAATTAAAAAAAAAAAAAAAAATCTGTTCTTATCAGTTTAATATCCCCTATGGGGACCAGATATTGAATTGTCTTTTGGAACAGGGAGATGGAACAGGGATTGCCCCGTCCAATCCACGCACCGACCTGGTATTGCAGTGTTTCCAGGAACGGTGCAGCTTACCCTCTCGGCCTTTTGGCTAAGATCAAGTGTAAATAGCGCAAAGTTATCTTTGGCGCTGGAGTTGATCTGACAAGAATTGGCCAAAAAAAAAAAAAAAGTTCTTGCTCCACTCCTCACTCTGTGATTTCCAATTTTCAGTGAGGCCTACCCAACATGCACAGTCCTGGAGGTTGAGCTCTGTCACGATGTGGCAAAGCTGATGGACCTGGATGCCAAGAGGTAAGCAGCATAATATGGAAGAACGCGTTACTGACCTGAGGCGTAGAGAAAAAAGTCACAGTCCTGATGGATTTGTTGTTGTGCCACTGCTGGGTCCTGGAGCAGGGCTGTCCTAGTCTGGTCGCTATCCCCTGTAAGCGCACTGCTCACGTACTCCCTGAGTGAACACAAGCCCATTGTCGCTGCCTGCTAATCGTTGAGGTCAGTAAGTTGCCTGTAAATTTCGGGCTGTGGATCAGAAGGGTGCAGCATGAAGTGCCCTTTTCTCATCGGGGCTGAAATTGGGGTCGGAGGATTCCCGCGGGCAATTGCCTCCATCCTGACACATTTCTCCAAAGTACCTGGTGGTCCCAGAGGAGCGTGGTATTCCGGTGGGGAGGCCTTCTCTTCCCACGCTGCGGAACGTACTCCCGTCCTCCAGGTTCCCACGTAGAAGGTGCAGTCACGTGTGACTGCTCAACCAATCAGGTAACGTATTCCACAGCTTTCTCATTAATAGCAATGGGAGCTCCGTATCTACCAGTTCTCATTGCTATTGATAAAAAAAACAAACACACTAAGCACATATAATAAAAACTAAAAAACACCCCTCACATAATTGAAATTAATTGGAATTAAAGTTAATAAATATTTTAGAAAACATTTTTTCACACGTTTTTAAAAAGTTTTAAATTATCGTTAAAAATAAATGTAACATAATGGGCAGGGTTTAAAAAAATATATGCTTTTTAAATTTAATTTAATTATATTTTTGTATGTTTTTAAATTCCTACGCCTGTAACATTAGGCTATGCACCTGCTTTTATCAGGTGCAAGAGTTTTGAGGACATTTGCCGGGCAAGATATGGGTAAATCCCGCAATCCTGCCCGTGCGAATGTCCTCGCTCCCGAGATGCGTGCGATCTGTTAAGCTCCAGCTCGACAGATCGGAAAAGCCGGTTTTCAGCGGCATGCGCATTGTGCGCTGAAAACCGGCTTTTGCGATACCTTCCCGGGTCCGTACACACTCCGTACAGACCTGGGAAGGCCGGGATTTCCAGACCAATATTTTGTGACAAAATGTGATCCCTGGGTGTCGGATGTAAGTGAATTAATCCTGCACCAGTGCCAATCTGCCGTGGCGTTATTAATTCAGCTAACGATGCTGCTTTATCAGGGGCAGGACTGTTACACTGTGCAATGCGCAATCTGCTCAGGTGGAGATGTGTTCCCTTTTAAGGCCACAAAGATTAATGGTTGTCAAATCATCAGAGGCTCAAGCTACTCAGACTCTTCATTGTTGTTTGGTCGGGGTAACTTTGCAGGCTGGATTGCTTGTCGGTTTTCACGTGCGGGGCAGCAGCATCAAAACAGTTTAAGATTGCGTGACGTCGATGTGAGCAGACGGATGTGTTGGTCAGCGGATGTTAATGTAAGGACTGCACAGTCAAACCACAAAGATCACAATGTCATCATCATCACAGGCAGTCCCTCGGAATCGAGGAAGACTTGCTTCGACTCTTAAAATGAGTCCTTAGGTGACTGAACAGTCCAATACGAGAACCACAGTCCCTGTCACAGGTGGGACAGAGAGTCGTTGAGGGAAAGGGTGGGTGATACTGGTTTGCCGCACGCTCTTTCCGCTGCTTGCGCTTGATTTCTGCATGCTCTCGCCGATGAAACTCGAGGTGCTCAGCGCCCTCCCGGATTCACTCCCTCCACTTAGGGCGGTCTTTGGCCAGGAACTCCCAGGTGTCAGTGGGGATGTTGCACTTTATCAGGGAGGCTTTGAGGGTGTCCCTGTAATGTTTCCTCTGCCCACCTTTGGCTCGTTTGCCGTGAAGGAGTTCCGAGTAGAGCGCTTGCTTTGGGAGTCTCGTGTCTGGCATGCTAATGATGTGGCCTGCCCAGCGGAGCTGATCAAGTGTGGTCAGTGCTTCAATGCTGGAGATGTTGGCCTGGACGAGGACCTTAATGTTAGTGCGTCTGTCCTCCCAGGGGATTTGCAAGATCTTGCGGAGACATCGTTGGTGGTATTTCTCCAGCGACTTGAGGTGTCTTTTGTACATCGTCCATGCCTCTGATATATACAGGAGGGTGGGTATTACTACAGCCCTGTAGATCATGAGCTTGGTGGTAGATTTGAGGACCTGGTCTTCGAACACACTTTTCCGCAGGCGGCCGAAGACTGCACTGCCGCACTAGAGGGGGTGTTGAATCTCGTCGTCGATATCTGCTCTTGTTGATAAGAGGCTCCCGAGGTATGGGAAATGGTTCACATTGTCCAGAGCCGAGCCGTGCATCTTGTTGACTGGGGGGCAGTGCTGTGCGGCGAGGACAGGCTGGTGGAGGACCTTTGTCTTACGGAGCATTGTTTAGTGTAAGGCCCATGCTTTCGCACGCCTCAGTTGCGCCGCTGTGTGCTCTGAGCCGGGGGTTGGATGGAGTGAGTGCCGTGGAGGGCAGAACGCCCGCCTAGGTATGACAGAGTGAGGAATGCGGAGATTGGGAACAAAGACTTTGAGCTTGATGTTCTAGAAGAGGCTTACACCACCGAGCACCGTCTGGTCCGTATATACAAAGGGTTTCCTTTTCCTGGCCAAAATTCACATTCCAGTATCCGTGACTTCTGCATCGATTCATCTTTCCTGCTGTGAGCTGCACTCCATGAACTCCGCCAAGCTTGTCCCAGAATGCAGTGGGTATCCCCATGAACCCAAGAATTGGTGCAGGAGGGCGACGGCTGTGAAGAGTGACGTCATCAAGATCCAGGTCGGTGATTGGAGGGTGGGCAGGTACAGCAGGAGTGGCGAAGTCGGGGTGAAGGAGTGGCGAGAGACTGTAGAGGGACGCGATTAGGGCCCAGGGGAGGCGAGAGTTCGGGGCCAGGGGCCCCGGGGCAGCACGGGCCAGCCCACACTGCGATATGTGCGCGCACTAGGTCTGTGCAGCAGAGCTGGTCTCCAGTTGTCCTGGGTAATCCTTGACACTGGACCAAGACCCAGCTCTGTCAAGCCCGTGTGGTGGCTGGTGTGCAACGTTAAAAAGATTCACGCACAGGCATCTTCCACCCTTCAGGATGTAGTTCGGGTCCTTCATTGAAACACCCGTGAACTTGTCCTTTTTTTGGCGTGGAAGCAAGTCATCCTCGTTTCGAGGGACCGCCTATGATGATGACGCCTCAGTAAATACGTCGACTATGTCCTGGAGTTCAGCCTCTGTATGTGCGCAGACGCAGGCGTCGTCTGATTTTGTTTGATCCACATGTTTGCGGCAGATTTGTCCATTAGTAAGTTTAACTACCAGAATCCAATTTCCCTCTTTGGCAACCACAGTGCCTGCGAGCCATTTGGGCCCTGCAGCGTAGTTGAGGACAAAAACAGGGTCATTTACATCAATACATCGCGCCCTCGCATTCCTGTCATGGTAGTCATATTGTGACTGGCGCCTGCTCTCGACAATTTCTTTCATGGTGGGGTGTATAAGGGATAACCGGGTTTTGAGCGTCCTTTTCATTAGTAGCTCTGCGGGTGGAATCCCTGTGAGCGAGTGTGGTCGGGATCTGTAGGCCAACAGGAGGCGTGATAAGCGGGTTTGTAGGGAACCCCCTTGGAATCTGAGCATTCCCTGTTTGATTATCTGCACTGCTCGTTCTGCCTGGCCGTTTGAGGCCGGCTTGAACGGTGCTGTTCTGACATGGTTAATTCCATTGCCTGCCATGAAGTCCTGGAATTCAGTGCTTGTGAAGCACGGGCCATTGTTGCTGACCAAGATGTCCGGTAGACCGTGGGCGGCGAACATTGCCCGTAGACTTTCTATCGTGGCAGAGGATGTGCTTGAATTAAAAATGTCACATTTGATCCATTTGGAGGAGGCATCTACTACAACCAAAAACATTTTCCCCATGAAAGGACCTGCGTAGTCCACATGGATGCGTGACCAAGGCTTGGCGGGCCATGGCCAGGGGCTAAGGGGGGCTTCCCTGGGCCCATTGCCCAGCTGGGAACACGTGTTGCACCTGCGAACACAAAGTTCCAGATCTGCGTCTATCCCTGGCCACCAAACGTGTGACCTGGCAATTGCCTTCATCGTGACAATGCCCAGGTGCTCATTGTGGAGTTCTCTGATGAACACCTCTCTGCCCATCTGAGGCATGACTACGCGGTTTCCCCACACTAGGCAATCGGCCTGAATCGAGAGTTCATCCCTGCGCCTGTGAAATGGTTTAAATTCCTCAGGGTATGCCCTGTGCGTGGCTGCCCAGTCCCCATTTAGGACACATTTCTTGACTGGAGACAATAGCGGGTCTCTATTTGTCCAGACTTTAATCTGACGGGCTGTCACGGGTGAGCCTTCACTTCTGAAAGCTTCAACAGCCATAACCATCTCAGCAGCATGCTCGGTAGCCCCCTCAGTGGTGGCTAGTGGGAGCCTGCTGAGTGCATCGGCGCAGTTTACGGTGCCCGGTCTGTGCCGAATTGTGTAGTCATAGGCGGCTAACGTGAGTGCCCACCTCTGTATGCGGGCCGATGCGTTTGCATTTATGGCCTTGTTGACGGCATAAAGGGACGTTAGGGGTTTGTGATCTGTCTCCAGCTCAAATTTCCTGCCAAACAGGTACTGGTGCATTTTCTTTACCCCATATACACATGCGAGCGCCACCTTTTTTTACCATCCCGTAGCCCCTTTCTGCCTGGGACAGACTTCTGGAGGCATAAGCTACCGGCTGTAACTGACCCTTGTCATTGACATGCTGCAACACACACCTGACACCATAGGACGACGCATCGCACGTTAACACAAGTTTCTTACATGGTCATATAGTGTTAACAGATTGTTGGAACATAACAAATTGCGTGCTCTATTAAAAGCCCTTTCCTGGCTGTCCCCCCAGACCCATTCGCGACCTTTGCGTAGGAGCACGTGTAGCGGCTCTAGCAGCGTGCTCAATTTGGGAAGAAAGTTACCAAAATAGTTCAAGAGCCCCAGGAATGAACGCAGCTCCGTCGTGTTACAGGATCAAGGGGTATGGAGGGAAAGCAGGAAAGGGGTACTGAGGTGAATGATCAGCCATGATCATATTGAATGGTGGTGCAGGCTCGAAGGGCTGAATGGCCTACTCCTGCACCTATTTTCTATGTTTCTTACCAGAAGATTTAAGATAATAAGAGCCAGAGGGGAGATAAGAAATTTTTTTACGCAACGCGTTGTTGCGATTTGGAATGCACTGCCTGAAAGGGCGATGGAATCAGATTTAATAATAACTTTCAAAAGAGAATTGGATAAATATTTGAAGGGGAAAAATTTGCAAGGCTACGGGGAAAGATCGGGGATTGGGACTAATTAAATCGCTCCTTCAAAGGGCCGGCACAGGCACGATGGGCCGAATGGCCTCCTGTGCTGTGCAATCTATGGGTACACATAATTGGGGGCTGTTCCATCGTTGTTCATTTATGTTAACTTCCTTTACTGTGAGCTGGTTGAGAAAGTCCAGGGCTAACAGAACATAAGAAATAGGAGCAGGAGTAGGCCATTTGGCCTCTCGAGCCTGCTCCGCCACTCAGTAAGATCATGGCTGATCTGATCATAGACACAACTCCACTTCCCTGCCTGCTCCCCATAACCCTTTATTCTCTTATCGCTCAAAAATCTGTCTATCTCCGCCTTAAATATATTCAACGACCCAGCCTCCACAGCTCTCTGGGGCAGAGAGGTCCATAGATTTACAACCCTCAGAGAGAAGAAATTTCTCCTCATCTCAGTTTTAAATGGGTGGCCCCTTATTCTGAGACCATGCCCCCTAGTTCTAATCTCCCCTATCAGTGGAACTAGGACTGAAAGTAATTCACATGGGAAGAGTAACCCAATTGGCTTTTGTAGAATAAAGTTACATTGTAAATGGACCTAGGTTTGAATAAATTTGACTATGCCGAAGTATGACAGTAAGCATGTTTCAGTTCAGTATATGTACAATATTTTCAATATATTACTGGCAGATAAATATCTCATTGTTTATGGTCTTTTTTTCTCATGTCGGCCTTCCTGGACCTCGCTCAAGTGGTCCCTACCCAGACAGTGTGTCTTGGTATGTTGGCGGGGGGTTGCGGAGTGACATAGCCGATTGTAGGGTTTGAGATTAACTAACTGGCTTGACCCTTGGAGTCTCCTGGCCTGTATGGCTCAGTACCACACCAGGCAGGGTCTTGAGTAGGACACTCCCTTGCAATCTGTGTTTTTAAGGGTCTCTTTGAGCATGGTTGTTTGCGGTGCTTTGAATGGCTATTCGGGGGGAGGTGGGGGTAGTGGTGAGAGGTGCCAACCCTGGTTGGACACATTCCTAGACATTTCATCACATGGCCTCTTGCCTCCAATCGCTCCACCCCCACGCTCCTGCCATTGGTCAGCCGACATGTCAATCCTCACAGGACACTGCATTCCCACACCAATTGGTAAGTGAACAAACTGTTGGCTATCGATTGGATGATTTATGACTGTCAGTCAAACATACTTTATTTTCAAGCTCCTATATTTTTTTATAACTAATAATTGAAAGGGACCAAAGAAAATGAAAACACACAAAAAAACCACCCACCCCCATGCTTTTTCTCCTGTGTTTCTGGCAGCAGTGTCCAGGAGATGAATCTTTAATCCCTGGAGAGTCCAGGGCAATGCTGGAGGAGGAGGGGAGAGAATGGGAAGGGGACACGAGATCTGTTGGGCCAACAGAACGGGCGATGCTCTGATTTTGACATGCTGTTCTTCCTGCTCCCGTTCCCTGCAGGAGAGCGGCAAGACGCAGTCAGAAATACTACAGACACCTGCTTCAGACCAAAGGGAAAAGTGTTTCCGTCAACCGGAAGCCGTGTGGCCATTTCTGCTGCTGCAGCTTCAAAGGATGTGAGCAGGTGAGGAGGTTAATCCCAGGTCGAGAGACGCAAGGTTAAATGGTGTTGAGGTACAGATCGGCCGTGATCGAATTGAATGGCGGAACGGGCTGAATGGTCTATTTCTGTTCCTATGTAAGGTGGGCTATTGAAGGCCGGCCGAGGGCAGGCACCCCGGACCGAGGGTGGGCACCCTGGACCGAGGGCAGGCACCCTGGACCGAGGGTGGGCATGGAGCCGAGGGCGGGCACCTGGGCTGGACAATGTTGAGTGCTGAGGTCATGGAAGCATAGGGATAGATCCTGTCTAGAACAGGCGATAGCGCTTTGGCAACCTGTTTAAAATCTCTCAACTTTTATTTCCATTGAATTTCCCCCCTCCCACACAAACAGAGGGTTACTGGAACATGGAATGCTCTATCACGTGGCTACTGAGGCAGTAATAGCATCGATGGGTATTTGAAAAGAAGGAATATCCAAGGATACGGGAGAGGGGCAGGGATTAGAGTAGTTTGTAGAGATAGCGCAGAAATGGCCTCCAACTTCCTGTCATTTCTGTGACCCAGATCCAGGTGAAATGATATCTGCTAATAATGACATAGAGCAGGTAGTCTGTGGAATCATTTGACTGTTGCTATGGTTATGCCCCATTATTTCCAATAGCAGATTACTGGGTATGTTTTTAAAATCTGGAGTATTACTTTAACAGACGGGCATTAATGAATTAAATCTTTTTATCGAGTACTTATTGTCTAAGAGCGTCCTTCTCAGTTGTCAGCTCTTTGTCTTTTCTGACAGGTGGATGCAGTGGAATATTACACTAATTTGGAGAGTAAAATGATGACGATGTACACCCAGGAGAGGGAGGAGGTGGACAAGAAATGGCTCGGACTAGCCTTTGTCACCTTCCAGGATGAAAGCATGGCAACCCTGTAAGTCTGGGACTTGAATGTGAGAAAGTCTGCAATTAGCTGGTATTTTTTTTAGGAAGTATTGGGAGCTTTACTCTGCACCTACATGATTATGTACTGACCTAGGAGTTACATAGAATTATATCGAGTCTACTGCACAGAAATGGGTCATTCGGATCAACAGGTCCACGCCAGTGTTTATGCTCCACTTGAGCCTCTCCCACCCCTCTTCATTCATCTAACTCTATAAGCATTACCTTCTATTTTATCTCTCGTGTGTTTATCTACCTTCTCCTTAAATGTGTTTATGCTGTTCACCTCAACTACTCCTTGTGGAGGTGGGGTAGCTCTGTTGGAAACCTAGAAAATAGGTGCAGGAGTAGGCCATTTGGCCCTTCGAGCCTGCACCACCATTCAATAAGATCATGGCTGATCATTCACCTTGGTACCCCTTTCCTGCTTTCTCTCCATACCCCTTGAACCCTTTAGCCGTAAGGGCCTTATCTAACTTCCTTTTGAATATATCTAACGAACTGGCCTCAACAACATTCTGTGGTAGAGAATTCCACATGCTCACAATTCTCTGAGTGAACAAGTTTCTCCTCATCTCGGTCCTAAATGGCCTACCCCTTATCCTTAGACTGCGACCCCTGGTTCTGGACTTCTCCAACATTGGGAACATTCTTCCTGCATCTAACCTGTCCAATCCCGTCAGAATTTTATATGTTTCTATGAGATCCCCTCTCATTCTTCTAAATTCCAGTGAATACAAGCCTAGTTGATCCAGTCTTTCTTTATATGCCAGTCCTGTCATCCCGGGAATCAGTCTGGTGAACCTTCGCTGCACTCCCTCAATAGCAAGAATGTACTTCCTCAGATTAGGCGACCAATATTCAAGGTGTGGCCTCACCAAGGCCCTGTACAACTGCTCTGCTCCTATACTCAAATCCTCTCGCTATGAAGGCCAACATGCCATTTGCTTTCTTCACCGCCTGCAGTACCTGCATGCCTGCTTTCAATGACTGATGTACCATGACACCAAGGTCTCGTTGCACCTCCTCTTTTCCTAATCTGTCACCATTGATAATATTCTGCCATCCTGTTTTTGCCACCAAAGTGGATAACATTATACTGCATCTGCCATGCATTTGCCCACTCACCTAACCTGTCCAAGTCACTCTGCAGCCTCTTAGCATCCTCCTCACAGCTCACACTGTCACCCAGTTAAGTGTCATCTGCAAACTTGGAGATATTACATTCAATTCCTTTGTCCAAACCTTGTGGTACCCCACTAGTCACTGCCTGCCATTCTGAAAAGGACCCGTTTATTCCTACTCTTTGCTTCCTGTCTGCCAACCAGTTCTCTATCCACGTCAATACATTACCCCCAATACCATGTGCTTTAATTTTGCACACCAATCTCTTGTGTGGGACCTTTTCAAAAGTCTTTTGAAAGTCCACATACACCACATCCACTGGTTCTCCCTTGTCCACTCTACTAGTTACATCCTCAAAAAATTCTAGAAGATTTGTCAAGCATGATTTCCCTTTCATAAATGCTGACTTGGACCGATCCTGTCACTGCTTTCCAAATGCGCTGCTATTACATCTTTAATAATTGATTCCAACATTTCCTCCACTACCAATGTCGGGCGAACCGATCTACAATTCCCCGTTTTCTCTCCCTCCTTTTTTAAAAATTGGGGTTACATTAGCTACCCTCCAATCCATAGGAACTGATCCCGAGTCCATAGAAGGTTGGAAAATGACCACCGATGCATCCACTATTTCTAGGGCCACTTCCTTAAGTACTCTGGGATGCAGACTATCAGGGCACTGAGGATTTATCAACCTTCAATCCCATCAATTTCCCTAACATAATTTCCTGATTAATAAGGATTTCCTTCAGTTCCTCCTTCTCGCTAGACCCTCGGTCCCTGAGTATTTCGGGAAGATTATTTGTGTCTTCCTCAGTGAAGACAGAACCAAAGTATTTGTTCAATTGGTCTGCCATTTCTTTGTTCCCCATTATAAATTCACCTGATTCCGACTGCAAGGGACCTACATTTGTCATAATAAAGGATGAGATCAGTGCAGTAGTAAGAAATGATATTGGCTCAAAAGATCAAGATATAGAATCAGTTTGGGTGGAGATAAGAAGTAATAAGGGAAAGAAGTCACTGGTGGGAGTGGTCTCCAGGTCCCCAAATGGTAGCCACTCTGTGGCACAGATTTTAAATCAAGAAATAATGGAGGCTTGTAAGAAAGGTACAGCAATAATCATGGGCGATTTTAATCTTCATATTGATTGGACAAATCAAATTAGCAATGGTAACCTTGAGAAAGAATTCATAGAGGTATGTGGGATGGTTTCCTGGAACAAATACGTTGTGAAACCAACCAGGGAGCAAACTATTTTAGATCTGGTAATGTGTAACGAATCTGGATTAATTAATCTTTTAGTGAAGGATCCTCTTGGGAAGATTGATCATAACCTGGTTGAATTTCAAATTCAGTTTGAGGGTGAGAAAGCTAGATCTCAAACAAGTGTCCTGAACTTAAATAAAGATAATTACAAAGGTATGAAGGCAGAGTTGGTTCAAGTGGATTGGGCAAATAGATTAAAGGGTAAGACCGTAAAAACGCAGTGGCAAACATTTAAGGAGATATTTCATAACTCTCAGCAAATATTTCTTCCAGTGAGAAATAAAGATGCTAACAGAAGGATGAACCATCCCTAACTAACTAAGGAAGTAAATGATGGTATAAAATTTAAAATAAAGTCATACAATGTTGCAAAGGACAGTGGAAGGTCAGCGGATTGGGAAATTTTTGGAAACCAGCAAAGGATAACTAAAAATAAAATGATAAAAACAGAGAAGATAGCATATGAGAGTAAACTAGCAAGAAATATAAGAACAGACAGCAAGAGCTTCTACAGGTATATAAAAAGGAAACGACTAGCTAAAGTAAACGTTGATCCCTAAGAGGATGGGACTGGATAATTAATAATGGGAAACAGGGAAATGGCAGAGACTTTGAACAAATATTTTGTATCTGTCTTCACTGTAGAGGATGCTAAAAATATCCCAATAATTGATAATTAATGAGCTATTGCGGGAGGGACGGGGGACGACTATCACTAGAAATAAAGTACTCGGCTACCTAATAGAATTAAAGGGGATTATGGGTTATGGGGAGTGGGCAGGGAAGTGGATCGGAGTCCTGATCAGATCAGCCATGATCTTATTAAATGGAGGAGCAGGCTCGAGGGGTCAATTGGCCTACTCCTGCTCTGTTTCTTGTGTTCTAAAGGTGGACACGTCCCCTGGACCTGATGGCAAGCATCCTAGTGTCTTAAAAGAAGTGGCTGTAGAGATAGTGGATGGATTGGTTGTAATCTACCAAAATTCCCAGAATTCTGGAGAAGTCCCAGTCGACTGGAAAACCGCAAATGTAACCCCTCTATTTAAGAATGGAGGAGGCATAAACTATAGACCAGTTAGCCTAACATCTGTCATTGGGGAAAATGCTGGAGTCCATCAACAAGGAAGCAGTAGCAGGACAGCACTACCCTCCAGTCATCAAGATCCATGGTGCGGTCCTGGACAACGTGGACCATTTCCCATACCTCAGGAGCCTCGTCTCAACAAGAGCAGACATTGACGACGAGATTCAACACTGCTTCCAGTGCGCCAGTGCAGCCTTCAGCCGCCTGAGGAAAAGAGTGTTTGAAGACCAGGCCCTCAAAACTGCCACCAAGCTCATAGTCTAGAGGGCTGGAGTGATACCCGCCCTCCTGTATGGCTCCAAGGCATGGACCATGTACAGTAGACACCTCAAGTCGCTGGAGAAATACCCCCAGCGATGTCTCCGCAAGATCTTGCAAATCCCCTGGGTGGACAGACGCACCAACATTAGCATCCTCGACCAGGCCAACATCCTCAGCATTGAAGCACTGACCACACTTGATCAGCTCCGCTGGGCAGGCTACATTGTTCGCATGGCAGACATGAGACTCCCAAAGCAAGCGCTCGACTCGGAACTCCTTCATGGCAAACGAACCAAAGGTGGGCAGAGGAAACATTATAGGGACATCCTCAAAGCCTCCCTGATAAAGTGCAAGTTCCCCACTGACACCTGGAAATCCTTGGCCAAAGACCGTCTTAAGTAGAGGAAGTGCATCCGGGAGGGCGCTGAGCACCTTGAGTCTCATTGCCGAGAGCATGCAGAAATTAAGCGCAGGCAGCGGAAAGAGCGTGCGGCAAACCAGTCCCACCCACCCTTTCCTTCAACGACTGTCTGTCCCACCTGTGACAAGGACTGTGAACAATCCAATAGGAGAACCAGTCACCTAAGGACTCAGAGTCTTCCTCGATTCCGAGGGACTACCTATGATGAGTAGCAGGTCATTTAGAAAATCATAATGCAGTCAAGCAGAGTCAGCATGGTTTTATGAAAGGGAAATCAAAGGAAATTTGCTGGAGTTCTTTGAAGATGTAACGAGCAGGGTGGATAAAGGAGAACCAGTAGATGTCGTGTATTTGGATTTCCAGAAAGCATTTGATAAGGTGCCACATAAAAGGTTGCTGCAGAAGTTAAGAGCTCAAGGGGTTGGGGGATAATATATTACCATGGATAGAGGATTGGCTAACTAACAGAAAACAGAGAGTTGGGATAAATGGGTCATTTTCAGGCTGGCAAACTGTAACTAGTGGGGTGCCACAGGGATCAGTGCTGGGGCCTCAACTATTTACAATTTATATGAATGACTTGGATGAAGGGACCACGTGTAATGTAGCCAGATTTGCTGATGATACAAAGATAGGTGGGAAACAAGTTGTGAGGAGGACACAAAGAATCTACAAAGGGGTATAGATAAGCTCAGTGAGTGAGCAAGAATTTGGCAGATGGATTATAATATGGGAAAATGTGAGGTTATCCACTTTAGTAGCAAAAATAAAAAAACAAATTATTATTTAAGTGGGGAGAGATTACAAAATGCTGCGGTACAGAGGGATCTGGGGGGTTCTTGTGCATGAAACGCAAAATGTTAGCATGCAGGTAGAGCAAGTAATCTGGAAGGCAAATGGAATGCTGGCCTTTAGTGCAAGGGGGATGGAATATAAAAGTAGGGAAGTCCTGCTCCAACTGTGCAGGGTATTGGTGAGGCCACACCTGGAGTACTGCATACAGTTTTGGTCTCCTTATTTAAGGAAGGATATACTTGCATTGGAGGCAGTTCAGAGAAGGTTGACAAGGTTGATTCCGGAGATGAGGGGGTTGTCATATGAAGAAAGGTGGGCCTATACTCCTTGGAATTTAGAAGAATGGGAGGCGATCTTATTGAAACATATAAGATTCTAAGGGGGGTTGACAGTATAGATACAGAGAGGTGTTTCTGCTCAAGGGGGAATCTAGAACTAGGGTCATAGTTTCAGAATAAGGGACCGCCCATTTAAAACAGAAATGAGGAGGAATTTCTTCTCTGAGGGTCTTTGGAATTCTCTACCTCAGAGAGCTGTGGAGGCTGAGTCATTGAATATATTTAAGGTGGAGATAGACAGATTTTTGAATCATAAGGGAGTCAGGGTTATGGGGAGTGGGCAGGGAAGCGGAGTTGAGGCCAGGTTCAGATCAACCATGATCTTACTGAATGGCGGAGCAGGCTCGAGGGGCCAAATAGCCTTCTGCTCCTATTTCCTATGTTCTTGTGGTAGCGAGTTCCACATTTGTACCACTGTTTGAAACATAGAAACATAGAAAATAGGTGCAGGAGTAGGCCATTCGGCCTTTCGAGCCTGCACCACCATTCAATAAGATCATGGCTGATCATTCACCTCAGTAGCCCTTTCCTGCTTTCTCTCCATACCCCTTGATCCCTTTAGCCGTAAGGGCCATATCTAACTCCCTCTTGAATATATCCAACAAACTGGCATCAACAACTCTCTGCGGCAGGGAATTCCACAGGTTAACAACTCTGAGTGAAGAAGTTTCTCCTCATCTCAGTCGTAAATGGCTTACCCCTTACCCTTCGACTATGTCCCCTGGTTCTGGACTTCCCCAACATCGGGAACATTATTCCTGCATCTAACTGTCCAGTCCCGTCAGAATTTTATATGTTTCTATGAGATCCCCTCTCATCCTTCTAAACTCCAGTGAATACAGGCCCAGTTGATCCAGTCTCTTCTCATATGTCAGTCCTGCCATCCCGGGAATCAGTCTGGTGAACCTTCGCTGCACTCCCTCAATAGCAAGAACCTCCTTCCTCAGATTAGGAGACCAAAACCTGAACACAATATTCCAGGTGAGGCCTCACTAAGGCCCTGTACAACTGCAGTAAGACCTCCCTGCTCCTATACTCAAATCCCCTAGCTATGAAGACCAACATACCATTTGCCGCCTTCACCGCCTGCTGTAGCTGCATGACAACTTTCAATGACTGATGTACCATGACACCCAGGTCTCATTGCACCTCCCCTTTTACTAATCTGCCACCATTCAGATAATATTCTGCCTTCGTGTTTTTGCCCCCAAAGTGGATAACCTCACATTTATCTACATTATACTGCATCTGCCATGCATTTGCCCACTCGCCTAACCTGTCCAAGTCACTCTGCAGCCTCTTAGCATCCTCCTCACAGCTCACACCGCCACCCAGTTTAGTGTCGTCTGCAAACTCGGAGATATTACACTAAATTCCTTCATCTAAATCATTGATGTATCTTGTAAATAGCTGGGATCCCAGCACTGAGCCCTGCGGCACCACACTAGTCACTGCCTGCCATTCTGAAAAGGACCTGTTTATCCTGACTCTCTGTTTCCTGTCTGCCAACCAGTTCACTATCCACGTCAGTACATTACCCCCAATACCACGTGCCTTAATTTTGCACACCAATCTCTTGTGTGGGACCTTGTCAAAAGCCTTTTGAAAGTCCAAATACACCACATCCACTGGTTCTCCCTTGTCCACTCTACTTGTTACATCCTCAAAGAATTCTAGAAGATTTGTCAAGCATGACTTCCCTTTCATAAATCCATGCTGACTTGGACCGATCCTGTCACTGTTTTCCAAATGCGCTGCTATTTCATCTTTAATAATTGATTGCAACATTTTCCCCACTACTGATGTCAGGCTAACCGGTCTATAATTACCTGTTTTCTCTCTCCCTCTCTTAAAAAGTGGTGTTACATTAGCTACCCTTCAGTCCATAGGAATTGATCCAGAGTCGATAGACTGTTGGAAAATGATCACCAATGCATCCACTATTTTGAGGGCCAATTCCTTAAGTACTCTGGGATGCAGACTATCAGGCCCCAGGGATTTTTCGGCCTTCAATCCCATCAATTTCCCCAACACAATTTCCCGCCTAATAAGGATTTCTTTCAGTTTCTCCTTCTCACTGGACCCTCGGTCCTCTAGTATTTCCAGAAGGTTATTTGTGTCTTCCTTCGTGAAGACAGAACCAAAGTATTTGTTCAACTGGTTCGCCATTTCTTTGTTCCCCATTATAAATTCACCTGAATCTGACTGCAAGGGACCTATGTTTGTTTTCACTAATCTTTTTCTCTTCAAGTATCTATAGAAGCTTTTGCAGTCAGTTTTTATGTTCCCAGCAAGCTTCCTCTCATACTCTATTTTCCCCCTCCTAATTAAACCCTTTGTCCTCCTCTGCTGAATTATTAAATTCTCCCAGTCCTCAGGTTTGCTGCTTTTTCTGGCCAATTCATATGCCTCTTCCTTGGATTTAACACTATCCTTAATTTCCCTTGTTCGCCACAGTTGAGCCATCTTCCCCGATTTATTTTTACTCCAGACAGGGATGTGCAATTGTTGAAGTTCATGCATGTGATCTTTAAATGTCTGCCATTGCCTATCCACCATCAACCCTCTAAGTATAATTTGCCAGTCTATTCTCACCAATTCACGTCTCATACCATCGAAGTTACCTTTCCTTAAGTTCAGGACCCTAGTCTCTGAATTAACTGTGTCACTCTTCATCTTAATAAAGAATTCTACCATATTATAGTCACTCTTTCCCAAGGGACCTCGCACAACAAGATTGCTAATTAGTCCTTTCTCATTACACATCACACATTCTAGGATGGCCAGCCATCTAGTTGTTCCTCGACATATTAGTCTAGACAACCATCCCTAATACACTCCAGGAAATCCTCCTCCACCACATTGCTACCAGTTTGGTTAGCCCAATCTATATGTAGATTAAAGTCGCCCATGATAACTGCTGTACCTTTATTGCACGCATCCCTAATTTCTTGTTTGATGCTGTCCCCAACCTCACTACTACTGTTTGGAGGTCTGTACACAACTCCCACTAACGTTTTCTGCCCCTTGGCATTACGTAGCTCCACCCATACCGATTCCACATCATCCAAGCTAGTGTGCATCCTTAACCAGCAACGCCACACCACCTCCTTTTCCTTTCCGTCTATCCTTCCTGAATGTTGAATACCCCTGGATGTTAGTTCCCAGTCTTGGTCACCCTGGAGCCATGTCTCCGTGATACCAATTACATCATATCCATTAACAGCTATCTGCGCAGTTAATTCTTCCACCTTATTATGAATACTCCTCGCATTGAGGCACAGAGACTTCAGGCTTGTCCTTTTAACACATTTTGTCCCTTTAGAATTTTGCTGTAATGTGGCCCTTTTTGTTTTTTGCCTTGGATTTCTCTGCCCTCCATTTTACTTTTCTTATTTCTATCTTTTGCTTTTGCCCTCTGTCTCCCTGCATTGGTTCCCATCCCCCTGCCATATTAGTTTAACCCCTCCCTAACAGCACTAGCAAACACTCCCCCTAGGACATTGGTTCCGGTCCTGCCCAGGTGCAGACCGTCCGATTTGTACTGGTCCCACCTCCCCCAGAACCGGTTCCAATGTACCAGGAATTTGAATCCCGCCCTTCTGCACCACTCCTCAAGCCACGTATTCATCTGAGCTATCCTGCGATTCCTACTCTGACTAGCATGTGGCACTGGTAGCAATCCTGAGATTACTACCTTTGAGGTCCTACTTTTTAAAGAGTGCTTGATGGTGAGGTGTTAAAACATCCCAGGGCACTATTTGAATAGCAGAGCTCTCCTAGTTTCCTGGCCAATATTTCTCTCTTAGCCAACATTAAAGGTCACCTCGGTGTTGTTTGAGGATGGTGGCTGACACACAATGTTACCTTGCCAGTACACTCTGAAAAATGCATCGATGGCATATGGCCCCACATCCATGCAAAGTTTTCTTTCTTCCAAAATGCATGCACAATTTGGGCCATTTTAAAAAGTGAATTCATGCCCAGGTACACTTCAAGCTGCTGTATGTTTTGATTGTGTGGTGCTTTCAGAGCAGGGAGGATGTATTGAGGCATCTGGATAGAGCCGTGAACGATGTGGGTTAAGGGAATTTGTTGTTCCTGATCTTTGGGACCGAGGAAACAGGTAGAAAGGAGGAAGAGATCGTGTCTCCTTGCCTTGGATTTCTGCACCAGAGGAAATAGGTGGAGAAATTAGCCTCCTTTGCACTTCCCGTTAGTGCTACTGTGGGGGGGGGGGGGGGGCGATAACGTAATCGGCAGGCGTTAACTACGGCAGCTGCAGGAGGCGCTGTGAGCTGGGCTGGGGGGGGAGAACTAATTAAAGACTTTGGTGGTCAGGTGCGATAAAAAAAATTTTCGCCCAACTGTGCTGCTTATTGAGTTTTTCCAATGCCGCGATTGATCAGCAATGCACTCTGTTAGAGTGCTTGGGGCTGATCTTCGTGGATCGCAGGTGCTGTCGACGACCAGTCGGAGAGTTACCTTCAAACAACCTCAGCATTGGCCCTTCGTTTGAAGAGAGGGAAGCGGCCTGTGGTTCCGGCAGCACTGCACTGGGACATTGTGCCGCGCTCTGCCGCGACCGCCCCTCTTGCTCTGTTTAACGCTCCACTTCCCTCCTGGAGCGCTAGACCGCAAGATCGCGTGCACTGGAATTGGGTAGCGCTCGCCGATACTTCCCGCAAAAATTATTGCCCCAACTGGGACGCCATGCAATTTCTAGCCCATAGTTTATATACCCTATCGAATCCCTTTATAATTTTATAGATTATTATTTTATTAGATCACCCCTCAACCGTCTAAGCCTAAGGGAATACAAGCCAGGTTTATGTAACCTGGCCTCATAATTTAACCCTTTAAGACCCAGTATCATTCTGGTGAAATTGCACTGCAACCCCTCCAAGGTGAACATATCTTCGTTGAGGTGTGGTGCCCAAACTTTAACGCAGTAGTGCAGATGAGGTCTGACCAAGGCTCTGTACAACTGAAACATCCCTTCCTCACTTGTGTTTCAACCCAACATTCCATTAACCTTTTTTGATTGCTTTCTGTACCTGTGCACTCGTAATTTTTTAGTGATTTGTGTACATGGACAACTAAATCTCTTTCCCCCTCTACAGCTCCTAGTCTCACCTTGAAGAAAATATTTTTTGTTGAAAAGTAGATGATCTCACAACTTCCCCAAACTGAACTCTAGCTGCGATAGCTTTGCCCCTGCACTGTCTGTTTTATGTCAGTTTGTAAATTCCTGCTAACTAGGAGGGCCCTGCTCTTCTTCAAATAGCTGCTCTCTGTCAGATATTGGATCATTCAGTGGGTAAAAGAAAGAACTTGCATTTATATAGCACCTTTCGCGACCTCAGGAAGTCCCAAAGCGCTCAACAACCAATGAAGTACTTTTGAAGTGCAGTCACTGTTGTGCTGTAGAATGCTTGTCTTTCACCTGTAGGTCCAGTTCATAATTAAATGACGTGAGTTTTGTGGCAGTATTAAGGCAGCTCTCAACAGGTCCCATGGGTGTGTTTCAGCTCTGAAGTTGGCCAATCTCTCCGAGAGGGCGTAGTTGGGTGAAATTGAGGAGACAGTGAGTCGTGCTTTCTACCACAGGAAGTGGTTGAGGCAAATAGCTTAGATGCTTTCAACAGGAAACTAGACAAGTACATGAGAGAAAAGGGAATAGAAAGATATGCTGAAAGGCTGAGCTGAGATAATTGGAATGGGAGACTCGTGTGGAGTATAAACACCAGCACTGACAAGGTGAGCCGAATGGCCTATTTCTTTATATTCTATGCAATTCTATGTAAAGGTGCCTGTTTTGTTTCTTTCTGTAGTGTCCTGAAAGACTTCCATAGCTTCAGATGCCATAACTGTAACTATCAGAAGCAAACTCAGCCATCGTCCTACAGCCAGAACCTCGGGGTGTCCAAGTGGAACGTGAGCTATGCGCCAGATCCCAAGAGCATTTACTGGTAACACAGCACCTCCAAACAGTTCTCTTTTGTTCTCCCATTTCCTTCCCAGAAGGTGCTGATTCTGCCCCAGTGCCTTGTGAGAATGTGAACTAGTGGTGTCAGCAGTCTATTTCAACTGTTGATTATGAGGGAGGGGTGGGTGGTGTACATTGGGAGAGGGGGAGGGAGGGGTGGGTGGTGCACATTGGGAGAGGGGGAGGGAGGGGTGGGTGGTGTACATTGGGAGAGGGGAGTATACATTGGGAGAGGGGGAGGGAGGGGTGGGTGGTGTACATTGGGAGAGGGGGAGGGAGGGGTGGGTGGTGTACATTGGGAGGGAGGGTATGGTTGTGTTTAGAGCTGCTGCTGAAGATTAGGGGATAGGCTGGAGCTAGATTGCGGGGGAGGGGCTGTGCGGCTGCTTCCTGTCGGGGGCTGGTGTTGCAGATTATTATGGTGGTGGTGGGGGCTTGTTCTGTGTGTTGATTCCAGCACTTACCATTGTCCTTTCTTTTTCTCTGACAGGGAGAATATCACTGTCCAGGGCATTTTCTGGTGGAGTCGCTGCATCTTATTAAACTTTCTACTCTTCATTTTGCTCTTTTTTCTCACCACTCCGTCGATTGTGCTCTCCACCATGGACAAGCTCAATGTCACCCAGCCCATCCATTACCTCAACGTAAGTAGGCTATTTTCGCTCTCGTTTCTTCCCCATCCTGTATCTCCTCTCTTCTCTTGAAGGTGGTGATTCCTCGTGTGATAGCAGGCACTGGATACCAGTGGGTTGCTTGCCTACTGGGAGTAGAGATATATTATGACTGAGCCCCCAAGCCATCTTCATCTGATGTTTGCTCACCGTATAATTTCCAGTTGGGGTCACTAGTTGGTGATCAAGAATGATAATCCTAGCTGACCTTTCACCTTCCCAGCTGTGCCAGATATGTGCTACATAGGCTCTGCCTATGGTCAGTTATCCCTTCATAGACCGAGCTTTGAATCTGGATCCTCCTACTCTGTAGGGACCAGTGCTACAATGAGCCATGTATCTGCCCATTAAGCCATCTGGAGAGAACTTAAGAATTAGGAGCAGGAGTAGGTATATGGCTCTTCAAGCCTGCTCCGTCATTCAATAAGATCATGGCCAATCCTCAACTTCAACTCCACTTCCCTGCCCGATCCCTATATCCCTTGATCCACTCAGAGTCCAAAAACCTATCGATCTCAGTCTTGACTAATATACTCAACAACTGACCATCCACAACTCTGAGGGTTGTGAATCTTTGGAATTCTCTATCCCAGAGTGAAGAGATTTCTCCTCATCTCAGTCCTAAATGGCTGCTCCTTTATTCTGAGACTGTGACCCCTAGTGTTTACACTCCACTCCAGATTTAACCTTTAACACACAGCCCCCTCACCCCCTTTTTATCCCTCCTGAACATACTGCCGTCCTCCCCTTTAACTCCACCCCCTTTATCCCACTTTCCTTCCAACACAAACCTCTCCTGTTATGAAACTTGCCCCAAGTGAAACAAATAAGCTTCGAGTATTGGGCTGCCCTGGGATTTGAACAGCCCACCTTCTGGGCAGGAGGTGAATGCTCACTTACTTGTGCCACTGGGCTGTATCTGCTCTTTGAGTTTGTTTTTTATACCAAATAAAAATTCAGTCTCACTTGGCTTTTTATCGTCTTTAAACACAGAATCCTATCATCAGCCAGTTCTTCCCCACTCTCCTGCTGTGGGCCTTCACTACTCTCCTGCCTACATTAGTCTACTATTCAACCATCTTTGAGGGTCACTGGACCAGGTAAGGAATCTGGAATCAGGTATTTATATCTGTAAGAGTAGCTCTCCTTTTCAATTTAATTTCTCTTCCTTTTGGAAAAAATGTTAAGGTAAACATTTTTCCATTTCTATTCCCACCCCCCCTCCCCCCCGGCGATGTTGACTTGTTGCTTGGGTAGAGTCCATGGTTGACCGTCCATTGGTCCCTTGCCCAAGTGGTTAATCATCATATGTCAGTCTTGAGAATTTTTATGACCCTTGCCTCCAGGACACACCCATTTTCCCGGGTGCAAAGGTCAGGAAGACTTTTTTTGCCAAGTTTTCTGCCGGCCCAGGGCTGCTTTGGAAGGGGAAGGGGGTGAGCTGGAACAGCTTTTATATTAATGTCAGCTGTGCCTCAGTGGTGGCACTCTCTCTCACCTCTGAGTTAGAAGGTTGTGGGTTCAAGCCCCAACCCAGAGTCTTGAGCACAAAATCTAGACTGACACTCAGAGGGAGCACTGCACTTTCGGAGGTGTCGTCTTTCAGGTGAGACGTTAAACCAAGGTCATAGAAACATAGAAAATAGGAGCAGTAGTAGGTCATTCAGCCCTTCGAGTCTGCACCGCCATTCAATATGATCATGGCTGATCCTCTCTCTCAACACCACATTCCTGCTTTTTCCCCCATACACCTTGTTGTCTTTTATGTCTAGAAATCTTTCTATCTCCCTTTTAAATATATTCAGTGACTTGGCCTTCTGTCCCTTCTGCTCTCTCAGGTGGATGTAAAGGATGTCAGGGCACTATTTCGGAGAAGAGCGGGGGAGTTCTCCCCGGTGTCTCGACCAATATTTATCCCTCAACCAAAATCACTAAAACAGATGATCTTGTCATTTATCACATTGCTGTTTATGGGAGTTTGCTGTGCGCAATTTGAGTGTTGTGTTTCCCACATTACAACAGTGACTACAATTTAAAAAGTACTTTATTGGCTGTATAGTGCTTTGGAGTGTCCCATTGTGGTCATGCTGATGAGGTGGGAGGGGTGTCCCTGACCACCTGTCTCATTTGCTTGGCAGAATGCTCACTGGGCATCGTGGTGCCTAGTGAAACACGGTGCTAGGGTCTAACCTCCACCTCCTCCTCTCCTCTCCGCTCCCCCCACCCAGAACCTTGCTGACTGGAAGGTTGTCAGGGAGCCTGATGGGAGCGGTAGGATTTTCAGGTAGGTTTAATCAGTTTTGTTGCTTTATCTCAAATGTTTTATGGCAGTCCAATGGATGCTGATCTCCAACAGCTGGAAGCCCCAATCTTGGAGGACAGCTGTCTGCCTCTTTGCAGGTACTAGACTGTACCGAGGGTGGGTGGGTGGCAGGGGAGGAGAGGAGAGGAGAGGGAGGAGCGAGAGAGCCTGTGCCTGAGGGTGCACATGTATAATTGGTGGGCATGCCTGGGCCTGGCCAGAAACAGTGCACTCTGGGAAATCCAAAGAGGGGCTTTTGTATTGAAGCAAAAATTTGGCAGGTGGAGTACAATGTGGGCAAATGTGAGGTTATCCACTTTGGCAGAAAAAATAGAAAAGCAAATTATAATCTAAATGGAGAAAAATTGCAAAGTGCTGCAGTACAGAGGGACCTGGGGGTCCTTGTGCATGAAACACAAAAAGTTAGTATGCAGGTACAGCAAGTGATCAGGAAGGCAAATGGAATGTTGGCCTTTATTGCAAGGGGGATAGAGTATAAAATCAGAGAAGTCCTGCTACAACTGTACAGGGTATTGGTGAGGCCACACCTGGAGTACTGCATACAGTTTTGGTCTCCGTATTTAAGGAAGGATATACTTTCATTGGGGACAGTTCAGAGAAGGTTCACTTGGTTGATTCCGAAGATGAGGGGGTTGACTTATGAAGATAGCTTGGAGTTCAGAAGAATGAGAGGTGATCTTATCGAAACATGTAAGATAATGAGGGGACTCGACAGGGTGGATGCAGAGAGGATATTTCCACTCATAGGGGAAACTAAAACTAGGGGACATAGTCTCAGAATAAGGGGCTGCCCACTTAAAACAGAGATGAGGATGAATTTCTTCTCCGAGGGTTGTAAATCTATGGAATCCTCTGCCCCAGAGAGCTGTGGAGGCTGGGTCATTGAATATATTTAAGGTAGAGAGAGACAGATTTTTGAGCGATAAGGGAGTAAAGGGTTATGGGGAGCGGGCAGGGAAGTGGAGCCGAGTCCATGATCAGATCAGCCATGATCTTATTAAATGGCAGAGCATGCTCAAGGGGCCGAATGGCCTACTCCTGCTCTTATTTCTTGTGTCCTTATGAAGCAGATCTTGACCTCATCTTGCACACACACACATTTTACAGAGGGACGACTGCTAGCCGTTAGTTTTGTCGACTTCGCGGGCCACTGTGGAAAATTTGTAGCACCCTTAACTGGTGCCCGAGATCAGCTAATTTAGCACAGATCCAAGGTCAAAGCAGGAACCTACTTGACCTGTGTGGTTCAATTCAAAAATACCTCATCAGGGAGCCCGGGCCAATGCCACTAGTGATTTATTGAGGGCTTGGGTTAGTTAAGTGATTGATTTACCTGTGTTGTTCAATTCCTATCTTTCATTATTTCATCAATTGGAACGATCAGAATCTAACTCAGTGACATACGAACATTGACGGAAAGGGAAAGACCTTCTGGTCCATTAGCCTATCCTATACAACTTGTGATACTTTGTGCATCACAATGTATACAATTCCTAGCCCACCCACAACCACCTGGGTCTCCTGGGAGAGGTGAAAAAAAGATTAAAAATCTACGCCACTTTGGGAAAAATCTGGGAAATTCCTCTCCAACTCCCTTAGGTGATGGAAACTAGCCCAGGAGATCACTCTGGCTCTGAATTCCCTGCCGTACTTACCTTCTGTAAGAGGTAATCTCCACCGCAGCCAGAAACAGGTCTAGCTTTCCTTTGAAGGAATTCAGTGAATCAGCGTCCACTGCACGAGATGTCAGCCTGTTCCACAGGTCCGCTATTCTCTGGGAATGAACCACCTCCTGATGTCTAACCTCGATCTGGCCTTATACAACCCCTGGTCCGTCCTAACCTATTGCAGCAAACTCTCAACTCAAACACGATCCATTCCCTTCGTCATCATTTTATGAATCTATTATGTACTCTGGAGAATAAAAGGATATCAGCTACATATGCACTCATTCAACGTACTGAACTGACTCCCGTATCCCCATCTTCCCACCCCCCTCCCACTTCCTGAGAGGCTAAAAATAGAGACCCTTAGCAAATTCAAGAAATTTATATCAAAAATTCCTTTCTGACCTCTCAAAGGTGATCTCGCAAGCCCCACCTATTGGGTATCATCCAAAATATCATCTTCCTTCTGCTGTGATCTTGCAATTTTCCAAAAATGTGTCTAGTGCCGCCTTGAAGGACTAAAAGGAATCAGTCCTCGCTACCTCTCCGGTTTGCCGTTCCACAGGTCGATCACCTCAGAAAGATGAATCTTCCACACATTCACCTTCACTCCTTCGATTGAAATGGTTCTGAGCAGACCCTCACCTGAAACAATCTACCAGCTTGGATGTTCCCGATGCCCTGTAATGATTTTAACTATTGAATGAGCTCCCAAGTCTGACTCGACTGCACACTTTCTCATCTGTAAATTTAAATACTGCACTATCTACGTTTTGCTTCTGATCATTAACAGGAAGGGACTCTGCGTGGGACCGTGGGGCATCCCACTGGTGACCAGACCCCATTGGGAAACAACCTTGTGTGTACAATCCTTTAGCCAATTTGCAGTACATCTCACAATATTCCCCCTTGATACCGTGGGACTTAATTTTAGCACGCAGTCTCTCGTGGAACACCTTGCCAAAATATTTTGCAAATCCTTGATCCATTGACTTCATCTGTAAGAAAACTGGATCAAGTCGAACTTAACTCTAAGGCCTAGTTGAAACATGGGGCAATGACAGCTGTTGAGATTCGCTCACTTTCTGTAATTGTCTATCCATCTTTTTGAAATTCTTGTTTCCCACAGGTCTGCAGAAAACCGTATCATAATGCACAAACTCTACAGTTTCCTCATTATAATGGTGCTGATACTGCCATCACTGGGCCTCACAAGGTAAAGATTCTTAGTTCTGAGCACCAAAGATAACTTAAAAAAAGTTATTCTCCGCATACGGGCAATGCCAGTATTTGTTGTCCACCCCTAGTTCCCGAAGCGGTTTGATACACCGAGTTGCCAGCAGAGGCCAGTCAAGAGTCAACCATGTTGGTGTGGGACTTGAGTATCACATAGGCGAGACTGAGTAAGGATGGCAGG
The DNA here is from genome assembly GCF_044704955.1 of Pristiophorus japonicus. NCBI lineage: Eukaryota > Metazoa > Chordata > Chondrichthyes > Pristiophoridae > Pristiophorus > Pristiophorus japonicus. Next base: position 222,378,851 of record NC_091983.1, read on the forward strand.
TTTCCATTTCTAAAGGACATTAGCGAACCAGTTATGTTTTAATGACAATTTGACAGCTTCATGGTCACTTTTACTTGGTATTAACATTTTATTTCCAGATTAAAAAATGTTTTAATTCGAAATTACAAACTCAAACTCTTTGTCCTATTTATCTTCTTAATAATAAAGTACTGAATTGCATGTGAAGCGTATTGGGATATTTGAGAGAAATGAAAAATTAGTACAGAAATGGAAATATTCTTTTCCGATTTCCCCTTTGTCTTCTTTCTGAAAACTGGTCCACTGCATCTTCCCACATCTGCCCTGTTGGTGACCCCGCTTTGGGTCAGCTTTAGCTTCGGGTCAGAAGGTCGTGGGTATAAGTCCCACTCCACTCCACTCGAGCACATAATTTAGGCCCACACTCCCAGAACAGGTACTGAGGGAGTGCTACACTTTCAGAGGTGCCGTCTTTCGGATGTTAAACTGAGGCACCGTCTGCCCTCTCAGGTGGATGTAAAGGATCCCACAGCACTACTTTGACAAAGAGCAGGGGCGTTCTCCCCGGTGTCCTGGCCAATATTTATCGCTCAACCAACATCACTAAAACATACAATTATCTCAGAACATTTATCTTATTGTTGTTTGTGGGAGCTTGCTGTACAAATTGGCTGCTGCATTTCCTACTTTACAACAGTGACTACACTTCAAAAAGTACTTCATTGGCTGTGAAGCACTTTCGGATGTCCTGACTTGACTATTCGAACACACTCCTGGCTGGCCTCCGACATTCTACCTTAAGTAAACTTGAGGTCATTCAAATATCGGCTGCCCGTGTCCTAACTCGCACCAAGTCCCGTTCACCCATCACTCCTGTGCTCGCTGACATACATTGCCTCCTGGTTAAGCAACTGCTCAATTTCAAAATTCTTATCCTGGTTTTCAAATCCCTCAACATCGCCTTCAGTGCGCCAGCGCAGCCTTCGGCCGCCTGAGGAAAAGTGCGTTCGAAGACCAGGCCCTCAAATCTACCACCAAGCTCATGGTCTACAGGGCCATAGTAATATCCGTCCTCCTGTATGGCTCAGAGACATGGACTATGTACAGTAGACACCTCAACTTGCTAGAGAAATACCATCAACAATGCCTCCGCAAGATCCTACAAATCCCCTGGGAGGACAGATGCACCAACATCCCCAGCATTGAAGCACTGACCACACTTGATCAGCTCCGCTGGGCAGGCCACATTGTTCGCATGCCAGACACGAGACTCCCAAAGCAAGCGCTCTACTCTGAACTCCTTCACGGCAAACGAGCCAAAGTTGGACAGAGGAAACGTTACAAGGACACCCTCAAAGCCTCCCTGATAAAATGCAACATCCCCACTGATACCTGGGAGTCCCTGGCCAAAGACCGCCCTAAGTAGAGGAAATGCATCTGGGAGGGCGCTGAGCGCCTTGAGTCTCATCGCCGAGAGCATGCAGAAACCAAGCACAGGCAGCAGAAGGAACATGCGGCAAACCTGTCCCACCCTCCCTTACCCTGTGGCTCTCGTATTGGACTGTTCAGCCACCTAAGAACTCATTTTAAGAGTGGAAGCAAGTCTTCCTCGATTCCAAGGGACTGCCTATAATGATGAATCTCCTTCAGCCCCACAACCCCCCCGAAATATCTGCGCTACTCTAATTCTTCCCTCTTGAGTATCCATCGCTCAACCATCAGTGGCTGTGCCTTCAGCTGTTTCGGCTCTAAGCTCTGGAACTCCCTCCCTAAACCTCTCCGCCTTCTTTCTTCCTTTAAAAAGCTCCTTAAAACCTTCCTCTCATCTCTAATTTCTTGTCTTATTATACTCCTGTGAAGCGCCTTGGGATGTTTTACTTTGTTAAAGGCGCTATATAAATATAAGTTGTTATCCTGAGGTTGTGAAAGATGCTATATAAATACAAGTTCTTTCTTTATTTTATCTTGTTCATCTTCCAGTATTCTAACTCTCCTGATCTACTATCCAACTGTGTTCTAAACACCACGTCTGTGTCTCTGCCTAGTAAATTACTCCAGATGCTCTAAACCCTTTGCGTAATGAAGCTTAAACTAGTATCTGATCTAGATTGTTTTCTCACTAATGTATATTTCTGATCTTATTGTAATCTCCAGGATTTAGCATTTTATAAATTTCAGTGAGGTCTCCCATTAACGTTTCTCCCTGAATAGTACGAATCGAGTCCTTTTAAATTTCCCTCCTGACTCAATGCTCTCAAACTTTTATTGATTCTGTACTATCGCACGACATAACTCTGTTTAACTGAGTCACACTCTGCACCTCTCTCTGTTACAGTATAGATGTCTTCTTTCGCTGGCTGTTTGACAAGAGTTTCCTGGAGCGAGCCAAGGTTAGATTTGAGTGAGTATCATGCTCTTGAGGCTGTCCCAATAGAGCAGGAATTTGGGATTCACTTTGAAAGGGATAGGTTTATGGGGCAGTTTGGGTGTGTGTAATGGGATTGAGTAGGTTGAGGGGGCAGGGCGGGGTGTGGGAGAAGAGTTTAAAGGATGGACAATTGGGTAGGGCCTGTTTTGGACCTGTTTTTTTTTTTGGAGGGGGGGAAATGGTAAAGGGATAGGTTTGTTTCTGGTGCGTGTGCATGAGATGGATGAGGGATGAGGCATGGGTTAATGTGTGTCTGTGCTTGCTGTGAGTTGTGTGTGCATGAAGGATGAATTAATGGGAAATGTAAGAGAGTGGATTTATTTTGGCAGGTGTGTGTGTCTGTGTGATAGGTTCTAGTAGGTTTATGAGGAGGGTGAGTTTGAAGGATTGATAAATGGGTGGGCCATATTTGAGACATGGTTTTATGGGGGGGGATGCGTAAGAAACATAGAAAATAGATGTAGGAGTAGGCCATTCGGCCCTTCGAGCCTGCACCGCCATTCAATATGATCATGGCTGATCATGCAATTTTAGTACCTCATTCCTGCTTTCTCTCCATAAGGGCCACATCTAACTCCCTCTTGAATATATCGAACAAAGTGGCCTCAACAACTCTCTGCGGTAGAAAATTCCACAGGTTCACAATTCTCTGAGTGAAGAAGTTTCTCCTCATCTCGGTCCTAAATGGCTTACCCCTTATCCTTAGACTGTGACCCCTGGTTCTGGACTTCCCCAACATCGGGAACATTCTTCCTGCATCTAACCTGTCCAATCCCATCAGAATTTTATATGTTTCTAAGAGATCCCCTCTCATTCTTCTAAATTCCAGTGAATACAGGCCCGGTTGATCCAGTTTCCCAGGAATCAGTCTGGTGAACCTTCGCTGCACTCCCTCAATAGCAAGAATGTCCTTCCTCAGATTAGGAGACCAAAACTGTACACAATATTCAAGGTGTGGCTTCACCAAGGCCCTGTACAACTGTAGTAAGACCTCCCTGTTCCTATACTCAAATCCTCTCGCTATGAAGGCCAACATGCCATTTGCCTTCTTCACCACCTGCTGTACCTGCATGCCAACTTTCAATGACTGATGTACCATGACACCCAGGTAAGGAATGGGCTTGTGTGTGGTGTGTACACATGGGATGGATGAGGCAAGGGTTGATATACACAGTGTACACACAAGAATGAGTTTATGGGAAATTTGAGGGATGGATTTTGGATAGGGATGTACGACAGAGAAGTTATCTATGGTGGGGGGAGGGGTGAGAAGACAGAAGTATGGGTTTCTGAGTGGGGTGGGGGAGGGGGGAGAAAGGGGAGAGAGGTGGGTGAGAAGAGAGAAGGATGGGTTTCTGGGCGGAGTGCTCTTCCGGAGTGACTAGTGTGTTTGGCCCCACCAGTGGCCGCTAGTAACACCACCCCAACAAACATGGTGTTTGCATGAGAGGAAAGGCAGCCTATTGTTTAAAACTCATGCAGCATCAGTAATGGTCGCTGTTGCCGGTGGTGCTCCGTCACAGGACAGATTGACTGTAGCTCTCCGCTAGATGCTGCCGTCTTATTTTGTTTCCAGGTGCGTGTTTCTCCCTGATCAGGGCGCCTTCTTTGTGAACTACATCATCGCGTCTGCTTTCATCGGGAACTCAATGGCTCTTCTGCGTCTCCCCAACCTGCTGCAATACACCATCAGAATGCTGATGGCCAAATCGGCAGCCGAGAGAAAAATCGTTACACAGGTGGGTGGTGGTCTGCTGTGTGGGTTTGACAATGACCGGGCTTCATTCTGTCGGGACACAGTCTCTACGTGGAACGCAGGAACAGGAATAGGCCATTCAGGCCCTCGAGCCGAGTAATCCAGAGCACAGGGTGTAAGAGAGGATGGGGCCTCCAGTTCAGCAGCTGCCAGACAGGGAGTTCAGGTGCTGGTCAGCCCTATCACTTGTCCAATATCCTGCACCGTGGACCAATGTGCCCTCTTTTTTTTTTTCCTCGTGCACGGTCCCTTTAACTGGCGGCCCATTCAAATTTCCGGGCATGGGCAGTTTCTTCCATGTAAAAGCCGATGAGTGGCTTGCACGGGACCTCCAGACCACTGCGCGGCCACGCAGTTTAGCAGGAACATTTTCAGCCTCGGCAACTGGGCTTGTGCTGATTTCTGAGGCTCTCAAAGCTTTCAGAATTTTGTGTCAGTCTATTCTGATGCTCCCCTTTTGATAGGCCGCCGCCGCCCCCCCCCCCCCCCCCACCCATCCTTGTGAACTTTCACTGGCGTGCTCCCTGTACCAGTCCGAACCTGCAGCTAAACTAATGAAAACTGAGCATTATAGAAATGGATAGATTGAGCTAGTCTTAAAATCTGTCATCTATTCTGGTGTAATCTTCACCAAAATTGGGATATCTAGACTCCAAAATCACCATCAAGCACTCTCGGTTAAGGTAAAAAAAAACTAGTATATAGTGTTTCATGTTTCTCAGAACTTACAATAAATTACTTTGAAGTGCTGTGACTTGTGTAGGTGAATGCAGTATCCAATTGGCGCACAGCAAGGTTCCACAAACAGCGATGAGATATAGTTAATCTAGTTGTAGTGATGTTGCTTGGAGGAATGTTGGGGTGGGAGGAGGATCATGTGGAGCATAAACATAAACCAGTTGGACCAAATGGCATGTTTGTCTGCTGTAGCATCCATGTATGCTCCACAAGGTTCCCATCTAACAAGATACTTTAATCACACCACCTATGGTTTTAACCTACACGGAGGCTTAATAAACCTGGAAACTGCATTAAAGAAGTATTTAGTTTGTTGAGGATTCAGTCCCTGCGGGATTCGGTTGCTATGATGAATGGATGAGGTGAGAGTAATCGGAAAGCTGCAAGTGTAACGCTCCTGTTTTTTAAAAAAAAAAGGAGGCAGACAGAAAGCAGGAAACTATAGACCATAGCCTACCATCGGTGGGAACATGCTGGAGTCAATCAGCAAGGAAGCAGTAGCAGGACATTTGGAAAAGTATAATTCAATCAAGCAGATTCAGCATGGTTTTATGAAAGGGAAATCATGTTTGACAAATTTGCTGGAGTTCTTTGAGGATATAACGAGCAGGGTGGATAAGGGGGAACCAGTGGATGTGGTGTATTTGGATTTCTGGAAATCTTTCGATAAGATGCCACATAAAAGGTTACTGCACAAAAGTTCATGGGGTTGGGGGTAATATATTATTAGCATGGAATGAGGATTGGCTAACTAACAGAAAAGAGTGTCGGGATAAATGAGTCATTTTCGGGTTGGCAAACGGTAACTAGTGGGGTGCCACAGGGATCCGTGCTGGGTCCTCAACTATTTACAATCTATATTAATGACTTGGACGAAGGGACCGAGTGTAATGTAACCAAGTTTGCTGATGACACAAAGATGGGTGGGAAAGCAAATTGTGAGGACACAAAAAATCTGCAAAGGGATTATAGACAGGCTAAATGAGTAGGCAAAAATTTGGCAGATGGAGTATAATGTAGGAAAATGTAAGGTTATCCACTGACAGAAAAAATAGAAAAGCAGATTATAATTTAAATGGAGAAAAATTGCAACGTGCTGCAGTACAGAGGGACCTGTGGGTCCTTGTGCAAGAAACACAAAATTAGTATGCAGGTACAGCAAGTGATCAGGAAGGCAAATGGAATGTTGGCCTTTATTGCGAGGGGGATGGAGTATAAAAGCAGAGAAGCCCTGCTACGACTGTACAGGGTATTGGTGAGGCCACATCTGGACTACTGCGTACAGTTTTGGTCTCCGTATTTAAGGAAGGATATATTTACATTGGATGCTGTTTGGAGAAGGTTCACTAGGTTGATTCCAGAGATGAGGGGGTTGACTTATGAAGATAGGTTGAGCCTATACTCATTGGCGTTCAGAAGAATGAGGTGTGATCTTATCGAAACATGCAAGATAATGAGAGGGCTGGACGAGATGAATGCAGAGAGGATATTTCCACTCATGAGGGAAACTAAAACTAGGGGGCATAGTCTCAGAATAAGGGGGCATCCATTTAAAACTGAGATGAGGAGTAATTTCATCTCTGGGGGTTGTAAATCTGTGGAAATTACTGCCCCAGAGAGCTGTGCAGGCTGGGACATTGAATATATTTAAGGTGGAGATAGACAGATTTTTGAGCGGTAAGGGAATAAAGGGTTATGGGGAAGTGGAGGCCGAGTCCATGATCAGATCAGCCATGATCTTATTAAATGGCGGAGCAGGCTCGAGGGCCAAATGGTCTACTCCTGCTCCTATTTCTTATGGAATGTCGCTCGAGAGTAATTGATGTACATTTCATTGTCTTTTAGCAACAAGCATTCGAGTTTGAGTTTGGAGTGAATTACGCATGGATGTTGTGTATCTTCACGGTGGTGGTAGCTTACAGCATCACCTGTCCCATCATTGTTCCCTTCGGTAAGGACTTGCTGACTGTTCTATGCAAAGTATTAATTCTATCACTGCAAGAAGACGACGAAATAACTTTTTTATAACCTTGGAACATCCCAAAGAGCTTCACAGCCAATGAAGTATTTTTGAAGTGTAGTCACTGTTGTAACACAGGGAGACGTGGCAGCCAATTTGTGCACAGCAAGCTCCCACAGAGATAAAATGACCAGATAATCTATTCTAGTGATGTTTGTTGAGGGATAAATGTTCGCCAGTGGGGAGAACTCCTCTTTGAAATAGTGTCATAAGACTGTGTACATTCACCTGAGGGGGCAAGAGCCTCGGTTTAACATCTCTTCCCAAAAGATGTTACCTCAGACAGTGCAGCACTCCCTTCGTCAGGAGCACGTGGAAGCCAAGCACAAGCAGCGGAAGGAGCGTATTACAAATCAAGCACCCCATCCACCCGTCCCTCTAACCAGTCTGCCACACCTGTGACATAGACTGTAGATCCCGCATTGGTCTCATCAGTCACCTTAGAACTCATTTTAGTGTGGAAGCAAGTCACCCTCGACTCCGGGAGACTGCCTAAGACTACCTCAGTACTGCACCGGAGTGTCTGAATGGATTATGTGTTCAAGTCCCTGGAGGGGGGGGGGGGGGGGCTTGAGCCCACGACCTTCTAATTCAGGGGCGAGCGGGTTACCCACTGAGCCACGAAGGTCACATCCCTGGGCTAGACAGGAGGAAAGCAAGAGAGTCCGCCAGATTTCCCAGTGCTCCCGATGGAAAGTGTAATCATGTGGGCCGGTTTGGCCTTCTCCGTGATATCCTTTCCACCACTGCACATCATGTGTGTGCTAAATGCTGCAACCTGCTCCCCTGGCGGATCTCTTGTTAAATGGTGCCTGGCGTCTATTTAAACTAGGAAGATCCCAGGATCAATGCCTGCCTTCTGCTGGGCTACAGTTGTCCTTAGTGATCTGGATCAGGGTAGGGTTGGAAAACAAAGTCAGGCAGGGTTCAGATTCCTGTTTGCAATCCAGTATTCCTGCTGGAAAGTGTGTCTGTGTGTGTGTATATGTGAGCATGTGCTGTGCACGTGCTGAGTATATGTGTGAGTGCTGTATATGTGGGGTTTGTCAGCTGAAGAGGCGTTTAGACTCCGCTATAATGCCCCTATGATTAAATATGCTGCTGACTTTCACTGTCTCGGCTTATAGTTGAAGTACTGGAAAGTGGAATTGTCAATGGCCAGAGTCGGCAGGAAAGTGGGGTTGGGTGTGTGTGGGTAGGGGCAGAGAAACCACGAAGTTGCTGAGTGAGTTCAACCTTGGGGCTGGCCAGGTGAGGATCGGTGGCTGAAGGCTGTGTTGGGCGAGACCGCCAGTGTTCGGCTTTGTCATAGTTTTCCTTATTGAACCGTAGGCCTGATTTACATACTGCTGAAGCACCTGGTGGACAGGTACAACCTGTATTACGCCTACCTGCCCGCCCAGCTCAACGAGCAGATGCACGCCTCCGTCGTCAAACAGGCTCTGGCCGCGCCCATCATCTGCCTCTTCTGGCTGCTGTTCTTCTCCGTACTGCGAGGTGGTAAGTCCGTTTCTCCTCTCGTGTGGCAACACAGCAGCCTCTCACACCAAACCCTCGCACGGCCTGTCCTGAAAGCACCGAGCTACACTCTTCCCCGATGTGCTTGGTCACCCCAGTATAGCAGGAATGATGCTACTACAGTTGACCAGCCATTCCATAGAGTTGCAGGTGTGTGATGTACAACTAAGAGTTTAAAAAAAATTAAATTATTGGTTCACACATCTCACTGATCCCAAAATACTGTGGTCCCATTTGTTTCAGGGCTTTTAGTCACACCTGTAAAGGAAAATGCCCGATTTCCCACTGCACCAGTAAAATTTATCTGTCCTACAATTTTAATGCAGGGCTGAGAGCAATCAACGTGGTACTTTTTCCTTTATCGCCCCTACTTTCCCATCTCCTGCATGCCCTCTTTACTGGGGTACGGTTTCACGGAGACTAGTTACCTCGTCCAAGTGGGCATTCATAGTGTGTGAGGGTGAGCTGCTCAACAGAGGGCATTGCAGCTGATCCGGTCCTCAACTGACATGTGTCCACCTTCCCACAAATGGGGATGCGGGGAAAGAGAGTGGGTAGTGGGTATCGCTGGATAGGCTGTTTCTGGCTGGATGAACTGAGATGGGCCGATATGCACCTTCCTTGTCCGTGAATATCTTGTAATCTTGAAGTGTTTGTGGAAGGACACTAGGGGCCGAAATTACCCCCCCGACTAACAGTAGAAGCACCTACCGTTAAGACTTTTCTCCGCCTCAATCCATGGGGCGGAGAATCGTGCGATTTTCACGTCTTTTTTTTCGGGAGGGATGAGCTCCAGAGCACAAGTGCCAGTGGAGCGGGTTGGCCGTCGCTCGGAGTCGTCAGTGCGGCGTGGACGTGATGCATCGCGCTGATGCGTCACAACATCCCTCCCCTTCAGTTAAAGGGGAGGGCCGCTGCGAGCTCTGCATGTAGTTTAGTTAGGCCCACTGGGCCACCAGGGAGGGTTTCAGCCAGGCCAGTGGCCTGGCACCCAAGAGGGGGTACCTGTTGGCAGCCCGGCCGAAACCGTGGCCACCATTGTCGGGCCGACCTCGGAGTTGGCCGATAAATGAAATGAGTGCAGAGAAGTAAAATCAGGCAGGGGGGGTTGCTAGGTTAAAATGACCGAGCTCTGGGAGGGGGAGAAAGAGAATCAAACAGAACTGTAGCAGTTGATATCCTTCCCACCCACAGTTCCTCATTGGTTGCTTCATTAAGTTTGTAGACCCTCTCCAATTCCTCATTGGTTGTTATATTATCTGTAGATCTTCTTTCCCCCACCCCACTCCCTGGCTCTGTTGGTCTCTCTTACAGTTTTACTCCTCTCTCTCCCTCCCGTTTAGGATTGCTCGCGTCCACGTCTATTTTCACCCTGATCGTGCTGGTGCTCACCATCATCATTGGCATCTTTTCCAGCTGCCTCGGCTACTTCAAGTATTTCACGGTTAAGCCGAAGGTAAGTGAAGGAACATCCCCTGGACACTAACCTGCAGCGTGATCCTACTGCCTGAGTATTTGAGGGTGGGTGTAGGGCTGTGCCGGCGGCAATCCCACAAACCTCAGCTGTGCTTCAGCCTCGGGTTGTGCCGTGTCTGGGCTCTGGTGGAAGCTACTTCTGTGCGCGAGTCAACCCAGGTCCATGGGGAGTCCCTCTGACTTGCAGGAATTCTCCATCTGGCTGCCCAGTTCATGCCCTCCGATATGGCTCAGAAACGTGGACGATGTACAGCAGACATCGTACAGCAGACATCTCAGCGCTAGAGAAGACCAGCATTGCCTCCGCAAGATCCTGCAAATCCACTGGGAGGATAGACGTACCGTCAGTGTTCTCGCTCAGGCCAATATCCCCAGCATCGAAGCACTGACCACGCTCGACCAGCTCTGCTGGGCGGGCCACATTGCTCGGATGCTCGACATGAGACTCCCAAAGCAAGTGCTCTACTCGGAACTCCTACACGGCAAGTGAGAAAACGTTTAGCAAGGAGGTTTTGAGGGTGTCCTTGAAAGTGCAACATCCCCACCGGCACCTGGAATCCCTGACCCAAGACCACCCTAAGTGGAGGAAGAGCATCGGGGAGGGCGCTGAGCACCTCGAGTCTCGACACAGAGCTTGCAGAAATCAAACGCAGACAGCGGAAGGAACGTGCAGCAAACCAGACTCCCCACCCAGTGTCTGCCCCACCTGTGACAGAGACTGTAATTCCTGCATTGAACTGTACAGCCACCCGAGAACTCATTTTTAGAGTGGAAGCAAGTCTTCCTTGACTCTGAGGGACTGCCTATGATGATGACTCTTTATACTGGTGGAAATGGGGCAGGCAGAAGTAGCAGAGGAGGTTTGACGAACTGTGGCCAGGAGAGTGGTTGATTTATTTGTCGTTGCTATCAGCCATCTTCTGCCAGCTACAGACGCAAGCTTCTATCCACCACAGCAGGTTCCTGATCTACTCTCTTTCCCCCCTCTCCAGCCGAGCTAGCATTAATCTGTACTGTTACTTGTGTACTGGACGTGTGCGTGATTTATTCACACAGGCAGACACTGCCGTTTTAATATTAGTGCTCCAGGATCCTTATGGCATAGGTGTAACCAAGGTTTTCAGAAGGGTTGTGGGGCCTAAAACCAGACGACAGTCCCACTTGTTTGTATTTACAATTAAGGTCTCGTCAATGTGGCACTGATCTGAGATTTACTGCTGGAGAAAGATGACTGATTGGAGCGTCTATCCTTTTCCCCCCATAGGCTATGGAATTGCCAACTGAAGAGACTGAAGGTGAAATGGCAGAACCTGCCTGGCACTCCAAAGTAAGTAACACAGCAGCGTGTATTTAACCCACACAAGTGACTATGTACAGGCTAGTGAGTTTTTTTTTTGTTGCAACAACTCCATCTTCACGAGTCTAACACCTATTTGGGCAAATGGTTGGATCGCTCTAGTCGTATTAAGAATCTAAGATGTACATTATTAAACAGACACTGCCATGAATGTTTCTTGGGACTCCAGTACCACTGTGTTGCCCGGCCTTGTTTGATGAATACCAATGGGAGCACAGAGGGAGCTCAATCAGTCAAGCACCCAGTGTTTAAATCCAGATAGCATTTACTCGATGTCTTGACCATTGCAGGTGGATGAAACATTCTTGGGCACAACTTGCCGTTCAACAATGAACCTGCAGACCGCTTCCATTAGGCGATGTATGCTAGAGATCGAATTCCATCGATATTCTCCCACTTGCCTCCTGGACTGGTTATCAATTAGTATATTTACAAAGAATAAGCTCAATGTCTTCGCCCCATTCTGTCGGTGGGGGAGAGTGAAGAGAGGACCTTGCAAATGCTTTCAAAACTCATGTCCATAATGTTCCCACAACAAAATCCAAAAATACTGCTGGTGCTGGAAATCTGAAGCACGAATAGAAAGTGCTGCCAACATTAAGCAGAGAGAATGGACAAGTTAATGTTCCAGGATCATTTATTCAAACTGAGGAAGGGTCCACACCTGAAACGGTATCTTGTCTGTTCTCTCCACAGATGCCACTTGACATGTTGAGTAGTTCAAGCAGTTTCTGTTTTTGTCCCACACTTGCCCGTTAAATAAATGAGTCTTGCTGGAAGTTGGAGACTGGCTTGCAGTTCTCTGCGAGGCCCTCCCTGTTCCACTCTCACTTTGTTAGAATCACCTGCCCCCCCCAAGTTCGCTCCGTGTGTGAGGCGATCGCCGCCCTTGTATAAGTATGGGAGACTAGTTAGGTTTGCTCAGCCCCTGATTATCTGGGGAGCTCCAAGCCTAAATACCCCTTTTTTGGTGCTGGAACATGCACAGGTATGGGAGAGGATAGCATCAGCCTGAACTCTGGTGGTCCCTGCAGTATAAACAGCCCAGCAAGAATCCCAAATGACTAATGGGCCACTTGCAGAAGGCCCAATATCTGTGCAAAGCTTCCCCACTGAAGGCATTGCTGCCTTTAGCTGAGGAGTGGAGTAAAGTGTCCAAGAGTGGGAAAAAAACACAAGGGCTTTCAGATAAAAATGCAATTGTAACTCTCCTCCCTTCTGCTCCAATCCAATGGGTACTTGTACATCTCTGAGCAACACTACCCAGAAAAGTCCCAGGCTCAATCCCCTGGTCAGTGCTGATCTCAGTTGGGGTAGCACCAGTAGAGGAGTAGTCATTGGCGATCTCCCAGAGCTCAAAAGGAGATGAAGTTGGTCAGAGTTTTCTGTGCAGTGATCCCACCTCTGCTATCTGCAATGACCCTCATGAGCAAATAGCTCCTCCACCACTTGCAGTCTGGGCTACAAATGGAGAGTGTCAGCCCACACTACTTTTAACGAGTTGATCTTCTGATCTTTGACCCCACTTCTATCTGTACCATTACAGGCCTACCTCCCAATAATCCTGCATGGGCCCATTACCAAACCCAGCCACCGCCACTTCAACAAGCATCTATCGTATGGTGCCATGGGGGACAGCAGTCACAGGATGGAGGAAGAAGAGTCATCAGAGGAGGAGGTGATGAGCACTCCTAACACTGTTGAGGATGACGACCAAATATTTTTGGCGGATACTGGAGCTAGCGAGATCTAGAACCCTATCCGAGCTTTGGAACTGGAGTTGCACTTCTCTTTTGGCACAAGAGGAATGGACAAGTGTTAAACGGTTCACTTACTTGAACCCGACCCCTCAGTAGCCAACTTTTATTTTGCTCATTTCTTTTCAATACTAAAGTGGCATTTGGGTGCATTAACCCTTTTATTTCTCCACCCCTATCTTGTGGTGGTGGGGGTGTTAAGTCTGTTAACGATTGGTGCCATTACAGAATGAATCAGTTGGAACCTGTGTTTTATAATTCTATAGTTGCTCCTCGATTGCGTCGTGGAGCAGCTATGGGATAAGGATGCTGCAAAGCCTCACTACGGCACATGCTCAACCAGTTTGCCCCTTTCTCTCAGCTTTAATATCGCTGCCATTTTAAGACACCATTCCTCACAACCCGACACAGAAAACCCATGGGAGAAACTGTTCAATTTTAGGTCATAACTTTACAAAAAACATACAATCATTGGCGAGTACTGGCAGAGAAAACAATCCCAATTTAATTATGAGGCTAAAGATTTACAGTCAAGTGTGTGTGAGTGAGTGAGAGAGAGAGAGTTTTAATAGGGATATTATAGAAATGTCAGTTTAGAGACCATAAGTGATTAAATAGGTACCTTAAATGGAGGTATATGAAGTCCTCCAAAGGAAGCCAGGCTACTATGCAGAGCAGACAATATATTAGTGAAATTTAAAGTTGACTGGTACAGATATGGTTTACCTAGCAGAGCCTTTCCTTTGGTGCCTACTGACCTCTGTCTGCCACATTGACATTCGTTTCCTGAACTATCTTCAACTGTCCACTTATTATTGATGACGCTCGAGTATTGTGTGTACGCCACAATTAAAGAGTCTTCAAAATGATCACTGGACATCGACACATGCCACTGCATGCAAACAAATGCATATTACTAGATAGATAATGCAGTTTGAAGTAATCATGTAAATGAAGCTAATTTAGAAATAAGAGCAAAGGTTGGAGCTGGACATCTATTAGATGAAGCTGTGATGTTACCTTTTCCAACTGGGGTTGGGGTGAATTCTGTGCTCAGTATTGTGAAGGAGTAAAACACTTAGAATTTTTGTAAACCAGAGTTTACCTCAAGAGCACTCCTACTGCCCATTTCGTACACCATTTATCCTACGGTTTCCGAGAGTGAGATTGCTCCAAGTTCAAATCCAGTTTTGCTGAACACCAGTCCGTAGGAATGACCCCGAGCTTCCGGTTGCTTGCCGTTTTAATTATCTGTCCCACTCTGACCTCAGCCTCCAACACTGTTCGAATGAAGCTCCTTCAATTAGGCACTTTACAACCTTACATCGAGTTCAACACTTTCAGATCATAACCACTGCTCCCATATTTCCCAGACAGAAGATGCTGGCAATGATTCTGCTGTTGCCATTTACAGCTATTCTTGACCCATTTTTTGTTTCTTTACTTGTCCCATTACCACCCCCTTTTGCCTTGCACTTTCATTCTCAATTCCATGACTCCTTAAGCCACAAATCTCTACTATTGAACATGAGCACGTTCTTTTTCAAATTCCATGTTGACCAAACTATTTCCTATATGCACCAGTTGCAATATCTTCCAGAAAAATGCAACACAAGCTTATATACTCAACAGGTTATAGGGCGAAGAAAAGTGTCCGATTTAATCAGATTGTGGCCAAAATTCTTATTCCAATTTTCTCCTAAAAGGTGGTCACTTACACTGTGAAGTTACATTTGCAACAGTCACACCCGCCCCCCCACTCCCCATTTGTACCTCACCCCAGTGACTGTTCACCTTTGAGCCTCAATAAGTATTGGAAGGCCAAATGTAAATGCATCAAGGTACAAAAGTTTTTGCCATACACTCTGCACTTGAGTTTCTGGTTTGTCATAAGACAAATTGAATGGGCCATTATCAAGCTAAAGACATGACCGTTTGTAACAGAGGAAAGCTCAATGCTTGTATATAAGGAGATAAGGTGGGTATCACCGAGGTCAAAAAGTGTTAATAAGCTTGGTCTCCTCAGTACTGAAGACAATGCTCGACTTACAATGCGGACTCTCAAGCAGGTGCAATTGTAAAATCTAGCTATGCCGCCCAATTCTAGATCTGTTTCTCATTCAGATGGAGGAAGCAGGAATATTAACCAGCCTTTTAAGTGGCAGTGAAGACAACAGTTGAGGTGTACCTGGCTGGGTATTTTCTTCCCCCCCGCCCCACTAATTTTCATACCCCCACTTTTGTGTGCTTTGAGTTTGTGCCCTGGTTCAAGTTAGAAAGCTGCGTAGATACACAAGAGGCCAGCTCCTCAGCAACACTTTTCCAATTTGAACACATTTGGGGTGATTTTACCCCTGCCCACCAGCAGGAACTAAGTGGGCAGGTAATTGTGATCAGCTGGGAGACTTAACTCACCAACAGAATCTTGCAGCACAGAAGGCCATTCGGCCCGCTGTACCAGTGTTGACTCTTTGAAAGAACTTCAATTTAATCTCTCACCTTAGCTTTTGCCCCATAACCCAGCAAATTGGACCTCAAGTACAATTGCCTTTTGAAAGTTACTATGGAATCTGATTCCACCACACTTTCAGGTAATGCGTTCCAGATTTTAACAACCCTGTATGTGAAGGCTCATTTCCCCTCTAGTTGTGTGTGTGTCGCGCGCGCGATCGGGGTCCAATGACATCATCGGGACCAGACTGCTATTTGAACTGGTTACTTTCCCGCCAGGTGAAGACAACTGGAGGAGGAGCCATGGCCAGAAGAGGCCCAAATAAGGCATGTTGTTTTTTTTTTCAAAACTTTGCTTGCAGGACAAGGAGGAGCACACCTGCTTCTCGGGTCCCACAGCTAAGTAGGCCTCCACTGCCCTGGACTCCCCATCACGAGACCAACCCGAAACCCATTCCCCGAGTGCCAGGGACTACAACTTCACTTCTTGCCGGTAGCCACCTGATATTCTGCCGGTCAGTTTTTGGGAGGCAACTGGCCAGGGACCGTGCAGATGAGGCCCGGAAGCTAAAATTGGCCGGGGCCTCACGCTGCCATTTTGGCACTCACCTCAGCCCCCACCCCACCCGATTCTTGCTGTGGGTTAAAATTGGACATAGTGTGTCTAATTGAGATAGCAATGGCTTATTGGAGGCTTAGATGTATGGATTGCAAACACTGGAATGAACAACCACTTGGAAGAGTAAATTCAGTTCAAGTTTGCCTTATAAAACATGTGAGCACCCACAATGGGAGTAATGTCCTGTGGGCAGACCCACATGTAGAATTAAATGTTTAGCCCATGTTTTTATAATTTTTGCTATTTATTTAACATCTTTAAACACTTTGCAAGTTCCACAAGATGGCAAAACAGTATTGAGTCAATGCCAAAACAGGAAATCAGATACACACAATCGTTCGATCATGACAAGAGGCAACTTTTAAGATTTCCCTCATTGGAATTCCTTGAATTTTGATCAAAAAGGTTGGGCATATTTCTTCCTCCTCTTTTGGTAGGGAGCACATCCATTATGTATTGAAAAGTCTTATGTTCAGCACATGTCCATCGCACACCAGATTGTTATAGATGCAAAACAATCTTTATATAAAAATATAGTGAAAGTTGGTCACTGACCTGGAGCCTGAAATTTCCAAGCAGTTACAAGTGCTCGCTGATTGACCTCAAATTTCTAAGCCGCCTATAAATAACCTGGATTTAGTTATCGTTAGCAACGGGCTTAAAGGGACAGAGATGGTTAGTTGCTAATTATCACAACTGTGGTTCAGAGCAAAGACTATCCATTAGCAATACCACGGGAGATCTGCTAGCTTAGAATCCTGTTGGAAAGAAATGGGAAAAGCAACGGTGACAGCAGTACTACACTAAAACGGATTTGTACATGTCAACCAATGCACTCAAATGTCATGGGTCTAGCATGTATCGTATAAACAGGTTACCTATATCCAACATAATATTACCATGGTCGATTCCTACAGTTACTTATAGTTCTGAATGCCATGTGCCATTAGCTAGTAACATTGGCAATAGAACCCAGACAAAAAGTTCCACTTTAGCTCACACACTCGCTAGCACAGGTTTTAGTGTAGAATGCAACTGGAAAATAAACCAAAACCTGGTCCACTCGGTTTGACCGGGCCAAAAACCAAGCTCTTTGGTTTGGTTTCAGAGTTCTCACCCGATATTAAAATTATTTGCCGTAAAAGAAATGTGAACTTGGGAGAACTCGCCAACTCCTAGCCCAGTTTGGGTTTTGTGCATCAAACCGTCGCTCGACAAAAGGGTTTGGAGGTTGAGCGAGAGAAGCAATGGCGTGACACAGCCCACCCATCCCCCTCAGGGTGAGGTAACCCTAAATGGAGTTGGATGAAGCTTACTTTAGATCACCTCAATAGTGTACCCCAAGCGTAGAATTTTCCAGCACTACTTCCACTTCTCAAACTCAGCAAAACTGCTAATTTGGAGATTAACTTGGGCCAACATGCAAAGACCTCCCAAGCAATTTGGATTGGACTCGCATGCATTACAGATAGGCCAAGCAAGCACAAATCTGACCGTGCACTAGGTTTAGAACAAGACGAAGCACATGCATAAACAAGAATGCATGCACAGGGGAAGCAAGGCAGAGATCCAGTGCTCCGTTTTAGGTGATCCTTCTGGATCTGGGGAAGTTCCTGGGTTTTCTCCTAATGGCAGCACACAGTGAGTTCCATGCAGTACCAGCCTCCCCCTACCTCCATCCCACCATCTCTGATGGTCAAAGTACTATGGGGATTTTAAAAAATGGGTGCTGTGGATGAACCAGAAGTTCTCCCAAAGGTTTCTACTGTAAGCAACTTACTGAGATACCCAACCCCCTCCTCCCAGCCCAAGCCCTGCTAACATAGCCCAGGTAATGTGCAAGTCACAGGCAACAACCTACCAATCTGTGAAAATTCATAAAACAGCAATGAACCTCGACAGATCCTGAAATCAACAATGCTCATTAGAACTATCAGCCCGGCTGTCCATAGAGCACAACACAAGGTTCAGTTCCATCACTAGATCGGTTTTAAGTACACTGAACCACATCTGCTGTCTACTGCACCAAGAGATGAAAGTACGACTGCTGTAACTGCAATAATAAACTATTTACAATTGGGTTCCACAGTACCAGAGTTAAACACAAAATCTTGCATACGACATTAAACCCATTTCAGTCTGCGCCCCCTCGTCTTGTCAATTCTTTCAGAGCCCAGTTACAAAGAGAATGGGCAATAGACATTCACATACTGTCACACAGCTGACAGTATATACATAGTTACACACATTATAAATAACACACAACACAGGGGGTGGAAGAGGAAATATCAAATTTATGTTTTCTCTCTCCCACATAATGAGAAGTGGTGCTATGGTACAGAGTTAGAATTTAAAAAAACCTCTTTGTAAACATAATTTGCATGCTGATATATAGTCAGTAAATATTTTCGAAACGAGGTTTCAGTGACTTTGACAGGAGATGCTGATTTTATAGTTTTAATTCATTTTTTAAATTGACAAAGTAGATATTTTACATTACCCTGTACCCCATGATAGCGATTCAAGGGGAGAGGGAGGAAGGAAAAAAAAAACCTGCATCTATATAGCTCCTTTCACGACCACCGAACACCTTAAAGCATTTTACAGCCAACGCAGTACTTTTCCCAAGTGTAGTGACTGTTGTAATGTAGGAAACGTGGCAGCCAATTTGCGCACAGCAAGCTCCCACAAATAGCAAAGTGATAACAACCAGATAATCAGTTTTTTCAGCAATGTTGATTGAGGTATAAATATTAGCTAGGACTCCGGGGATAACTCCCAGGTGGGAAGGAGTCTAGCTTCTTGTTTTTGCACTATGAACTTTATCTGAACAGCAACAAAAGATTAAACAATGCACAATACCTTGGACAAAAATTTAAACGTGCAAAACTCCATTGCGTGTGCTTTTTAAAAAAAAAGTCATATTTAATCTCAGTAGTTTGCGTGTCTATACATAATTTTTTTCCCCCTACAAAATGGACATCCAGTTCATCCCTGGTTAGACATCCCTTCAACTTTGATTGAATACATTATCCTTTTACAGCTCCATCCCAAGCTGTTTACACACCCTCACATAGTTCAGCTAGCTCCAAATCTCCCAAAAAGCACAGTAGTTAGCAGCACTGAGAGTGAGATTATATATCTCTTGTGATTCTTGCTCTCCCCTGCTGGGAGATTTCTAATTTCAACCAGTCTGATCTGGAGAGTAGTGAGGGAGCTCATAATGGCTGGCTCAAGGACAACAAGGAGGCAAGCCTGCAAATGGGTTTGTTTGCACGTTCCCTCATTTAGGGAATGATCTACACAGAGCAGGGGCCTAAAGGAATGAAGCTAAAATCACACAAGACAAAATGGAAGGGAGGAGGAAGATGTGAGGATCTTTAAAAACACAACAACAGAGACCACCACTATTTCACGAGTCTAAACTAGCCTAGGTTTAAATATTATTTTCGTTTTGAGAGCTGTAAGGAACTTCAGCTCGGGCGATATGGGCTCAATATTTAAACCTCAAGGCACAAGGGACCCGACTCCTACACAATTAATAGCTCAAGTCAGTTTGGGAAAATTGTGGTTTGCATTCAGGCTGCTGCAATGTGATTCTAATATTCTAAATCAGTATTTTTTTCTAATCTCTCTTTGGCCCATCACCAAAACAAGACTTCCACTATTTTAACTGGTCAATTTCCTATCCATGTGAAGGACAGAGACGGGGAGGGGATGCAGTTAGGAGCCTCTTTTCATCAGGAGCATGCAACCGATAAATAAGGCTTCTGACTGTTGAGGCTGGAGCTCCGAGAGACAAGTGACACCAATATAAAAACACAGTGCAATCAAAATTTGTTAATATATTATATACATTAATAAATTAAAAAGTTAAATAAGTTTCTGAATCTACCTTTTGGAACTCCAGCCACCAATACATTAATAGCAACTTCAACACTGCAAGATGGCCATGGATTTGAAGAGGGGTCTGATGCATGTGGGCCACACACACCAAGTTCTCTGCTCTCCCAAACGTCCATTTTTTTCCTCTTTCCTTCCTAGGCCATTTGGCTCTCCGTCAATTGGAGCACTGAGGGTTGGGGCTGGTGGTGGAGATCATTTGTTGTTAACACACTGTCTAATCAACAGCAACTGCGATCACTCAACAGCAGTCTTTCCTCTCTTTGGGATTGCCTCCCATAGAACAAACATGGCGTTAAAATGGTCATGTTATGATACAGCATTAACTAGTTTCTAAAATGAGGTAATAAATTACTCTCTGCAATTTAAATCTTTATATATGTGGGTGAATTTTGTGCTCTTCATTTGAGGAACATGGAATACTGCCCTGCTTTTAGCCCAGACTGGAATCAGGCCAATTGAGGGGGGGAGGGGGGAAATGAGGCAGATTTCCTATTGTTAAATTAACAGCACTTAGCACAGAAGAAATGTTAGCCCATAGTGCACCCCAGAAGGGTACCTCTCTGCTGCATCAACATTTCCATACCCCATGCCTGTCATTCTATGGCTTCTCTAAATTAAGATTGTCAATTCCACTGTGAACCTGTGCTCAGTAAGAACTAGGTTGGGAAGCTGCCTAAACAGAGAGAGAGAAAAGAGAGAGAGGGGAAGAAAATGACTTGGATTTATCAGTCTCGATAGGTCCAAACCAAGTCCCCAGAGATGAAAGGACTGTGTGTTAACGCACTGTGACATCCAGACCCAGTCAACTACCTCTGGAACAGAGTCATCGACATATTTTGGGTACCTGTGTTTTCAGGAATCTATCGTGATGGGTTATCGAAGCTTGCTGCTGGTGCTGCAGGAAAGCACCACACTTAAACCTCCGAGACAGACTCCTGGCTAGGATCGGGTTATGTGCAAGCCTCTCCTCAGGGTGAGGTGCACCAGTTTCAAAGTACACTATATAGTCAGAACTATCAAAACAACACACCATCCCCGAGGGACAGGGAGAAAGGCGAGGAGGAGGAGAAAGAGAAATGGGAGGAATAAAAATAAACAGCAAATGCAGGAACACATATTTGCAAAGATGAAATTCAGTCAACATCTCGGGTGTATGCTGTTCTTCAGACTAGAGAAGCACAACCCTTTTCCACAGCAGTGCAAAGCAAGATCTTGATGGTTATGCCCTGAGCTGCACGACACTTGATTTTAGAAAAGCACTGTGCCAGTGATAAAAGACCAGTTAAATCAAGGGGAGAGAGAAGGGGAGGCAGATTTGACTTGACATTGTAGACATACAGTAGACCCGTAACAAATGTCTGACTTGATGAGCAGAGGACTATCAGTAAGGCAGTGTTTTAGGTGGCTGATCTGAGAGAAAACCAGAAAGCTCATTACACAAAGACTATGTTAGAGGGTGCAGCAGAACCATAAACAACAGTTTACATCACAGCCAGCTTTATAAAGGAATTCTCTGTGCTGCCCAAGTAGAAGTACATTGCTGTATTCGCAATAGATGTATTTCTGAACAAATACTAAACTTCCAATGAGCACTTGCCGAATAACAGCTTAAAGTCTGTTCAAACCTAAACCTTTCCAATAGCTTTCTTATCAAGATAATAAATGCTCAAAAAAATCTAAGTTGAAATATGGTCATTCCTTTCATGGATTAGAATGGAAATTGAGAATTGGTCAAAAGTGGAGACACTATGATCAAGGAGTCAGTTATTGGCGTCATTCTTTTTGTGGAATGTAGAGTTTATAAGCAATATTACTTTCATTCACAATGGAACAGTGGCAACCAGGAAATCACTCACTTCTCCCTTGACCATGAAAGGGAGACAGCTTCTATAAATTAAAGTGCAATACTAAGTTTCTTGTTATATTAAGGAAAAAAAACAACTTATCTAAAACTATGCAATAGTTTGGAATGGCAACTAGCGCACAGCAGTAAATTGAGTGTGCATTATGTGTGTTATGTTCACTGGAGAGATATGTCAGTACTGGAGAACTGAACTTTTCTTTTACACCCAGGATTTCCAAGTTAGGCGTAGCACGGATTGGATAGAGTAAAGATGTCTCGACCTCACAATTCTAAATCAACCGGATTCCTTGCTTGCTCAATTTACCAGGCTAACCCAGTTATCCCAGGCAACACAGACTGGAGATAATTATAGCTGACCCTTCTGGAAAGGGAGTCAGAAGGTTCCGATTCTGATCTCATTGAGAATCAGGAATCAGTGCTCATGAAATGCTGTGTCAATGAGGCGCCTGCCTTTAGAAGGATTTTTAAGTTCTGACACAAGTGAATATCCACATCATCATTAATAGACTGCTTCAAATGGTATTAACTATTAATATTTTCTGACTTTACTGCAGACGATGTCACCAGTACCACAGGACGGATGTGAAACAATTCACTGGTCTATATTAATTAGATTACATTATATACACAATACTTGCATTTTAGTACATTCAGCTATGTACATGTAACCCCATCCCAGTACAACAATATCTTACTCAAATGCACAATTGAGGTCAGTTAATAGAGGGCATGTTTAATAGGTGGCAGTTCTCGGGTGCGAATCCCTGCGATACTGAAATCAGTACAACCAGGATTTCACAATCTGAAACTCAGGATAATTTAAATTCAGGCAAGGGCATTCTAATTAATTCAGGTCAATGTTAATGTTATACTATCAAGTCACTCTAGATAAATGCATGCACAATATTGCAGTGGATCAAACCCCTGCCCAGTCACTCCCACTATATAGAACCCATTAAAGCATAAAAATGATCTCCCAAATGCAACACACCATGTGCTGGGTGCAGTTAATGCACTGTCAAATGCCCTACAGGGACAGCGACATATAGGAATCCATGGCTTGCACAAAATGGCCGTTGTGCGTTTCCATGCTTTCCAAACAAACTGTACTGGTGAATGGTTAACTGAATAGAGAAGCAGCATGAATATTTACATATTGACCTGCAGTTTTAATCTAGAGTGCACAGAGGGCCCAAAGTGTTAGATGCAATGGCAAAATGGGTTCTGCGTTTAATTAGGATTCCATGGTGTTAAAGTTCAACCCCACACACTACTCGTGAAGTTATCCTGGGAGTCACTGCCTTTCAGTCAACTACAAAGACACAACAAGCCTGGCACAAACAAATCCTAATGTCGAGCATATAGCTTCTTCTGACAATTCTGAAAATAATAAAGACAACAAATCATCCTTGACCCCAAGTATACAGAAAATTGTACGAGTATAACGGAGAAGAGAGTTTAATTCTCTATCTACCTCACTTTAAAAAGACCAAACAGTAGTTAATTATAAATTCAAACTTTGTTCAACAATAATGTGCACTTCCTCCAAGATCAAATTGCAAATGAAATTTGGACAGTGAAGAAAAAAAGGAAGTACAAGTGATGAATGGGTTCGGATTCCGTTATAAAGGAATGTTACATTTCCCGCTATAAAGGATGGTTGCCCACCCAGACAGATGAGACATTATCTCACTTTTACTCTTTCTGTAACCTGCTTCAGGAGCAATGGGATCTCTAGCAGCATCAGCAAGCTGAGACTTCAGCAAAACTATCGCATCAAGGTGGGTGATCAGTTCACGGGCTGGTGGGTGTGTTTAAATACAACTGTATTCGGGTCTGTTTTCACAATGATTCTTCTCTCTATGGCGAGTGAAGTAAGAGGAAGAGAGAGGATTAATCTGTTTCAATTCTGATGGTTAATTGCAACTTGGTTGTAACTTTTAATAATCTTGATTTCCAATTGGCTCCCCATCATACTTCCATACTTGATTGAGGATACCATTGCCAAGACAAGCCATGTTTGCACCTCAATCTGTACTGGTTTTATAGCTGGGAGATTTTGCTGACTCTGTTTTAATAAAATAAAAATATATCAGCTACTTTCTTCAGCCTCTGGAAGGTGCTACCAAACAGTGACAACTCACTTTTACAAGCGCTGTAGCGGGGAAACAGAGAACAATTGACAGACTCTACCATCAGTCCTGGTCCTTTTCATCAGGCAACTCACCATCGGGTCCTTGCCACCTTGCACGCGAGCGTAATTAACGCATCAGCCTCTGTCTGTGGCGCTCAAGTTAATTTTCCAGCTAGCTCTATCTAAAATCATAGACAAAAACATTTGCTAAATACTCAACTGGAAATGCTGCATGATCTTCAGTGTTATCTGAATCTCTTAGTTCTGAAATAACTTTATATGATGTAACTCTCTCCCCATCCCCCCGCCACTCCCCAAACACACCAGCCGAGAACTTGTCTCTCGGATCGGGAATGAACTTATAATGAATATGCCCCGACATCTACCAACAGTACTGAATGCGTCCAGGTGAAAGCTGTACGGAGAGAGAGAGAAAACACATCAGGAAGCCTACAATCGCAGCATGGGATCTTTGGAGCACTCCCCAGCTCATTATAACAGGCCCAACAGCGATTGTTTGAACTACGTAGTAACCGGCAGACCCAACAACCTGCTCATGATTTTTTTTGCCCATTACTCTCTGCATTTTGCACTCACAAAACTTTACATTTTTTTCAAATATATATTGCAACTGCATTTGCGTGTGTGTGCATTTTTTTAAAAAACATTAGAAAATGTCCAGCACAGTTTGGCGCGACAGAGCGCACATCTCAACCCCTGGGTGAAAATGCAGGATCTCTACAGGCCACCTCCTCCAACAAGTCACGCAGATAGCACCTGGCACAGAGAACACATTTAAAATGGTCCTGTTTGATCACCTTTAGAATGGTTTTGGGAAAACAACAACAAACAGAAACCCCAGATACTTTTTTTTAAACTTTTAAATGTAACCACATACTTACAAAACATTCCCACATGCTGGGTCCATGTTACTGTACTTAGTTGTCCACATGATTTGAATTGGAAAAGGCTTAATTTTATCAGGGATTTTGTAACACTGATTCTCTTTCACCTCACAGAAGATAAAGCATATCAAATGTATTTCCTTCTCTCTCTCTCACCCCACCCCTCTTCCAGTGAAAGTATGTGTGCTTATGTAATCCGGCTCTCTGGTTTGTTCTCTACTCTGGTGGCAGGCCAATAAAAGTCTTTCTAGGACTAATGTTGGAGATGCAGCAAAATTTCCTACCACTAATATAAATGTACATGATGGCTGACTGTTTAATCGGGCAGGTACAAATGCGTAGCTATTTTTTCTCCACCCCCCTCCCCCCACCCACCCAACCCATCATATTCCACTTCTCCCATCAGCAAAACAAATACAGGAAAAGTTTAGCAAATTGCATTGTACTGGTATAGGCTACACAGTACCATGGGTTAGTAATTACAGTCTGGGGTTTCATTGAACCAGTAGTGCCACGGTTCCCTGGTCCGAAACTGTGCAGTCTTTTTTTTTTTAAAAAAAAGCTCCTCTTCATTTTCCACTAATGGTGAACCTCATTTTCAATGAGACTGTCTTCGCAGGACTGGAAGGCTCCTTCGTTATTCGCTTCCTGTGTGTCCTTGTGCGATGTTGGCTCATCATCTTCTCCCATGGGCTCAGATTGAGGATCCTGCAATACCTGGGCAATGTACCTCTGTTGACACGAGAATTAGCACAGGTTAGTATCGCATGGGTTCACAAAGTAGCCTATTAAAACACAGGGAGAGAGTCTGGATCACCTGCATCCCCCCTGTACAGAGAGGCATTTTGCATTAATGGCCCCCGTCTATTTTTGATTTTCTTGAACGATCCATTAGGGCAGAATTTACTGTAAGCAGTGAACGAAAGCTTAGACTTGCCCGTTTATTTTCCATGCGAGTTTGCACGGCAAGTTGCTGTAAGTGGGAGATGGAAATGGCGCAGCGCCCTCTACATGACATCTGGAACCCGAGCAAACACGGCAAGCAGCTGGGTATCGCCTTAACCAATTAGATTGAAGGATCGTCAATGAACAGCGCAGAGTCTGAACCAGGAAGTGTAAGTTACAATATTGAATTCAAGGACAAATCAGGCACAAAAGGCAAAATAAAGAGAGGGAAAGAAAGATTGGAATGAGAGAGAGAGAGAGAGAGAGAGAGAGAGAGAGAGAAAGAAAGAGACAGAAAGAAAAAGTTAAAAAAAATTAACTTGAATTTTTAAATAAAGTTTCAAATTTCAATCAAAAGCTGAAGAAATGAGAATGCACACTTGTAAAAGTTAATTTTCAGTGCCAGAGGTTGTTTGGCAGTAATTATGATAATGCCATTACAAAGGGTACTTAGACTGACATGGACAAGCCCTAACCTTCTGTGGCGAGTTTAGCCCATATCTATGACGCAAGTACAGGAACTGCACGCTGTTCAATACAACTGAATGCGGAGCGAGACGCCGCTCACATGCAACTTATGAAGGAGCCATGCATCTCGGACAGCAACTTACGCAATTCCACGTTTAACTGCGCACCTGCAGTTGCCTGAAGTCGCTGTTCAATTTGCACATAGAGCGCGCTGGGCACCGTTAGACTCGATGTTCCCTTAAAGCAGCGGTCTAGAGCACCTGCAGCACTGGCCCACCGACTTTTAAAGGCAAAAACTGCGCATGCTGGGGAATTTAATTGGACCATGCAGCCTGTAAAAGGGCCGAGCACCCCCAAAAATATTAAAGGGAACATTGGTTGGACTCACCGTTATTGTTGCAGTAAATTCAAGCCCATTACAGAATCAGACAGTACAGATGTCGCCATTTGGCCCACTGTGCATGTGCTGGCTCTTCAACGGGATATATTTACTCCAATCACATTACCCTGTAAAATTCTATATTACATTTTTCAAAAACTTATCTAATTCCCTTTTAAATGATGCTTATAATCCCTGCCTCAACAGCTAGTTGTGGTAAAGCACCGGTTTCTAAAAAACCTGTGCGACACGAGGGACAAACATTTTACATTAACATACACCCACCCCCCCGCTCACCATTCTAAAAGTAACCACCTCTTTCAAGAACAAGCATGAGAAGGAGCAATACGTTAAAGTAACAATGTAGTGTTCTAGGTTTAGTTTAATTAGATTAAGGAGTCCCATTCCTCGCAGCACACAATAATTTCAGCTACATGACTAGCTGAGGGGAGGGGTTGAGCTGAAGCAAGCACCTCCTCGTAACCAGGGTTTAAAAACATTATGAAGGGTTTGGATAAATAGGGAAACACTGTTACCTCAGGAAACAGTGGCATGGGGGCATCAATTTAAAATGACAACTAAAAGTGGAGGGGGGATTAAGAGATTTTTTTTTTTTTAAGCAGAAGATTTTTGGAGCTTCAATGCATTGCCATCATTGAAGGCAGAGACCACAGAC
This sequence comes from Pristiophorus japonicus, assembly GCF_044704955.1. Taxonomy (NCBI): domain Eukaryota; kingdom Metazoa; phylum Chordata; class Chondrichthyes; family Pristiophoridae; genus Pristiophorus; species Pristiophorus japonicus. Next base: position 222,406,227 of record NC_091983.1, read on the forward strand.
GGTTATGGTAAATTTGAATAAATAGTTGAAACAGAGGAAGCTACAGAACTATGAAGAGCACGGAGAAGTGAAATTCGTTTTAGGTTGTTTGAGAAAAGAGTGAACAGAGATGATGGGCGAATGGCCTCATTCTGTGCTGTGCCCAAGTTTTGACCAGCATAATGACAGAAATACCACTTTAAACAGGGCGCAAAGAAGTTTTTAATCAATAAACAGAAAAACACAGATTTAATTTTGCTCGCAAATAAAACCTTGAGAAGCTGTGGAGCAACTTTTGAGATCATTGCAGCAGCAGGAGTTGACTCACTGTCATATCAAACTGGTGGGGGAAAAGACAGCCACATAATATTGTGCCACAATCAGCGACAATTATCCTGTTCCTGGGCTGCAGAATAAACGGCCCCAAAAGTATTAAACTGCACACAAAGTACTGGACTGTCAGTCTCAATTGTATGCTCATGTCTTGGTGTGGAGTATGAACCCACAACCTTCTTCTGACTCCGAGGCAAGTATGCCGCCAACTGAACTTAATGGAGACTACAATACGCCTAAAATGGAGACCCTGAACAAGTTGAAATTCTCAGTCTTTCACTGCAGAAACAGCTGCAGTAATGCACTGCAACTACAGGTGATCGATAGCGACAGATGAAAGGGTAACTTACTGTAACCTTTGGTGGGGATGAAGTGCTTTCCCGTTGTCCATTTGTTTCGACAGCACCATCCACTTCACTACGATCAATCTGAAAGCGAGATCAACACCAATCAGAAGTCTTACATCTCTACATAAAACTCCAAACCCGCAATTCTCTCAACACAAAAGAAAAGACCACTCTGCCATTCCAACCCACTCTCTGCGGGAAGCATGCTATCCCCATCATGGGCTCACATCTCACTTGCTGATCTGTGGCTATGCTACATGAATATTCCTTGATTCCCCAAAGATAATTCAATCAAATCTCCAGAATATTCATGTATCCTCACATTTCCGCTCTTAATACCTGGCCTGCTTGCTCTCTCTCCCCACTTCTCCCACCCCTGCCAATTCAGCAGCTACATGGGTACAAATGGTTTGAATACTCTGCTCGACTTCTACTATCTGGAGAGAAAATATTTTGGTAACTTCCACTGGATGAACTAGTTACAGGGCACCACTGGGTGGCACTGAAGGATAGCGCTTTCTGAATCTAGTGAGCTTTGGAAAATTATGACTGATGGATCTGCAATTTCCTTGAACGGCTGCAGTTCCTGTGATGGTACTCCCACAGTGGTGCTCAGTAAGGAATTCCAGGTTTCTGACCCAGCGGCAATAAAGAAACTATGATATACATCCAAGTCAGGATGACTTGGAGCTGACGATGACCCCGTGACATTGCTGATCTTGCCCTTCCCACGAGAGGTGCTGTCAAAAGTGGGATCCAGGGCAAAGTGACAAGTTGGATCCAAAATTGGCTCAGAAACAGGAAGCAAAGGGTAATGGTTAATGGGTGTTTTTGTGACTGGAAGAATGTTTCCAGTGGGGTTCCACAGGGCTCAGTACTAGGTCCCTTGCTTTTTGTGATATACATCAATGATCTAGACTTGAATATAGGGGGTATGATTAAGAAGTTTGCAGATGATACTAAAATCGGCTGTGTGGTTGATAATAAACAAAAAAGCTGCGGACTGCAGGAAAAGGTGGGCAGTACAATGGCAAATGGAATTTAATCGAGAGAAGTGTGAGGTAATGCATTTAGGGAGGGCTAACAAGGAAAGGGAATATACATTAAGGATATTGAGAAGTGTAGAGGAACAAAGGGACCTTGGAGTGCAGGTCCACAGATCCCTGAAGGTAGCAGACCAGGTAGTTAAGGTGGCATACGGAATGCTTGCCTTTATTAGTCGAGGCATAGGATACAACAGCGGGTGGTGGGGGGGGGGGGGGAAGTGATGCTTGAACTGTATAAAACACTGGTTAGGCCACAGCTGGAGTACTGTGTGCAGTTCTGGTCACCGCATTACAAGGAGGACGTGATTGCACTGGAGAGGGTTCAGAGGAGATTTACAAGGATGTTGCTGGGAGTGGAGGATCTTAGCTATGAGGACAGATTAGATAGGCTGGGCTTGTTTTCCTTGGAACAGAGGAGGATGAGGGGAGACCTCTGAGGTGTATAAAATTATGAGGGGCCTATTTACCTTAGCAGAGGGGTCAACAACAAGGGGGGGCATAAATTTAAAGTAATTGGTAGAAGGTTTAGAGGGGATTTGCGGGGAAATCTCTTCACCCAGAGGATGGTGGGGGACTGAAACTCACTGCTTGCAAGAATGGTAGAGGCAGAAACCCTCACCACATTTAACAAGTATTTGGATGTGCATTTGTAGTGCCGTAACCTGCAGGGTTTATGGACCTAGAGCTGGCAAGTGGGATTAAGCTGGATAGTCTCTTGGCCGGGGCGGACATGATGGGCTGAAATGGCCTCCTTCCATACTGTAAACCTCTATGATTCTATGAAAATAAGCTTGGTGAGTTGCTTTAAAGCATCCTTTATATGATGCATATTGCAGCCAGAGTGCTGTGCTGTTGGACAGGATGAATATCAAGTCCCGTGGCAGGGGCACCAATCAAGGGAACTACTGTATCCTGAATAGTGTTGAGCTTTCAAAGTGTTGTTGCAGCTACTCCCACACAGACGAGTTGCAAGTATTCCATCGCACTCCTGACTCAAGTAGATGGTGGTGAGACTTTGAACGGTCAGGAGGCGAGCCAGACATTGCATGGCATCAGCCTCTGTCCTGCTCTTGTAGCCACTATGTTGATACAGTTGTTCCAGTTCAGCATCTGGTCTATGGTAACACCTGGAATTTGGTGATGGTGGTGCTGTTGGTCTTGTTTGAGATGGTCGTTACCTGGCACTTATGATGAAAATGTCATGCCAGGTTCTGCAGTAGGGTGACATAGGCTGCCTCATTATCGGGGGAGTTGTGAATGGAGATGAACACTGGAAGCATCAATGAACAGCTCTGCTCCTGACCTTGTGACACACTGAAGGTCATCAATGAAGCAGCTGAAGATGGTTGGGTGAGGATGCTTCCTTGAGGAACTCCTGCAATTATATCCTGGGCTGTGGTGACCAACCACCAACTACAACCATCTTCCTGTGTGTCAGGTATGACTCCAGGCACTCGAGGGTTTACCATTTGACTCCATTGATTTTAGTTTTGTTAAGACTCCTTGGTGTGATATTTGGTAGAATATCACTTTGAAGAGGAGGGCAACTTCACTCGCCTCTCCTCTGGTATTCAGCTCGTGTGTCCATGTCTCAGCCAAGATTGTGATGAGCTCTGTTATTCTGCCAGAACCTGAGCTGAGCTTGGTGAGCAGGTTATTGGTGAATAGTTGTTGCATGGTGACTCCTTCCATTACTTTATTGATGATTCGGAGAAGGTCGCTAGGGTAGTAACTGGCTGGGTAAGATTCATCCTCTTTTTCTAAACATGTGCTTGAATCTACCCAAGCCAGATAGGATCAAAATTTCCTCTAAGTGTATGGGTTGTGTGTGAAATAAAATTAATTTGGGACAGTCCCATTCAAGCTTCTAGGAACACAGAACAGAAGTAGACCATTCAGCCCCTCAAGTCTGTTCCGCCATTCAACTTGATCATGGCTAATCTGCATTTTAATTCCATCTACCCACCTTGGGTCTGTAACCCTCAATAGCCTTGTCTAACAGTCTGTGCAGCCCCTGGCCTGTGAGCTCCATCAGAGCAGGCCGGGGAGCGGAAGGAGCAGCGTGGCAGCATTACCACTCCAGGGAGCAGCACGTGCTGGAGCAGGAGAGCAATGGCAGTGAAAAGGGACGTCATCAAGGTCCAGGTCGGTGATTGGAGCGTGGGGCAGGTACAGCAGGAGCGGCGAGGTCGGGGCGAAGGAGCGGCAAGAGATTGTAGAGGGACGCGATCGGGGCCCAGGAGAGGCGTGAGCCCAGAAGAGGAGAGGGCCCAGGGGCAGCACGGGCCAGCCCTACTCTGCTATACGTGTGTGCACTAGGTCTGTGCAGCAGAGCTGGTCTCCAGTCGTCCTGGTTAATCCTTGCTACTGGACCAAGACCTAGCTCTGTCAAGCCCGTGTGGTGGCTGGTGTGCAGCGGTCAACACACGTTAAAAAAATCCACGCACAGGCATCTTCCACCCTTCAAGATTTAGTTCGGACCTGGAATTTTAGGTCCATCATTGAAACACCTGCAAACTTTTTGACGTGGAAGCAAGTCATCCTCAATTCGAGGGACTGCCTATGATGTCTAACAAAAATCAGATTCAAATCTTGTGGGCAATAATCTTGGAGATAGCTCGTGTGCGAAATTAAACTAGGAAACATTCTTTTGAGGGTGGAGTTGAGGCATATTGCTGGAGTACATTAGGAGTTTGACTCTGCACCTAACAAGAGTGTCCCCAGTTTTTTTTTTAAATGGGCTGCTGAGCTACATACATTTGAATGTTTAAATCCAAGTTCCCATTAATATGCAGGCATCTCAAGTTTCTGTCAGCGTATTTATTCATCAATGCGCAAGTGCTAAAACCAGCCCTTTCCAAACCTCTGGGCCCAAAACTTCAAAGAGGACAAACCAGCAAATCTGAAATAGAAGTGTCTAGGCTTTGTAAACTGTATTGTCAGTGCTCACAGGCTGCATACAGCTCACGTAACTCAGACGTTCTATCTAAACCCATGTTAGATCGCTCCTGGGGAAACCCGTGGTGACAGAGGGCAAAAAAAGTGTTTATCTCCCGAAATAAAGCATGAAAATGAAGCGATAGGAAAAAGACCCCAGCATGCAAATTTAGTCAAGGTTTTCAATTTGATTATTATGGATCACCGTGATCTGCAAGGGTGATTGGTAAAAATTAGTCAAAGTTAATTCCCAAACACCGCGTGGTAAGAATTACCAGTGTTCTGTAACAGGATTCGTCCTCCGTACTCACAGTATCTGCTGGAGTGGAAGGATGCTGAAAATCAACAGGGAATGTTAAGTTATCTACAAGTGGAAAAAAACCTGGCAAGGTTCAGGAGCTTAAATTTCTCCTCCTTTAAAATACATGGTGCTAGCTGATCTCAGTACTGGCTCTACAATAGGGAGGGAGGAACTTAATATAATCACTATCACTAAAGTAGTAGTACTGGGTAAAATAATGGAACTAAAGACAGACAAGTCCCCTGGACCTGATGGCTTGCATCCCAGGGTCCGAAAAGCAGTGACTGCAGAAATAGTGGATGCATTGGTTGTAATCTACCAAAATTCCCTGGATTCTGGGGAGGTCCCAGCGGATTGGAAAACCGCAAAAGAAATGCACCTATTTAAAAAAGGAGGCAGACAGAAAGCAGGAAACTATAGACCAGTTAGCCTAACATCTGTCGTTGGGAAAATGCTGGAGTCCATTATTAAGGAAGCAGTAGCAGGACATTTGGAAAAGCATAATTCAATCAAGCAGAGTCAGCTTGGTTTTATGAAAGGGAAATCATGTTTGACAAATTTGTTGGAGTTCTTTGAAGATGTAATGAGCAGTGTGGATAAAGGGGAACCAGTAGATGTGGTGTATTTGGATTTCTAAAAGGCATTCGATAAGGTGCCACATAAAAGGTTACTGCACAAGATATAAGTTCACGGAGCTGGGGGTAATATATTAGCATGGATAGCGGATTGGTTAACGAACAGAAAACAGAGTCGAGATAAACGGGTCATTTTCTGGTTGGCAAACAGTAACTAGTGGGGTGTCACAGGGATCGGCGCTGGGGCCTCAACTATTTACAATCTATATTAATGACTTGGATGAAGGGACTGAGTGCAATGTAACCAAGTTTGCTGATGATACAAAGATGGGTGGGGAAAGCAAATTGTGAGGAGGACACAAAACATCTGCAAAGAGATACAGACAGGCTAAATGAGTGGGCAAACATTTAGCAGATGGGAGTATAATGTAGGAAAATGTGAGGTTATCCACCTTGGCAGAAAAAAAATAGAAAAGCAAATTATAATTTAAATGGAGAAAAATTGCAAAGTGCTGCAGTACAGAGGGACCTGGGGGTCCTTGTGCATGAAACACAAAATGTTAGTATGCAGGTACAGCAAGTAATCAGGAAGGCAAATGGAATGTTGGTCTTTATTGCAAGGGAGAGAGAGTATAAAAGCAGAAACGTCCTGCTCCAACTGTATAGGATATTAGTGAGGCCACACCTAGGGTACTGCATAGACTTTTGGTCTCCGCATTTAAGGAAGGATATACTTGCATTGGAGGCTATTTAGAGAAGGTTCACTAGGTGGATTATGGAGATAGGTTGCATAGGTTGGGCCTATACTCATTGGAGTTCAGAAGAATGAGTGTGATTTTATCGAAACATATAAGTAACGAGAGGGCTCGACAAGTTGGATGTTTCCACTCATAGGGGAACTAAAACATAGAAAATAGGTGCAGGAGTAGGCCATTCGGCCCTTCGAGCCTGCACCACCATTCAATATGATCATGGCTGATTATGCAACCTCAGTACCCCATTCCCGCTTTCTCTCCATACCCCTTGATCCCTTTAGCCGTAGGGCCATATCTAACTCTCTTGAATATATCTAATGAACTGGCCTCAACAACTTTTTGTGGTAGAGAATTCCACATGTTCACAATTCTCAGAGAAGTTGTTTCTCCTCATCTCAGTCCTAAATGGCTTCCCCTTATCCTTAGACTGTGACCCCTGGTTCTGGACTTCCCCAATATCAGGAACATTCTTCCTGCATCTAACCTGTCCAATCCCGTCAGAATTTTATATGTCTCTATGAGATCCCCTCTCATTCTTCTAAATTCCAGTGAATATAAGTCGATCCAGTCTTTCATATGTCAGTCCTGCCATCCTAGGAATCAGTCTGGTGAACCTTCGCTGCACTCCCTCAATAGCAAGAACGTCCTTCCTCAGATTAGGAGACCAAAACTGAACACAATATTCAAGGTGTGGTTCACCAAGGCCCTGTACAACTGCAGTAAGACCTCCCTGTTCCTATACTCAAATCCCCTCGCTATGATGGCCAGCATGCCATTTGCTTTCTTTACTGCCTGCTGTACCTGCATGCCTAGCTTCAATGACTGATGTACCATGACACCCAGGTCTCGTTTACTAATCGGTCACCATTCAGATAATAATCTGCCTTCCTGTTTTTGTCACCAAAGTGGATAACCTCACACTTATCCACATTATACTGCATCTGCCATGCATTTTCCCATTCACCTAACCTGTCCAAGTCCCCCCGCAGCCTCCTTCGCAGCTCGCACTGCCACCAGTTTAGTGTCATCTGCAAACTTGGGAGATATTACATTCAATTCCTTGGTCTAAATTAATGTATATTGTAAATACCTGGGGACCCAGCACTGAACCCTGCGGCACCCCACTAATCACCCCACTAGTCACTACCTGCCATTCTGAAAAGGACCCCTTTATTCCCACTCTTTGCTTCCTGTCTGTCAACCAGTTCTCTATCCACATCAATACATTACCCCCAATACCATGTGCCTTAATTTTGCACACTAATCTCGTGGGAGACCTTGTCAAAAGCCTTTTGAAAGTCCAAATACACCACATCTACTGGTTCTCCCTTATCCACTCTACTAGTTATATCCTCAAAAAACTCGAAGATTTGTCAAGCATGATTTCCCTTTCATAAATCCATGCTGACTTGGACCGATCCTGTCACTGCTTTCCAAATGCGCTGCTATTACATCTTTAATAATTGATTCCAGCATTTTCCCCACCACCAATGTCAGGCTAACCGGTCTATAATTACCTGTTTTCACACTCCCTCCTTTTTAAAAAAAAAAAAAAGTGGGGTTACATTAGCTAACCTGCAATCCATAGGAACTGAACCAGAGTCCATTGAATATTGGAAAATGATCACCAATGCATCTACTATTTCTAGGGCCACTTCATTAAGTACTCTGGGATGCAGGCCCTGGGGATTTATCGGCCTTCAGTCCCTTCAATTTCCCCAACACCATTTCCTGTCTAATAAGGATTTCCCTCAGTTCCCCCTTCTCGCTAGACCCTCAGTCCCCTAGTATTTTCGGGAGGTTATTAGTGTCTTCCTTAGACTAGGGGACATAGTCTCAGAATAAGGGGCCACCCATTTAAAACTGAGATGAGGAGAAATTTCTTCTCTGAGGGTTATAAATCTGTTGAATTCTCTGCCCCAGAGAGCTGTGGAGGCTGGGTCATTGAATATATTTAAGGTGGAGATAGAGAGATTTTTGAGTGATAAGGGAGTAAAGGGTTATGGGGAGCGGGCAGGGAAGTGGAGCCGAGTTCATGATCAGATCAGCAAGATCATATTAAATGGCGAAGCAGGCTTGAAGGGCCGTATGGCCTACTCCTGCTCCTATTTCTTATGCTCTTGTCGACAATTAACTGCAGTGCTCCTGGATTGGAAGGCAGGGGAAAGACAATGCAATAAAGCCAGCCTTCCCACTTCTGATCAGTGTTCAGTGCCACTCTGCTGGAAAATTGTGTTGCAGGCTAGTTGCACGAGGGCACGATATAATGCCCTTGTTGGTTGAATATCGTCTGCTGGTATTCTCACCCCCCAAGTGCACACGAGTGAGTGAGTACTGGGGTGAAACAACAGCTGTAGAGCATGTGGAACTGTACCCCAACAAGAAACAATTCCTTCAGCAGAGTGAGAGGAGGAGGATTTTATTTTTTTTTGGGGGGGGGGGGGCAGGCAGGAAAGGAGGGAGATAAAAAAATTGGTTTCACCAGTAAAAATCAGAAAAATGCATGCAACAGGGTTTAGTAATGAGATGGAATACAGATTCAAAAGGTTGGGGGGCGGGTTATCTCTGTGGCAGTAAATTACCGATGCACATACTGGGAATGTTGCATGTTTGATCCCTGGTATCAGGTGAGTTAGCAGAACCCAGTGGCATAGCAGTCATCGGCCTCAGCAGCTGGGGAGCTGGAATAGCTATCCAGGAACTCCTGCTGGTAAATGTGCTCGTGTGTAGGTGAGGACTTCATCAGGCCAAGAGGAGATGCCCGTTATGGTCAAATGGCCCAGAAAGCCTCACTAACTAGGATCACACGTAAAGAATGGTCAACTGGGTGAGGTCCCACATGGGCACCTGTAGAACTGCACTCCAACATGGGGCCAACAATTTCAGGAAGAGGAAGGGAAAATGTCAACAAAAAAAACCAAAAGTAATAATTGGCAGGAGATCCAATTTCCTTTGAGCCACTCTACTGTTGCAGAATCTCAGGAGGGCTTATTACAGAGCAGCATTCTCAGGAGGTATGGTAGGAGGCCATCTAACTACTTAACCATTTAACTGGGCAATAATGCCAGGGAGATATACAGCAGGGGAGTAGGGGGGGGGGGGGGGGGGGGGAGGGAAGTGACACCAAAAAGGAAACCAGGACATCTGGCTAACTCCAATGACGTGTTGCTTTATAGTGACAAGCAGGCTGTACCATGTAACGCACAATGCATTATTCTGCTGCTGAGGAGACTCTGCCTCGTTAAGGTCACAAAGTTGAATGGATGTGAATCCTGAGCCCAATTTGTGACCAACTGCTGTTGGTGAAGGACCTGTGTAAATAGACACACAGATTTGCATCTAGTATGTATCCATCAAACTTCAGAGGAGCAAGAATATTATGAGCAATTATAAGTGCCTCGTGACTGACCCAAAAGTTTATAGAGCTACAGTTATCCAATTTTTTTTAGTCCATTTCTAAATGGCGAGTATTTGCGCAGTGGCCTTAAAGGGACAGGCCAGGTCGACAGCTGACCATGTACCAGTCACGAGGTTATCCACAAGCACACCACCGACACAATTTCGAGATAACAAAAAGTGACTTACCTTATAGTTATGAGCACTGAGGTATTTGAAGTGGCCAAAACAGACATGAGACAGGCAGATAACGATAGTGACCACTAGCACAACAAATGTAAACATGGACGTAGCAGCTAAGAACCCTGCATACAAAAAAGACTTATTTTGAAGGTTGGTTAACGACAAAGTAAATCTCCAACATTAACAACTTGCATTTATATAGCACCCTTAACATAGTAAAATGTCCCAAGGCAGGAGTGTTCTCAAACAAAAATTGACACAGCCACATCAATAGATGTTAGGGTAAGTGATCAAATGCTTGGTCAATGAGGTAGGTTTTAAGGAGGGGAGAGAGAGAGAGAGAGAGAGAGAGAGCGAGCGAGAGAGCGAGCGAGCGCGAGAGCGCGCAAGATTTAGGGAGGAAATTCCAGAGCTGAGGGCTGAGGCAGTTGAAGGTATGGCTGTCAATGGTGGGGCAATGAAAATCTGGGATGCGCAAGAGGTCAGAATTGGAGGAGCGCAGAGATCTCGGAGGGTTGTAGAGCTGCCTCTCTTCCGCGGTTAATCCGAGCCAGGGTGTCCCTGGAGATGGAGCACGCGGTGTCCACCGGTACGCTCGCGGCCTTCCCCGAGGTGGGCGCTGGAGGGACTGGAGTGCATCACCACCCCCGGCAACAAAATTTTAATTTGAACCACATGTCGAAAGTTTAATTTGTTTAAATTTGTCGGTTTTAGTGCCCCCCTCCCTCCTTTTTAGCCAGGGGACACTTGTATAATTTATGTTTTTGGTGCCCTCAAAAAAAAAAAATACGAGGGCACTGGAATGAAAGTTTCTAGTGTGTGACCCCCCTTTAATCAGGGAGCACTTGTTTATTGAATTCAACAAAATAGTTGCAGGAGTGGAGGTGGTAACAGAGATTGGGAGGGGCGAAGTCACGGAGAGATTTGCAAACAAGGCTGAGAAATTGAGGTGTCACCGGACTGGGAACCAGTGCAGGACAGCCCCGGGATGTTAACGGTAGGGGCATTCGGCGATGATGCTGCCGTTGAAAGTCAAGGGGCGGGGGTTAGACTCTTGTTGGAGATGGAAATTGCGGACTAATTGCAGGTGTGGCTATGGTGACACCATTTTAACAATAATGCACTAATTTTAGTATGAAACACCTTACAAACACTCCCACAGTACAGATGAATGTGCTCCACATGTATATTTACTTAAATATCTAGCCACCAGTCAGTAACGAAGGCAGTAAAGCATTGACAATAAAAATACATTTCATCTTGCCATTTTATCAACGAAAATACAAAAAGGGTCAAAGTACACATGTACACATGTCCCATGACAGCGCATTACTCATTTTTAATTCACTAATCAAATGTGATTAGTCACATCTGGAATCCCAATTAGCCACATGCAGCAAGTGGACTAACTGTTGTCGAGAGAAATCTGCATCCTCCAAAACGACAAGCACAATTTGTCCCCAACTTGAGGGGGAGAACAGAGGAAAGGCCTAGGCTTCAGATAACCCTTTACCTCCAGCCTCAGAGGCCAGACCTCTAGATAGGCAATCCTACTCGCCCTCCAGCCAGGTGAAAGACTTGCATTTATATAGCATTTTTCATGACCTCAGGATGCCCGTCAGCGAGCAGTCCGGGGAGTGTCGAGAGGCGGGAGTTCGGGAAGTGAGCAGTCCGGAGAGCGTCGAGCGGCGGGAGTTCGGGAGGCGAGGGGCCTACAAAAGGCCAGTCAGCGAGCAGTCCGGGAACGTCGAGAGGCGGAAGTTCGGGAGGCGAGGGGCCTACAAAAGGCCCGTCAGCAAGCAGTCCGGGGAGTGTCGAAAGGTGGGAGTTCGGGAGGCAAGGGGCCTACAAAAGGCCAGTCAGCGAGCAGTGCGGGGAGCGTCGTGAGGCGGGAGGCCTACAAGAGGCCAGCCGGTGCAGCTGCAGCGGGGAGGCAAAAAAGTAGAAAGAAATCGAAAGGTGAGGTCACAGCCAAGGGGATTCTTCTTTTCTATATCAGTAAGTAACTGTTTAACATTGTTGTTGCCAAATTAAGTTTTTCTAGGGGTTAAGTCATGGCAGGAGAGCTTGGACATGTGTTATGCTCTTCCTGTACTATGTGGGAAGTCAGGGATGCTTCCGGTGCCCCTGACGACTACGTGTGCGGGAAATGTATCCGCCTGCAGATCCTAACTGCGGCCCTGGAGCTGAGGGTAGATTCACTCTGGAGCATGCACGATGCCGAGAATGACGTGAATAGCACGTTTAGCAAGTTGGTCGTACCGCAGGAAAAGGGTCCACAGCCAGCTAAGGAATGGAAGACCAGCAGGAAGAGTAGTGCAAGGAAGGTAGTGCAGGGGTCCCCTGCGGTCATCCCCATGCAAAACAGATACACTGCTTTGGGTACTGTTGAGGGGTTGACTCATCAGGGGAGGGCAGCAGCAGCCAAGTTCATGGCACTATGGCTGGCTCTGCTGCACAGGAGGGCAGGAAAAAGAGTGGGAGAGCGATAGTGATAGGGGATTCAATTGTAAGGGGAATAGATAGACGTTTCTGCTGCCGCAACTGAGACTCCAGGATGGTATGTTGCCTCCCTGGTGCAAGGGTCAAGGATGTCTCGGAGCAGGTGCAGGACATTCTAAAAAGGAAGGGTGAACAGCCAGTTGTCGTGGTACATATCGGTGCCAATGATATAGGTAAAAAACAGGATGAGGTCCTATGAGACGAATTTAGGAAGCTAGGAGTTAAATTAAAAAGTAGGACTCAAAAGTAGTAATCTCAGGATTGTTACCAGTGCCACGTGCTAGTCAGAGTAGGAATCGCAGGATAGCTCAGATGAATATGTAGTTTGAGCAATGGTGCAGCAGGGAGGGATTCAAATTCCTGGGGCATTGGAACCAGTTCTGGGGGAGGTGGGACCAGTACAAACCGTACGGTCTGCACCTGGGCAGGACTGGAACCAATGTCCTCATGGGAGTGTTTGCTAGTGCTGTTTGGGAGGAGTTAAACTAATATGGCAGGGGGATGGGAACCTATGCAGGGAGACAGAAGGAAATAAAATGGAGACAGAAGCAAAAGATAGAAAGGAGAATAGTAAAAGTGGAGGGCAGAGAAACCCAAGCCAAAAAACAAAAAGGGCCACTTTACAGCAAAATTCTAAAAGGGCAAAGTGTGTTAAAAAGACAAGCCTGAAGTCTGTGCCTCAATGCGAGGAGTATTCGGAATAAGGTGGACGAATTAACTGTGCAGATAACAGTTAACGGATACGATGTGATTGGCATCATGGAGACATGGCTCCAGGGTGACCAAGGCTGTGAACTCAACATACAAGGATATTCAGCATTTAGGAAGGATAGACAGAAAGGAAAAGGAGGTGGGGTGGCATTGCTGGTTAAAGAGGAAATTAACGCAATTGTAAGGACGGACATTAGCTTGGATGATGTGGAATCGGTATGGGTGGAGCTACGGAATACCAAAGGGCAGAAAACGCTAGTGGGAATTGTGTACAGACCACCAAACAGTAGTAGTGAGACAAAAAACAAAAAATAAGGGATGTGTGCAATAAAGGTACAGCAGTAATCATGGATGACTTTAATCTACATATTGATTGGGCTAACCTAACTGGTAGCAATGCGGTGGAAGAGGATTTCCTGGAGTGTATTAGGGATGGTTTTCTAGACCAATATATCGAGGAACCAACCAGAGAGCTGGCCATCTAGACTGGGTGATGTGTAATGAGAAGGGACTAATTAGCCATCTTGTTGGGAAAGAGTGACCATAATATGGTAGAATTCTTAAGATGGAGAGTGACAAAGTTAATTCAGAAATTAGGGTCCTGAACTTAAGGAAAGGTAACTTTGACGGTATGAGGTGTGAATTGACTAGAATAGACTGACAAATGATACTTAAAGGGTTGACTGTGGAGAGGCAATAGCAAACATTTAAAGATCACATGGACGAACTTCAACAATTGTACATCCCTGTCTGGAGTAAAAATAAAACGGGGAAGGTGGCTCAACTGTGGCTAACAAGGGAAATTAAGGATAGTGTTAAATCCAAGGAAGAGGCATATAAATTAGCCAGAAAAAGCAACAAACCGGAGGACTGGGAGAAATTTAGAATTCAGCAGAGGACGACAAAGGGTTTAATTAGGAGAGGGGAAATAGAGTATGAGGGGAAGCTTGCAGGGAACATAAAAACTGACTGCAAAAGCTTCTATAGATATGCGAAGAGAAAAAGATTAGTGAAGACAAACGTAGATCCCTTGCAGTCGGACTCAGGTGAATTTATAATGGGGAACAAAGAAATTGCAGACCAACTGAACAAATACTTTGGTTCTGTCTTCACAAAGGAAGACACAAATAATGTTCTGGATGTACGAGGGGTCCGAGGGTCTAGTGAGAAGGAGGAACTGAAGGATCCTTATTAGGCGGGAAATTGTGTTAGGGAAATTGATGGGATTGAAGGCCGATAAATCCCCGGGGCCTGATAGTCTATATCCCAGAGTACTTAAGGAAGTGGCCCGAGAAATAGTGGATGCATTGGTGATAATTTTCCAACAGTATATCGACTCTGGATCAGTTCCTATGGACTGGAGGATTGCTAATGTAACACCATTTTTTAAAAAAGGAGGGAGAGTAAACGGGTAATTATAGACCAGTTAGCCTGACATCAGTAATGGGGAAAATGTTGGAATCAATCATTAAGGATGAAATAGCACCGCATTTGGAAAGCAGTGATAGGATTGGTCCAAGTCAGCATGGATTTATGAAAGGGAAATAATGCTTGACAAATCTTCTGGAATTTTTTGAGGATGTAACTAGTAGAGTGGACAAGGGAGAACCAGTGGATGTGGTGTATTTGGACTTTCAAAAGGCTTTTGACAAGGTCCCATACAAGAAATTGGTATGCAAAATCAAAGCACATGGTATTGGGGGTAATATACTGAAGTGGATAGAGAACTCGTTGGCAGACAGGAAGCAGAGAGTCGGGATAAACGGGTCCTTTTCAGAATGGCAGGCAGTGACTACGAGTGCCGCAGGGCTCAGGGCTGGGACCCCAGGTCTTTACAATATACATTAATGATTTAGATGATGGAATTGAGTGTAATATCTCCAAGTTTGCAGATGACACTAAACTGAGTGGCGGTGTCAGCTGTGAGGAGGATGCCAAGAGGCTGCAGGGTAACTTGGACAGGTTAGGCAAGTGGGCAAATACATGGCAGATGCAGTATAATGTGGATAAATGTGAGGTTATCCACTTTGGGAGCAAAAACACGAAGGTAGATTATCTGAATTGTGGCAGGTTAGGAAAAGGGGAGGTGCAGCGAGACATGGGTGTCATGGTTCATCAGTCATTGAAAGCTGGCATACAGGTACAGCAGGCGGTGAAGGCGGCAAATGGTATGTTGACCTTCATAGCAAGGGGATTTGAGTATAGGAGTAGGGAAGTCTTACTGCAGTTGTACAGGGCCTTGGTGAGGCCCCACCTGGAATATTGTTTTCAGTTTTGATCTCGTAATCTGAGGAAGGACGTTCTTGCTATTGAGGGAGTGCAGCGAAGGTTCACCAGACTGATTCCCGGGATGGCAGGACTGACATATGAGGAGAGACTGGACCAACTGGGCCTTTATACACTGGAGTTTAGAAGGATGAGAGGGGAACTCATAGAAACATAAAATTCTGACAGGACTGGACAGGTTAGACGCGGGAAGAATGTTCCCGATGTTGGGGAAGTCCAGAACTAGGGGACACAGTCTTAGGATAAGGGGCAGGCCATTTAGGACTGATGAGGAGAAACTTCTTCACTCAGAGTTGTTAACCTGTGGAATTCCCTGCCGCAGAGAGTTGTTGATGCCAGTTCATTGGATATATTCAAGAGGGTGTTCGATATGGCCCTTACGGCTAAAGGGATCAAGGGGTATGGAGAGAAAGTAGGAAAGGGGTACTGAAGGAATGATCAGCCATGATCTTATTGAATGGTGGTGCAGGCTCGAAGGGCCGAATGGCCTACTCCTGCAACTATTTTCTATGTTTCTATGCCTCAAAGCGCTTTATAGCCAATCAAGTACTTTTGAAGTGTAGTCACTGTTGTAATGTGGAAAACACAGCAGCCAATTTACACACAGCAAGCTCACTCAAACAGCAATGTGATAAGGATCAGATAATCTGTTTTAGTAATGGTGGTTGAGGGAAAATATTGACCAAGAAGGTCCCAGCTCTTCTTCAAAAAAATGCCATGGGATCTTTTACATCCACCTGAGGGGGAAGACGGGGTCCTCGGTTTAATGTTTCATCTGAAAGACGGCACCTCCAACAGTGCAGTTCTCCCCTCAGCACCGCGCTGGGCACGTCAGCCTAGAATGTGTGTTCAAGTGGAGTGGAACCCATAACCTTATGACTTAGAGGCCAGTGCTACCCACTGAATCACGGCTGACAATAGGAGAGAGAAATATCCAACATGGTCACATCTTACCTGTTCTTACAGTGGAAAAGAAAAGCAGACATAACAAGCAGAGGATAGGAGCTGCCACCACCTGATTCACTGCTCCCGAGTGGATCTTCTTATCCAGTTTGGCAGGCAGATAGGCGTAGTACAGATTGTAGCGATCCACCAAATGCTTCAACAGCATATACATCAAACCTAACAAGAGACAAAAAAAAATTATTCCCCTCATTTAGAAAAAGCTCTACAGAAATAAAGCAAACTATACAAATGGCAAAAAAAACAAACAACTTGCTTTGAGATTTTTTTAAAATATAGGTTTTGAGGAGACTTTTCACAATGGGGGGTGGTAAAGATACAAGAGTGGGTTTAAAAAAAATCATTCATGGATGTGGGCGTCGCTGGCTCGACCAGCATTTATTGGCCATCCTTAATTGCCCTCAAAGTGGTGATGGTGAGACACCTTGAACCGCTGCAGTCCATGTGGTGAAGGTACTTTCATAGTGCTGTTAGGGAGTGAGTTCTAGGATTTTAACCCAGCGATGAAGGAGGAATGGCGATATACTTCCAAGTCAGGATGGTGTGTGACTTGAAGGGGAACTTGGAGGTGGTGGTGTTCCCATG
The DNA here is from genome assembly GCF_044704955.1 of Pristiophorus japonicus. Taxonomy (NCBI): domain Eukaryota; kingdom Metazoa; phylum Chordata; class Chondrichthyes; family Pristiophoridae; genus Pristiophorus; species Pristiophorus japonicus. Next base: position 222,423,126 of record NC_091983.1, read on the forward strand.
CACCTGCTGCCCTTGTCCTTCTAGGTGATAGAGGTCGCGGGTTTGGGAGGTGCTGCTGAAGAAGTCTTGGCGAATTGCTGCAGTGCCTCTTTTAGATCACCTACTGTTGTAATGTAGGAAACGCAAGACAACCTACGGTCCAAGCACCCAAGGCCCTACCCTACTGCTGGCCAAGAACGATGAAGTACTCGAGGACAAAGAGACAGTTGGAAGGAGCATTTCGAAGATTTCCTTAAGCAAGACTCTTGTCTTCGACGTGAGTGTCTTCGACTCCGTCCCGCAGCATGCTACTGGCCACCATCTCAGCAAAACCCCAGCCCGGCACGAGGTACAAAAGGCCATCCGTCAGCTGAAGAACAAGGCGGCATCAGAAGCCGATGGAATCCCCGCTGAGGCACTAAAGTATGGCGGAGAAGCACTTTGGGCACGAATGCATGACCTCATCTCTCTTATCTAGGAGGAGGAGAGCATGCCAGGAAATCTCAGATGCCATAATTGTGACTATCTTCAAAAAGGGGACAAGTCCGACTGCAGTACTGCAGAGGAATCTCCCTGCTGTCGGCCACTGGGAAACATAGAAAATAGGTGCAGGAGTAGGGAAAGTCATTGCAAGAATCCTCCTCAATCGTCTTCCCCTGTGGCAGAAGATCTCCTCCCAGAGTTGCAATGCAGATTCCGCCCACTAAGGGGCACAATGGACATGATCTTCACCGCGTGACAACTACAAGAGAAATGCAGGGAACAGCACCAACCCTTGTACATGGCCGCCTTTGACCTCACAAAGGCCATGATGGATTAGAGAGTGTCCTCCTCCATTTCGGCTGCCCTCAAAAGTTTGTCACCATCCTATGTCTGCTCTCTGATGACATGCAAGCCGTGATCCTGATCAATGGATGCACCACGGACTGGGGTAAAGCAAGGCTGCGTCATCGCATCAACGCTCTTTTCGATCTTCCTTGCTGCAATGCTTCATCTCACCCGTAGCAAGCTCCCTACTGGTGTGGAGTTAAATTATAGAACAAATGAGAATCTGTTCAACCTCCGCCACCTCCAGGCCAGATCCAAGGTCATTCCATCCTCTGTCATTGAACTACAGTACACAGATGACACTTGCGTCTGTCACAGTTGGAGGCTGAACTCCAAGCCATCGTCAACACCTTCACTGAAGCGTACGAGAGCATGGGCCTTATGCTAAACATCCGTAAGACAAAGGTCATCTACCAATCTGACCCCACCACGCAGCACTGTCCCCCGATTATCAAAATCCACGACAAGGCCTTGGACAACGCGGACCATTTTCCATACCTCGGGAGCCTACTGTCACAGCAAGAGCAGACATTGACAGCGGGGTCCAACACTGCCTTCAGTGTGCCAATGCAGCCTTCGGTCGCCTGAGAAAGAGTGTGTTTGAAGACCAGGACCTCAAATCTGGCACCAAGCATATGGTCTACAGAGCAATAGTGATACCTGCCCTCCTATGTGACTCAGAGACGTGGACTATGTACAGCAGGCACCTCAAATTGCTGGTGAAGTACCACCAGTGCTGCCTCCGCAAGATCCTGCAAATCCATTGGCAGGATAGATGCACCAACGTTCCCAGCATCGACGCATTGACCACACTCGATCAGCTCTGTTGGGCAGGCCATATCGTCCGCATCCCCGACACAAGACTTCCAAAGCAAATGCTTTACACGGAGCTGAGACACGGCAAGCGAGCCCTAGGTGAGCAGAGGAAAGAAACGCTTCAAGGACACCCTCAAAACCTCCTTGATAGAGTGCAACATTCCCACCAACACCTGGGAATCCCTGGCCCACGACCGCCCAAAATGGAGGAAGGGCATCCGGGAGGGCGCTGAGCACCTCGCGTCCCATCGCCGAGAACAAGCACAAACCAAGATTAGACAGCGGAAGGAGCGTGCGTCAACCCAGACTCCCCACCCACCCTTTCCTTCAACCACTGTATGCCCCACCTGTGACAGAGACTGTAGATCCCGCATTGGACTCTCCAGTCACCTGAGAACTCACTTTTAGAATGGAAGCAAGTCTTCCTCGACTCCGAGGCACTGCCTATGATGATGACGACACACTGCAGCCACAGTGCGCCAGTGGTGGAGGGAGTGAATACTTAAGGTGGTGGATGGGATGCCGATCAAGTGGGCTGTTTTGTCCTGGATGGTGTTGAGCTTCTTGAGTGTTGTTGGAGCGGCACTCATCCAGGCAAGTGGAGAGTATTCTATCACACTCCTGACCTGTGCGGTGTGGATGGTGGAAAGGCTTTGGGGAGTCAGGAGGTGAGACACCCACCGCAGAATACCCAGCCTCTGACCTGGTCTTGTAGGCACAGCATTTATGTGGCTGGTCCAGTTAAATTTTTGGTCAATGGTGACCCTCAGAATGTTGATGGTGGGGGATTTGGCGATGGTAATGCCGTTGAATGTCAAGGGCAGTGGTTAGACTCTTGCTTCTTGTAGATAGTCATAGCCTGGCACTTGTGTGGCCGAACATTACTTGTCACTTATCAGCCCACGCCTGAATGTTGCCCAGGTTTTGCTGCATGCGGGTAGGGTGGAGTTTAGAAAGAGAATGCCAGGATGCAGGGCCATGATAGCTGAAGGTACTGGTGGGGGCAAGGAGTAAAGAATACAGCAGGTTCGAAGAGCAAAGGGTGTGAATTAAAAAAACCGAAAGATCAGCATTTATATAGCGGCTTCTTCCCCTGCTCTTCTTCAAAATCATCATCATAGGCAGTCCCTCGGAATTGAGGAGGACTTGCTTCCACTCTTAACACGAGTTCTTAGGTGGCTGTACAGTCCAATACGAGAACCACAGTCTCTGTCACAGGTGGGGCAGTTGGTCGTTGAGGGAAAGGGAGGGTGGGACTGGTTTGCCGCACGCTCTTTCCACTGCCCGCGCTTGATTTCTGCATGCTCTCAGCGACGAGACTCGAGGTGCTCAGGGGTCAATCCGAGAAAGCAGACTATGTTAAAGGCGCTGTACAAGTGCAAGCTGTTGAATTGGGTTGTATGGCTGAAGGAGGTTTCAGGTTATGAATCCAAACTGTAAAACAGGAAAAAGCAATCAAGGTAAAAATATTTAGATGACAAATCATCAAAATGTCTCTAGGATCTTCCTGGGGCACTTGGAAAATAAGGAAACCGATGAAGCACATCAGGTATAAGGAACTTTATCAGTAACTGAAATAAAAACTACATGGGAGAGTGAAAGAGAGCGTACCAAATAAATGAGGGAGAAAAGAGTCTGATCACCACATGGAAGGGAGACGCAACATGATAAAGACCGCTATGACAGGGAGGAACGAGTAAAGGCAGACTCTCAAGTAGAAAAGCACAATGAATGGTGTTCATATTTTAAATGGAAGTTTCTTGGTTTGATCTTCCAGCCAATGTGTTGGATGGGAGGCTGGGAACCCACACACCATTACTCAGGAAGTGAGAAGATTACCAACCGAGCCATGCTGGCATATGGTGTCACTGGACTTGGAAAAATTATGCATTTTCTCTCCAGTCCCCATAATATAGTTTTCTTAAACACTTGTCCCTGACATATGTTCTCTTCTTTCAAAAGAAAGAAAAGGAACTCGCATTTACACAGGGCCTTTCACATCTTCGGGATGTCCCAAAGCGTTGGATGACTTTTGAACTACAGCCACTGGTGTTTTGTGTGCAAACACAGCAGTCAATTTGCGCAAACCAACATCCCATCAACAGCGGAAAGATATTTGGTGGCGTTGGGTGCATGGCGAGGGTTGGGCCAGCATACCGGTGGAACTTCTCACCTCTTCTCTGAATAGTGCCACCTTAACAGGCAGATGGAGCCTTGGAAAAGCGTCACAACTGGAAATATATACCTTTGACAAAGCAGCACTCCTTTAGTACTGCACTGAAGTGTGAGCCCAGATTATGAGCCCCAGTCCCTGGAGTGGGACTCGGATCCATAACCTTCTGACTCATACAAGAATGCTACCACTGAACGCAGCTGACAAAGATGACGATGTTTAAATAATGAAAATTACAGGTCAGGAGTGACCAGCCGTTAAAAAAAAATTAAGCCAGTCTTATCTAAAGGAAAAGAGTGAAGGACCTCATAGGTTGTGTTCGCTTATCCTGATGAGTCTGTTAGAAATGAATCACCCAGTGTGATACTGAACCTTAGAAATAAGGACATTCCTAGGTTCAATCTCAGGTGAATCTTGAGCTAGCTGATCTCAGGCAAGACAGCAGTTTGGATGATACAAGTTGTCTCAGGACTCACAGGGTGGGGTGGAATGGAGAAATCCGATCACTTCTGATCACCATCCAGTGACCTCTTCTGGAAAGCCAGCTCATGTGGACAGGACTCGCCTTAATCATGGATTTGTCGTTGTCAAATAGATAGCCTGGTGGAATTTTCTACTTTATTTTCATTCACTTTGCTTCCAATTTCCACCCTTCCCTCACCTTCACATGGTCCACCTCAGACTTTTCCCTTCCTCGACTGCTCGGTCACCATTTCTATCGACCAATATCCATTACAACCCCAAGGGCTCCCACGCTTACCTGGACTATAACTCCTCCCACCCCACTTCCTGCAAGGACTCTATTCCATTTTCCCACTTTCTCCATCTCGGTATTATCTGCTCAGACGACGCCACCTTCCATATAGTGCTTCCGATATGTCTTCATTTTTCCTCAGCTGAGGATTTCCTTCGACCGTGGTTAACATAGACCTCGACCCTGTCTGTTCTATTTCCCACACTTCTGCTCTCACCCCTTCCCCTTCCTCCCAGATTAATGATACGGTTCCCCTTGTTCTCACCTTTCACCCCATCAGCCTCCACATTCAATGAATCATCCTCAGCCATTTTCACCACCTCCAGCTTGATTCACAAACTCATCTTCCCCTCCCCTCCCAGCATTCCGAAGGGACTGTTCCCTCCGAGACACCCTGGCCCACTTCTCAATCACCTCCAACGACCCCTCCCCTTCCCACGGCACCTTCCCGTACAAGTGCAGGAGATGCAACACCTGCCCTTTTACCTCCTCCCTTCCTACTGTACAGGGTCCCAAACACTCCTTCCAGGTGAAATAGCGATTTACTTGTACTTCTTGCAATTTAATATACTGTATTCGCTGCAGTGTTCCCCACATTGGGGAGACTAAACTCAGATTGGGTGACCGCTTTGCGATTTCGGCTCCAATTTTCTTTTTATATATATGGCAGCTGTTGATGTTTCTATTTCCACATTTCCATTTACACCTCTTAGAGACTCATCTTTTGTTTCTTTCCTTGTCCCATTACCATCTTCTTTTGCTTTGTACAATCATACCTTTTGTCATTCAATCACTTCTGCCTTCCACCTTCCCTTTTGTTCTTTCTCCCTCCCCCCCCCCCCCCCCACCCACCCACCCCTTTCACTTGCTTAAAATCCATTACATCTCTAACTTTTTCCAGTTGTGACGAAGGGTCATCGACCTGATACGTTAACTCTGTTTCTCTCTCCACAGATGCTGTCTGACCACCTGAGCATTTTCTCTTCCTCTATGAAAACTGCCAAACTGTTGTTAAAAACCCAACTGGTTCATTAATGTCCTACAGGGAAGGGAACCAGCCACTACCACCTGTATCTGGTCTGGCCTACACGCAACTTCAGTCCCATACTATGTGGATGACAATGTCCCTCAGGACAACTAGGGATGGGCAATAAAGACTACCTTACCACTGGCGCCCATATCCCAAGAACAAATAAAAAAGTTTGCCCTCACTGTCCACCCAAAAGATTTGCCACTTGGGCGAGTTACTGGAGAGCTCCCATGGAACCATGCCCATCAGGGCCTACAGGAGAGGAAGGATAAAACTGGATTTATAAAAAGGTGCTCCTTGCAGTGGGGAAATGCTCCAATTAATTACCCCAACAGGCAGCCCTTGCGATAGCTCAGCTCACACACGCAGCCATTTCGACACCTGCAGCATAGTTACAAGGATATGGAGTTGAGGTACAGATCAGTTTATGATCCAATAGAATGGTGGAACAGGCTCAAGGGGCTGAATGGCCTACTCCTGTTCTTGCAGGTCGCTAAAACTAGGGCCAACTGTCTACACTTCAATAAAGCAATTGTATGGGGCCGCCACATAGAGGCTCACAATAGCTGGTAGAGAGAGTCTGGAATGCAATGGAAGCACGTGGAGAAGCAGAAATGTTTTGGGAGTTAAGCTACCGTAACCAAATCAAAATCAAAAACCATGAAACAACTGAAAGTTTAAGCTGGTTAATTGCTGACTGACAGAAGAGTCTGTAATGGCTCAGTCTATAGAGACCTTAATTAAGGCTCAACATTCTTACGGATTTGTTTAAAGGGCCACAAAAAAGAAACTGAACTGTAATGAAAGAGATCCAAAAATGATTAAAAAGAGAGAACCTTTTACAAACAGATATGCTGAGAAGTGTCCAATTGCAATAACCCACTTCTGGAGTTATACAATAGTTTGCATCACTGCTGTGTATAATATGCGTTTGAAAATTGAATGTGGGGTCTAACTGCTCTGTCTGCCCAAACTCACCAAAGTACGACTTATTGTGTTTATAATACCCTTTATCGTGTGGAAACTGTTTTTCTTTGAACGGTGCCAAGTGATCCTCAGCGATCACCTGAACAGACAGTTGGGAACTCACTCTCAGTCAGCAATACTGACAGTGCAGCACTCCCTAAATTATGAGCCCTCAGCCCCATATGGGGTTCAAACCCATACCTTCTATGGAGGGGTGGGGGTGATCTTCCTCGAGTTAAGCTGACAATACCCAATATAAGAAACTTGCACTAAGCTTACTGCTTACATTCGGCACTTAAACAGCTGGATATCCAAGAGTAATGGAGGATTTAAAATGTACTAACAGCATTTATCCAAATACAAAAGGGGCACTTGGGTGAGCAGAATCGTTATGTATAGTCTGCAAAAGATGAAAAATGTTTTCCACACAGAGGATTATTTAGTGTTAAATCTTGGCTCAGTGGTAGGAATCCTGCTTCTGAGTCAGAAAATGGTGGGTTCAATCGTCAATCCAGAGATTCTAGGCTGGCACTTCAGTACTGAGGAGTTCTGCATCATCACCGGGCTTCCGACTATTATCTTCTCCATCACTCAGACCGCGGACTTCAACCTTTGTAACATCGCCCGTCTTCACTCCTGCCTCAAGTCATCTACTGCTGAAACCCTCAACTGTGCCTTTGTTATCTCTAGACTTGACTATTCCAATGCGCTCCTGGCCAGCCTCCCACCTTGCATCCTCCGTAAACTTGAACTCATCCAAAACTGTGCTGCCCTATCCTGACTCGCACCAAGACCTTTTTACCCATCAGCCCTGTGCTCGCTGACCTACATTGGTTCCTGGTCCGACAATGCCTCAATTTTAAAATCCTCTATGGCCTCGCCCCTCCCTATGTTTGTAACCTTCCCCTCTCCTACAATCCTCAGATCTCTGTGCTCCTTCAATTCTTGCTTCTTGCGCATCCCCAGTTTTCTGTGTACCATCACTGGAGGTCGTGCCTTCAGCTGCCTAGGCCCTCAACTCTGGAATTCACTCCCTAAACATCGCTACCCTCCTTGAAGGTGCTCCTTAAAACCTACCTCGCTGGTAGCTCTGGGTCACCTGTCCCAATATCTCCCTACATGGCTCAGTGAGAAGTTTTGTTTGATAATCGCTCCTGCGAAGCGCCTCGAGACTGTTTACTATGTTAAAGATGCGATATAAATGCAAGAGGTTGTTGTTAAACCGAATACCCCTCTGTCTGCATAGTAGACATAAAATATCCGATGGCACTATTCTTAGAGGAACAGGGCAGTTCTCTCCATTTCGTGTCAATATTTATCCTTCAACCAATGGCATTTAAACAGATCTAATCATTTATTTAACTGCTCTTTGTGGGACCTTGCTGTGCGCAAATTGGCAGATGTGCTTGCTTACATTAAACAGTGAGTGCATGTCATAAATTGTTTCACAGCCAATGAAATACTTAAGATGTCCTGAGGATATGAAAGGTGCTATATAAAAACAAGTTAAATGAAAAAAGCCCCAATTGTTTTCAGCCTTTCTTCATAACTTTAACATTAATGGTGTTCCGTATTACAAATAATCCTTTGAAAAACACATGGGGGGGGGGGGGGAAAAAGAGAGAAAGACGGGGGAAAAGACAAAAAATTATCTTAATTTTTTTTAAAGTTAGTTTGACAAAATAATGCCGGCTCTTACTCTTTTGATCTGATTATTTTCAATGATGTGAGCCACCTGACAATAGATAAGGAGAGAAAAGAATGCAGAGGCTGCAGTAATGAATGGCTTACGCACAATAGGATGACAGATCTATGAGTTACAGGGTGCCCTATGAGTAGTTAAACAAAAACAGCAGTGGTACAGCAATTTTTCAACGGAGTGGGAGACTTGCTACTTGCAAAGTAGGTGGATTCCTTCCGTTTGACGCACTAAGTACGTTGTATGAGCTACTTGACCATGTTATCAACAGGCTCAGTGTATTGGTAACCAACGCCCGCTGTGTGGGGGGGGTTAATATGCCAGTAATGGCAGATCTGTAATATCTGTCAACACCCATACTGCATCCAAGTGTTTTATACACCTCAAAATGTGCTCTGCTAGCAAACCCAAATTTGCAAGAATGAAATCTAAAATTGTACCGCTGGGTGCTTTTCATACATCAAGTGGTTAGTTATCTCTCGATAAGACAAAGAGAAAGCCATGAAGACAACCTGGTTTCTACGGACTTGGAACTTGCAAATTGACCTCAAACTGACAGTGCCAATTTTCAGGCAGCCTCCAATCCCTTGGGTTCTCTGAGTACTTAGGCGTTGACGAAGGAAACAGGTCAGATTAGCAGCTAAACATCACAACTATGCTCCAGACTACAGAATTTATAGAATCTTACAGCACACAGAAGGAGGCCAGTCGGCCCATCGTGCCTGTGCTGGTTCATTGAAAGAGCTGTCCAATCAGACCCACTCCCGTTTTTTCCCCTTGTGGCATTTCCATGAGCAATGCCACAACAGATCTGCAAGCAGTAAAAAAAAACTTCACACACCCCACGACAAGCTTTAGTGAAGTCCCAGTGACATTGCTGCAGCATAACCTGTCCAATAATTGGCTCACTAATATTCTCAACGTTAAGCGCTAGTTCAACCAGTCGGGAAGGGAGCCCATTTGTTTTGGGAATGTTTACCATCTGCTGCGAATTGAAAAATGGGATAAACTTATTTTTAAACCATAGACTTTTAAAGCCGCTCTAAGTCCTAAAATGGAAGGGATAACTGGGAAGAGTACGATCTGTACATAGTATTCAATCTTCCACTATTTATTTAAAAAGTAAACATTTCAAAAAAAATACCATGGCTTTTTTAAAAACACAAGATTTCTTCCTAATTCAGAGACCCACCACCAACAACATCTTGCATTTATATAGCACCTTTAACCTAGTAAAATGTCCTAAGGGGCTTCACAGGAGCGTTATAAAACAAAATTTGGGTCACCATTCCCTACTCCCCTCCAGGCCACAGACGGGATGGAGTCTTGTGCGCTGCAGACTGGGTATGACTTTCGACTATCCTGAGAGCAGAACTGAATTGTACAACAGACAACCCACGGAGCTGCTTCTCATATTAAACCACAAACTCAGTTTCAACTTGCACTGTCTTCTCACCTCCTGCCAGGAAGATGCCGACTTCCTGGTCGTGCTCCGGTACCTCCCTGTAAGTGGCCACTCTTCATGTGTCAGCATAGACAAGTGTCAGCGAGGGAGTCGATAGTGGAGTACATCGCCACTGTGCAGGATCCTTCCCTCACCTGCACATTTCCCAGAACGGGGGTCCACTGGGACATAAACAAGAGGGAACCCTGCCCAGCTATTCACTTCCTAGCTCAGGAGTACAGAGACCAATTGTAGTCCTGCTACAACTGTACAGGGTATTGGTGAGGCCACACCTGGAGTACTGCGTACAATTTTGGTCTCCTTACATAAGGAAGGATATACTTGCATTGGAGGCTGTTCAGTGAAGGTTCATTAGGTTGATTCCAGAGATGAGGGGGTTGACTTCTGAAGATAGGTTGGGCCTATACATATTAGAATTAAGAATGAGAGGTGATCTTATTGAAACGTATAAGATAATGAGGGGGCTTGACAAGGTGGATGCAGAAAGGATGTTTCCACTCATAGAGGAAACTAAAACTAGGGGACAAAGTCTTAGAATAAGGGGCCGCCCATTTAAAACTGAGATGACAAATCTCTTCTCTCGGAGGGTTGTAAATCTGTGGAATTCTCTGCCCCAGAGAGCTGTGGAGGCTGGGTCATTGAATATATTTGAGGCGGAGATAGACAGATTTTTGAGCGATAAGGGAGTGGAGGGTTATGGGAAGTGGAGCTGAGTCCATGATCAGATCAGCCATGATCTTATTGAATGGCGGAACAGGCTCGAGGGGCCAAATGGCCTACTCCTGCTCCTATTTCTTATGTAGCATCCCTACTGTTGTCTTGGCTGAGGTCATCCTATTCAGAAGGCAAACCTGCGACCGTCCTAGTCTATATGGCTCAGTACCAGAAGCATACCAATCTACAATCAAATGCAGTACCAGACCATGTGGTGCATATAACCACTAAGCCTTCAGGGGAGCTCGCAAGTTAGCCATTTAACAAAAAACAATTGTGCAAGGATAATGCATTGCTAAGCAACCACTGCTGGTTAATCCTTTGCACTCACCATAAAAAGCTTTTAATTAAAAATGACCGCTAATGCACTGTAACCAATACATTTATTATGGTTCATTTTTCACTCCCTCAAGGGTTGTTTTGATTAGCTGTAAACCAATAACTGGAAAGTAATTTCATTTACAGTTATACGTGACGTAGAATAAATACCATGGAAAATACTAAGGATCATTAAGCTGTGTAAAAATAATTTGTTTGCTGCATGGATTGTAGATTGGCATGCTTCCAGGAGAGGTCACTGTTGCTCCGTGAAAATCAGCACTGCAAATTCAGCTGGGAGTGCGTCGCATCAAAATGACCCAACCCAAGGGGAAAGGGCATCCAGAGGCATTGCTACCTCTAACTCCCATCTCCTTTCTTGACTATATTTTTGTGTTAACTTGTTCCTCATATCCACCAACTTGTGAGCAACATTTTTACATATTTTCCCAAAACCCACCTAGACTACAAACCTTGCCATTGGCACCCACCCACCAAGGGATGGAGACATTACACCTAAACAACTCGCCCACCAAGAGGGAGGGGCTTTGCACCCATTCAACACGCTAACATCTCAAATACTCACCAAATGGGACTATAATGGGACATGTGATGCTGTAGGTCATGACGACGGTGAAGACGCACATCATCCAACCATAGGCTGCTCCAAACTGAAACTCGTATGCTTGATGCTAGAAAAATAGTGTAACGGACAGGCACAAGTCAAACCAAATTGCAAATCTCGGCAGGAATGTTTGCTGATTATAAACCGAAGAGACTGACTTGTTGGTGGGAGGAAGCTGAAAGCTCAACAAAGACGGTGATTAAGTAGGGGGAGGCTGCAATTCTCATTTCTATGTGTGGAACTTAATTCAGCGAGCTCACATCATTGAGTACCAACTCCTTCAAGCCAGTTCAGTAACAAATATCAACATTTAAAAAAAAATGCTAGCATATGAGAAGAGGGTGATTCAATGGGTTATACACGGGGGCCAAAATTCAGGGTCTCAAAGAGACCTGTTAATGCCCGTTTGGGCGGCCCCCCTTAAAAATCGATTGGCCGCTGCTTTGGGGTCAACTGGCCGAACTGACCTAAATTCAGGTCGGGGATTTTTCGGCCGATACACGATCCCGCCCGATTCTGATGACCGCCGAAAGCGAGTCATCAGGGGTTGCACCGCCAATTTTATTATAAAAAATATTTACCTTCCGATATTCAGCTCCATCCGCCAATCCCCCGCCGCACGGTGCCCCCAACAGGCTTTTCTGCCGGTGCACCCTCTGCAGAGTGAATTCGGCCCGGCAGTGCTGCGGCCCTTAAAGGGGAGGGCCCACTGCCACAATGTAAACATTTTTTCCAGCCGGCTTCCCGATCGGCCGGTAAAATACTGCCCCCCGGGTTTGGCCGGGCCGCCAACGGGCAGCCTGGTACCCCCCCCCCCCCCCTCTTGGGTGCCAGGCCACTGGCACAGCTGAAACCCTCCCTGGTGGCCCAGTGTCTGAAGATTTAAAATAACAGAATCTCTCCTCTTTAATGGAGGGAGGAATAGCGTGTTGATGCACACGCGCTGTGACATCACCACTACTCTACCGCTGATTGACGGCGGCGGAGTTCCTGTCCGACCGATTTTCAGCCAGTCAGCCTGGCTTTATATCTATGGCCGCCCCCATTTCCTGTTGGACTGAAAATGGCTCTTCCAACCGCATCAGAGCTTCCAGCGGTAAGTACCACGCTAGAAATCATAGGTGCGCCAGCTTTCTTGCGCACCTGAATTTCAGCCCCATGGTCTTTTCACACCTGGAACTTTGACTCACTAATGGGCATGGATAGTCCGACAGCACAAAGCAGCCCTGTAACAGGGCACTAAACTGGCAATCTAACTAAAGGTGCATACGTAGGTGTGAGAAATACAAAAATATCACTACAGTTCAAGCAAGAGGCATTCTACTGGGACTGAAGTGAACTGTTCGGATAGAATAGAACCACTACTCTGCTATTAAGGACTTAGGATTGTTTGATGTGAACACAGGATGGAAACTATTCGATTTGCCAATATCTCTCAAAATAAAAGTTGATAAGAAATTCTCAGTGGAAATTTTTTTTAAAGTTCAAAAATGTTAAATTGCAGTTCTTTTGACCAGTGCTTTGTAATAGATTGCAGCATAAATGCTTAGCTAATATAAACCGAAAAGACTGGCTCTTTTGAAAATGCACATTTCTGGTCCCTCTTTCAGGGATATGCCTGAATCCAGAGGCGATTGTTCAGCAGAGGAAGCCAATGATATTGGCCAAGAGCTGTTCTCTTCACACACCAGCAGAGCAGCTGTTATGAGGAAAGAAAAACTGGGGTTAAAGCCATCGACTTTCAAACTGGCGTGCCTCGATTCTGTGGCCTGGGAGAGAGGGGTGTTCCTGTGAGGGGAATTCAAGGGGGTATCGGAAATGATCTGATTTCTATTAGCACATCATTTCTATTGTGCTATATGTATTTTCAGGTGGTACACACCGGGAAAACGTTTGAAAACCAGTGGGTTGTTGGGGGTGGGAGTGAAGGAGTAAAGACAATTCTACCTGTATCTGACACATACCATACCTGCTCAACGCTGACACTGTAAAAAGGTGGAAAGTGTTCCATTCCCATCACTAACATCCAACTTATTTAAATAGAACAAGAGTGCGCTAAACAATTCTTCAAAAATTTTTTATTAAAGAAGGAGCTGTGCAGCACCTTCTCACTCCCAAATCAATGGCTATAAAGAAACAGCACTGGAGAGCATTATTCCTGTACTAATCCAATGTGCTTAACTTTGTACCGAGTTATACCACGTATCTGTGTTGATGCAAACTGCGTAACATAACCAATGTGGTTCAGACTGTCTGCAGACATCGCTTTACCTGTTTCTGCCTCTTCCAATTCCTTATGAATTCAAGTCTATTTCCGAACATCTATTTTCCCCTTACTCTCACCTGTTCTCATCTTTTCCTCCATTTTACTCATCTGTTTCTTTCCTTTTCTCTCTCTCTCTCTCTGTCTGTCTGTCTCTCGTTCACTTCATCCTGTTGCTCGATGGCTCCTTCCTTCCTTCCTTTCTCACTTGCTAGGGATTGCGAGCACTGAACAGGATGAGGTATGGAGGGCTGGTTTAAGCCCCGATAGTGCCGAGAGCACCAATCTGCACTAGAAACAACAAGCACCAGGCACTAGTGAGGACCTGGATGAAGATGGGCCAGAGAATATATCAGGATTAGGATGAAGGGTACATTTGAGAATGGGGCAGAAAAAGATAACAGTATTAGGACTGCAACACTTTATATAAACTGAGAAAATGGCTACTCCAAATGTTTGTTAATATCGTTCCCTTAATTCTTTTGCCAGTGTTTTTTACTCTCTCAATCCGCTATTTCCAAGGCCACCTCCTTAAGTACTCTGGGATGCAGACCATCAGGCCCTGGGGATTTATCGGCCTTCAATCCCTTCAATTTCCCCAACACAATTTCCCGACTAATAGGGATTTCCCTTAGTTCCTCCTTCTTACTAGACCCTCTGACCCCTTTTATATCCGGAAGGTTGTTTGTGTCCTCCTTAGTGAATACCGGACCAAAGTAATTGTTCAATTGGTCTGCCATTTCTTTGTTCCCCGTTATGACTTCCCCTGATTCTGACTGCAGGGGACCTACGTTTGTCTTTACTAACCTTTTTCTCTTTACATATCTAGAGAAGCTTTTGCAGTCCGTCTTAATGTTCCCTGCAAGCTTCCTCTCGTACTCTATTTTCCCTGCCCTAATCAAAGCCTTTGTCCTCCTCTGCTGAGTTCTAAATTTTTCCCAGTCCCCGGGTTCGCTGCTATTTCTGGCCAATTTGTATGCCACTTCCTTGGCTTTAATATTATCCCTGATTTCCCTTGATAGCCACGGTTGAGCCACCTTCCTTTTTTATTTTTACACCACACAGGGATGTACAATTGTTGTAGTTCATCCATGCTGTCTCTAAATGTCTGCCATTGCCCGTCCACTGTCAACCCCTTAAGTATCATTCGCCAATCTATCCTAGCCAATTCACGCCTCATACCTTCAAAGTTACCCTTCTTTAAGTTCTGGACCATGGTCTCTGAATTAACTGTTTCATTCTCCATCCTAATGTAGAATTCCACCATATTATGGTCACTCTTCCCAAAGGGGCCACACGCAACAAGATTGCTAATTAATCCTCTCTCATTACACAACACCCAGTCTAAGATGGCCTCCCCCCTAGTTGGTTCTTCGACATATTGGTCTAGAAAACCATCCCTTATGCACTCCAGGAAATCCTTCTCCACCATATTGCTTCCAGTTTGGCTCGCCCAATCTATATACATATTAAAGTCACCCATTATAACTGCTGCACCTTTATTGCATGCACCCCTAATTTCATGTTTGATGCCCTCCCCAACATCGCTACTACTGTTTGGAGGTCTGTACACAACTCCCACTAACGTTTTTTGCCCTTATAGATTCCACAATAGCCTTCAAAAGGTAAATGGATAAACAGATTGAACGAGAATAAATATGGGGAGCCAGGGAGTGGGACTAACTGCTGGATTGCTCTTTGAAAGAGCTAGTGCAGACTAGATGGGCTGAATGACCTCATGCTGTACTATTGTATGATTCAATGTTAGCTCCAATGTGGGCAGGCTGCCAGATCACCCTTTGCTTTTGAAAGTACTGTAATTACAACTGCATTTGCAAGTGTGTATTTATATACAATCAACAATGGCAGAAGCTTAACCCCCAGGTACAAAGGCAATTGTTTTTAGAAGAGCTAATTTAGAAGTGAACAGTATGGCTAGAAGATACTCAACAACTAATTAAATTGAGGTTCACTCTATGCAGCTCTGTGAAATCTGCATTTTTCAGATTCAGGATTTTAATAACAGTTACCAGACTATTGTGACTCTACAGTAGATTATCGTAACAAACCCTAAAGTGGGCTGCTTGTGTAGTATGTCGAACTTGTCAATGGATGGCAGGAAGGGCATTCAAACGATTCATAAGTTCCTGATTTCGGGTGGTGGCGGTTGGTGGTGGGGGTGGGGGGGGGGGGTGGTGGGGTGGGTGGGTGGGGAATAGAAAACACACAACAAAAAGACACAAAACTTGACAGCAAGTCTCATTCCCACGTTGATGAGTCTCTAAACCAAGCTGCTAAGAATCAGCACAATTACGAGCTTTTGTTTGCCTGACATGGGAGTACACGCTCTCCGCTTGTATGGGCTCACTTCACAACGTCCAGAGCTTAGGTACAAGTTGGCAAAGACCCAGGCATAAGGAACCCCAAGCATGTGTAGAGGGACTGCTGGAAGTCAATCATCTAAAATAATGCAGCTCACCAGCACAGAGAACCACACTGCTTGTGCAGCCAGGGCCCACCTGACCCGCTAGGCCTGCAGGGTTATCTGGAGCTATGTGGGATGAATTCCAGCCCTCAATAGATCTACTGATCCACAGCCTTAGCTGGAAATTACAAAACCGCATCGACAAATTCTGCTTGCCCACTCTTTCAACTGGGAATAGGACGTGTTGGCCTTTATTGCAAGGGAGAGAGAGTATAAAACTGTACAGGGTATTGGTGAGGCCACACCTAGAGTACTGTGTACAGTTTTGGTCTCCGTATTCAGGGAAGGATATACTTGCATTGGAGGCTGTTCAGAGAGGGTTCACAAGGTTGATTCCGGAGATGAGGGCGTTGACTTATGAAGATAGGTTGAGTAGGTTGGGCCTATACACATTGGAGTTCAGAAGAATGAGAGGTGATCTTATTGAAACATATAAGATAATGAGGGGGCTCGACAAGGTGCATGCAGAGAGTATATTTCCACTCATAGGGGAAACTAAAATTAGGGGACATAGTCTTAGAATAAGGGGCCGCCCATTTAAAACTGAGATGAGGAGAAATTTCTTCTCTGAGGGTTGTAAATCCATGGAATTCTCTGCCCCAGAGTCTGGGTCATTCAATATATTTAAGGTGGCGATAGATAGATTTTTGAGCGATAAGGGAGTAAAGGGTTATGGGGAGCGGGCAGGGAAGTGGAGCTGAGTCCATGATCAGATCAGCCATGATCTTATTGAATGGCGGAGCAGGCTCGAGGGGCCAAATAGCCTACTCCTGCTCCTATTTCTTATGTTCTTGTGTGTGCGGGAGACAAAATAACTTCAAACTAGGGCTGAGGTACAATTTCAAAGCCACTTTCCAAAGAGTTCTAACCTTCCTTTGTGAGAAACTGTACAGGGCGAGTGGACCAGGAGGTAGAAAGATAAATGAATGACACTTACACGTTTGACGTTTTTCCTCTCCGCTGCTGACTTGGCTAAGGAGAGGCGGATCATATACATCAGCAGGCCTGGAATGCGCAGCAGATCCATAGCGTTTCCGATGAACGCAGAAGCAATCACGTAGTTCACGAAGAAAGCGCCGTTATCAGGAAGAAAGACACACCTGAAACAGAAAGCAAGATGCAGAAATTAACGGAGCAAGAATGGGAAAATAGCTGAAGATCAGCACTTTATATAATGAGAAAACCCATTTTATGGGACTGCAGACAGCAATGACTCTGATGAATGTGTTTTTGTATTGATATCACAGTAAGAGGGGGTAGAAATGGTCTTTCATTGCAATTCCCCTCGGAATGCATTTCCAACCCCTGTTGAGGGCAGAACTCGTCACGTGGGAGATTAAAGCTGGCTCTCTTAGCACAGCACACTAGTTTCAAACATCTATATACAAAACAATGTTCATTAGGTCTATTTGTGGCATAGAACTCCTTTACTGGAGAAGCTGGTCAGAGGGGGCAAAGGCATAAAGCGATGTTCTTGTAAAATGGAGATTATTCATTCGTTCCTCTCATTCACTTGGTTAAACACTTGGGCTTTACCCACAGAAGTTACCCACGGAGTCTCAGATGCAAACGCTTAAACATCTTTGTAAATCAATGCAGATTAATAAAATACAATGAGCTAGAATTTCCAATGGCTTATCGCCCGGTTTCTGGGTGGTATTGGCCATTGTGGACGATAACCAAGTCGGTGAGAAATTGCCCAGCTGAGTTACGCTGGCGGTTGAGGTACTGCTGGGAAGCGGAATGCTGGCGTGCTCGGCATGTCCTGAGATCGCCCTGGCGCGATATTTGGCTCAGCGGTGACCCATAGGTGAGTATTTAAAAAAACGCCCCCGAGGATCAGCGGAGCTGGGCGGTAGACGAGTAGCTCAAGAAAAAGATTAGTAATTGTTTTTTTTTAAAACTCATTATTTTAAAATTCTGTTGTGGTGATTTAGTATAAAAAAAAAACAAGACCCGAGAATGTTTTTTTGATTTTTTTAACGTGATGTTTTAAAAAAAATTATTTTGTGTTTTTCTGCTGCAAGGGCCCAACCTGCAGCCTCGGGGTAGATTTTCAGTGATTTTTAAAAATTTATTGCCCTTTTTCTTTAGGCACCACATAATCGACCCTAAATTCTACTTTTTCATCCAGAATGGGGGTGCAAGGACTATGTTTTTCGCTGGGCGGATTTTAAAATTTTGGGGGGGGGGGGGAACGTTTTCGCTGGCGATAATCTTGATAATCTTAGCGGTCTTTTGGGCGGCAATTGGGTGCTGGCGGGTAGTTAGGAAATTCTAGCCCAATGACTCATTTCAAACTCTCAGCTGTGATTTGTTACACTTTTGAGAACAGTTACCCTCAAAGCCCACTAGAGGGCACTGTGCACAGAACAAAGATACAAAACTGTAATATTCGATGTCAGCTCTTTGTACAAACTCCAGGGCGTGTTATGAAAGCCAATGTACGAGACCCAGTTATTTGTGTGCACTGTAGGGATGCATTAAAAAGGCAGATTTTTTTTGTTGCACTGCTTGTGCACACAGTCAGCCCAAACCAAAGATGTTAAACTGCCCCCAATAACCCACTGCTGGATTACAATATGGTCATCTTCCAATTGTTCCACAATTTAACGGAGGACATTATTGCACATCAACTAATCATCCTGATCAGTGCCTGCCAGGACACACATCCCTGCTGGGAGTGGTGTCTGGGGAAGAAAGAAAATACCACTCACAGGTGGCAGCACAGCACAATACAAGGACGGAGCTATACAAACCAGGTGTGTGTTGAGTTAGCTTATTTCAGTTGGGGTGTCAGTAAGGGGGCTAACACTTAGCCTCGCGATCATCAGGCCCGGGATCTGCAGGAGGTGGAAAAAGAGACTCTACCCCCAGAGGGCTGTGGGTGCTGAGTCGTTGAGTATATTCAAGGCTGAGATTGGTAGATCTTTGGTCTCCAGGGGAATCAAGGGATATGGGGATCGGGCGGGAAAGTGGAGTGGAGATCGACAATCAGCCATAACCTTACTGAATGGTGGAGCAGGCTCGAGGTGGCCTGTGGCCTACCCCTGATTCTAATTCTTTTGTTCCTGTGTGTTCCAGTACTTTGTGACCGTAAAGTTATGCCAAAGTGATTTTTTGCATGACATTATTTTTTCTTTCCAGTGGCTATTGCAATTATGGGTTTGTCAGGTAAAGGTAGCAAAGGCTGCAAACAACCCAGTCGCCAAGAAAGAAAGACTTGCATTTATATAGCAACTTTCACAACCCATCGGACGTCTCAAAGCGCTTTATAGCCAATTTGAAATGTAGTCACTGTTGTAATGTAGGAAACGCGGCAGTCAATTAATGCACAGCAAGCTCCCACACACAGCAATGTGATAATGACCAGATAATCTGTTTTTGTCATGTTGATTGAGATATAAATATTGGCCAGGACACCAGGGATAACTCTCCTGCTCTTCTTCGAAATAGTGCCATGGGATCTTTTACGCCCACTTGAGAGAGCAGACGGTTTAATGTCTCATCCGAAAGACGGCACCTCCGACAGTGCAGCACTCCCTCAGCACTGGAGCGTTAGCCGAGATTTTTGTGCTCATGTCCCTGGAGTGGGACTTGAACCCGCAACCTTCTGACTCAGGAGGCGAGAGTGCTACCCACTGAGCCACAGCTGACACTATTTTGCCAGAGCAAAATAGGCTGATGACTCTCACATGAAGAATGGTCACTTGTTGAGGAACTGGAGGTAATTGTTCCGCAAGATTGGAAAAGAAAAGGGCAGAAGTCATGGTGGGGTGGGTTACAATGAAACAAATCAAACTCTGTTCTTGAGGTTCATGTCATTTGAACCCTTTGAGAGAATGATCAGCCATGATCTTATTGAATAGGTGGCGCAGGCTCGAAGGGCCAAATGGCCTACTCCTGCACCTATTTTCTATGTTTTTATGTTTCTATAAGACTATTTGCTTCTAGCTCATCCACACTGTCCCCATTACTCTCAGTGTAATCACCCATCATTGCTCAGTATTAATGCTGCTGATTACCATTGCAGGCGTTTTCAAACAGATGCTGTACCCCACTTCTGGAGAGATTAGGTTCTGGTCAATGTCATTGCCAGGTATGGGTTACTACTGTAAAACACTGCTGTGGTCATAAATCCCAGCAATGCCATAACATTTCAATTAGCTTTATCAACTGATTTGCCAAAGTAATAATGGTGAAATAACAACCCAGGAGGTAGACCAAACATTCAGTGGTCCACAGGGAGAACAGTGCATGTAACCTTCAGGTCAGAGGCCGACAGTTCCATTCTTTGGAAAGCTGGCGGGTCCACGAAGACCATTCATGCAGAACAATTAGATGCAGAAATTTATTTTTGATCCGTTTGAGAAGATTTCTTCCTGCTCTTGGGTCTATAGCAATGTTCCCTCTGAGCTGCCATGCATGAATGGGAAAGGTCCCGTACAGGCCACTCATCAGCGTTGACACTGTAAATACCGCGTATTAAAAGGAACAGGCTGCGCAGGAAAAAGTGCAGCTTGCAGGGAACATTGGCCTGCAGGTACCATTCCATCAATGGTGGTGCAGGGCAGGGCTCCGAGCAGTCAGTGAGGGGTGACCACCAGGCCATGGGCAACATGCTCCAAGTCCCCCTCCCCACCTCTCTCCCCCAGCCACTAACAACATGCTCCAAAGTCTCCCTCCCCACCTCTCTTCCCCAACCACAAACATGCTCCAAGTGTCCCACTTCTTTCCCCCTCTTCCCCCCCCCCCACCTCCCCTCTCCCCCAACCACTAACAACATTGGAAACAGCTGCTAGGTCGACCAAAGAAACATGAGATACATACAAGAGGGAAGGGCCAATGACGTTCATCTCCCATTGCATCATCTAGCTGCATTTCCAATGTCCCCAACTCTTTCTGCCTACACTTCAGAAGTACTCTATTGGCTGTGAAGTGCTTTGGGACATCCCAAGATTATGAAAGAAACGATAGAAATGCAGGTTCTTTTCTGTACACTGGCCCATCTGGGGGATTACTCAAAACATCTGTGGAAAAAGAGTTCTTCCGAATATATCTGTTTTAAATGTACTTTTCACCAATTAAAATTCGACTCCTGCCTTAATCTTAAATAAACTGGGTTTACCCCATTTGTTCATATCCTCAATAAAGTTCCCACTCGTAACAATCATCTTAACTACAGAATTTGAGCTTGTCTAATCTTTGCTTGTAACTTAGTTTCTTCATCTCTTCTCTGTGCCACCTGCTGAATGTGCTGTATTTTTTGTCGTCATCGAGAGGAGCTACCACCTCCCAATTTTCCCTCCCTCTGGGCTGTTTAATCCAGTGTTATTCACTTCTCTACCAGCATCTCTCTCAAATTCCAAATCCCTTACTTGTGTCTGTGTATAGGAATATAATTAGGAGCAGAAGTAGGCCATTTAATATCATGGCTGATCTACCTCAACTCCACTTTCCAGCATTGTCCCTCGATTCCCTGAATATTCAAAAATCTATTGATCTTTGTTTTGAATATACTCAAAGACTGAGCCTCCACAGCCCTCTGGGGTAGAGAATTCCAAAGATTCACCGCCCTCTGAGTGAAGAAGTTTCTCCTCATCTCAGTCCTAAATGGCCGGCCCCTTATTCTGAGACTGTGACCTCTGGTTCTAGACTCCTCAGCCAGAGGAAACATTCTCCCTGCATCTACTCTGTCAAGCCCTGTAAGAATTTTGTATGTTTCAATGAGGTCACTTCTCATTCTTCTGAATTCTACTCAATCTCTCCACATCGGACAATCCCTGCATCCCAGGAATCAGTTTAGTGAACCTTTGTTGCACTCCCTCTATGGCAAGTATATCCTTCCTTAGGTAAGGAGACCAAAACTGTACACAATACTCCAGGTGTGATCTCACCAGGGCCCGATATAATTGCAGTAAGACATCTTTAATCTTATACTCAAATCCTCTTATAATAAAGGCCAACATACCATTTGCTTTCTTAATTGCTTGCTGTACCTGCATGTTAACTTTCAGTGATTCGTGTACAGGGACACCCAGGTCCCTCTGAACACCAACATTTCCCAATCTCTCATCATTTAAAAAATACTCTGCTTTTCTTTTGTTCCTACCAAAGTGGATAATTTTACATTTCTTCACATTATATTCCATTTGCCATGTTCTTGCCCATTCACTTAGCCTGTCTATATCCCCTTGATGTCTCTGCATCCTCCTCACAAATTAAATTCCACCTAGCTTTGTATACAGTAAGAATCATAGAAGTTTACAGCACGGAAGGGGCCATTTCGGCCCATCCGCGCCAGCCAACAAGAGGCTATCCAGCATAATCTCACTTTCCAGCTTGAGGTCTGTAACCCTGCAGGTAATGCACTTCAAGTGCATATCCAAGTACTTTTTAAATGTGGTGAGGGTTTCTGCCTCTACCACCCTTTCAGGCAGTGAGTTCCAGATCCCCACAATCCTCTGAATGAAGAGATTTCCTCTCAAATCCCCTCTAGAAACATAGAAAATAGGTGCAGGAGCAGGCCATTCGGTCCTTCGAGCCTGCACCGCCATTCAATGAGTTCATGGCTGAACATGCAACTTCAGTACCCCATTCCTGCTTTCTCGCCATACCCCTTGTTCCCCCTAGTAATAAGGACTTCATCTAACTCCCTTTTGAATATATTTAGTGAATTGGCCTCAACAACTTTCTGTGGTAGAGAATTCCACAGGTTCACCACTCTCTGGGTGAAGAAGTTTCTCCTCATCTCGGTCCTAAATGGCTTACCCCTTATCCTTAGACTGTGACCCCTGGTTCTGGACTTCCCCAACATTGGGAACATTCTTCCTGCATCTAACCTGTCTAAACCCGTCAGAATTTTAAAAGTTTCTATGAGGTCCCCTCTCATTCTTCTGAACTCCAGTGAATACAAGCCCAGTTGATCCAGTCTTTCTTGATAGGTCAGTCCCACCATCCCGGGAATCAGTCTGGTGAATCTTCGCTGCACTCCCTCAATAGCAAGAATGTCCTTCCTCAAGTTAGGAGACCAAAACTGTACACAATACTCCAGGTGTGGCCTCACCAAGGCCCTGTACAACTGTAGCAAACTATCTACCAATTATTTAAAAATCATTCCTCCTGGTTGTTGACCCCTCTGCTAAGGGAAATAGGCCCTTTCTATCTACTACATCTAGGCCACTCATAAATTGTATACACCTCAATGAGGTCTCCCCTCAGCCTCCTCTGTTCCAAGTAAAACAAATCCAGCCTATCTAATCTGTCCTCACAGCTAAGATTCTCCACTCCCGGCAACATCCTCGTAAATCTCCTCTGTACCCTCTCCAGTGCGATCACGTCCTTCCTGTAATGCGGTGACCAGAACTGCACGCAGTACTCCAGCTGTGGCCGAACCAGTGTTTTATACAGTTCAAGCGTTATGCCTCAGCTAATAAAGGCAAGCATTCCTTATGCCTTCTTAACCACCTTATCTATTTGGCCTGCTACATGCACATGCACTCCAAGGTCCCTTTATTCCTCTACACTTCAGTGTCCTACCATTTAATGTGTATTCCCTTTCCTCGTTGGCCCTCCCCACACCTTTGCCAATGTTCTGCCCACCTGACCAGTTGATTTATATCTTCCTGCAGTCTGCAGCTTTCTTCTTCATTATCAACCACACAGCCGATTTTAGTATCACCTGCAAACTTCTTAATTATACCCCCTATATTCAAGTCTAGATCATTGATATATATCACAAAAAGCAAGGGACCTAGTACTGAGCCCTGTGGAACCCCACTGGAAACAGCCTTCCGGTCACAAAAACACCCATCAACCATTACCCTTTGCTTCCTGCCTCAGCCAATTTTGGATCCAACTTGTCATTTTGCCCTGGATCCCATGGGCTTTAACTTTTGTGAGAGGGGCAGGGAAAAGGCTGGATAGAGGAAAGAGTGAGCCAACACAATGAGTCAATAACATCGAGAAGGTATATCGTCAGATACTCACTCAAATCGAACAGTGGCTTCTTCCAGAAACTTCTTGTCAAATAGCCAACGAAAAAAGAGGTCCAGACTGGAATAGAAAGACGTAATGTTTGAGAGAGCAATGTGCACTTTGCAGCCTGGCTTGCTATAAAACGATTAGGACTGGACCTGCTGAGCATCAACTCTCTTGTTGCATGATTTGCCTCTCTTCACAACCCATTTTCTTCCACATCACTCTCAGAAAATGTTTGAAAAATCAGTCTTTTTTTTTTTGGGGGGGGGGGGGGGGCGCGTTTGAGCTTGGATGTCTTTATTTTGGTAAATATTTTGCTGAAAGCTCACTCTCAGCAATTTCCAGCCACAGAATCTGTTCTACAACTTCTGGAAAGTAAAATATGGCTGCAGTGGTATAATGCTATGAAAGGCTCCAATTTTGGACCCAGGATTCAGATTCCAGTCTCAACAAAGTGAGGGGAGATGTCAGATCACTAAAATACAATTTAAAGAAACTATTGTTACACACTTTCATTAAAAGCAAGGAATTCCCGGTACGATCTAGGGAACAACTGAGTTCTACAGCATGGAATTATGTCAGACACCTCCTTTACAGTCTAATTCACAGGCAGCAGCCTTTTACTGGGCTGATCAGTTGTATGGGGGTGGGGGAACACTTGTTAAAGTCAGAGGTTGACTGTATTTAAGGTAGGAAGAGAATGATGAAGTATGTTCAACAGGAAGTTCTGACCCACAGTGTTGTGGGATAGGCACCATTGACCCACATCATCACAGCAAATCTGCTCGTTTAAACAGAGCGTACACAGAACTTTCAAAAAAACAGGTTGAAGAGGATTAATGTCGGGGTGATTCCTCATGCATACCCCGACACAAAAGGCCCGACACCTGGATCAGTGCCCCTCATGCCTTTTACTTACTACTCCTAGACTAAAGCAGTGACACTGGAATAAGTACATCCCACCCCTTCCCATTCCTTGTACTTGCCTCAACATCAAAAGACTGACACTGTCCTCGGTGTCAGGAAGACAGACAGGCTAGTGAAATGGGCGGATATGTGAAATTTAATACAGAAGTGTTAAATGATATAATTTGGTGGAAAGAATAGGAGGAAACACAAACTGAAGGGTATAATCCTAAAGGGGGTGTGTGAACAGAGAGACCTGGGGATATATGTGCATAAATCGTTGAAGATGTCAGGGCAGGTTGAGAAAGCAGTTAAAAAGGCTTGTGAGATCCTGGGTTTCATAGAGGTACTGAGTACAAAAGTGCGGAAATTATGATGAGCCTGTATAAAACACTGATTCAGCCCCAACTGGAGTACTGCGTCCAATTCTGGGGACCACGCTTTAGGAAGGATGTGAATGCCTTAGGGAAGGTGAGAAAAGATTTGTGAGTATGATTCCAGGAATGAGGGACTTCTGTTGCGGTGATAGGCTGGAGAAGCTGGGGTTGTTCTCCTTGGAGCAGAGAAGGTTGAGAGGAGATTTGATAGAGGTGTTCAAAATCATGAGGTTTGGACAGAGAAGATAGAGAGAGAAACTGTTCCCATTGGCAAAAGGGTCGAGAACCAGAGGACACAGATTTATGATTGTCAAAAGAACCAAAGGCGATGTAAGAAAATACATTTTTACATAACGAGCGGTTAGGATCTGGAACGCATGGCCTGAAAGGGTGGTGGAGGCAAATTCAATCTCATCTTTCAAAAGGTAGTTGGATAAGTATCTGAAGGAAAACATCTTGCAGGGTTACTGGGAAAGGACAGGGGAGTGGGATGAGCCAAGATTCGGCATGGGCCTCCTTCCGTGATGTAAGCATTCTATGATTCGATGAGTGGCCGAGCACAGGCTGTATCTGTGCTTGGCGAATTGCTGGGGCTCCCGCACATTGAATCGTCTTTTTAAACACAAGAACCAGCTCACCTGCTGAGACCCAGTGACGGTAGAATTATGACCATGAATACAAGGAAGGTGTAGCATTTGTGCATCGTTGTTCGATTTTCCCCTGACCTGCAAGAGATGTTAATGATTAAAACCTACACAGAATTTACAGGCCTCTGCGGTAGCATACTCACTTACGAATCAGAAGGTAAGCTCAAGCCACACATGCAGAGACTAGGCCGACAATTGTACCGAGGGAGTGTTGCACAGTCAGAGGCAGCCATCTTTCGGACAAAACGTTCCCTCAATCAAAGGACAACAAAGCTCGGGTGGGTGTAAAAGATCTCCGGAACTTTTCACAAAGTAGTGCTCCTGGTGACTTGGCTAATATTTACCTCTCAATGAACAGCCTCAGAAGAGATTATTTTCTCATCATCTTATTGCTATTTGTGGGAACTTGCTGTGCACAAATTGTTTTTACCATAGAAAATAGATGCAGGAGTAGGCCATTCAGCCCTTCGAGCCTGCACCACCATTCAATAAGGTCATGGCTGATCATTCACCTCAGTATCCCTTTCCTGCTTTCTCTCCATACCCCTTGATCCCTTTAGCCGTAAGGGCCAGATCTAACTCCCCTTGAATATATCCAATGAACTGGCCTCAACAACTCTCTGCGGTAGGGAATTCCACAGGTTCACAACTCTGAGTGAAGAAGTTTCTCCTCATCTCGGTCCTAAATGGCTTACCCCTTATCCTTAGACTATGTCCCCTGGTTCTGGACTTCCCCAACATCGGGAACATTCTTCCTGCATCTAACCTGTCAAGTCCCGTCAGAATTTTACATGTTTCTATGAGATCCCCTCTCATCCTTCTAAACTCTAGTGAATACAGGCCCAGTTGATCCAGTCTCTCCTCATATGTCAGTCCAGCCATCCCAGGAATCAGTCTGGTGAACCTTCGCTGCACTCCCTTAATAGAAAGAATGTCCTTCTCAGATTAAGAGACCAAAACTGAACACAATATTCCAGGTGAGGCCTCACTAAGGCCCTGTACAACTGCAGTAAGACCTCCCTGCTCCTATACTCAAATCCCCTAGCTATGAAGGCCATCATACCATTTGCCTTCTTCACCGTCTGCTGAACCTGCATGCCAACTTTCAATGACTGATGAACCATGATACCCAGGTCTTGCTGCACCTCCCCTTTTCCTAATCTGCCGCCATTCAGATAATATTCTGCCTTCATGTTTTTGCCACCAAAGTGGATAACCTCACATTTATCCACATTATAATGGGCCACGCGTTTGCCCACTCACCTAACCTGTCCAAGTCACCCTGCAGCCTTTTAGCATCCTCCTCACAGCTCACACTGCCACCCAGTTTAGTGTCATCTGCAAACTTGGAGATATTACACTCAAATTCCCTCATCCAAATCATTAATGTATGTTGTAAATAGCTGGGGTCCCAGCACTGAGCCCTGCGGTACCCCACAAGTCACTGCCTGCCATTCTGAAAAGGATCCGTTTATCCCAACTCTCTGCTTCCTGTCTGCCAACCAGTTCTCTATCCACATCAGTACATTACCTCCAATGCCATGTGTTTTAATTTTGCACACCAATCTCTTGCGTGGGACCTTGTCAAAAGCCGTTTGAAAGTCCAAATACACCACATCCCCCTTGCCTACTCTACTAGTTACATCCTCAAAAAATTCTAGAAGATTTGTCAAACAGGATTTTCCTTTCATAAATCCATGCTGACTTGGGCCGATCCCGTCACTGCTTTCCAAATGTGCTGCTATTTTATCTTTAATAATTGATTCCAACATTTTCCCCATTACTAATGTCAGGCTAACCAGTCTATAATTACCCGTTTTCCCTCTCCCTCCCTTTTTAAAAAGTGGTGTTACATTAGCTACCCTCCAGTCCATAGGAACTAATCTGGAGTTGATAGACTGTTGGAAAATGATCACCAATGCATCCACTATTTCTAGGGCTACTTCCTCAAGTACTCTGGGATGCAGACTATCAGGCCCCATTTCAGTAGTGTTTATCCTGAAGAACTTCATTGTCTGTGAAGCACTTTAGTATTTGAGGTTGTGAAAGGGGTTATCAAAATACACATTTTCATTCCTTTAAAAAAAAAACACTTGCATCTCAATTCCTTTCTCCCCTCTAATATACACCCAGCCACACATCCGTTATTCTCCTTAGTCTGGCGTTGAGACAGGTCAGCCCAGCCTACACACACATCTCCAAGAGTGCACTCAAAATCTTCCTCGTGTGACTTGCCGGTAGATGCTGAATGCTTGCCGAGCCAAACAAGGAGATATTAGGAAAAAAGAGATGTGAAGAGACGAAGTATTTTTGGGAAGGAATTCGAGAGCCTGAAGGCACAGCAATGGAGGGGTGAAGAGATGGGGAAGCTCAAGAGGGCAGCGTCAGAGGAATGGGGTCATCAGTGGGAGGGAGAGAGGTTCTAAGTCTGGAGGAAGAGGTCATGAAGGGATTTAAGCACAAAGATGAGAATTTTAAATTTGAGGTGCATGCTAAATGTAGGTCAGTGGGGTCAACGGCAACAGGTGAACAGGTGTGACAGGGGATAGAATATAGTTAGCAGAGTTTTGGATGAGCGGTAGATTATGGAGGGTGGTGAATGGTAGGCCAGCCAGGAGAGAGTTAGAGGGAATAAAACACATGATGGGCTGAAGTAAGGCTGGAGGCAGGCAATGTTAGAGGTGGGCATTTAGCACTGCGGCGAGAATACAGAGTCGGAAGTTGGCTCAGGGTCAAATAAGATGTCACGGTTCTGGACAATGTGGATCAGCCCGAGACGGTGGCTAGAAAGGGCGATGGAATCATGGCAAGGGTATACATTTTGTGACGGAGGGTCAAGATAATTTTGCCACATCCAAGACTGGAAGCCGGACAAGCAATCTGCCAATACAGAGGCAGTAGAGAGAGATAGTGGAGTGGTAGAGCTGGGTGTCGTCAATGTAAATGTGGAGGCTGACCACGTCTTCATGCAGTTGAGGAGCCAAGGATGGAATATCGTGGGACTCCAGAGGCAACGCTGCAGGGTCGTGAAGAGAAGCTATTGCTCGAGATGCTCTGTATGCGATATAACAGACAAGACCGAGCTGGAAAAGTATTGGAGGAGGATGGCGAGTTGACCTTGTCAAAGACTGCAGAGGGAGAGGAGGAATAATGCACCGTGGTCAAAGCCACAGAAGACGTCCTTTTTCAACACTGGTTAAGGCCCTTTCGTTGTTGTGTCAGGGTTGAAATAGGATTGGAGAGATTTATGGAGTTGCGAGAAAGATGGGCACGGATTTGGGAAGCAACATGTTCAAGGACTTGGGAGGTTGGAAATGGGGTGTTAGTTTGCAGGGACAGAGAGAGATCATAGGCGATTTTTTTTTGAGGATGGTGCGATGACAGCAGTTTTGAAAAGACGAGGGACAGTGCTGGAGACAGGGAATCATTTGCAAGGTCACCTAGCATGGGGGCTAGCAATGGAAGTTAAGAGGCAATAGGAGAGAAACTAGAGAAAGACATGGATTCAGGGCTTAGGGAGAGACTTTACTTGGTAAGCAAGGGGAAGAGGGAAGCAACAGAGGCAGTTAAATGGAGAGCTTCAATCTTATTAGCACAGAAATCAATGATCTGCCTGCACTTGTTTGAGGCGAGATTGGAGGGGGCAAGAGAGGAGTTTCAGGAGATAGTTGATAGTAGAGAAAAGAATCCAAGGTTGTTTACAGGGCTGGAATTTAATTGAAGAGTCCAGATGGTTTCTAAACAGAATAATGGAAAGCTGGGAGTGATTACATTATTCTTTATATAAACCATCTAATTACCATTTTTTTGGCATAAGCATTGGTTTATTTAGATTAATGACTGAATAGCTAAGTTGGCCGTGGTAGAGAGATTTGTAAATTGGCCACAGAAATCCTGATTAAATAACATTTCTCAAGAGTACTGGAGATGGGGGTTGGGTGGCTATAATCCAAAAGTAAAACAGTGAGGTTTATGCATTATGTACATTAGATTCTTATCTTGCAACACAGGCATTGAGGATCTGTAAAGATGGATGCTGCCAAAGTTTAAATTGTATCAGATGGTTACCAATATATGTAAGAAATACAGTATTGACCCCCAGCTGAACATATATTAGATTAAACTGGTTCCTTCACCAACTGAATCTATCAGATTAAACTGGTTCCTTCACCAACTGAATCTATCAGATTAAACTGGTTCCTTCACCAACTGAACATCCATTCGATGTAACCGCTTGGGCTCCAGCATGATTTTGCATTTTGGGCCCAAATGTGATTCTTTTGACTAACATATTCCCATATCTCTTAAGCTGCTAAAATGGAATATTTACTTCCACTTTTAGCATGGTGCGGTTAAATACTCCACTGAATAAACTCTCAGTGGCCATTACACCTAGCTCACTCAACACAAACGTCTTGTAGGTATACCGAACGATGTTAAAACTGAAAGCGAAGCCACCCAGCTCACTTTAATGCACGAGCGATGATCTGACAAACGGAGTTGGGAGAGCAAAAAAAAAGTAATGTCGCTCTCTGGTGACAACCAGAGTCATTTCATGGGTTGGGAGAAATGAGAGGAAGGTAAACTGCAGATGGGCCGTTATGACAGAGATTAGTACAGGAGTAACGATTCTATCTTACACTTTCGCCTCCTGCCCTTTTCAGCGCCACTCGAGTTAGTCCATTTCAGACGGTCATAACATTATCTCACAGAGTGGGGGCGAGTATGACAACTATTTGTTGGTATACAAGAACTTATGCAAGTGATCAGCATACCAGCCTTGGCCTGGATACAGAGTCCTGAAGGAACAATGAATCAATCATGTAGTTTCCAGGCTGACAATGCAGCAGCAGCCATCCAGACAGTAGAGCTCCTTTCTTAATTGGCAATCTCCGGATTGGCTACCCAGTCACTCCAAGGTGCCAGTCAGTATTGAATTAAACTGAGCTGCACAGGATGGGCCTTAGCTCCTCCCTTAACTGATGCCACCCAACACAGCTGGGGAGGAAAGTAGACCTGTCAGATCTGAGCGGCAGCAAAAGGAACATTAAGGGAATACATTTGTTTTTGCATGTTTCAGATAGAAGAGCAATTTGGAGAGAAAGAATTTCCTGTGACTTTCCAACTCCTGTATTGGAGCGTTTTACTCTGCATCCTGACACACCTTATACTTGATAACATTACTTAAATTTATATAGCTCCTCTTCACTTCAAAATGTCTCCAAGCACTTCCACAGTTTTTGAAATGCACCAACTGTTCGGTAGGCAGAGGCAGTATTTATTCTGTGCATAGCAAGATCCTGTGAACAATAATTAGATAAATGGCCAGTTAATCTGTTTTGATTTGGTGGTAGTTGAAGAAGGAATGCTGGTTAGGACACTGGCAGAACTCTATTCTTCTCCGAATGCGCCATGGGATTAGAATATCCAACTGTGCGGGTGGTCAGGGCCTTGGTTTAACATCTGACAATGCAACACTCCTCAACCTTCTGTTCCCTGGCACTGGCATCTCATTTAATTACAACAAAATGCACCAAAGAAAATCTCAAGTAATTCAGTTAATATCAGATCCCAAACTTTGAATAGTTACCTCAGCACGAACAGTATAGCGTGGATTCAAACTCAGTAGGTTTTATGACAAATCCATCGAAGAACAAAAAGACTTGCATTTATATAGTGCCTTTCATGACCACCAGACACCAATTAAGTACTTTTGAAGTGTAGTCACTGTTGAAGTGTGGGAAACGCGGCAGTCAATTTGCACACTGCAAGCTCCCACAAACAGCAATGACCAGATAATCAATTTTTTTAGTGATGTTGATTGAGGGATAAATATTGGTAAGAACTCCCTTGCTTTTCTTCGAAATAGTGCTATGGGATCGTTTACTTTCACTTGAGAGCAGACAGGGCCTCGCTTCAACGTCTCATCCGAAAGACGGCACCTCCGACCATGCTGTACTCCTTCAGCACTGCACTGGAGTCCAACCACTGTCTGTCCCACCTGTGACATAGACTATAGATCCCGCATTGGTCTCATCAGTCACCTTAGAACTCATTTTAGTGTGGAAGCAAGTCACCCTCGACTCAGGGGGACTGCTTAAGGAGAAGACTAGAGAGTCAGCCTAGATTTTTGTGCTCATGTCCCTGGAGTGGGACTTGAATCCACAACCTTCTGACTGAGAGGCGAGGGTGCTGCCAACTGAGTCACAGCTGACAGATCGGTACATAGCATAGAAAACTTCTAAAGAAAATTTAAAAACTTCACAATAGAAATATAGAATTAAATGAAAATACCTTGTCCAATGTGCTTCAAAAAATCCTGAGTAGTAAACTATGGTTGGGAGAAGCGCGGAGAAACTCCACAGCAGGAGTGTTGGGAAAAACTGCGTTATGATGGGATTCTGCCGGGACAAAAATATAACAGAAAGTAAGTTTAAATGTTTTGATGCATGGAGTCAAAAAGTTGAAAGGTCAGGACTTACTGTCAAGTGGCAATTAGTGATCAGCATAGTGCCAATTCTGACACGGACTCCCAACTACCAATCTAAAGGCACTTTCACCCCAAGGAGTGGAACCAAAGACAGGCATGTGCTTCAACTATTATTGGCTGCACTCTGGTGTTAAAATAAGTAATTCCTGGACTATAGGAGGTTTGCAAGAAGAATGTTCCCGATGTTGGGGAATTCCAGAACCAGGGGTCACAGTCTAAGGATAAGGGGTAAACCATTTAGGACCGAGATGAGGAGAAACTTCTTCACCCAGAGAGTGGTGAACCTGTGGAATTCTCTACCACAGAAAGTTGTTGAGGCCAATTCACTAAATATTTTCAAAAGGGAGTTAGATGTGACCCTTATGGCTATTGGGATCAAGGGGTATGGAGAGAAAGCAGGAATGGGATACTGAAGTTGCATGACCAGCCATATTGAATGGTGGTGCTGGCTTGAAGAGCCATATTTTCTATGGTTCTATGATTGGCCAAAAAGTCATTCCTCAGCCAGAGCTTTCTTAGGAATTACACGATGAAGCACACTGAAGTTTAAAAGCCTCAGGTATTATTGACTTTCATCATTTCACCATGCACATTGGGCCAAATAGCTCTGAATTCTAGGATTTCCACAAAACTGGAGATAAATATGAGATGGTTTCCATATTTACGAAAGGATATACTTGCTTTAGAGACTGTTCAGAGAAGGTTCACTAGATTGATTCCGGGGATGAGGGGGTTGACTTATGAGGAAAGGTCGAGTCCCTACTCATTGGAATTCAGAAGAATGAGGTGTAATCTTATCGAAATATATAAGATAATGAGGGGGCTTGACAAGGTGGATGCAGTGAGGATGTTTCCACTGATAGGGGAGACTAGAACTAGGGGGCATAATCTTAGAATAAGGGGCTGCCCATGTAAAATTGAGATGAGGAGAAATTTCTTCTGAGGGTTGTAAATCTGTGGAATTCGCTGCCTCAGAGAGCTGTGGAAGCTGGGACATTGAATAAATTTAAGACAGAAATAGACAGTTTCTTAAATGATAAAGGAATACGGGGTTATGGGGAGTGGGCGGGGAAGTGGAGCTGAGTCCATGATCGGATCAGCCATGATCGTATTAAATGGTGGAGCAGGCTCAAGGAGCCATATGGCCTACTCCTGTTCCTATTTCTTATGTTCTTATGAGATGCAGACACCCTTGACCACATGTATATCTTAGCAGTCTGCTTAACAGTTTTGGTTGCTTCACATGGTGGGGGATATCAATGCCTTGGGAAAGGTTCAGAGGTGGGCTACACAACTGATGACTAGAATAAAGGTCCTTAGTTATCATGACAGGCTTAGACAGCTGGGGCTTTTAAGTTTTGGAAAAGTTCAGATTCTGAGGAGATACGATTGAAGTGTTGAAAATAGTGCAAAGTTTAGAGTCAAGCCACGTGATAGGCTATTTGAATTGGATAGGTTGGGGAGGACTAGAGGACAAGTAATGAAGACATAGATCCAGGTAAGAGATGCTTCTTTTAGCAGAGTGTTTTCCAACCAATGGAACAGGTTGCCCATATGTGTAGCGAGCATGGATTTACTACAAACATTCGAAAGGCAGCAGGACAAGTTACTGCAAGTGGCAAACATCTCAACAGGTCGTAAGTAGGTGGGTCATTGAGGGTTAGTGTCATCAATCACTGGTCTCCTGGAGGTCACTTGATTGGAAATTCCTTTCTGGCCCTGAAGGCAGAGCTCTTTTCCGAAACTGGCTTTTTCATTTTTCTGCCTCTGCCAGGTGACCGTGTGTGTGTATGGGGATTAGCATGCATGAGGTGGGCGATGGTGTCAGTTCCAGGATAGGGAAGGCAATATGAACAAGCTGGCCTATTCCTGTCCTTTTTGTTTGTTCGAATGATAGCTACATTAGCAAAGGCCAGTGATTCCCCTCAATGAGCCAGGAACAGGGCTGTTGCGGGGGAGGGGGGAGGGGGGAGTGGAGGGGCGGAGGAGAAAATAAAAGTAACTTTACAAATTCATTAAAATAGCAAAGCTCACATTTAAATATTCAACAGGCTTTGTAACATTGAACTTGTCCATTGTCGTAATGATAATAGCAGGAGTGGTCAAGAAGAAGAGTAGAATAAAAAGGATACAGTTGATGATGAAACAGCGGAGCCACCACGAAATCCCCCTCAATGACAAGTGCTCCCTGTGTAAATAAAAAGATGATATTTACTATAATGGTATATTCAGGCCACACCTGCTTACCGAGTGAAATATTTGGGCAAAACAAGACTGATTGATTTGACACCTCCCCATTTATCCCAGTAAACTACTGACGTCCTCTCTGTAAGTACCCACCTACCCACTACTTGGCTGCAAAGTGGATGTGAGCCACTGACTGGCAAGTTCTGTTAACGCGCCCGCTCCGACTGAGGCAAAGGCAATTAACTCACCTCCAATATCAACACTTGCCTTCCACTACACTGGGACCTACAATACAGGATATAGTATGTTACTTTCCTTTCATGATATGGGTTCCTGTCCTAGATACAGAGAATAAGAACACAAGAATTAGGAGAAGTAGGCCAATACGGCCCTTCAAGCCTGCTCCGTCATTCAGTAAGATCATGGCTGATCTTCGACCTCAACTCTACTTTCCCACCCGATCGCCATATCCTTTAATTCCTCTAGGGTCCAAAAATCTCTCTCAGCCTTGAATATACTCAACAACACAGCATCCACAGCCCTTTGTGGCAGAGAATTCCAAATTCACCGCTCTCCGAGTGAAGAAATTCCTCCTCATCTTGGCCTTAAATGGCCGACCCCTTATCCTGAGACGATGCCCACTAGGTCTAGTCCCTTTAATGTTTGAATGCCAAACCTCTTGTGGAGCGATTCTGGGCTGCTCTAAAAAATGCTTTAAGATAAAGATAGCAGAAAAAAAAACCACAGCGCTTGGTTTTATTGCACATTCATGTAGTTATCTTTGATTTTTGTTTCCCAGGGACACAGCTTGCACCTGCAGTCCCTCCGTCCAATGCATTCTTAATCTCATCTATGGCAGACCAGACAGTTCTCCACAACAGAAGGAGCAGCATCAGAGATCTACCAACATTGTTGAGGCGTGGAGGTTGCAGTAGCCAAGTGGTTACAATACAGAAACAACCCAGAGGTCATGCTCCAAATACTACCAAGAGGAGCTGTAAAAGTGAATTCAATAAATCTTGTTTTTTTTCTCCTTAGCACCAGAATAATGGAAGAGAATCTACCACTCTTATCCAGTCTTTCCTACATTTAACTGCCAGTTCACAATATGTGATTTACTCGTAATGTCCTCTGAAGTGGCCTAGCAAGCCACTTGGTTGTAAAACAGCCACTACAAAACAGAAATATCGGATGGACCTAATATGTCAATGATCCAGGCACTGGATGAGGACAAGATTTAGGCAGTCCCAGGTCAATTAATCATGCAAAGTCCTCTTAAACATTTGGAGACCAGTGCCCATGTTGGGAGAGCAGTCCTACAGTTTGGTCAAAAGCCCGATTGTTTCGACAGCATCTCTCAGCCCCTCAATCAGTACCAGAGAAGGACAAGAGCAGCAATGTCATGGGTACACCACCAGCTCCACATTTCTTCATTGTTGCCGGGTCACAACCCTGGAATTCCCGACCTAATGCAATCGCCACATGTACTGTAGCAGTTCAGAAAGGCTCAACACAAATAGCGATTCAAAAATAAATGCAGCCTTGCCAGCTCTTGGAATATATGTGACTGGCTACCTACCCGATGGTGAATTTGATTTATAATTTAGGTTTGTAAGCAGGGCCAGAAATTTTACCTGCTATTAAGACCAGCACAAAGCATCAGCTTACCAGTAAATGTTGTGGGGATCAGGGGCATAGCTCACAGTCCAGTTTGAAGCATGGATAAACTCACTGTTCGAAGACCGCTGAGGCTCTCCACTGAATATACAGCCCTGACACTTGCAGGCGTTGAAGTCTTTGAGAATTCTATAGGGAATAAAATCATGTTTAAAAACAAAGCTAAATCTTCCATGTTAAGATAGAAACATAGAAAATAGGTGCAGGAGTAGGCCATTCGGCCCTTCGAGCCTGCATCGCCATTCAATGAGTTCATGGCTGAACATGCAATTTCAGTACCCTATTCCTGCTTTCTCACCATACCCCTTGATCCCCCTAGTAGCAAGGACCACATCTAACTCCTTTTTGAATATATTTAGTGAATTGGCTTCAACAACTTCCTGTGGTAGAGAATTCCACAGGTTCACCACTCTCTGGGTGAAGAAGTTTCTCCTCATCTCGGTCCTAAATGGCTTACCCCTTATCCTTAGACTGTGACCGCTGGTTCTGGACTTCCCCAAAATTGGGAACATTCTTCCTGCATCTAACCTGTCGAAACCCATCTGAATTTTAAACGTTTCTATGAGATCCCCTCTCATTCTTCTGAACTCCAGTGAATACAAGCCCAGTTGATCCAGTCTTTCTTGATAGGACAGTCCCGTCATCCCGGGAGTCAGTCTGGTGAACCTTCGCTGCACTCCCTCAATAGCAAGAATGTCCTTCCTCAAGTTAGGAGACCAAAACTGTACACAATACTCCAGGTGTGGCCTCACCAAGGCCCTGTACAACTGTAGTAACACCTCCCTACCCCTGTACTCAAATCCCCTCGCTATGAAGGCCAACATGCCATTTGCTTTCTTAACCGCCTGCTGTACCTGCATGCCAACCTTCAATGACTGACGTACCATGACACCCAGGTATCGTTGCACCTCCCATTTTTCTAATTTGTCACTATTCAGATAATAGTCTGTCTCTCTGTTTTCACCACCAAAGTGGATAACCTCATATCTGTCCACATTATACTTCATCTGCCATGCATTTGCCCACTCACGTAACCTATCCAAGTCATTCTGCAGCCTCATAGCATCCTCCTCGCAGCTCACACTGCCACCCAACTTAGTGTCATCCGCAAATTTGGAGATACTACATTTAATCCCCTTGTCTAAATCATTAATGTACAATGTAAACAGCTGGGGCCCCAGCACAGAACCTTGCGGTACCCCACTAGTCACTGCCTGCCATTCTGAAAAGTACCCATTTACTCCTACTCTTTGCTTCCTGTCTGACAACCAGTTCTCAATCCACATCAGCACACTACCCCCAATCCCATGTGCTTTAAAACTTTGCACATTAATCTCTTGTGTGGTACCTTGTCGAAAGCCTTCTGAAAGTCCAAATACTCCACATCAACTGGTTCTCCCTTGTCCACTCTGCTGGAAACATCCTCAAAAAATTCCAGAAGATTTGTCAAGCATGATTTCCCTTTCACAAATCCATGCTGACTTGGACCCATCATGTCACCTCTTTCCAAATGCGCTGCTGTGACATCCTTAATAATTGATTCCATCATTTTACCCACTACCGATGATGTACCCTTTTATAAACCCAGGGACACAATATGCAACATAACTTATTATTCTACTGCTAAGGTTTTAGGTGTGCTTAAACTGGCCTGTCCATTTAACACTGGGATCCCCGATTAATCTTACTTTGCTCCAGATAAGCCTACAAATTAATCTCTTATGGTGATTCTTGCTGGACAAGCAGTAGGAAGCTCATTAGTGCTCTGTGTTAGTAAATTGCATGGTTATAGCTGGTTAATCTCTTGCCCCTAAACCTGAACTTTTGTAAATCTGCACCCAAGCCCTGCATGTGGATAAGTAAAGTGGCTCTACAGGGGAAAATAAATGCATGCATTTCAAATCTGTATACTGTTCTCAGTAGCTTGCTTTGGTGGAATAGTAATGAGATTCTGCATTGACCAAAAACAAATGGCATAAGAATCAAACTTGCACATTTGCAACAACATGCCCCAACACCATTGTATCTCTTCATGGATACTCTAGGATCCACGGATTGCTCTTTTCGAACCTACAATGCAGAGTCACAACCAGATTGCGATGTGTAATGCACAGGGTGACACAGATCCTGCAGAGCAACACGAGGGGCAAGCTGACATCATGAAACTCAAGAACGGTCACTGGACATCAATCGCAAAATGCAGCATGCGCTTGAAAGTCCTGAAAATCTGTTATTCTTGCAGAACATGTGGAACTCAGCAAGCCACTTGAACATAGTGCAATCTCAGCCTGGTAATCACATCATACTATGGATTTGCTGGGGAAAGTTTTGCTGGTTTCTAATTAATTTTTGACATCAATGCTGAGACAGCAATGGCCATGACATTCCATTCTTGAAGTTTTAAAAAGGGGGATGCTGTAACAAGACTAGATTTCAGTAATCTGGAGTTAAAAACCAAGAAATAATAACTGCAGCCACAGAGAATAATGAATACAAAGGAGTGATTATAATAAAATGATAAACATAGAAACATAGAAAATAGGTGCAGGAGTAGGCCATTCGGCCCTTCGAGCCTGCACCACCATTCAATATGATCATGCAACTTCAAGTACCCCACTCTAGCCTTCTCTTCATACCCCCTGATCCCTTTAGCCGTAAGGGCCATATCTAACTCCCTCTTGAATATATCCAACGAACTGGCCTCCACAACTTTCTGTGGTAGAGAATTCCACAGGTTCACCACTCAGTGAAAACGTTTCTCATCTCGGTCCTAGATGGCTTATCTCTTATCCTTAGACTGTGACCCCTGGTTCTGGACTTCCCCAACATCGGGAACATTCTTCCTGCATCTAACCTGTCCAGTCCCGTCAGAATTTTATATGTTTCTATGAGATCCCCTCTCATTCTTCTAAATTCCAGTGAGTCCAAGCCTAGCCGATCCAGCCTTTCTTCATATGTCAGTCCTGCCATCCTAGGAATCAGTCTGGTGAACCTTCGTTGCACTCCCTTCAATAGCAAGAATGTCCTTTCTCAGATTAGGATACCAAAACTGAACATAATACTCAAGGTGCGGTCTCATCAAGGCCCTGTACAACTGCAGTAAGACCTCCCTGCTCCTATTCTCAAATCCTCAGCATGCCATTTGCTTTCTTTACTGCCTGCTGTACCTGCATGCCTAATTTCAGTGACTGATGTACCATGACACCCATGTCTCGTTGCACCTCCCCTTTTCCTAATCTGTCACCATTCAGATAATAGTCTGCCTTTCTGTTTTTGCCACCAAAGTGGATAACCCATGCATTTGCCCATTCACCTAACCTGTCCAAGTCACCCTGCAGCCTCTTAGCATCCTCCTCACAGCTTACACTGCCACCCAGCTTAGTGTCTGCAAACTTGGAGATATTACATTCAATTCCTTCATCTAAATCATTAATGTATATTGTAAATAACTGGGGTCCCAGCACTGAGCCCTGCGGCATCCCACTAGTCACTGCCTGCCATTCTGAAAAGGACCCATTTATTCCCATTCTTTGCTTCCTGTCTGCCAACCAGTTCTCTATCCACATCAATACATTACCCCCAATACTGTGTGTTTTAATTTTGCACACTAATCTCTTGTGTGGGACCTTGTCAAAAGCCTTTTGAAAGTCCAAATTGACCACATCCACTGGCTCTCCCTTGTCTACTCTACTAGTTACATCCTCAAAAAACTCTAGATTTGTCAAGCATGTTTTGCCTTACATAAATCTATGCGATCCTGTCACTGCTTTTCAAATGCGCTGCTATTACATCTTTGATAATTGATTCCAGCATTTTCCCCACCACCGATATCAGGCTAACCGGTCTATAATTCAGTTTTCTCTTTCCCTCCTTTTTTTAAAAAGTGGGGTTACATTAGTTACCCTCCAATCCATAGGAACTGATCCAGAGTCCATGGAATTTTGGAAAATGACCATCAATGCATGTACTATTTTGAGGGCTAAATGACATAATCTGAGCCTTAAAACAATAACCATCTTCTATGTTCGCTAGTTCCTTGGCGTGCAAAAATAATAGATAATGTGATGCTGAAGTAAAAACAAGTTCCCAAGTTTGAATCTTATAATTATAGACATTTCAGCACAGGAGGCAGCCATTCAATCATTGCATGTCTTCACTTCAACTGGATGAGTTTACTCTACTCCCATCTCATAGCCTATAATCTGCATCATAGACTGGTTACAGCACAGAATGAGGCATTCGGCCCGTCGAGCCCATGCCACTCCCTGCAAAAGCACTTCAGCTAGTCCCATTCTCCACTGTTTCCCTGTAGCCCTGCAATTTTTTTTCCTTCAGGTACTTATCCAATTCCCTTTTGAAAGCCACGATTGAATCTGCCTTCACCACCCTTTCAGGCAGTGCATTCCAGATCCCAACCAATTGTTGCATAAAAATGTTTTTCCTCATGTCGCCTTTGGTTCTTCTACCAATCGCCTTAAATCGGTGTCCTCTGGTTCTCGACCCTTCTGCCAATGGGAAAGTCTCTCTCTATCTACTCTGTCTCGACCCCTCATGATTTTGAACACCTCTATCAAATCTCCGCTCAACCTTCTCTACTCCACGGAGAACAACTCCAGCTTCTCCAGTCTACCCACGTAACTGAAGTTTCTAATCCCTGGAATCATTCTTGTAAATCTTTTCTGCACCCTCTCTAAGGATTTCACATCTTTCCTAAAGTATGGTGCCCAGAATTGGACACAATACTCCAGTTGAGGCTGAACCAGTGTTTTATAAAGATTCATCATAACTTCCTTGCTTTTGTACCCTATGCCTCTATTTATGAAGCCCAGGATTCCATATGCTTTTTTAACCGCTTTTCCTGCCCTGCCACCTTCAACGATTATACACATATACCCCCAGGTCTCTTTATTCCTGCATCCCCTTTAGAATTGCACCCTTTAGAATTGTACCGCCTCTCCTCTTTCTTCCTACCAAAATGTAGTACTTTGCACTTTTCTGCATTGAATTTCATCTGCCACATGTTTGCCCATTCCACCAGCCTGTCTATGTCCTCTTGAAGTCTTAACACTATCGTCCTCACTATACTTCCAAGTTTCATATCATCTGTAAATTTTGAAATTGTGCCCAGTACACCCAAGTCCAAGTCATAAATTATCATAATACAAGAAAAGCAGTGTCCAAGTACCGAGCCCAGGGTAACACTACTTGTGTACTTTCTCCAGTCTGAAAAACAGCCGTTCACCTGTTTCCTGTCACTTAGCCAATTCGTATCCATGCTGTCACTGTCCTGTTTATTCCATGAGCTTCAACTTTGCTGGCAAGCCTATTATGTGGCACTTTAACAAACACCTTTTGGAAGTCTCATTTTATATTCATTTTCAAACTCTCTCCCTATTCCCTTTTGAACAATATTACAGCCGACCTCAATGGCAATTCATATTTTAATAACAATCTGGAAAAATGCCTTCTAACCTCTCCCTTCGAATGATAATCCCAAGGCTACCCTTCCCAGTTACCGATTTGTGAACCAGTGGAATCACTAATTTCCTTCTCTAAACCTTTCACACGCTTGAAAAACGATGAGAGCAACCCCTTAACTTCCCTGTCCAATAAAAAAGCCAATTTGAATTTTTCCACCATAACTTATAACCTCTCATTCCTGGTATGATGCTGGTCAATCTTCACTGTACCCATTTGTGGCTTTAATATCCTTCACGTAATGGGGTGCGCAGAACTGCACATAATACTCCAACTGCGGCCTAACCAAATGCTTACACAAATTCAACATAATTTTCTTGCATTTATATAATAACTTATTTATATAGCACCTTTAACGTAACAAAACGGAGTGATTTGTAAACAAGGATGAGAATTTAGAAATCAAGGTGATGTTTAACCGGGAACCAATGTAGGTCAGCGAGCACAGGGGTGATGGGTGGGCGGGACTTGGTGCGAGTTAGGACACGGGCTGCTGAGTTTTGGATGACCTCACGTTTACGTAGTGTAGAATGTGGGAGGCCAGCCAGGAGTGAGTTGGAGTAATCAAGTCTAGAGGTAACAAAGGCATGAATGAGGGTTTCAGCAGCAGAGAAAAGCATAATTTAGTCAAGTAGAGTCAGCATCGTTTTATGAAAGGGAAATCATGTTTGACAAATTTGCTGGAGTTCTTTGAGGATGTAACGAGCAGGGTGGATAAGGGGGAACCAGTGGATGTGGTGTATTTGGATTTCTAGAAGGCATTCGATAAGGTGCCACATAAAAGGTTACTGCACAAGATAAAAGTTCACGGGGTTGGGGGTAATATATTAGCATGTATAGAGGATTGGCTAACTTACAGAAAACAGAGTCGGGATAAATGGGTCATTTTCCAGTTGGGAAACAGTAACTAGTGGGGTGCCGTAGGGATCAGTTCTGGGACCTCAAATATTTACAATCTATATTAATGATTTGGAAGAAGGGACCAAGCGCAATGTAGTCAGGTTTGTTGATGATACAAAGATGGGTGGGAAAGCACGCTGCGAGGAGATATAGACAGGCTAAGTGAGTGGGCAAAGATTTGGTAGATGAAGTATAATGTGGGAAAGTGTGAGGTTATCCACTTTGGCAGAAAAAATAAAAAAAGCAAATTATTATTTAAATGGAGAGATTACAAAATGCTGCAGTACAGAGGGACCTGAGGGTCCTTGTGCATTAAACACAAAAAGTGAGTACGCAAGTAATCAGGAAGGCAAATGAAATATTAGCCTTTATTGCAAGGGGGATGGAGTATGAAAGCAGAGAAGTCCTGCTACACTATACAAGCAATCATAGGCAGTCCCTCTGAATCGAGGAAGACTTGCTTCCACTCTTAAAATGAGTCCTTAGGTGGCTGAACAGTCCAATACGAGAGCCAGTCCCGGTCACAGATGGGACAGATAGTTGTTGAGGGCAAGGGAGGGTGGGACAGATTTGCCGCACACAGTTTCCACCGTCTGCGCTTGATTTCTGCATGCTCTCGGCGATGAGACTCGAGGTGTTCAGCGCCCTCCCGAATGCACTTACTCCACTTAGGGCGGTCTTTGGCCAGGGACTCCCAGGTGTCAGTGGGGATGCTGCACTTTATCAGGGAGGCTTGGAGGGTGTCCTTGTAACGTTTACTCTGCCCACCTTTGGCTCGTTTGCCGTGACGGAGGTCCGAGTAGAGCGCTTGCTTTCGGAGTAGTGTGTACAGTTTTGGTCTCCTTATTTAAGGAGGAATATACTTGCATTGGAGGCAGTTCAGAGAAGGTTCACTCGGTTGATTCCTGAGATGAAGGGGTTGACTTATGAAGAAAGGTTGAGCAGGTTGGGCCTGTGATCATTGGAGTTCAGAAGAATGAGAGGTGATCTTATTGAGACATAAGATAATGAGAGGGCTTGACAAGGTAGATGCAGAGAGGATGTTTCCACTCATGGGGGAATCTAGAACTAGGGGATATAGTTTTAAAATAAGGGGTCGCCCATTTAAAACAGAGATGAGGAGGATATTATTCCTTCAGAGGGTTGTAAATCTGTGGAATTCTCTGTCCCAGAGAGCTGTGGTCATTGAATATATTTAAGGCGGAGATAGACAGATTTTTGAGCGATAATGAGTAAAGGGTTATGTGGAGCGGGCGGGGAAGTGGAGCTGAGTCCATGATCGGATCAGCCATGATCTTATTGAATGGTGGAGCAGGCTCGAGCGACCAAATGGCCTACTCCTGCTCCTATTTCTTATGTTCTTAGAAGAGCCTCGATGTATGGATCCCATTTGCCTTTTCTATCTACACTCCCACCTTTAAAAATTGTGGGTGTCTGCATCCATAGATATCTCTGTTCTTTTCCACTTAGGATGTACTTCCTTTCACTGTTCTTTAGCTACCCTCCTCACCACCGCCAGCCCACCACATCCGCCTGAAATGTACTGTTCCACATTTCTCTGCATTGAACCGTATCCACCACCTATCTGTTCACTCTGCGACCCTATGTCCTCCTTTTAGAGGTCAGCCTCGGCTCAGTAGG
Source organism: Pristiophorus japonicus (assembly GCF_044704955.1). NCBI lineage: Eukaryota > Metazoa > Chordata > Chondrichthyes > Pristiophoridae > Pristiophorus > Pristiophorus japonicus. Next base: position 222,467,524 of record NC_091983.1, read on the forward strand.
AGCACTCTCACCTTGGAGTCAGATGGGTGTGGGTTCAAGCCCCACTCTGGAGACTTGAACACATAATCCAGGCTGGCACTCCAGTGCAGTGCTGAGGGAGTGCTGCATTATCGAAGGTGTCATCTTTCGGATGAGCTGTTAAACCATGGACTCATCTGCCCTCAAACTCTTCTCTGCTGCCCTCTGACTATTATAATAGAATGTTTTACTGTTATGGTTCGATTCTATGGCTATGTTTTTCTCCAGTTATCTCTCTGCCCCACTGATCACGATTAATTTGTTTCTGTACTTTCTTCCCTGTGAACCCCTTCCCTTTTCTCTCTGTAGGATGTTAGTTTTCCTTTTTATGTCAGATTTAATTTGTTTATTTATTCATTATGGGTTAAATCTGAGCTCATAGGTCTTGATTATGCATCTATCCTGCCTGTTGGTCATTATATTATTAAAGGTATGGCACTGATCCTTCACTTGTGTTGAGCAAGGAAGGTGATCAAAAGCTTGGTCGAGGTGGGTTTTAAGGATGGGCTTGAAGGAGGCAGATAGGCAGAGGGGTTTAAAGATGGAATTCATAGCATGGGGCCCAGCAACCAGTGGTAGGGCAAAGGGAGGGGTGGGGGGGGGGGCGGGAAATGCATAAGAAGTCAGAGTCAGAGGAACAGAATTTGGGGCAGAGGGGGTGAAGCAGACTTGGAGCAGGTTACAGATAAAGGGAATGGGGAGGCCATGAAGGGATTTAAACACAATTACATAGAATACACAGCACAGAAGCATGCTTTCGGCTCAACCAGTCCATGCCGGCGTTTATGCTCCACTCGAGCCTCTTCCCATCATAATCCTCTACTCCCATCTCCCTCGTATGCTTATCCAGCCACCCCTTAAATGCATCTATACTATTCACCACAAACACTCCGTGGTAGCGAGTTCCACATTCTCACCACTGTCTGGGTAAAGATGTTTCTTCTGAATTCTCCATTTGATTTCTTGGTGACTATTTTATATTGATGGCCTGTAATTTTACTCTTCGCACAAGTGTAAGCACTCTCTCTGTATCTACTCTTGAAAACCTCTCAATTTTAAAGACCTCGACTAGGAAGAGAATTTATAAATATTAGGGGATAGGGATTCTTTGTGATGATGAGCATATGGAGTTGAATAGAACACCGATATTGAAAATAGTCTGATTTAGCCAGAGAAAGTAGCTGTGGAGGGCACTGAAATCCATAGCGAGGATATGGAGCTTGTGGCAGGGTGAAAGGTGATGGCTTTAACCTTACCAATGTTTAGGTGGAGGAAATTGCGGTTCATCCACGACTGGATATCGGACAAGCAGTCTGACATAGAGCTGGGTGTCATCAGTGTAAGTGTGGAAGCTGACCCCATGTCTGCAGATGATGTTACCAAGGGGCAGTACGCGGATGAGAAAAGGGGGACTAAGGATAGATCTTCGGGGGCCTCATTGTTCCCCCGGGGTGTTTCCATTTCCTGTACATTATCTGGATCCTTGACAAATATTAGGTCAAGGTACACTGTACATTATATATGCTATAGAATCTTACAGCACAGAAGGAGGATATTCAGCCCATCGTGCCTCCACTGGCTCTTAGGCAGAGCTATCCAATTAGTCCCACGACAAGTATTGATCCAATTCTCTTTTGCAAGTTACGACTGAATCTGCTTCCACCACCCTTCAGGCAGTTCATTCCAGATCATAACAACTTGCTATGTAAAAAAAAAAATTCTCCTCATCTCACCTCTGGCTCTTTTGCCAATTACCTTAAATCTATGTCCTCTGATTATCGACCCTTCAGCCAGTGGAAACAGTTTCTCCTTATTTAAACCCTTCATAAATTTGAATGCCTCCATTAAATCTCCCCATAACCTTCTCTGGTCCAAGGAAAACAATCCCAGCTTCTTTAGTCTATCCACGTAGCTGAAGTCCCTCATCCCTGGTACCAGTCTAGTAAATCTCTGCACCCTCTCAAAGGCCTTGACATCCTCCCTCAAATGTGGTGCCCAGAATACCCCAGTTGGGGTCTAACCAGTGTTTTATAAAGGTTTAGCATAACTTCCTTGCTTTTGTACTCTTATTCCTCTTTAGAAAGCCAAGGACCCCATATGCTTTTTAAATAAACTTCTCAACTTGTCCTGGCATCTTCAAAGATTTGTTTACGTACAGCCTCAGGAGAAACTCTTCACTCAGAGAATTGTGAACCTGTGGAATTCTCTACCACAGAAAGTTGTTGAAGCCAGTTCGTTGGACATATTCAAAAGGGAGTTAGATGTGGCCCTTACGGCTAAAGGGATCAAGGGGTATGGAGAGAAGGTTGGGGTGGGGTACTGAGGTTGCATGATCAGCCATGATCATATTGAATGGTGGTGCAGGCTCGAAGGGCCGAATGGCTTGCTCCTGCACCTATTTTCTATGTTTCTGTTCCTCCACTCCTATTAAAATTGTACCATTTAGTTTAAATTGCCTCTCCTCATTCTTCCGACCAAAATGCATCACTTCAGGCTTCTCTGTGTTAAATTACATCTGCCCATATCATCAGTCTGTCCGACGTCTGCTACTATCCTTCACACGGTTTACTACTTTTCCCGGTTTACTACTTTTCAGAGGTTCGTATCATCTGCACACTTTGAAATTGTACCCTGTATACTGAAGTCCAGGTCATTAATAGATATGGTATATATAATGTACCTGGGCCGTGAAACAATTGAGAACCACATTTACCAAGTCTGATTTTATAACATTTGGGTTTCCCCAGTTTGATTAATTGAAGCTTTTCATTAAATTAACTTTACTTATACTCTTCCGATCGCTTTGTCCTCCTCCTTTTGCCAGCCTGAGGGTCTGTAATATACCCCAACTGTTAGCTTGGATTATTTCATACTAGATATGTTTACCCAGAGTTTGTTCATTCTGTAGCTTTCCTCCTTTCACAGCATCACTTGGTTTACTGTTAAGATGTCCCCGGTGCATAGGGCTGCAACCTTTCCTGTGTGTACTTTGTCTTTTTTGAATGGTCAAAACCCCTTAATATTGCATTCACTTCCATCCTCAGTATTCAGGCAGGACTCTGATATTCCCACTACATCGAAGCTGTCTACTGCCCCAACAGCTTTCAGTTCGGCATCTTGTAGCATTCATATATGTGTCCATTTTAATATAGATTTACACCCTTTAAGTCCCCAAGTGTCTGGTTATTCCTAGTCTTCAGTTCATGATGCTTCTCTGGGCATGTGTCTATGCTCGCCTGTTAACTTGCCTTCTTCCCCAACATCCCATTGAACAATTAACTGTAACTGCTTTCCCTGTGCATCAGTTATCATCTTGGATTCCGTTTCCTTCCTGCCCTCTCCCCATCTATCTTCTTTAAACAATTCTTAACAGTTGCCCCAATGTTCTTCACAAGTCTCTCTATTCCTCCCTGGTTTGGGTGGAGCCAGTCCTTCCTGTACTAGTGCTCTGTTCTGAAACGGTTATCTATGAAGGCTGCATTACTGCTCTCACAACATGCCGTCAGCCACTTGTTAACATCGGCCATTTGTTTTGAACTCCCCATCCTTTCCAAAGACCAGGAGTAACGGAGCAAATACTGGCAGCCCCTTGCTTTGGGTTTGAATTTGTCGACAACGCTCACATTTGAAAGTCTAACTCACCGAGCTGCTGTAGCCTCATTCTGGAATGTTACAAAAGCCATACCAAGTGGTTTCTCATACACCTTTTCCTTCTCTTTTATGTATTCCTCTTTCAGTTTTTGTTCTAATTTAGTGTAATATTCCACTGCATTTTCCTGTAGGAAGAAAAAGATTCTCCATTACTATGGACAAGAGAATCGTAACTGAAAGAAGGGCTTTGGCAAATGCAGGGTTGCTGCCTTTGCATTACATACATTATTAAAGCTGCCAATTTGTAGAAAAATACTAACCGAGCAGTCTCCTCACTGCTCCCCCAGCCTACCAACATCAATTTACCTACACTAGTCAAGGGGTAAACAGATTGCAATATGTAAACACACTGCCATTTCACCTCAGAGATCCAGCATTATATCCAGTAGAGGCAGATAAATTCTCTCTCATAACTTTGAAGATCCTATGTGAATCTTCATCACATGCACAGACACACACACAGACACACACAGGGATAACTGGACAGATATGAGGTGTGTGAACTCTGGCCGTTTCTTCCTTTTTATAGTGACTCAGGCACAATCCCGGTTGGTACACGAACAATTCAGTGCCTTCAGGAAGGACTCCGCAAAAATAGCATATTTACAAAAGTAGTCACTGGTGCTGTCCAGGACTTCTCGTCATGCTTTTCATTGCAGCATTGGCCCATTAGCAACTCACAAATTTCAGATTCATTGAAAAATTCATCAAGCAATGGGAATCAGATCCCTTATTAAAATACACTGCACATACCTGCTCACAGCCTTTAACAACACAGCAGCACAGCTGACCGCAGGGCTTGGGATTAATCATAACTGGCGTTTCTTCTTTAGAATAGTAAATCCGACTACGCTCAGCTTTTCGCCTGGAATATATCATTTATACAAAAAATTTGCAAAGAGAAAACTGCACACACAACAGCATGATCTTTATCTAGTATGGACAGCAACTTCACCTTAACTAGGAAAACTAGCAACTTTAATCGTCACTTACTGACCTTCACTACACACTACAGTCAGATCCTCACTACACAACGCTTTGAAGTTCCTCTGCAGACACAGACGACGACCTTGGGACCACATGGCCTGCACATAAGGGTACTTGTGTAGAGGTTATAGTATTGGACTGGTAACCCAGAAGTCACAAGTTCAAATCCCACCATGGCAAGTTGTGAAAGTCATTTGTGTACCAGTACCAGGGGAAATGACCACAAAAGCTGTTGGCTCACTAGTGTCTTTCAAGGAAGGGAACTTGATATTTCTGGCCTAAGCCTACTTGTGACTCCTATCCCACACTTCTTGGCTGACTCTTGATGCCATCAGGGGAAACTAAGGATAGGCAACTAATGTCCATATCACAAGAACAAATTAAAAAAAACTTAAGCAAACAACCCATAAAATTGATCATGTTCCAGCAGGAAATCATTAGAATCTGGAGTTGTACCAAAAGATTAGAGAAGGGAATTTGTCTAAAATAAAAAGAGGGGTCTGGAAATTACAGGTGGCTGACTCCACTATCTGTCATGAGTAAAATGCTAGTGGCTATAAGAACATAAGAAATAGGAGCAGGAGTAGGCCATAAGGCTTCTCGAGCCTGCTCCGCCATTCAATAAGATCATGGCTGATCCGATCATAGACTCCGCTCCACTTCCCCTTATCGTTTAAGAAACTGTCTATTTTTGTCTTAAATTTATTTAATGTCCCAGCTTCCACAGCTCTCTGAGGCAGCGAATTCCACAGATTTACAACCCTCAGCAAATAAATTTCTCCTCATCTCAGTTCTAAATGGGCAGCCCCTTATCCTAAGATCACGGCCTCTAGTTCTAGTCTCCCCCACCAGTGGAAACATCTTCTCTGCATCCACCTTGTCAAGCCCCCTCATAATATTATATGTTTCAATAAGATCACCTCTCATTCTTCTGAATTCCAATGAGTAGAGACCCAACCTACTCAACCTTTCCTCATACGTCAACCCCCTCATCCCCGGAATCAACCTAATGAACCTTCTCTGAACTGCCTCCACAGCAAGTATATCCTTTCGTAAATATGGACACCAAAACTGCACGCAGTATTCCAGATGTGGCCCCTCACATATACTACGGCTATACTTTATATAGCTGTTGCAAAACTTCCCTGCTTTTATACTCCATCCTCTTCGCAATAAAGGCCAAGATCCTGAAGGGGACAGTGAAATATGGCTTTATGGGGAAAGGTCATGCTTGAAAAGCCTGCTTGAATTCTTTGAGGATGTAGTGGAGCTTGTGAATAACAAACTCTGTCATTGTTCATCTAGACTTCAGCAAGGCTTTTGATACAGTACCACATAGATGGCTAGTCCACAAGATAGGAAAGCACAGATTAGTGGGCAGTTCAAGTGGTTTGCAACTGACTGCATTATAGGAGATTGCTGGTGGTCATGGATGAAGCTGTGCTAAAGTGGTGTCAAGTCACTGGTGAGGTGCCCCAAAGACCAGTGTTGGGACCCCTGATACTGATGTTGGACATTATTGATTTTGAAATGGGGATCGAAACAAGACTCAACACCAAGGTGGAGACAGGGAGGAAGATGCAACAGTCAAGAGCAATCTGGTCAGCTAGAGGGATTTAGATAGATTTGAAAGTTGGACTGAAATGGCAAAGTAAATTCACTAAGTACAAAGTGACAAGACTAGGGAAGGAGAATGAACATTGGAATTAGAAACTAAAGGGTGTTAGTTTATAGGATAGAGTACAGAAAAATAATTTTTACATATTAAACAGGTTATTGAAGCTGTATGCTAGGTGTGCAGTGGTGATAAATCAGACAAATAGGACACAGGACTATATAGTGCATGAATGAGCGCACAAAACACAGGATTTGATATTGAACCTATACCTGGCATTGGTTTATCCGCGTCGAATTCTGATCATCTTATTACAGGACACTGGCACAGGAAAAAGTGCAAAGTGCTACTTGTCTGATCAGACAGCTAAGCTACGAGGAGAGATTACAGAAGTGGAGTCTACACTATAGAAGATCTTGTTGAGGTATTCAAAATTCTTAATGGCATCAACAAGTTGAATCTGGAGAAACTGTTTACCATGACCCGAGAATGACAACAAGGACACATGGGATGGAACTCAGAAGTGAGGAGGTGGAGTAGATAATTGCTTCACAGAGTCTGGTGAATGTTTCAAATGGTCTGTACAGGAAGATGATGAAGACCTTTAACATCAGTAATTTTAAAAGGAAGTTAGACAAGCATATGGAAAGAAAATTAAATAAGGGATATAGGTAGCGAACTAACTCTGCGATTGGTCAGATGAACTAAAATGGACATGTCTGGTCTGGTACATTCCTATGAAACAGAGTAGTGCTAAATATATTTTAGGAAAATAACCAGTTTTATAACATGTGGAGCAACAAAAACACCAAAAAATAAAATGAATAAAGCAATGAAGAAGCAGGATAGCCCACCACAAGAGAAAGAAGGTTTACTGACCTGTTTGCATCGAGACGCATCAACTTTGCCACATTATAGCAGAGTCTGGCTTCAAAAACAGTGCAGTCTTGGTAAGCTTCTCTGCAATGGACAGAGTGTCAGTTAATCTAACAAAGATCACGGTCTGATTTGAACCACGTTTTGTTTTAAAATTCAAACCTACTTAAGCTGTGCTTTCACCAGACTAAACTTTAACCTCTAGATCCATTAACTAATGTAAATCAATTCAGCTTCTCCATTAGACTTCAGTCTGTAATCACCCCCAGGTATCCATTAATCTATATATAAACCCCCTGAACCCCTCGATTAGATTCCAGTCTGTAATCACCCCCAGGTATCCATTATTCTATATATAAACTCCCTGAACCCCTCGATTAGATTCCAGTCTGTAATCACCCCCAGATATCCATTATTCTATATATAAACCCCCTGAACCCCTCGATTAGATTCCAGACTGTAATCATCCCCAGGTATCCATTATTCTATATATAAACGCCCTGAACCCCTCGATTAGATTCTAGCCTGTAATCACTCCCAGGTATCCATTATTCTATATATAAACCCCCTCGATTAGATTCTAGCCTGTAATCACTCCCAGGTATCCATTATTTTATTTATAAACCTCCTGAACCCCTCGATTAGATTCCAGTCTGTAATCATTCCCAGGTATCCATTATTCTATATATAAACCCCCTGAACCCGTCGATTAGATTCCAGTCTGTAATCACCCCCAGGTATCCATTATTCTATATATAAACCCCCTGAACCCCTCGATTAGATTCCAGCCTGTAATCACCCCCAGGTATCCATTATTCTATATATAAACCCCCTGAATCCCTCGATTAGATTCCAGCCTGTAATCACCCCCAGGTATCCATTATTCTATATATAAACCCCCTGAACCCCTCGATTAGATTCCAGCCTTCTACAGGTATCTAATTCTAAATCTATGCTAAGATTGAAACACTTTTGGGGGATTGGGGGCGGGGGGGGGGGGGGGAAAGTGACAAACCAAGATTACAGTAGAAAGGCTGGGTCATTCAAATGACATTTTATAAAAGGTCCAAATGAAATGCTATTAAAGATCAAAGCGGTGGGGATTCAGGGTAAATGACGTGAGTGGATGAGAAATTGGCTGAAAGGTAGATAACAGTGGATACCTTTTGGAGTTCTATGGGTGTGGAAGAGGGTGGGGAGAGAGAAAGAGAAGGAAGTGCCGAATGGAGTGATCATGAATTGTTGTTCTAATTTACATTGATAACTTGGATACAAAAACTCAATGCAAATTTGCAGATCATACCAAACTAGGAAGGGCAGTGTGTTCAAAGTAGGCAGCTTGGCAATTATTACGTTGAACTAAAGATTTGTGAGCAGAACAATGGCGGACAAGTATAAAGTGTTGAATGTAGGAATGAAAGCTGGCCAACAGATACTGAAATAGATACGGATGACGTTGAGTCCCAGGAGTCTTAGTAGACTTGGCACTCAATATGTCAAACCATTTCAGGCCAGCAATCAGATTGCTGGCCTATGTATACAATACAGTGTAGTCCAAGTCCGACAACATCATGCTTAAACTGTACAGTGCTCTGATTACACCTCGAGTACTGTGTACAGTTCTGATTACTGAGATATAGGGTAGATATTCGAGTACGAGAGGTTGTGCAAAGAGACAGTGGCTGATCCTTGAAGGTCCGAATTGTGAGGAAAGACTGCAGAAATTTAGCGTTTCAGCTTGGAAAGAAAGCATCTTAGAAAGGTATACAAGATAGTTAATGATATTGAAAAGGCAAGGTGCTGACTGGCATTTTACAACACTTCTCCTTAGAACTTATTCTTTCCTTTTCCCATCAAAGAACATCACTTCCATTATCAACAATGAGACAGCTGAAATTGTACTTACTGAAAGTGTTGTTTTATTTGATCTGGTTCAGCATATTTTGATAATCCATTTATAAATAAAGTGCGTTTTACCTACAATAGAAAAGGACACCATAAAAGATTTGCCAGATTTCTCATTTCAATAGCTTTGAACAGTAGCCTAGCCCACGCTTCCAACCACAGCAATGTGGTCTCTAATTTAGACGTGTAGTGGCTCACCATGAAAACAAGTTCCTCCTTTTATTGAGTGAATTAGTTCCCTGGAGTTTCCATAAAAATCACAACAACTCTCTGAGATCTCTGCTTTCTTCCAGCCTTCAGCTGCCTGGGCCCAAAGCTCTGGAATTCCCTCCCTAAACCTCTCCACCTCTCTCTCCCTCATTTAGTTGATCCGTAAAATCTACCTCTCCTGTCTTAATATCTCTTCATGCAGCTCGGTATTACATTTTGTTTGATTACATTCTTGAGAAGTGCCTTCAGATTTTTTACTACTTTAAAGGAGTTATATAAATGCAAGTTGTCATTGAGCAAAGGCAAAATGTACAGATCAGATCATTCCCTTGCTTATGGGGGAAGTAAGGAGGAAGGTCGAAAATAGGCTGGGCACAGATAACGGACGTTCTGGAGCAAATTGATTGCATAAGTGACAAAAAAATATCCAGACTCGAATTGTGGCTCATATTTATGTGCACTTATTTTTAAATATTAAAAAAGGTACAGCAGATCAGGTAGAAACCAAACATTGTAACTTCTGCTTATTATGTTCAAATATGTCAACTGTTTGAATTAGCAATTCCGAATTTAAGGCTATTTATTGCACAATGCCCTGATTAACACAGGAACAGTTTACACACGGGGTCAGGACTCAATACTTCTCCACAAATTCTTTGAAGTGATTGAGAATAGTGTATGGGATGCCACTCATGCCGAGTTAGGCACCAGGCCCCATCCCCTAAACACGCACATCTCAATCACCAATAAACTATTTATAGGCAGCTACTTCCTCCGTCCTCAACAATTTATGCCTAATGTCCTTCCTGTAGGATGTATATTAAACCATAATTCGTACTTTCAGGCGGTCCCTGCTACCAACTAAATCCCACTCAAGAAATTTCCCATCTGCGTTTCCACAGATTATGCGTTACACAACTTCCATCTGCACCATCTCACTATCTAAAATGATCATTCCTAACCTACATCCCCAACCCATAATCAGCTCCTCCCATCATACATCAATCAAACCCATCATTACCCCTCCACTCCTGTCCCAACAAAACCAATATGCACTGTTGCTCGAAACTAATTTGTCCCATATCCTTGATGCATGGATGACCTTTTCTTGCTTCCTCTAAATAGTACAATGTCAAACTCGGATGAATTTATCATTTCTTCTGCTCTTTATTGACATATTTTGGTTTCATCGGGGCCGAAATTGCCTACCAACGGAAACGAGGCGCACCTACTGTTTTCGATGCATTGAGGCGGCCTAAAGGTTAAAATTCAGCACTTCGGGATTTTTTTTCAAGCGGGGCGGAAGTGGCCCCAACATGGGAGTGGTGCGGAGTGGCCGTCAATAGAAGGGCGGAAGTGGGGGGCGGGGCGCTGTAGTCATACTGATGATGTAATTGCGCTGGCGCTTCACAACGTCTCTCCATCAGTTAAAGGGGAGAGTCGCTGCGAACTCAGCAGCCACTTTAGTGGCAAACACTGGGCCACCAGGGAGGGTTTCAGCCTGGCCAGCGGCCTAGCACCACGACCATAATTGTCAGACCGATCCAGCAGTTGGCCGGCAAAAAAAAAACAACAAAAAAAACAAGGGGCAGTAGGCCCTCCCCTTTAAAATGGTGGCCCCTCCGCGGAGAGTCGGTGGCCATTCCGCTCCGACCAGTGGCCGCCGCTTTCAGGCAGCTAGAGGCCTCATCAGAAGTGGCAATTTAGGCCCCATCATCTCTGTAAATCTGTTCCAGCTCCAACATTATCTGTGACACAAAACCAATCAAGCAACACCTGAATCTCTTGTACACCACAGTGGCACCAATTGCTGCATTTAGTTTGGTTTAAAGTCTATTTTCCAGATTAATCTCTGAAGTATCTTGCGGTTTTATGAAAGGGAAATCGTGTTTGACAAGTGACTAGTGGGGTACCGCAAGGTTCTGTGCTGGGGCCCCAGCTGTTTACAGTGTACATTAATGATTTAGACAAGGGGATTAAATGTAGTATCTCCAAATTTGCGGATGACACTAAGTTGGGTGGCAGTGTGAGCTGCGAGGAGGATGCTATGAGGCTGCAGAGTGACTTGGATAGGTTAGGTGAGTGGGCAAATACATGGCAGATGAAGTATAATGTAGATAAATGTGAGGTTATCCACTTTGGTGGTAAAAACAGAGACAGACTATTATCTGAATGGTGACAGATTAGGAAAAAGGGAGGTGCAACGAGATCTGGGTGTCATGGTACATCAGTCATTGAAAGTTGGCATGCAGGTACAGCAGGTGGTTAAGAAAGCAAATGGCATGTTGGCCTTTATAGCAAGGGGATTTGAGTACAGGGGCAGGGAGGTGTTACTACAGTTGTACAGGGCCTTGGTGAGGCCACACCTGGAGTATTGTGCACAGTTTTGGTCTCCTAACTTGAGGAAGGACATTCTTGCTATTGAGGGAGTGCAACAAAGGTTCACCAGACTGATTCCCGGGATGGTGGGACTGACATATCAAGAAAGACTGGATCAACTGGGCTTGTATTCACTGGAGTTCAGAAGAATGAGAGGGGATCTCATAGAAACGTTTAAAATTCTGATGGGTTTAGACAGGTTAGATGCAGGAAGAATGTTCCCAATGTTGGGGAAGTCCAGAACCAGGGGTCACAGTATAAGGATAAGGGGTAAGCTATTTAGAACCAAGATGAGGAGAAACTTCTTCACCCAGAGATTGGTGAACCTGTGGAATTCTCTACCACAGAAAGTTGTTGAGCCCAATTCACTAAATATATTCAAAAAGGAGTTAGAGGTCGTCCTTACTACTGGGGGATCAAGGGGTATGGTGAGAAAGCAGGAATGGGGTACTGAAGTTGCATGTTCAGCCATGAACTCATTGAATGGTGGTGCAGGCTCGAAGGGCCGAATGGCCTACTCCTGCACCTATTTTCTATGTTTCTATTAGAGTTCCTTGAGGATGTAACGAGAAGGGAAGATAAAGGGGAATAGTGGATGTGGTGTATTTGAATTTCCAGAAGGCATTCGATAAGGTGGCACATAAAAGGTTACTTCGCAAGAGAATAGCTCACAGTGTTGGGGTAATATATTAGCATGGATGGAGTATTGGCGAGCTCACAGAAAACAGAGTCGGGATAAATGGATCATTTTCAGGTTGGGAAACCAACGACTGGGGTGCCACAGGGATCAGTGCTGGGGCCTCAACTATTTACAATCTATATTAATGATTTGGATGAAGGGACTGAGTGTACTGTAGCCAAATTTGCTGATGATACAAAGATAGGTGGGAAAGCAAGTTGTGAGCAGGACACAAAGAATCTGCAAAGTTGATATAGAAAGGTTGAGTGAGTGAGCAAAAATCTGGCAGATGGAGTATAATGTGTGAAAATGTGAGATTCTCCACTTTGGTAGGAAGAATAAAAATGCAAATTAGTTAAATGGAGAGAGACTACAAAATGCTGCGGTACAGAGGGATCTAGGGGTCTTTGTACATGAAACACAAAGTTAGCATGGAGTATAAATGTTGGGAGGTTTTGCTACAACTGTACAGGGCATTGGTCTCCGTATTTAAGGAGGGATGTACTTGCATTGGAGGCAGTTCAGAGAAGGTTCACTAGGTTGATTCCAGAGATGAAAGGGGTTATCTTCTGAAGAAAGGTTGAGCAGGTTGGGCCTATACTCATTGGAGTTTAGAAGAATGAGAGGTGATCTTATTGAAACATGCAAGATTCTAAGGGGGCTTGACAGGGTAGATGCAGAGAGGATATTTCCTCTCGTGAGGAATCTAGAACTCGGGGGCATAGGTTCAGAATAAGGGGTCACCCATTTAAAAAGAGTGATTTCTTCTCAGTGTTGTGAATCTATGGAATTCTCTGCCCCAGAGAGCTGTGGAGGCTGGGTCATTGAATATATTTAAAGGTGGAGATAGCCAGATTTTTGAATGACGAGTTATGGGGAGCAGGCAGGAAAGTGTTGTTGAGGCAAAGATCAGATCAGCCATGATCTTATTGAATGGCGGAGCAGGCTCGAGGGGCCAAATGGCCTACTCCTGATCCTCCTAATTATGTTATGTATTAAATATAGATAATATTCCACGTCTCACAAACTGTTTATTTTCACCAACGTTGCACCTTCTATGCTTATTTGGTCTGTATTGTTTCCATGTGGAGTAGTACTATATTGCTCTTTTCCATCTTTTCCCACATTAACACTCAGCCTTCATCTTTCAAAACGTTGAACTTCACACTTTTACTGCTTAAATTAAAAACAAAAATGGAAATTTACTGCAAGATGTCTAACCCTAAATTAGAAGGGAATTATTTCAGACTATAGCAGCAACTCCAAGAAGCAGAGCAGCATTTGTCGAGATCTTGGAGCAGGTAGCCTGCCTGCTCGTGCAGGTAGCGTGTGACAATTAGTGTGGGAAAAATGGAGAGATTGTGAGGAAAAAAAACTAAAAAGGGAGAGAAGATAAATAACAGGAAAAGAATGGGATACACTCTTCAAGACCAACAGGAATGGCCAACACATTGATGTATCGGGGAAGTCTTCTTCTGAAAGCACAGGGGACAAGTTCGACAAGTACTGGCAGCCCTCCAGCACCATGCCCATTTTTCGTTTCGGAGCCCAGACAGTGAGTTTTGGCAGATTCTCTGACCACATCTTTGCCCATCCATATCCCTGGTTTGTACTAACAGCACAAAACAGGGATTGAACTGGGTTGTCATAGCTTGCACTGCTCAATTCCACAATAGATACTGAAGGAAACATCACAGCTAGTTGATTTGTTACAGCAGCAGAGAAATCCAATAGATCTTTCTTTATACATAAGAACATATGAAATAGGAGCAGTAGGAGGCCATTTGACCCCTGAGCATACTTCGCCATTCAGTAAGATCATGGCTGATCTGATCATGGACTCAGCTCCACTTCCCTGCCCGCTCCCCATAACCCTTTACTCCCTTATTGCTCAAAAATCTGCCTATCTTTGCCTTAAATATATTCAGTGACCCAGCCTCCACAGCTCTCTGGGGCAGAGAATTCCACCGATTTACAACCCTCAGAAGAAATTCCTCCTCATCTCAGTTTTAAATGGGCGGCCCCTTATTCTAAGACTATGTCCCCCAGTTTTAGTTTCCCCGAGTGGAAATATCCTCTCTGCATCCATCTTGTCGAGTTCCCCTCAATATCTTGTATGTTTTAATATAGTACCAAGACACACACTAACTGTAGAAGTTAACATATGCAGACGCAGCATACAATTCCAGCCATTGTGCAATTGATTTAACGGTGAAACTAATAATGCGACCAGTAGATGGAATCAGAGAATCTTCAGATCTCAGTCAATCGGCTAATAACGACAACTGTTGGAGACTGAAGTCTGGTTGAGCTCAGTGCAAGAGTACAATGGATTAAATAATATTTTATTTTAATACTTACCAAATCATCTTCTCTGTAGTGCATCTTTGATGTATGTCGCCTCATGCTATAGACTGTGAGAAGCAGATACAGGAAAGAAAAGGCCGTATGGAGCCACAGCAGGTCATTCCTGTTTTAAAATGGAAAAAGGTTACAGGCCTGACTCAAACAATTATATTTGCATATAAAGAGTGCCATACAGATAATGCCCCAAAATTCCATCCAAATCTCAAAAAAGATCCATGATCCCTGTACAAGATGAGGATCAATATTACAAAGCTTCTCCATCTAAATCCACACCTTCACATCAGCTAGCATTCACCAATATTTTTCGCTTAATTTCAACGAGCAGACCTCTATCTGCAATTGCTCTGATCTTTCTGCTTAGATATTTAAGTGGCTGCCTTTCCCTCCCAACATCAGTCTTGGCTCCTGCTGCCAACTTTACATTTCTTTGATCCATTCTTACCCTGCTGGGCTGTCTGATTTTAAATCAGCAGTAGGAATTTGGACTAAAATAGGTGGCTGGGAGCGAGAGTTGCCATTTTATTGATCACAGTGATGGAGGAGGAGCAGCAATAACAGCTGATAGAAGTGCACTAGTACTGTGCTCCGATCGGGATGGAGGAGCGGTGAGAGATCGTGACTGAGATTCGACGAGTAATTGCGGTGAATGTTTTGTGGTGGAGGAGCGGCTAGAGATTGTGACGGAGAAGTGGTAAGAGATTGTGCCAGAGCAGCAGCGAGAGATTATGGCGGAGGTGCAGCAAGTGGGGGTTCGGGGCCCAGAAGAGCAGAGGGCCCAGGGGCAGCACGGACCAGCCCACACTGCGATATGTGCGTGCACCAGAGCAGGTCTCCAGTCATCCTGGTTAACCCTCGCCACTGAATAAAGGCCTACTCTGTCAAGCCTGTGTGGTGGCTGATGTGTAACAGTCACCCCACGTTAAAAAAAATCCACGCACAGGAATCTTCCACCCCTGGAGTTCTGGAACGTCGGATCCTTCATTGAAACATCTGGGAATTCATCCCTTTTGGTGTGGAAGCAAGTCATCCTCGTTCCAGGGACCGCGTATGATAATAGAGTACTGTGCTGCCACTAGGTCCACTTACTTTGATGGATCATATTGTTAAGAGGCGAGTCTGAAGGGAGGATATGACTCCTGTGTAAGGAGACACCCTCTCCCCACTTCGCAAACAAAGACAAATGTCTGGCCTTTTCCCCATCAATACAGCATAATAATTCTCAGATAGAACTGGCCAAATCTGACTGCGTCCTTCAGGGATTTCAGTGGCATAGAAGGTTTGCCCTTCCCTTGCATTAATATGCCTCATTTTAAGAAGCACAAAAGTTTCAAAGAGGAAACATATATACCCTTACCACTGCCTGGTGAGGATGGTAGAATAGAGAACTCAGGTTGCTTTCATCCATTACCATGCAAACTAGATTTTTTCTTAATTCATTCACGGGATGTGAACATCGCTGACAAGTCCAGCATTTATTGCCAATCCCCAATTGCCCTCGAGAAGCTGCAATCCTTGTGGTGAAGGTACTCTTACATTGCTGACTTTGTTGTAGTGGTATGATACAACCGAGTGGCTTGCTATGGCATTCCAGGGGGCAGTTAAGAGTCTCGAGTGATATACAGGCCAGACCAGGTAAGGACGGCAGATTTCCTTCCTTAAAAGGACATTAGTGAACCAGATGGGTTTTTCTGACAATCCGGTAGTTTCATAGTTTAACCATTACTAATGCTAGCTTTTTCATTCCAAATGTATTTAATTAACTGAATTTAAATTCCCCAGCTGCTGTGGCAGGATTTGAACTCACGTCTCTGGATTATTAGTCCAGGAACACAACCTCTACGCCATCGTACCCAGTGTACTGGTAGATGGAGGGGTGGACTGGTAGAAACCTTGGAGCAAGATGTTTGGCCATCACCTCAGATATAAAGTAGTGTGTGAGCTTCCTCAATGGTACAAGAGGTCAAAAAGCATACTGTGGATTTGCACAACAGCCATCATCATCATCATCATCATAGGCAGTCCCTCGGAATCGAGGAAGACTTGCTTCCACTCTTAACATGAGTTCTTAGGTGGCTGTACAGTCCAATACGAGAACCACAGTCTCTGTCACAGGTGGGACAGATAGTCGTTGAGGGAAGGGGTGGGTGGAGCTGGTTTTCCGCATGCTCTTTTCGCTGCCCGAGCTTGATTTCTGCATTCTCTCGGTGATGAGACTCGAGGAGCTCAGCACCCACTAGGATACACTTCCTCCACTTTGGACGGTCTTTGGCCAGGGACTCCCAGTTGTCAGTGGAGATGTTGCACTTTATCAGGGAGGCTTTGGAGGGTGCCCTTGTAAGGTTTCCACTGCCCACCTTTGGCTCATTTGCCATGGAGGAGTTCCAGACCAGTAAAGTACTCTGGGTCAATCCCTGGCATTTATTGAATTAGTTGATCCCAGACATGGCAGTGATGAGACATTGCAGACACCTCAAGATCCCTAGGTCACAAATGGGAAGGGGGTGGAGAAAAGAAGCAAATCAGGGCTCCGACTTCTAATCATTATTTGTCGATTCCTGTTGGAAAGTGCATGTGTTGATAATGGCACTGGGTGAAGGATCAGGATCAACTGAAGCTCTCGGACAATCAAACAGTCTGGCAAGAACTCAAGTTGAATGGCTACTTGGGTGCAGTACCAGAGCGCTTAGGGCACCCCTGGAATTGAACCCTACTACCAATCACTACCTCCTTGAACTACAACACACTCTTGGATCTAATGGGAACCATTATTCGGTTTATGATGCATACCCAGAATTCAGGTTTGCTATTGTTGTCCGGCCAAAGCTGTATGCATTATTTTCTGAAAGAGAGAGAATATTCACTTAGTGTTGCAATTTAAAAACTATATTCAGGCATGTAAACTCCCTGCACATACCTTGAAAGACAAAAAGTCACAAGTAGATCTACCACAGTAGAAAATCCTGACAATAAGCAGGTCTGGCAGAATCTGACAGACAAGTTAATATTTCGAGCATGTCCTCCATCTCAAGATAACGCTTCAGACATTGACTGTTCATCAATTTTGCCATCGTGACCAGTCTGCCATGTGGGACCTTATCAAAAGCTTTGCTAAAATTCATATACACTACATCAAACACACTGCCCTCATCGACCCTCCTGGTTACCTCCTCGAAAAATTCAATCAGGTTAGTTAAACACAATCTCCCCTTAACAAATCCATGCGGACAGTCCCCGATTAATCCTTGCCTTTCTAAATGTAGATTTAGCCTGTCCTTCAGGATTTTTTCCAATTAATTTTCCCACCACTGAGGTAAGGCTGACAGGCCTGTAATTACTCGGCTTATCCCTTTCTCCCTTCTTAAACAAGAGTACCACATTAGCAGCCCTCCAGCGCCATCCCTAAATCCAAAGAGGATTGGAAAATGATGGTCAAGGCCTCTGCTATTTCCTCTTTTGCTCATGGGGACTTATCCACTTTCAAAGCTGCTAAACCCCCTAATACCTCTTCTCTCACTGTTTATTTCATCCAGAATTTTACACTCCTCCTCGATAGCAGTATCTGCATTGCCCCTTTCTTGTGAAAACAGACGCAATGTATTCATTAAGAACCATACCAACATCTGCCGACTCTTGGCTGCTCTAGATCTGGAACAAACCACACCCTTCAAAACCCAAGCCTTCTGAATCTCGATTAGGTCCATTTCAGATCTGGTTTTTCAGACAAAGACAACCCTCCCACCAATTAAGGTAAAACAGGAATTCGGCCCCAAATCCCTTAAGTCACCAATACCTTACAGTCAAAGAAAGAGAAGAACATTTAAATGAAGTCTGTTCTCATTCGCCTCATTTTAATTATTACAAGATGATTTCTCAAGGCTTTTTAAGTGAGGAAAAATTGGCAGAAAATATAGTTGGTTAAAATGACTAAGACCAGTGGGTTTCAGTGTTTAAGCTTTCAATGCCCATTGGGGATCGACAGTCCATCCTTTATTTAAAAACACTCTAATGTGTTTCCCACTGTTTAATTTAGTTTCCTTCTTCCTCGCAGTCAGCTGAGGTCGGGATAAATTACATCCAAGAAGCTGGACTGGCAAACGGATTTCTTGGCTACTTTCAGCCAGAAGCGTACATGACAAGCCCAGTGATGATTCATCCTGAGTTGTTCGCTTGCCCCGCTCCCAACGTATTCACCAGTGAAAGCAAAATGCCTTCCATTATGTACCTTCCAGATACTGCGGCAGAGATTAGCTCGGCGAAGTTGGAGTGGGGAGAATGAAGTGAACCTACGCTTCTCTGCTTTGACTGGTGATACAGCGTTCAGTGTCGCCTTGTTGACTTGGACAGAATACCCTTAAAATCAGGTGTTACTTCAAGAAAAAACCTGGGTGCACCAGTGAAGCTGGAGGGGCAGGAACTCGACATTACATTCTCCTCCAGCAGCAGGGCGCTAACAAAATGAAACAGTGAAAAGCTGCAAAGGAATATGCAGCACAATTGAAGGGAAAACATAATGGCCCTGAAATCCCGGTTCTGGGCATCACACGGGGGTCTCCTGAACAGAAGAGAAAAGATACGCACTTATCATTTGCTCGGGCGCCCACCAGCGATAGCGGCTTTAGGCCGCTTCTGCATGCGCATCGGAGCGTATGCACGTTTGAACGTACAAAGAGCTGGAGTCACATGGGCCTTCAGTTTATTCCTTTTTAAGAGAGTGTTTTTAAATAAAGGATGGACTGTCGATCCCCCGTGGGGATGAAAGCTTAAACACTGAAACCCACTGGTCTTAGTCATTTTAACCAACTATATTTTCTGCCAATTTTTCCTCACTTAAAAAGCCTCGAGAAATCATCTTGTAATAATTAAAACGAGGCGAATGAGAGCAGACTTCATTTTAATGTTCTTCCCTTTCTCTGACTGCAAGGTATTGGTGACTTAAGGTAAAATATTCTCATTTATAATAATGGGAACTCCGCAAGGAGGAGTTTTCATTATTATGAATGAGACACCCACTCCTTCCAAACACCTAAACACAAATTTTTTTTTTTTTTTAAAAACACCCCACATATTTAACATTAATTTAAATCAAAGTTAATAAGTGTGTTAGAAAAAAATATATTTCCCCGATTTTTAAAAAAGGTTTTGTAATTAAGGTTTAAAATAAAGTTACCTTCATGGGCAGGGTTTTTAAAACATAAAAGTGTGTTAAATTGTGTTTTTTATATGTTTTAAAACTCTTACGCTGCTAAAGGTAGGCTATGCATCTGCTTTTACCAAGCGTAAGAGTTTTAAGAACATTTGCTGGACAAGAGATGGGCAAATAGCGCAATCTCGCCCATGCGAATGTCCTTCTCCCCAAGACGCATTGGATCCATCAAGCCAGAACTTGACAGATTGGAAGCGGCAGTTTTTGGCACATGTGCATCGCGGGCCGAAAACCAGCTTTTGCGATGCCTCCCCAGGTCCGTACACACTCCGTATGGACCTTGTGAGGTCGGAATTTCAGCGACCCTGACAGCGAAGATAAAATTAACTGCAAATGCTGGAAATCTGAAACAGCATAAAATGCTGGAAACAAAAGGTCAGTCTGCACTTGCAAAGAGAAAGTCACGGTTAGCCACAAGAGCACACATCCAACATGTTAACTGACCGGTCTTCTCTTTACAGATGCCGATGACCCCACTGTGCATTTCCAGTATTTTGTTTTTATGCTAATCTGAAGTGATAGCACAGTAGAAATGTCCGGATTTACATGATAAGCCCACACTGATAGCATCTGAATTCTCATACCTTTTACAGGGCTGTCTCTGGAGCTTATGTTCAAATATGCCACACAAACAGATCCCACTTTTGTTACATTCTCCTCTATTATTTCTTCACACAATATACTTATTCTCCAGAGATGATGGCTTATGAAAAGTGGCCATCTTTTATATCACACTAACAGACCGAGCAGTACTCCACACAGGCATCAGTCTGTTACGTTCAACAGCTGATCAGTCATAGCTGCCATTTCTTTTGGCTGTACCTGTTGTTTTTAAAACGAGGTAAAGGGGCAAAAAAAGGGGAAAGAAGCAATTCATTGGTCATGGCTAGATGAAGTGCGTAGCTGGGACTGGAAACACCCCATCACATACAAGTGCACCTCACCTCGACAACATTCTTCGTCAGGCCAAAAGCACCTGTAGGGAGGGCGCTCAGTCTCCATGCAGCGCCTCTCCACAGTTGCATCGTCCAAAAAAAGATTGAGGGACAAACGGGTTTACATTGTTTTGGGTGTGATTTCTTTGTTTGTGCTGTAGAAATTGAAGTTACAAAGCTGCATGACTGAGCACAGGAACAGACTAAGAAAAATGATTAAAAATTCTCAGCAACATGTCAACATTCAGCGAGGCTGACCATCTCTGAAAAGCAAGGCTCACCAAGCAGATCTCCCGAGAAGTTTACGGGCAACACTATACCCACAGACAGAACGCCGATGACGACCAGGAGTCCGACGATGTGACGCTGGAAGGACAAGTAATGGACGGCATCCTCACCACATTTCTCTCTGATCTCTTCATCCCTGAACAAAGTGCAAATGAACACAGGTCAGGGGCTCAGTCTGTGAGCTGAAATCAAAACGCTTGTGGTTTGGAAAGGGGTCATGGGCCGACGCCAATCACTGCCATCCTAAGTACTTTAGAGACCGAGCGAGAGAGCTGGGGAAAATCGGTGGGTCATCCCAGGCTGCTCTTGACGATCACGAATATGATATAATTGGCATCATGAGAGACATGGCTCCAGGGTGACCAAGGCTGGGAACTCAACATCCAGGAAGGATAGACAGAAAGGAAAAGGAGGTGGAGTAGCATTGCTGGTTAAAGAGGAAATTAATACAATAGTAAGGAGGGACATTAGCTTGGATGATGTGGAATCTATATGGGTGGAGCTGCAGAATATCAAAGAGCAGAAAACACTAGTGGGAGTTGTGTACAGACCACCAAACAGTAGTAGTGAAGTTGGGGACAGCGTCAAACAAGAAATTAGGGATGCGTGCAATAAAGGTACAGCAGTTATCATGGGCGACTTTAATCCACATATACATTGGGCAAACCAAACTGGTAGCAATATGGTGGAGGAGGATTTCCTGGAGTGTATAAGGGATGGTTTTCTAGACCAATATGTCGAGGAACCAACTAGAGGGCTGGCCATTCTAGACTGGGTGATGTGCAATGAGAAAGGACTAATTAGCAATCTTGTTGCGCGAGGCCCCTTGGGGAAGAGAGTGACCATAATATGGTAGAATTCTTTATTAAGATGGAGAGTGACACAGTTAATTCAGAGACTAGGGTCCTGAACTTAAGGAAAGGTAACTTCGATGGTATGAGATGTGAATTGGCTAGAATAGACTGGCGAATGATACATAAAGGGTTGACAGTGAATAGGCAATGGCAAACATTTAAAGATCACATGGATGAACTTCAACAATTGTACATCCCTGTCTGAAGTAAAAATAAAACTGGGAAGGTGGCTCAACCATGGCTAACAAGGGAAATGAAAGATAGTGTTAAATCCAAGGAAGAGGCATATAAATTGGCCAGAAAATCAGCAAACCTGAGGACTGGGAGAATTTTATAATACAGCAGAGGAGGACAAAGGGTTAAATTAGGAGGGGGAAATAGAGTATGAGAGGAAGCTTGCTGGGAACATAAAAACTGACTGCAAAAACTTCTATAGATATGTGAAGAGAAAAAGATTAGTGAAGACAAACGTAGGTCCCTTGCAGTCAGATTCAGGTGAATTTATAATGGGGAACAAAGAAATAGCAGCCAGTTGAACAAATACTTTGGTTCTGTCTGCATGAAGGAAGACACAAATAACCTTCCGGAAAAACTAGGGGACCGAGGGTCTAGTGAGAAGGAGGAACTGAAGGAAATCATGTTAGGGAAATTGATGGGATTGAAGGCTGATAAATCCCCAGGGTCTGATAGTCTGCATCCCAGAGTACTTAAGGGAGTGGCCATAGAAATAATGGATGCATTGGTGATCATTTTCCAACAGTCTATCGACTCTGGATCAGTTCCTATGTACTGGAGGGTAGCTAATGTAACACCACTTTTTAAAAAAGGGAGAGAAAACAGGCAATTATAGACCGGTTAGCCTGACATCAGTAGTGGGGAAAATGTTGGAATCAATTATTAAAGATGCAATAGCAGCGCATTTGGAAAGCAGTGACAGGATCGGTCCAAGTCAGCAAGGATTTATGAAAGGGAAATCATGCTTGACAAATCTTCTAGAATTTTTTTGAGGATGTAACTAGTAGAGTGGACAAGGGATGTGGTGTATTTGGACTTTCAAAAGGCTTTTGACAAGGTCCCACACAAGAGATTGGTGGGCAAAATTAAAGCACATGTTATTGGGGGTAATGTACTGATGTGGATAGAGAACTGGTTGGCAGACAGGAAGCAGAAAGTCAGGATAAATGGGTCCTTTTCAGAATGGCAGGCAGTGATGCAGGGTTCCATGCTGGGACCCCAGCTATTTGCAATATACATCAATGATTTAGATGAAGGAATCGCGTGTAATATCTCCAAGTTTGCAGATGACACTAAGCTGGGTGGCGGTGTGAACTGTGAGGAAGATGCTAAGAGGCTGCAGGGTGACTTGGACAGGTTAGGTGAGTGGGCAAATGCATGGCAGATGCAGTATAATGTGGATAAATGAGGGGTTATCCACTTTGGTGGCAAAAACAGAAAGGCAGATTATCTGAATGGTGGCAGATTAAAAAGGGGAGGTGTAACGAGACCTGGGTGTCATGGTACATCAGTCATTGAAAGTTGGCATGCAGGTACAGAAGGCAGTGAAGGCGGCAAATGGTATGTTGGCCTTCACAGCTAGGGGATTTGAGTATAGGAGCAGGGAGGTCTTACTGCAGTTGTACAGGGCCTTGGTGAGGCCTCACCTGGAATTTTGTGTTCAGTTTTGGCCTCCTAATCTGAGGAGGGACGTTCTTGCTATTGAGTGCAGCGCAGCGAAGGTTCACCAGACTGATTCCCGGGATGGCAGGACTGATGTATAAGGAGAGACTGGATCAACTGGGCCTTTATTCACTGGAGTTTAGAAGGATGAGAGGGGATCTCACAGAAACATATAAAATTCTGACGGGACTGGACAGGTTAGATGCAGGAAGAATGTTCCCGATGTTGGGGAAGTCCAGAACCAGGGGTCACAGTCTAAGGATAAGGGATAAGTCATTTAGGACTGAAATAAGGAGAAACTTCTTCACTCACCTCAGAGAGTTGTTAACCTGTGGAATTCCCTACCGCAGAGATTTGTTGAGGCCAGTTCATTGGATATATTCAAGAGGGAGTTAGATATGGCCCTTACGGCTAAAGGGATCAAGGGGTATGGAGAGAAAGCAGGAAAGGGGTACTGAGGGAATGATCAGCCATGATCTTATTGAATGGTGGTGCAGGCTCGAATGGCCTACTCCTGCACCTATTTTCTACGTTTCTATGTTTTTCC
This sequence comes from Pristiophorus japonicus, assembly GCF_044704955.1. Classification (NCBI taxonomy): domain Eukaryota; kingdom Metazoa; phylum Chordata; class Chondrichthyes; family Pristiophoridae; genus Pristiophorus; species Pristiophorus japonicus. Next base: position 222,491,715 of record NC_091983.1, read on the forward strand.
TAGGACATGGCTTTAGAGCAACACTAGCAGGGGATCAGTAGCTTGGTTGGGGAAAAAAAGTACCTGAAAAAGAGTGGCTGTGAATCATGAGGAGTAAATGGTGTCTGAGAGCTGAAATGTAAATGCCAGGTATGCACTGGGGGAGATTGCAGTAGAGGGTAAAAAAATGTACAACACATCAAGTTATATATTTTTTAAAAAATCAAAGGAAGCTGCACACCTCGCTTGTGACTTTGCTAGTTAAGCAATCATCTTCAATTTCAAATCAAATATTTAATTCAATAACTTCATTATCTACCACTTAACATTGAGTTATGTGGCTGCTCTGATGAATTGCAGTTTAAAAAAGCTCCACTGGAAACAGTTTATTCTGATTTATAGACTACTGTTGAATGTGACCGACAGCAATTGATTAGATACTGCAGGAGGCACAAGCACACAAGAAATAGGAGGAGTAGGCCATTCAGCCCCTCGATCCTGCTCCGCCATTCAATGAGATCATGGCTGATCTTCTACCTCAACTCCACTTGTCTGCACTATCCCCATATCCCTTGATTCCCTTAATATCCAAATATCTCTATCTCGGTCTTGAATATACTCAGAGACTGAACCTTCACAGCCCTCTGGGGGTAGATAATTCCAAAGTTCACAACCCTCTGAGTGAAGAAATGTTGCCTCATCTCAGTCCTAAATGGCCGACCCCTTATTCCGAGTCTGTGACCCCTGGTTCTATACTCCCCAACCAGGGGAAACATCCTCCCTGCATCTACAGGGATACAGATAGGTTAAGTGAGTGGGCAAAAATTTGGCAGATGGAGTATAATGTGGGAAAATGAGGGGTTATCCACTTTGGTAGGAAAAATAAAAAAGCAAAATTATTTAAATGGGGAGAGATTATAAAATGCTGCGGTACAGAGGGATCTGGGGGTCCTTGTACATGAAACACAAACCGTTAGTATGCAGGTACAGCAAGTAATTAGGAAGGCAAATGGAACGTTGGCCTTTATTGCAAGGGGGATGGAGTATAAAAGTAGGGAAGTCCTGCTACAACTGTACAGGGTATTGGTGAGTACCTGGAGTACTGCTTACAGTTTTGGTCTCCATATATAAGGAGGGATATACTTGCAATGGAGGCAGTTCATAGAAGGTTCCCTAGGTTGATTCCTGAGATGAAGGGATTGTCTTATGAAGAAAGGTTGAGCAGGTTGGGCCTATACTCATTAGCGTTTAGGAGAATGAGAGGTGACCTTATTGAAACATGTAAGATTCTGAGGGGGTTTGGCAGAGTAGATGCAGAGAGGATGTTTCCTCTTGTAGTGGAATCTAGAACTAGGGGGCATAGTTTCAGAATAAGAGGCCTCCGATTTAAAATGGAAGTGAGGAGGAATGTCTTCTCTTAGAGGGTCATGAATCTTTGGAATTCTCTACCCGAGAGCGCTGTGGAGGCTGGTTCATTGAATATATTTAAGGCGGAAAGAGACAGATTTTTGAACGATAAGGGAGTCGAGGATTAAGGGGAGCAGGTGGGGAAGTGGAGTTGAGTCCATGATCAGATCAGCCATGATCTTATTGAAAGGCGGAGCAGGGTGCATAAGAAATAGGAGCAGGAGTAGGCCAATGGCCTTATCCTACTTCTTATGTACCCTGTCAAGCCCGGTAAGACTTTTCTATGTTTTAATGAGATCACCTCTCATTCTTCTAAACTCTAACAGACCTAGTCTACTCAAATATATAATTGCAGAGATTTTATAATGATAAAAGGGTCTGATAGTTCTAACAGAGAAGCTATTTTCTCTGGTGGGGGAATCCAGAACAGGGAGGAGTCATGATTTTAAAATTAGAGCAATGTCATTCAGGAGTGAAATCAGGAAGCACTTTTCCAAAGAAAGGGTAACGGAAGTGTGGAGCTCGATCCCCCAAAAGGCTGTGGATGCTGGGACAACTGGAGCGTTCAAGACGGAGAATGACAAAACTTTTATTAGGGAAGGGCGTCATGGGATATGAATTAAAGGCAGGCAAATGAAGTTTGAGGTACAGATCAGCTGTGATCGAATAATGACGAAAAAGACTCGAGGGGCTGAATGGACGACTGCTGTTCCTAAAGAATTACACGTTCAAATAACAGTACACCATTAGAGAGATGCAGATCTGAAGTTTGCTGCAAGCCAGTTATGTAGGACCGGGAAAAAACAGCCAGATTAATTTGGAAAGCAAAGATAGTGGTCCTGCTTTTAGCTATAGGGGTCGGACGTCCTGGGCTACCATGGTTTTCAGGCATCACGCCCCACACCCCTCAACTTCTCAAATCTCTTAATCTTTGGCCTTCCGCACTGCTTTTAAAACCCACTATACTTTATCACCTCACTTAACCTCTCCTATTTCCTGCTCAGTTTCCACTGCCCTTGATATGAAGGGCTTTGGACATTCGATGAAAGGCACTAAATAAAAAAACTAATTGCAGCGGTCACAGGTGTTCGTTCAGGCTTGCACCACTTGTCCTACACAAAACAGCTCGGGAAAGGCTGACTATTATTAGCAGGTATGGATCCCTGTCTACGCATTCAAAAAAAAGCACAGCTATGACTTGCGAGCGATAACTAGAGGGATGGCAGGGCAGCTCAGTCCCTTGGGTTGCACATCCTGTGGCATATAGGAAGTCCCAGATGCTCCGCGCAGCCGGGGCGACCACATGTGCAGGAGGTGTCTCCAGCTGCACCAACTCGAGCTCCGTGTTTTGGAGCTTGAGCGTCAGCTGGGGTCACTGCAGTGCATCCGCGAGACTGAGAGTAATGTGGATAGCACGTTTCAGGAGGTAGTCACCCCACAGCTTAAGAGTGTGCAGGCAAAGAGGGAGTAGGTGACCGCCAGACAGAAGAGGAGGACTAGGCAGGTAATGCAGGAGTCCACCGAGTCCATCTCGCTCTTCAACCAGTACTCTGTTCTGAGTACTGCTGGGGGCGTTGGTGGCTCTGGGGAGTGCAGCCAGAGCCAAGTCTATGGCACCATGGGTGGCTCAGCTGCACCGGAGGGGTGGGGGGGGGGGGCAGTGGGTGAAAGAAGAATGGAAGAGCTATAGTGGTAGGGGATTCAATAGTCAGGGGAGCAGACAGGTGTTTCTGCAGCCGCAGACGTGACTCCAGGATGGTATGTTGCCTCCCTGGTACCAGGGTCAAGGATGTCACTGAGCGGCTGCAGGGCATTCTGGGGGGAAGAGTGTGAACAGCCAGAGATCGTGATCCACATCGGTACCAATGGCATAGGTAGGAAGAGGGACGAGGTCCTGCAGGCAGAGTTTACAGAGCTAGGAGCGAGATTAAAAAGCAGGACCTCAAAAGGTAGTAATCTCCAGATTACTCCCAGTGCCACGAGCTAGTGAATACAGAACTAGGAGGATAGAGCAGATGAATATGTGGTTGGAGAGATGGTGCAGGCGGGAGGGCTTTAGTTTCCTGAGGCATTGGGACCGCTTCTGGGGGAGGTGGGACCTGTACAAGCCGGACGGGTTGCAGCTCAACAGAGCCGGGACCAGTATCCTCGTCGGAGGGGGGGGGGCGGGGTTTGCTAGTGCTGTTGGGGAATGTTTAAACTAGCTTGGCAGGGGGGTGGGAACCTGAAAATAGATTCAGTAGGGAGGGGAGTAAAGCTGAAATTGGAAAGCAAAAATAAAGTGAGTTTGAAGGAGAAAGGAAACGAGCAGGAAAAAAGGGTAAAAAAAAAAATCAAACTTAGAGGCAATTTGTCCAAATGCACATAGCATTTGTAACAAAATAGATGAGTTGACGGCACAAATTGAGACAAATGGGTATGATCTGATAGCCATTAGAGACGTGGTTGCAAGGTGACCAGGACTGGGAATTAAATATTCAGGGGTACTTGACAATCCGGAAGGACAGACAGAAAGGAAAAGGAGGTGGGGTAGCTCTATTGATAAAGGATGGAATCACTGCAATAGTAAGAAACGATATTGGCTCAAATGATAAGGGTGTTGAAACAGTTTGGGTGGAGATAAGGAATAATAAGGGGAAAAAGTCACTGGTGGGTGCAGTCTATAGGCCCCCTAACAGTAGCAACTCTGTTGGTTGGAGTTTAAACCAGGAAATAGTGGGGGCTTGTCAAAAGGGAACAGCAATAATCATGGGTGATGTTAACCTCCATATAGATTGGACAAATCAAATTGGTCAGGGTAGCCGAGGAGGAGTTCATAGAGTGCGTAAGGTACGGGTTCCTTGAACAGTATGTAACAGAACCAACCAGGGGGCAGGCTATCTTAGATGAGACAGGATTAATAAACAGTCTCCTAGTAAAGGATCCCCTCGGAATGAGTGATCATAGCATGATTGAGTTTCAAATTCAGATGGAGGGTGAGAAAGTTGGATCTCTAACCAGCGTACTAAGCTTAAATAAAGGAGACTATGAAGATATGAGGGCAGAGTTGGCTAAAGTGGACTGGGAAAATAGATTAAAGTGCAGGACGGCTGATGAACAGTGGTGTACATTTAAGGAGATCTCAAGAAAAATATATTCCAGTGAGGAGGAAAGGATGTAAGAGAAAAGATAGCCATCCGTGGCTAACTAAACAAATAAAGGACGGCATCCAATTAAAAACAAGGGCATACAAAGTGGCCAAAACTAGTGGGAGGACAGAAGACTGGGAAGCTTTTAAAAGCCAGCATAGAACGACTAAAAAAAAAGATTAAGAAAGGGAAGATAGACTAAAAGTAAACTAGCACAAAATATAAAAACAGATAGCAAGAGTTTCTATAGGTATATAAAAAAGGAAAAGGGTGGCTAAAGTAAATGTTGGTCCCTTCGAGGACGAGACCGGGGAATTAGCAATGGGAAACATGGAGATGGCAGAAACTCTGAACAAATATTTTGTATCGGTCTTTACGGTAGAGGACACTAACAATATCCCGACAGTGGATAGTCAAGAGGCTATAGCGGGGAGAAGAACTTAACACAATCACAATCACTAAGGAGGTGGTACTCAGTAAGATAATGGGACTAAAGGCAGATAAATCCCCTGGACCTGATGGCTTGCATCCTCAGGTCTTGACAAGTAATTGCAGGGATTGTGAATGCATTGGTTGTAATTTACGAAAATTCCCTGGAATCTGGGGCGGTCCTAGCAGATCAGAAAACCGCAAATGTAACGCCCCTATTTAAAAAAGGAGGCAGACAAAAAGCAGGAAACTATAGACCAGTTAGCCTAACATCTGTGGTTTGGAAAATGTTGGGAGTCCATTATTAAAACAGTAGCAGGACATTTGGAAAAGCAAAATTCAGTCAGGCAGAGTCAGTATGGATTTATGAAGGGGAAGTCATGTTTGACAAATTTGCTGGAATTCTTTGAGGATGTAACAAGCAGGGTGGATAAAGGAGAACCAGTGGATGTGGTGTAATTGGACTACCAGAAGGCATTTGACAAGGTGCCACATAAAAGGTTACTGCACAAGATAAAAGTTCACAGGGTTGGGGGTAATATATTAACATGGATAGAGGATTGGCTAACTAACAGAGAACAGAGAGTTGGGATAAATGGTTCATTCTCGGGTTGGCAATCAGTAACCAGTGGGGTGTCGCAGGGATCAGTGCTGGGACACCAACTATTTACAATCTATATTAACGACTTGGAAGAAGGGACTAAGTGTAACGTAGCCAAGTTTGCTAACGATAGAGATGAGAGGAAAAGCAATGTGTGAGGAGAACATAAAAAATCTGCAAAAGGAAAGACAGGCTAAGTGAGTGGGCAAGAATTTGGCAGATGGAGTATAATATTGGAAAGTGTGAGGTCATGCACTTTGGCAGAAATAAAATCAAAGAGCAAGTTATTATTTAAATGGAGAAAGATTGCAAAGTGCCGCAGTACAGCGGGACCTGGTGTACTTGTGCATGAAACACAAAAGAATAGTATGCAGGTACAGTAAGTGATCAGGAAGGCCAATGGTATCTTGGCCTTTATTGCAAAGGGGATGGAGTATAAAAGCAGGGAAGTCTTGCTACAGCTATATAAGGTGAGGCCACACTTGGAATACTGCATGCAGTTTTGGTTTCCATATTTACGAAAGGATATACTTACTTTGGAGGCAGTTCAGAATCACTAGGTTGATTCCGGGGATGAGCGGGTTGACTGATGAGGAAAGGTTGAGTAGGTTGGGTCTCTACTCATTGGAATTCAGAAGAATGAGGCGCGATCTTATTGAAACGTACAAGATTGATGTGGAGAGGAAGTTTCTACTGATGGGGGAGACTAGAACTAGAGGGCATGATCTTAGAATAAGGTGCCGCCCATTTAAAACAGAGATGAGGAGAAATTTCTTAAGATTGTAAATCTGTGGAATTCGCTGCCTCAGAGAGCTGTGGAAGCTGGAACATTGAATAAATTTAAGACATCGAAATAGACAGTTTCTTAAACAATAAGGGGATAAGGGGTTATGTGGAGCCGGCAGGGAAGTGGAGCAGAGTCCATGATTGGATCAGCCATGATCTTATTAAATGGCGGAACAGGCTCGAGGGGCCGTATAGCCTACTCCTGCTCCTATTTCTTTATGTTCTTATGTTCTAAAACCAATTGCAACGCTCAATCGATTGTATGCCTTTTCGCCATCCCAAATATTGGAAGATGCCTACAATGATAGATAGATAAAAATGTTGGGTGAAGATAAATTCATTGAGGATTTCAGGGTATGAGTCATCGCGGTTAAGTAACAATAATAATATACGGATGATGAGAGTGGAATAACTCCTAAATTAACTACACTCCAGTGTGTAGGTTTTCAAATGGAGAGGGTCATCATAGTCAACTGATTTCTCTCAATACCAGATTTCTGCAATTATATTTGCTGACTTACTGGCAACTTAATTCTGGTGCAGCTAATTAAATAGGTTTTATATAATAGCAGAGCTTATTTTTTAGATAGCTGATACACTCCACATCAAGATAGGATACATAGGGTCCTAGGAGGGTGTCAATATCTGCAGGAGTGCCCAGGAGGGTTGAAGGTGTCAATATAAGAGTCGCTTGGAAGCATGCATCAATTTGCAGAGGGATCCTCCATACAGAAAAGTTTGAATTAGCAATACAGGAGGCAAAGTGATCATTGTAAACCACAATACTGACCATACAATGGTTTTACTGATTCAGAGACCCATGCTTAATTGCGATTAAATCCCCTGCAATACACTCCAGCATAAATGTTGCTGCATTAACATTGTAAGATCCAACATTAAACGAGGAGTACATAGATATACAAAATGGGACATGGCAGGGATACAGAAAATAACCCAAGGAATGTGAAAAACTTTGGTTTCTTCTTGTAACATCAGGAGTTGATAATGTGGTAAAACTTAAATTATTTTCTTAAGTTAATGACAACAGGACGCCAGGTCATGGGGCGTTTGCATAATTACTGGGCTTTAACAACTTCGACTTCAAAATGCATCACAGTATAAATTATACTGCCAAATTATTTGAAAAAGATGGAAATACTCACTTTATTCTAAAGATGGCTGTCAACCATGAACAGAAGCCCTGTAAACAAATACAGTAAGAGATGTTAGAATTACATATTACCACTGGTGTTACCCATAGCCAATTGATCAATGCAAGCTTCTTTATATGGAAGATGGTGATAGATGAAAGCGCCTCAGAAGTTCGCTCTAAAGAGCCACCTGGTGGCCAGAGCCTGTAACCAGAATGTGACAATTGACATAGCAAATTTGAATGGGAAATGTTGCCAAATGTGAGGTGGAGGAACTCACAACCACATGGACTGACTGAAGTGAACAGCATGGATGTATTTAAGCGGAAGGTAGATAAGTACATGAGGCAGAAAGGAATAGAATATAGATAGGGCAAGATGAAGTAAGGTTGGAAGAGGCTCGTGTGGAGCATAAATGTGTGCGCTGTAAATTCTATGCAAAACTAAAAATCATGACAACAAGAAGTAAGGTTGTTGGGCTAAGTACGTACCCTGCAGAAGAGTTTTAATATCTATATAGCATGCACTATACGTAGTACATATTAAAATCGCTGAGTGGGTCACATTACATCTCAAAATACAAGTCCGACCCCATGTGATTTTTCTATTCTAAAAGTGTTGTTATAATAGGGCTGGAGAGAAAACAATTTAGCAAGAGTGATGCAGAGTAGAGCAATAAAATCAAATAGACTGTGCATAAATGGGGATAACACCAAATGGCCTGTATTGCAAAGGGGATGGAGTATAAAAGCAGTGAAGTCTTGGCTACAGCTATATAAGGTATTGGTGAGGCCACACCTGGAATACTGCGTGCAGTTTTGGTTTCCATATTTATGAAAAAGATATACTTGCTTTGGAGGCAGTTCAGAGAAGGTTCACTAGGTTGATTCCGGGGATGAGGGGGTTGACTTATGGAGGAAAGGTCGAGTAGGTTGGGCCTCTACTCATTGGAATTCAGAAGAATGAGAGGTGATCTTATCGAAATGTATAAGATTATGAGGGGGCTTGACAAGATGGATGCAGAGAGGATGTTTCCACTGAGGGAGGAGATTAGAACTGGAGGGCACGATCTTAGAATAAGGGGCCGCCCATTTAAAACAAAGATGAGGAGAAATTTCTTCTGAGGGTTGTAAATCTGTGGAATTCGCTGCCTCAGAGAGCTGTGGAAGCTGGGTCATTGAATAAATTTAAGACAGAATTAGACAGTTTCTTAAACGATAAGAGGATAAGGGGTTATGGGGAGCGAGCGGGGAAGTGGAGCTGAGTCCATGATCGGATCAGCCATGATCTTATTGAATGGCGGAGCAGGCTCGAGGGGCTGTATGGCCTACTCCTGTTCCTATTTCTTTTGTTCTTATGTTCTAGGTAGGCAGTGCTTAGATAAAAAAATGGGGGAAAAGTGTTTTTAAAAAGAGCAAGAAAGGTTAAAATGAATGTATGGCAATGCAGTGTGGGAAATAAACCGGGGGAACTGGAAGCAATTATGTCACAGGAAGATCCAGATCTAATCGCATGTAGAAACCGGTCTTGCAAACTGGACTAGAATGTAAAATGATTATATCAGAGTAAAATATATTTAGCAGGGATAGGAGAGAGATCTACATCTTGGTAATATTGGTAAAAGGGGGAAATACATATTGTAGAGAAGGTTGATGTGGACAAGAAAGGGGTACAGAGTCAAAGATTAAAAAGGGCTTTTTATATTAGTAGGGGCATATTACAGAGATCAAAAGTGTGGGAAGGAAATGGAAGAGGAAATCTGTAGTCAAATTAGAGAGATGAGCCAGTAGAAAATTATTGCTCTGGGAGATTTTAATTATCCACTTACTGATTGGGACAGAGAGGGAGCAAATGGAGAAAAGGAAATGGAATTCCTAAACTGTGTTCAGTACTCCATCAAGCAGTTTGTTAGTAAGTCTACAAGGGCGGAGGTGTTGCTAGATCAGGTTATGAGTAATGAAATATGTCATGTAGATGAGCTAAATGTGGGTGTGCACCTTGGGAGTAGTAATCAGAAGAAGATTTGAGCTCCAACTAGAAAGGGGGAAAAGTCAGCACAAAAACGAGAACAACTTAAGGTAGGGCAGATTTTAGAAAGACGAGGGGTGAGCTAGCTGAAGTGCAGTGGAAAAAGAAAACTGCACAGCGAGAGTTGGATGTTTTTAAAAATTAGATTGCAAAGGTACAGAATAAGTAAATTCCATTAAAAAAAGGAAACGGAGAGTAGTTTTAAGATGTCGTGAATAAATGAAGTTAGAAACCAATTAAGATTGAAGCAGGAGGCCTATAAGGATAATAATGAAAAAAATAAAAAAGTGAATAGGAAAAAACAAGAGGTCGAGTGGGATAATTAAAGACAAGCATGTGCAGGAGGTCAGCAAAAATCACCAAAAGGAACAAGTATATCAGTAAAAAAAAAGAGAATTGTTAAGTGAATTGCCAATTTGCAGATGATGCATCTTCAGACCCGGAGGGAGATGAGGAAGGAAATTGGCAAGCTAGAAATATTTCAGAACTACTGAGTGGGGATGTGTATCGGAGGGCTGGAGAGTGGCCAATACTGTACATATTTTTTTTAAAAGGTAATTGCAGTTTTTACATTTGTGGCAGGGAAAATTTGAGTGTCTTCAATTTTGGATGAAATTACCATATATTTAGCTAAAGAGAAAATAGTTAGAAGTAGACAGCACAGATTTCAAAGGGGATGAGTGTACTCGACAAACCTCAGAATTCTTTAGGAGGTACAAACATGGTATGTGGGGCAAGATGCAATGGATTTACTGTACATGGACTTTAGGAAAGCCTTTGGCAAGTTACATGGGAAATGAGAGAATGCATTCAGGGGCAGGATAGCAAACTGGGTTAAAAATTGGTTAGAAGGGAGAAAACAGTAGCAGTTAAGGGCAGTTTTTCAGAGTTCTGGGACTATTTCTGATCACTGTGTATAACAATGATTTGGAGATCAGCCTCACTGATGTGGTGGTATAATTTGCAGATGATTCCAAAATTTGTGATATCTAATTCTTTCGAAAACCAACCGAAGCTGCTAAGGTATACCGATGAGGGGAATGGGCTAAAAGGTGACAATAGAATTCAATGCCAATGTGAGATGATATATTTTGATGGAAAAAAAAAATACAGCAATAATGATACTCTGAATGGAAGTAGCCTCAGTGCTGTGAGAGCAGAGGGTTTGGAGGGTACAGATATAGAGGATACAGATATAGAGGACATTAAAGGCAAAACCTAAGGGTGATATCATTGAAAAAAAACGAATGGAATTCTAGGTATTATCACGAGAAGAACATAAAAGTCAAAAGGTATTGATGAACCTATATAATTTTTTGCTTCGGACTTCACAGTGGAAGACACAAAATCCATGCCAAAAATTGCTGGTCACGGAAATGTGGGAAGGGAGGACCTTGAGACAATCACTATCACTAGGGGGGTAGTGCTGGACAGGCTAATGGGACTCAAGGTAGACAAGTCCCCTGGTCCTGATGAAATGTATCTCAGGGTATTAAAAGAGATGGCGGAAGTTATAGCAGATGCATTCGTTATAATCTACCAAAATTCTCTGGACTCTAGGGAGGTACCAGCGGATTGGAAAACAGCTAATGTAACGCCTCTGTTTAAAAAAAGGGGGCAGACAAAAGGCAGGTAACTATAGACGGTTAGTTTAACATCTGTAGTGGGGAAAATGCTTGAAACTATCATTAAGGAAGAAATAGCGGGACATCTAGATAGGAATAGTGCAATCAAGCAGACGCAGTATGGATTCATGAAGGGGAAATCACGGTTAACTAATTTACTAGAATTCTTTGAGGATATAACGAGCATGGTGGATAGAGGTGTACCGATGGATGTGGTGTATTTAGATTTCCAAAAGGCATTCGATAAGGTGCCACACAAAAGGTTACTGCAGAAGATAGAGGTACGTGGAGTCAGAGGAAATGTATTAGCATGGATAGAGAATTGGCTGGTGAACAGAAAGCAAAGAGTCGGGATAAATGGGTCCTTTTCGGGTTGGAAAACGGTGGTTAGTGGTGTGCCACAGGGATCGGTGCTGGGACCACAACTGTTTACAATATACATAGATGACCTGGAAGAGGGGACAGAGTGTAGTGTAACAAAATTTGCAGATGACACAAAGATTAGTGGGAAAGCGGGTTGTGTAGAGGACACAGAGAGGATGCAAAGATATTTGGATAGGTTAAGTAAATGGGCGAAGGTTTGGCAGATGGAATACAATGTCGGAAAGTGTGAGGTCATCCACCTTGGGAAAAAAAAAAAACAGTAAAAGGGAATATTATTTGAATGGGGAGAAATTACAACATGCTGAGATGCAGAGGGTCCTTGTGCATGAATCCCAAAAAGTTAGTTTTCAGGTGCAGCAGGTAATCAGGGAGGCGAATGGAATGTTGGCCTTCATTGCGAGAGGGATGGAGTACAAAAGCAGGGAGGTCCTGCTGCAACTGTATAGGGTATTGGTAAGGCCGCACCTGGAGTACTGCGTGCAGTTTTGGTCACCTTACTTAAGGAAGGATATACTGGCTTTGGAGGGGGTACAGAGACAATTCACTAGGCTGATTCCGGAGATGAGGGGGTTACCTTATGATGATCGATTGAGTAGACTGGGTCTTTACTCGGAGTTCAGAAGGATGAGGGGTGATCTTATAGAAACATTTAAAATAATGAAAGGGATAGACAAGATAGAGGCAGAGAGGTTGTTTCTACTAGTCGGGGAGACTAGAACTAGGGGGCACAGCCTCAAAATACGGGGGAGCCAATTTAAAACCGAGTTGAAAAGGAATTTCTTCTCCCAGAGGGTTGTGAATCTGTGGAATTCTCTGCCCAGGGAAGCAGTTGAGGCTAGCTCATTGAATGTATTCAAGTCACAGAGAGATAGATTTTTAACCAATAAGGGAATTAAGGGTTCCGGGGAGAGGGCTGGTAAGTGGAGTTGAGTCCACGGCCAGATCAGCCATGATCTTATTGAATGGCGGAGCAGGCTCGAGGGGCTAGATGGCCTACTCCTGTTCCTAATTCTTATGTTCTTATGTTCTTATAAAACCATAAGACCTCAGAGTACTATGTACAGCATTGGGCTCCACACTGCAGGAAAATGTTGAGGCTTTTAACTGTGTACAATGTAGATTCATTAAGGATATAGATAGGCCAAGTAAATGGGCAAATATTTGACAGATGGAATATAATGTGGGAAAATGTGAGGTTATCCACTTCTGCAGGAAAAATAAAAAAGCAAATTATTTAAATGGGAAGAGATTACAAAATGCTGAGGTAGAGGGGGATCTGGGGGTCCTTATACATGAAACACAAAAAGTTAGTATGCAGGTACAGTATGTAACTAAGAAGGCAAATGGAATGTTGCTCTTTATTGCAAGGGGGATGGAGTATCAAAGTAGGGAAGTCCTGCTACAACTGTACAGGGTATTGGTGAGACCACACCTGGAGTACTGCATACAGTATTGGTCTCCTTATTTAAGGAGGGATATACTTGCATTGGAGGCAGTTGAGAAGGTTCACTCGGTTGATCCCAGAGATGAAGGGGTTGTCTTATGAAGAAAGGTTGGGCCTATACTCATTGGGGTTTAGAAGAATGAGAGGTGATTTTATTGAAACGTATAAGATTCTGAGGGGGTTTGACAGGGTAGATGCAGAGAGGATGTTTCCCCTCGTGGTGGAATCTAGAACTAGGGGGCATAGTTTAAAATGGAAATTAGGAGAAATTTCTTCTGAGGTTTGTGGATCTTTGGAATTCTGTACTCCAGGGAGGCTGGGTCATTGAATATGTTTAAGGTGGAGATGGGCAGATTTTTGAATGATCATGGCTATGGGGAGCGGGCAGGGAAGTGCAGTTGAGTCCATGATCAGATCAGCCATGATCTTATTGAATGGCAGAGCAGGTTCGAGGGGCCGTATGGTCTACTCCTGCTCCTAATTCTTATGTTCTTATTAGGATGTTGCCTGGTATGTGGGAAATAAATACGAAGAAAGACTTGAAAAGTTGGGACATTTGTTTCACTTGAATAACGCCGATCTAATTGCACTGTTTAAAATTATGAATCGATGGGACAGGGTAGATAAAATATGTCTTTTTCCAGTAGCTGAAGGGCCATTTATGCAAGAGATTTAGAACAGGGAGCAAGAGAAGCTTCTTCACAGTGAATTGTGAGGCTGTGGAATTTACTTCCAGGATTAATGGTCGAGGTAGAAACAAGGTCAGCATTCAAGATTAGATCAGATAGGTGGCTGATGGAAGAGAGGAATGAAGAGATATGGGAACAGGAATGAGTAAATGTGATTAGGACTATTGGCTCACATGGAGGGTAAACACTGATGTGGGCTGGTTGGGAAAAATGTCATGATTCCATGTTGTAGCCTCTGAATTTTAATGATTTTGTTGTAAACTAAATGTGTGAACGTGAATCAGCTTTGTAAGTTTATTCAACTTGCAAAATTTTCTTTCATCTTAAACAGGATTTTTAATACCCTGTATACCCATTAGTTACCCTTTCTGGACCCTCCCGAGTTCCTGCCCACCTTAATGATGTTGCACCTTTCTTTTATTGCAGTTGAACTTTCCCCAAACCCAACGTTAGAATACCTTTATGAAGATCGAGGCTGTTGCCCTCCCCACTGGAAACCTTTGTTGGTCTTGTGAACCCTTGCGGTTCCATGAAACAGCCAACTGTAGAACCACAGTACTGGCAAATGACCATATACCTGTTCATGCCCAGTGCTTCATCATAGAATCATGAAGGAGGCCATTTCAGCCCATCGTGTCCGTGCCGGCCGACCAAGAGCTATCCAGCCTAATCCCATCTTCCAGCTCTTGGTCCGTAGCCCTGTAGGTTACGACACTAAGTGCACATCCAAGTACTTAAAAAAAAAAAAAATGTGGCGAGGGTTTCTGCCTCTACCACCCTTTCAGGCAGAGTGTTCCAGACCCCCACCACCCTCTAGGTAAAGAAATTTCCCCTCATATCTCCTCTATACCTCACACAATTACTTTAAAATCTATGCCCCCTGGTTGTTTATATCCACTCTATCTAGGCCCCTCATAATTTTATACACCTCAATCAAGTCTCCCTTTAGCCTCCTCTGTTCCAAAGAAAACAGACCCATCTCCAATCTTTCCTCATAGCCAAAATTCTCCAATCCAGGCAACATTCTTGTAAATCTCCTCTGCACCCTTTCCAGTGCAATCACATCTTTCATGTAATGTGGTGACCAGAACTGCACACAGTACTCCAGCTGCAGCCTAACCAATGTTTTATACAGTTCAAGCATAATGTCCTTGCTCTTGTATTCTAAGCCTTGACTAATAAAGGCAAGTATTCCATATGTCTTCTTAACAACCTTATCTACCTGTCCTGCTACCTTCAGGGATCTGTGGACCTGCACTCCAAGGTCCCTTTGTTCCTCTACACTTCTCAGTGTCCTACCATTTAATGTGTATTCCCTTGCCTTGTTAGACCTCACATTTATCCGGATTGAATTCCATTTGCCACTGTTCTGCCCACCTGACCAGTACATTGATATCTTCCTACAGTCCACAGCTTCCTTCTTCATTATCGACCACACAGGCGATTTTAGTATCATCTGCAAACTTCTTAATCATACCCCCTATATTCAGGTCCAAGTAATTGATATATATCACAAAAAGCAAGGGACCTAGTACTGAGCCCTGCAGAACCCCACTGGATACAGCCTTCCAGTCACAAAAACACCCATCAACCATTACCCTTTACTTCCTGCCTCTGAGCCAATTTTGGATCCAATTTGCCACTTTGCCCTGGATCCCATGGGCTTTTACTTTCGTGACCAGTCTACCATGTGGGACTTTACCAAAAGCCTTGCTAAAATCCATATACACTACATCATACGCACTGTCCTCATCGACCCTCCTGGTTACCGCCTCGAAAAATTCAATCAAGTTAGTCAGACACAACCTTCGCTTAACAAATCCGTGCTGACTGTCCTTGATTAATCTGTGTCTTTCCAATAGCCCCAGCTGTCTCCTCATTCTCCCCCTCCCCCAATGATGGAACTTTCCGTTCTTCATGCCCCCAAACAAAGGTGTTCACGGACATTCCCACCAGTCTCAGATTATTTGCCTTTCCACCCCACCCCCAAATTCCAAGAGTATTTTCTGGCCTTGTACCTCCTTGCCACTCCCACCGACTTACTTCCTTAAGGCGTTTTCTCCCACCGTTTTCCTTGGTCCCTCGTGGCTGGTACCATAGGGTTACATAAGATATACAGCACAGAAACAGGCCATTCGGTCCAACCAGTCCATGCCGGCGTTTATGCTGCGCTCGAGCCTCCTCCCGTCTTTCCTCATCTAACTATCAGCATAACCCTCTATTCTCTTCTCTTCATGTGTTTATCTAGCCTCCCCTTGAATGCATCTATACTATTCGCTTCAACCACTCCGTGGTAGCGAGTTCCACAATCTCACCACTCTGGGAAAAGACGGTCCTTCTGAATTCCCTATTGGATTTCTTGGTGACTATCTTATATTGATGGCCTCTAGTTATTCTCTTCCCCATAAGTGGAAACACACACTCTGTCTACTCTATCAAAACCTTTCATAATTTGAAAGACCTCTATTAGGTCACCCCTCAGCCTTCTCTTTTCAAGAGAAGAGACCCAACTTGTTCATCCTTTCCTGATAGAAATGCGAGGTATACCTGGTATCAGCAACAACTGACCTCCTCTCTTGTCACCAGCTAAGGAACTGACAGTGGCACATGGCAGCTCTCCTGCTCTGCCTTGTAAGGAAGCAACATGGCCTCCACTCAGCACAACCCAGGGATGCACAGCTGAGATTGGGAGCTCAAATGTGCAGGAAAACACTGATACAAACTAATGTCCCACCACTATTCCAGCAGAACACTGTTCCTCCGGCAAGTTTCCCAATGTCCACCTTTTCCAGAAAATAAACTACAACACAACGCAGTGTCCCACCCTATAAATTACACATCAGTTATTGTAAAACTTGAACTATACATAAGAATTAGGGAAAGATAAATTAAAAATATATCAGGAGGAATGTCTTCACTCAGTTATAAGAGTTTGGAACAACCTGCCAAGTAACACCTCGGATACAAGAATAGATGGATACGGTCATATGCTGTGCAGTCTCCGTAATTAACAATATTACTGCTGTCCTGGCCAACATTTCTCCCTCAGCTAACATGTC
Organism: Pristiophorus japonicus; assembly: GCF_044704955.1. Lineage (NCBI taxonomy): Eukaryota > Metazoa > Chordata > Chondrichthyes > Pristiophoridae > Pristiophorus > Pristiophorus japonicus. The sequence continues at coordinate 222,508,425 of NC_091983.1, forward strand.
AAGTGTGTTCGCCACATTGCTACTGTTGGGATCTTGCTGTGTGTTAATTGGTTGTTATACTTGTCTAAGTAACAACAGTACGTGAAGCATTTTGGAACAGTTAAAACAGTATTCAAGGGGGGAAAAATGGTTATGATTTCTTGGGTGCCAAGATGTGTTAAGTTATTGGAGCTTCAATGTGATGTATAGTCCTTTCTCATCCTTGACCTTTCTTACATTCCCTTTCAGTGGAATTGGCAGCAAAAAGTAAATTCAATCACAGATGCGGAGAATGTCACAGTTTATTGCAAGTGCACAACAGTCCCCTGCAGATGGTGGTAAGCTTTAACTGTGCATTGACAAGGCACATTTGTAACACAGGAGTGTCAAGGCAATTACAAAAAAGTATTCCTTGAACATACCAGACATTCACCAGATCAGCAGAGTGGACATTTACTCTTTTGGAAATGACATGAGGGGTGAAAAGGAAATCCAAGAGATGGATTGGGTTTAATTTTTAGGCAATGTCACGGATGTTATCTGCCACGTTGCTAATTGCCGTTTACAATCTTTAACATGACCTTGGTTTGCAGTGACCTGGGAACACGCAGACTGCTCGAAAGTTTCCCTCTCACAATGGTCCAATAAACGTACACCACAATGCTCAAGTCTGCAGCTAACCCAGCTTGCAATTTTGTCACATTCAACACGGCACATAAGAACATAAGAAATAGGAGCAGGAGTTGTCATACGGCCCCTCGAGCCTGCTCCGCCATTCAATAAGATCATGGCTGATCTGATTATAGACTCTGCCACTTCCCTGCCCGCTCCCCATAATCCCTTATTGGTTAAGAAACTGTCCATTTCGGTCTTAAATTTATTCAATGTCCCAGCTTCCATAGCTCTCTGAGGCAGTGAATTCCACAGATTTACAACCCTCAGAAGAAATTCCTCTTCATCTCAGTTTTAAATGGGTGGCCCCTTATTCTAAGATCATGCCCTCTAGTTCTAGTCTCTCCCATCAGTGGAAACATCCTCTCTGCATCCACCTTGTCGAGCCCCCTCATAATCTTATACGTTTCGATAAGATCACCTCTCATTCTTCTGAATTCCGATGAGTAGAGGCCCAAATGACTCAACCTTTCCTCATAAAAGTTAACCCCCCTCACCTCCGGAATCACCGACTGAATCTTCTCTGAACTGCCTCCAAAGCACTGTTGCACATGTTAAATAATTTAAAAAGATAGCTGGTTCTACTGGATGATGGCAATGATTTACATGACTTCAGAATAGCTGCAGCTTTGCAGGTCATTCTGTTGGTGTAATGTTTAATGCTGTGTCCTACTAACTGGGAGCCTACAACTTAAAATACTAATCTACCAGGGCCCTCATCAAGCAATTAGCCTCAAGTCAAGAGTTTCTGCTTATCTAATATGACCATGTGATCTTAAAGGGCTACAGACGCACTATTCTGATTATTTCCTCCTCCATCCCATTATCTGACAATGCAAAGACAACTTGCTCCTCGGTTGCTAACAATACCATGAGTTCTCGGGCAGTTTGTGTTTCAAATCTCTTCAATTTTCCCCACTTGTGGGGTGGGATGGGGATGTAGGATGGGGGGGGGGGGGGGGGGAGGAACTCACAATTTTGTTCATAATTTCTCTCCATTTATTCTGTCTGCCCCTCCCGCAAAAATAAAAACGTGGCTAGTATCCTGCCACATGACAAAATCATAGTGCACTGGTACAGAGGAGTGTTACACCAACAGAGTGACCCTCAAAGGGCAGCTATACTGAAGTAATATACCTAGTCGCCATCACCTAATAGAACCAGCAAATCAACTACCAATACAGGTTTCAGAACAGCTAAATTGTTTTAACCTGACTCATGTAAATAATCATAGTTTCCTGCTCTTTTTCTTCCGCCAGCACACTTATCACTCAATACATAGCTTCCACCAGAAGATCGCAGCCCCACACCAACACCGAAGGCAACACAGTCTCGAGATGGCTCTCCAAGAAATCCCAGGGTGTCATGTCATCACATATCCAGTAGAGGGCAGGCAACACCAGTTCGAGCATTGGCCAGAAGTGAGAGCGTGAGTGAGAGCGAGCGAGCACACACGAGGGAACGTGTGCGTATGTAAATAAAAACGGTCAAGTTAGGGAATGCTATGTGGAAATGAATCGTAGCTCAATCTTCTGGATGCTCACACAGGCATCGCTTCCCTCCCCGGTTTCAGTACCAGTACCTTCAAGCTATGCATATACTTTTACTGATGGCTGCTGGTTATTTGATTCCAAACTTTTCAATGATATCCAATGTGATGGGGCTTGGTTTGTTCAGCTTAAAAAGCTGTGACAAGGCTCGGATAGCATACCTGGTGTTCATTTGCTATGCACCATTTACGTAAATTTTTTGCCCAATTTGGGCAGACTGACTACACCCTGAACAGGTCAACACGATATTAACAAGATTTTTAGACAAATTAATAGATTACAAGCAGGTTAAAAGACAACTACACAACCCAGGAGTTGAGATGTGGCCCTGAAAATCCCAAGCACGAGTCAGTTTAGCTCAGTAAGTAGAAACACAGAAACATAGAAAATAGGTGCAGGAGTAGGCCATTCGGTCCTTCGAGCCTGCACCACCATTCAATAAGATCATGGCTGATCATTCACCTCAGTACCCCTTTCCTGCTTTCTCTCCATATTCCTTGGTCCCTTTAGCCATAAGGGCAATATCTAACTCCCTCTTGAATATATCCAATGAACTGGCATCAACAACTCTCTGCGGCAGGGAATTCCACAGGTTAACAACTGAGTGAAGAAGCTTCTCCTCATCTCAGTCCTAAATGGCTTGCCCCTTATTCTGAGACAGTGACCCCTGGTTCTAGACTCCCCAGCCAGAGGAAACATCCTCCCTGCATCTACCCTGTCAAGCCCTATAAGAATTTTGTATGTTTCATTGAGATCACCTCTAGGCTGACATTCTAGTGCAGTGCTGAGGGAATGATGCATGTTAAGACACCCATCGTTTGGATAGCATTTTACAGAAGCTCTATCTGCCTGTCCCCCCCCGATTTAAGTGGGAATTAAAGATCCCATGACACTATTTAAAAAGCAGAGTTCTCTGTGACCTGGCCAATAGTCCTCCCTTAAACACCACCAAAGAAAAACACATGAACTGGCCACTTGTCTCACTGCAGCTTGTGGGGTAATGGGCCAAAAACTGCAGTGTCTATGGGCGTACGATGCGATCACGCACCCAGAGAGGTCCCACAAGTGCAGGTTCTTGCCGCGTGATGCGTATGCGCCAAAATCTGCCACTTGCGAACTGTCAAAATGTCTTATGACCGTTCCAATGCATACCCGGGAGAAGGGCCTTCGCAGGAGAGATTGGGCCCCAACTCTTGCTCAGCGAATGTCCTTCAAACTCTTACACCTGGCCTGCTTTTACCAGCGTAAGAGTTTTAAAAGTTAGAAAAATAACATGTTACCAACAATTTTATATTAAGACCCCTGTCCATTAAGGGAAGTTTATTTTTACCGCTATTAAAATATATATTTTTTTTTAATTCAAAAAATTAATTTTTGGTCGAAAACATTTAATTAAATTCAATTTCAATTCATTTTAAATATGTGAAGTGTTTTTCTTATTTATTTTAAATGATTGCATTTTGGGGGGTATACCCATTCACAGTAATGCTGATATCCGTACAAACAGAACTCACCATTACTGTGAATGGGAATACGCCAATTTCATTGGTTGGTCCGGCCCATGATGCACATACGCTCCTGGGCTGCGTATGGAGGCCTCGGAGCGCAAGTGTTCGTTCCTCCGGGACCGCCAGGTACTTTCGTAAAACAATTTTCGGTCGGAGGCATCCGCCCGCAGGAAGCCTCCGGCCGCAATTTCTGGGCCCTTGTAGGCAAAACATCCGATGTGTTTGCATACATAACAATGAATGCACTTGGATGTACTTCAGTGTATGAGATATGTCAGCCATGGCTCAGTAGGTAGCACTCTTGTCCAAGTCAGAAGGTTGTGGGTTCAAGCCCCACTCGAGACTGCAGCACATAATCTAGGTTGCAGTGTGGTGATGAGAGGGCAAATTGGCTGCCACGTTTCCTACTCTACAATGGTGACTACACTTCATAAGTACTTCAATCGGCTGTAAAGCACTTTGGGATGTACTGGCGTCATGAAAGGCACCACAGAAATGCAAGTTCTTTCTAGATGCTTAAGATGTGATCAGGAGCTATATGTATGCAAGTTATTTATTCCTAAACAGCTCATTTCAAGTGGCTTAGAGTTTTGAACTTCAAAACTCTTCGACTGAACCTGCTTAAAAAGTAATTGCCAAAGATATATACCCTCATTATCATCACCTCTCTAGTTTCTTCAGGCTCTGCAGACTACGGGAAATACAGGCAGGCCGCTGCCCTGTTCCAGCTATGTGGAGCTGCATGTGACAGCTCAAGGACTATTGTTCCTTTCTCCCCTCCCAATAATTCAGGGGAGGAGCTTGGGCAGCCCGATCCACCGCCCTAAATTCTTGTGATACTGATTATACAGAGCCATGCTTTTCTTAAAAATAATGAAATGAGGAAAATACTGCAAATCTATTTCGCTAAACGTCAGTATTTGCGCACTGTGTTTCCTGTGAAAGATAGACACCCGTCGGCCATGACAAGCTGTTTTCCCCTTGTCCGGAACAGTAGGACTCGAGAACACGGCCTGCAAATGGAGGGAGCAAATTCAAAACTAATCTGCAGAAACAATGGCCCAGAATTCACTGACAAAATAACAGAATTTAATGTCACTTGCCGTTATTAATATGTAAATCGTCTAGCAAGCTGTGGCAAGGAAGAGATCCCTGTGAATTGTGAATTGCCACATGTTGCTGTCGTTAGCCTGGTGAAAATGGCAGCTCGCCATCAAGCTAGCTGGTACTCAACAGTATAAAGTACCTTTCTAATGAAGAGATTTATGTTCCGTAGTTACAATCAATCTCTCTGGCCCAGAGATGGAACAATGTAAACTCTGGCGTCTCAGTCCGACAGCAGTAAATTGTTGTTGAGATATATTTTAAAATTTAAAACTTACATTTTTTTCTCACATTTCCTTTCTGTCTCTCAAATCGAATCTTTCTTTCCCTCTCTACTTCTCTTTCTTTACATGATTCGACTAATTCACCCCATATCCTTCTCAGTCGTTCCTCGGTTTCTTTTGCAATCCTTTCATCGCATTGGTTAAGGAGGTACTCCGTTGGCCCTGTTGTTCACCAAGTTGCATCAGCAGGCCGGGGCCATTGGCGGGAGCAGTGTGCGGTGGCGTACCACGGCAGGGAGCAGCACGCACTGCTGCAGGAGGGCGACGGCTGCGAAGCCAGGTCGCTGACTGCAGTGCGGGCAGCCACAGCAGGAGGGGCGAAGGAGCGGCAAGAGTTTGCAGATGGAAGTGATCGGGGCCCAGGAGAGGCGCGAGTTTGGGGCTCAGAGGAGGCGAGGGCCCAGGGGCAGCACGGGCCAGCCCACACTGCGATGTGTGCGCACGCTCGGTCCGTGCAGCAGAGCTGGTCTCCAGTAGTCTTGGTTAACCCTTACCACTGGACCAAGACCTAGCTCTGTCAAGCCCGTGTGGTGGCTGGTGTGCAACGGTCACCACACGTTAAAAAAATCCACACACCGGCATCTTCCACCTTTCAAGATGTAGTTCGGGATCTGGAATATTAGTTCGGCACCTGGAATATTGAAACACCTGTGAACTCATCCCTTTTTGGCATGGAAGCAAGTCAACCTCGCTTCGAGGGACTGCCTATGATGATGATGTTCACCAATGTTAGCAGCAGCACTCCCAGCATTGACAGAGCAAAAGAATTTTGAGCTAAAGGGTGGGGAAAGGTTGAACTAACGACGCATGCCGAGCTTCAGCAAAATCTGGTCATTCTTTCAGTCAGCGTGTCATCAATCGTTGGAACAGGCTCTCGAGGGAGACGGTGGAAGCAGCTCGTATTGACTCATGCAAATTAGATCCATTTCTTTCAGAAAGCAACATTCTGGGATACAGTATTTGTTTAATTTGAGGCATGACATGTGGTGAGTGCAACATGATCTGCTATGATTAGTCAACAACTTCATCATATATTGTGAGTACCAGGATGGTAGAAGGTGAACCAGATTGTGTTTTTTTCACGTCTAGCAATACGCATCTTTCTGGATCCATACCGAACGGCCCATGGTTCAGTGATGAGGTGCAGAAATTAACCCAACAACCCACAAGCCAAGATGAATTTCTTGCTACATTCTATCATTTCATACAGGCAATTCTATTTATATCATAAATCTGTGCATTAAAGAAATTAGTTACAATGCGAGTGCCTGTCATGGGCCACCGGTCATGGGACATCAGTATGACTTTGAAAAGCAATTGGTGGCATTCTCTCAACAATTTAATGAACTAACTCGACCTTCCCCTCGCCCTGTGTGGAAGTTCTCAGTCTTCGGTTTGCAGCTGCCAACAACGATACAATTGAAACCAGGAGTTCACCGTGCAGGAAATCAGGGAGACAAAGTGATGAGGAACGCAGTGCTGGCCCTGCTAGTCACATTAGCAACAAGTCAATATAAAGGGACCATGCGGCAACACTTGGCCTGGCCGGGTTCTCCAGGAACAATCTAAGACAGCTGTACAAAACTTCAGCCTGTTTCCTTCAAACATCAGTCCTCTCAAAACTTGTAACTTTCAAAAGGGAGTTGGATATATTCTTAGAGAAAAAAATTGCAAGGCTGTGGGGAACTACAAGGGGGAGAGAGGAGAACTAATTGGTTAGCTCTTTCAAAAAGCCAGCACAAGCATGATAGTTGGAATGGGCTTTTTTTGTGCTGTACACCGGAAAATGACCCATTTATCCCGACTCTGTTTTCTGTTAGTTTGCCAATCCTCTATCCATGCTAATATATTACCCCCAACCCAGTGAGCTTTTATCGTGTGCTGTAACCTCTTATGTGGCACTTATCGAATGCCTTCTGGAAATCCAAATATACCATATCCACTGGTACCCCCTTATCCACCCTGCTCATTACATCCTCAAAGAACTCCAGCAAATTTGAGAACTACAAGATTGATCTAGTAAATTATCAGCCAACATGGATCTAGAGTGGAAGATCTTGTATGACCAGCCTCTAACTTTTCAGAGGGTGTGACATCCAAAGTGGGTAGTAGAAGGTGGCAAGATTTGATGCATTTAAGGATTTTCAAAAAGCCAGTTGTGAAGTTCCTCATGAAAGGGTGCTATTGAAAATAAAAGCAATGTAATTAAAGATAAACCTGGTCCTGGATAAGGAATTGGTTGAAGAAAGCAGCAGGATCTTTGTTAGAGGAATGTCACAGGGAGGGATAAAGGGAAGAGAAGTACTAAGTCTCCCAGGGATTGGTGGTGGAACCCCTAGCATTCCTAATCATAATTAAGTTCTTGGATTCGGAAACTTTAGGAAGTGGGCAGTAGAGGTGGAGGAAGCAGCCAAGGACCTACAAAAGGAATTATACAAAATTTGCAACTGGTCACATCAGTGGCAGATGCAATTCAATGCAGATAACTAACATACTGCTCATTGAAAGTTAAAATGGGTGCCATTAGTATACTGTGGATGGCATAGATTTAGCTAAAGATAAAATGGAAAGGAATTTGGGGATGAAGAGTGTGGTAGATTTGGCAGCAACAGGCTAAATCAATGGTGAGCAAAGTAAACAGAATATTAAATTACTAGATTAGTTCAATACAAGTCAAAAGATACCATGCTAAAGCTCTATAATTCGCTGACCAGATCACAAATAGACTGAGAAATAGTAAAGGCTATGGAGAACGTGTAGAGTAGAGCCAAAAGGCCGAACCCTACTGTCAAACGATAGTGTTGAGGAAAAGACATACTATATTGCGTCTGTAGAGCACTTCAGCCAAAAAAGGAGGTTGCTGAGAAAGGATACTAAACAAGATACTAAACAGTATAACTAAAGGTAAATTCACAGCACTATTTCAAGGCAAGCGAGAATACTATTGAATGAGAGAGCATAGATGAAAGGACAACTTAGGAAAGATGTTAGGAAGAACAATTTCACACACAGATTAACACTTGAAAAGGCAGACTAAGGGAAGCCAAAATCCTAGATTCATTCAAAAGACAGTCACACTGTATGATATAGCATGAAGTGAAGGTTGCTTATTTTTTGGATGGATGAGTTAAAATGGGTCAATGGCCTCCTTCGTGTGCATCTACCTTGTAGCGTGAACTTTTGAGAAGTTCAAAATTCATTTAAAAAGCCCTCCGACAAGTGTCAGATCACAGCAAGGCAGACTCGACCCCCCACCCGCACCATCATCTTCTTAAAGTTATTTCCTGCTGTTTGAATCTTTCTAACAAACTGCACTGGAACCTGAAGCAGCGAGGCTGAACTGATGGCAGTTTGAATTACAGACTGTGCACCCCGGCAGGAGGGAGAGGACAGAAGGTATAATCTGCTAATTACTATAGCAAATTACATCCTGTATTTCCTGTAAATTGGTTACTGAACAGTGGGGATTGTCCAAACTACAGATGGTAGGCAACATGCTCCCACCTGAACCCCAGCTATCCAGTCCACAAAGCCCAGGCAACCGAGTCCAATTATATTTCTTACTCACTAGTTTGTCACATTTGAATTCTGTGGGCCGAGATTTGTAAAGGGTTGTTTTTCGTGTTGCTATCTCATTGGTGGATAAATCCTAAATCAGAACACTAAGATCTATTATCAGCAATGTGAAAAGTGGGTTGATTAATGGGAGGACGCACTTAAACTTGATAAACCACCCAAGGCTTCATGATACACACCTAATGCAGCCCACTAGACCGATGCTCCTACAGTACAGGATTAAACGGTCAGATTTGAAGATAATGGGATAAGACTTCAGCATCTCAACCCACCCCAATCACAAGCTTTCCAAAATGGCATTGGTCATTTGATGTTGGAGTCTGTAATGAGGGTGTGGTTTTACAGTGGCCTTTAATTTAGATGGTCAGGTCGTCATGTTTTAAATACTGCATTATCGACTTTTCAAACTGAACATCCAGCAGCAGCCCCAGCACTACCTAACACTTCTTCAAACAGCAGCCTGCATTTGTTTAAACTCCTTTTTAAAAAGAGAGATTAGACAAGAACTGGCAGGGACATGATGGGCCGAATGGCCTCCTTCTGTGTCGTAATTTTTCTATGATTCTATGAAGAACTTGTATTTACTAGAGCACCTGCAATGGCTGTGAATAAATGCAGCTCATACTTTATGGTACTGAGCCATATGGATTGCTACGGTTGCAGGTTCAATCCCTAATCTAAATTGTTAGGGTCCCATTAGGGTTGTTGAAAGTGGCTTTATTGTCCCCAAGCTAAGGCGGCAGGCTAGTGTGTGTCAGGGTCATGGTTCCTTATCGCCCCCAACTGGAAAGAGCAGAACTGTGAGAGTGCTGACTGAGTTGCAATAGCCCACATTATTTGAATCCCCTACCGACAGTGAATGGCTTGCGTGAAGGCTGGCCACTTGGATTAGAACCTTGAGACATGTTCGTTTCCATGGAACTGTATTCCACTACCTTCAGGAGTCAAGAGGATAAAGAGGGAATAAAATCATGTGGGAGGAGGTAATTATAACACCCAACATTCCGCATCTGGCCGATAGCCCCATTGCCCAGAATTTAGAATTTCACCAGTGTCTCGATAGCTTAAGTGGTGAAGTCTCCGAAACATAAATACAAGGAAAATCCCATGTTTGATTGAGTCTGGGCCAAGTTAACTGAGCTCAACCAGGCGGCGGTAGCTGTGCTATTATTGGCTGCAGTACTCCAGGTTAGGGGAAGGAAAATAAAAACAAATGCGGCTAGGGTTCTCGCTCCTGATCGCCATCGAGTGGGATGTCCTCAACATTTGGATAGTATGCAAATGCGTCTTGTATTGAATAATAGTCGCTTGGGTGATGGCACCTGGGGGCTGAAATTGCCCCTCCCCTTAAGGCTTGTTATTGCCGCAAATCGGCGGCCAGGCTGCGGAGAGGAGTGGCCGCTGACTTTTGGTGGAACGGCCGATGATAGCCCAATTGCCCTCCCGAGTTTTTCCAGTGGTGCCACGATCCCTATCTTACCGCTCCGCTGCTGCCGATCGATGTTGAGCACATGACCGTGCGCACCGCCGATCTAACCCCTCCAACGGCGACATTCCCCGCGGGAAATCTTCGGCCCGCCTGGCGGTGCCATAACAAGCTTTTCCCGGTGGTCCAGTGAGGATGTGGCCTTCTGCTGCAGCGGTGCGGCTTCCGTTATAGGGGAGGGCGCACTGCCGCCATGTTTCTTTTTATCGGCTGACTGCAATTGTGCCCCTGGGTTCGGCCGGGCCGCCAACAGGCAGCCCGACAACCCCTCTTGGGTGCCAGGCAGCTGGTCCGGCCGAAACCCTCCCTGGTAGCCGAGTGAGTCCAAGTGTAAAAATCGCAAAGGGTCTCTCTTTTAAGTGAAGGGAAGAGCCGCAATGACAGGGCGCCGTGCTGACTTCATCGCGGCGGTAACTCCGCACCGCCACCAACTTCCGACCCTCAGGTATAGTCACCGCCCCCAGTTACACAGACTTCCAGATCAAAACAAAAAAAAAAAGCGGAATTTCGCGAAAAAGTCGACCTGAACAGCAGCTGCGGTAAAAACCACCGTTTCAGGCGTAGAGGAAATTTGCACCCCTGGCGTCTACGTAACCATAATCCTCGTCAGAGAAATGAACAGCGAGGATAGTGACAGACTTCAAATGAACATAAACATGCTGGTGAAATGGGAGGACATGTGGCAGACAAAATGTAAGGCAGAAAAGTGCAAAGTGGTACATTTTGGTAGGAACATAAGAAATAGGAGCAAGAGTAGGCCATATGGCCCCTCGGCCTGCTCCACCATTCAATAAGGTCAGGGCTGATCTGATCATGGACTCAGCTCCACTTCCCGCCTTCTCCCCATAACCCCTTATCGTTTAAGAAACTGTCTATTTCTGTCTTAAATGTATTCAATGTCCCAGCTCTCTGAGGCAGCGAATTTCACAAATTTACAACCTGCAGAAGAAATTTCTCATCACAGTTTTAAATGGGCGGCCCCTTATTCTAAGATTATGCCCTCCTATCCTCTCTGCATCCACCTCGTCAAGCCCCCTCATAATCTTATACTTTTCAATAAGATCACACCTCATTCTTCTGAATTCCAATGAGTAGAGGCCCAAACTACTCAATCCTCTCCTCATAAGTCAACCCCCTCATCTCCGGAATCAAACTAGTGAACCTTCTCTGAACTACCTCCAAAAGTATATCCCTTTCGTAAATATGGAAACCAAAACTGCACGCAGTATTCCAGGTGTGGCCTCACCAATACCCTGTACAACTGTAGCAAGACTTCCCTGCTTTCATACTCCATCCCCTTTGCAATAAAGGCCAAGATTCCATTGGCCTTCCTGATCACTTGCTGCACCTGCATACTATCCTTTTGTGTTTCATGCAGAAGTAGCCCCAGAGGAAGAGGAGAGACAATATAAATTAAAAGCTACAATTCTAAAGGGGGTGCATGAAGAGAGAAACCTAGGGGGGGGTATATGTGCACAAATCGTTGAAGGTTGAGAAAGCAGGTAAAAAAGCATACGGGATCCTGGCCTTCATAAATAAAAGAATATAGAGTACAAAAACAAAGAAGTTATGGTGAACCTTTATAAAACGCTGGTTTGGCCTCAACTGGAGTCTGGTGTCCAATTCTGGGCACCACACTTTAGGAAGGATGTGAAGGCCTCTGAGAGGGTGCAGGAAAGATTTACAAGAATGGTTCCAGGCATGAGGAACTTCAGTTACGTGGATATACTGGAAAAGCTGGGGTTGTTCTCCTTAGAGCAGAGAAGATTGACAGGAGACGTGTTTCAAAATCATGAGGGGTCTAGACAGAGTAGATAGAGAGAGACTGTTCCCATTGGCGGAAGGGTAGAGCACCAGAGGACAGATTTAAGGTGATTGGCAGAAGAACCAAAGGCGACATGAGGAAACGCTTTTTTACGCAGCGAGTGATTATGATCTGGAATGATTTACTTGAAAGGATGGTGGAGGCAGATTCAATCATGGCTTTCAAAACGGAATTGGATAAGTGTCTGAAGAAAAAAAAAATTGCAGGGCTACGGGGAAAGGCCAGGGGAGTGGGACTAGCTGAAGTGCTCTTGGAGAGCTGGCATGGGCTCGATGGGCCGAATGGCCTCCTTCTGTGCTGTAACCATTCTATAATTCTAGGTGGAGGGAAAAAAGGGGAAGAGGAAAAAAGGGGAGATAAAAATTCACTACCAAAATATTTAAAGCTTTGGGAAATTATACCATACAAATTAAAAGTAATTTTTGTTTTTAATTAATTACTCTCTTTCATTCCAACCTTTCTCCAAAAGAGCATTCTACAAAATAATGAAGGCCGATTAGCTAGATACGTACATAATACCAGTCACCAGACCAATCTTTGTACTCTTGCAAAAGTAATTACGGATGAACAGCTACATCATTTTGAGACCTTGGTAGGATCGATAAAAAGGATCTGGACTTTGCCTCATCAGGTAGGTGTCGTGTCTTTGAGCTATATAATGGATACGTTCAGTGACCCAGCACCACAGCTCTATTATGCTTTGAAAAGCAACCTGATCTTAATGCTTCAGAATTAGTGAATGTAAAAAGAACAGCTGATCCGAGCTTGACCAGGCCATCACATCTTCCTAATTGGTAGTCTTGCATTGTCATTTTTTGGAACAGGTAAAAGCTAATAGGCTAAACATTGAGGTCCCTTTTGACCCCACCACCCAATATAGCTTCCATCCTTTCCTTTACAGAAGGGCATCAGAATGTTTTGCAACAATCTGTACTCTGCTTCAGTGGCTTCACAATTGTACCTCCGTTAGCTGAAATCTGCACTTGACATCCTCTCATTCCCGACTTCCCTATTATTAATATTTTTTTTTATAAAACACTTGGATGAGATGGGGAATATCTCCATCAACCACCATGGTGGAGCCCAATAAGAGTGCAAAAATAAAGGCCAAAGTATTTGCAAGTGCTGTCAGCAAAATATGCTCAGGGGTCAGTAGGTGATTCAACTTGGGACTCCTCCCAAGGTCTCCACCATCAGAGAGGCATGCCTACCCAATACGGTTCACTTCACACAACGTTAAGTGGCTGAGTGCACTGGACACAGCAAAGATTATGGACTCCAACAATATCCTGGCTGTATTGCTCAAGGCTTGTGCACCAGAGCTAGCCACCCTCTTAGCCAACCTGTTCCCGTACAGCTATGACACTCAACAATGTGGAAGATTTCCCTGGTTTGTCCTAGTCAGGAATGTCCTATCCCAGCCAATTACTGCGTTATTATCCCCCTCTCAATCATCAGTATAGTGATGGAAGAATTCATCAATAGTGCCATTGAATAACATAGACTTAAAATAACCTGCTCAGCAACATAGAAAATAGGTGCAGGAGTAGGCCATTCGGCCCTTCGAGCCTGCACCACCATTCATGGCTGATCATTCACCTCAGAATATTATCTGAATGGCGGAAGATTAGGAAAAGGGGAGGTGCAACGAGAATGGGTGTCATGGTTCATCAGTCATTGAAAGTTGGCATGCAGGTACAGCAGGCGGTGAAGGCAGCAAATGGTATGTTGGTCTTCATAGCTCGGGGATTTGAGTATAGGAACAGGGAGGTCTTATTGCAGTTGTACAGGGCCTTGGTTAGGCCTCACCTGGAATATTGTGTTCAGTTTTGGTCTCCTAATCTGAGATGGACGTTCTTGCTATTGAGGGAGTGCAGCGAAGGTTCACCAGACTGATTCCAGGGATAGCTGGACTGTCATGAGGAGCGACTGGATTAACTGGGCCTTTATTCAATAGAGTTTAGAAGGATGAGAGGGGATCTCATAGAAACGTATAAGATTCTGACAGGTTAGATGCAGGAAGAATGTTCCCGATGTTGGGGAAGTCCAGAACCAGGGGACATAAGTCTTCGGATAAGGGGTAGGCCATTTAGGACTGAGATGAGGAGAAACTTCTTCACTCAAGTTGTTAACCTGTGGAATTCCCTGCCGCAGAGAGCTGTTGATGCCAGTTCATTGGATATATTCAAGAGGGAGTTAGATATGGCCCTTACAGCTAAGGGGTCAAGGGGTTTGGAGAGAAAGCAGGAAAGGGATACTGAGGGAATGATCAGCCATGATCTTATTGAATGGCGGTGCAGGCTCGAAGAGCCGAATGGCCTACTCGTGCATTTATTTTCTATGTTTCTACCCCTTTCCTGCTTTCTCTCCAAACTCCTTGATTCCTTTAGCTGTAAGGGCCATATCCAACTCCTTCCTGAATATATCTAACAAACTGGCATCAACAACTCTCTGCGGAAGTGAATTCCACAGGTTAACAACTCTAAGAAGTTTCTCCTCATCTCAGTCCTAAATGGCTTACCCCTTATCTTGAGACTGTGACCCCTGGTTCTGGACTCCCCCAACATTGGGAACATTCTTCCTGCATCTAACCTGTCCAATCCTGTCAGAATTTTATATGTTTCTATGAGATCCCCTCTCATTCTTCTAAACTCCAGTGAATAAAGGCCCAGTTGATCCAGTCTCTCCTCATATGTCTGTCCAGCCATCCCAGGAATCAGTCTGGTGAACCTTCGCTGCACTCCCTCAATATCAAGAACGTCCTTCCTCAGATTAGGTGACCAAAACGGAACACAATATTCCAGGTGAGGCCTCACCAAGGCCCTGCACAGCTGCAGCAAGACCTCCCTGCTCCTATACTCAAATCCCCTCGCTATGAAGGCCAACATGCCATTTGCCTTCTTCACCGCCTGCTGCACCTGCATGCCAATCTTCAATGACTGATGTACCATTACACTCAGGTCTCGTTGCACTTCCCCTTTTCCTAATCTGCCACCATTCAGATAATATTCTGCCTTCATGTTTTTGCCACCAAAGTGGATAACCTCACATTTATCCACATTATACTGCATCTGCCTTGCATTTGCCCACTCATCTAACCTGTCCAAGTCAGTCTGCAACCTCTTAGCATCCTCCTCAGCTCACACCGCCACCCAGCTTAGCGTCATCAGCAAACTTGGAGATATTACACTCAATTCCTTCATCTAAATCATTGATGTATATTGTAAATAGCTGGGGTCCCAGCACTGAGCCCTGCGGCATCCCACTAGTCACTGCCTGCCATTCTGAAAAAGACCCGTTTATCCCGACTCTCTGCTTCCTGTCTGCCAACCAGTTCTCTATCCACATCAATACATTACCCCCAATACTATGTGCTTTAATTTTGCACACCAATCTCTTGTGTGGGACCTTGTCAAAAGCCTTTTGAAAGTCCAAATACACCACATCCACTGGTTCTCCCTTGTCCACTCTACTTGTTACATTCTCAAAAAATTCTAGAAGAAGATTTGTCAAGCATGATTTCTCCTTTCATAAATCCATGCTGACTCAGACCGATCCTGTCACTGCTTCCCAAATAAGCTGCTATTTCATCTTTAATAATTGATTCCAACGTTTTCCCGATGTCAGGCTAACTGGTCTATAATTCTCTGCTTTCTCTCCTTTTTAAAAAAGTGGTGTTACATTTGCTACTCTCCAGTCCATAGGAACTGATCCAGAATCAATAGACTGTTGGAAAATAATCACCAATGCATCCACTATTTCTAGGGCCACTTCCTTAAGTATTCTGGGATGCAGACCATCAGGCCGATTTATCGGCCTTCAATCCCATCAATTTCCCTAACACAATTTCCTGACAGTTCCTCCTTCTCGCTAGACCCTCGGTCCCCTAGTATTTACGGAACGTTATTTGTGTCTTCCTTCGTGAAGACAGAACCAAAGTATTTGTTCAATTGGTCTGTCATTTCTTTGTTCCCCATTATGAATTCACCTGATCCTGACTGCAAGGGACCTATGTTTTTCTTCACTAATAGTTTTCTCTTCACATATCTATAGAAGCTTTTGCAGTCAGTTTTTATGTTCCCAGCAAGCTTCCGCTCATACTCTATTTTCCCCCTCCTGGGATGGCAGGACTGACATATGAGGAGAGACTGGATCGACTGGGCCTGTATTCACTGGAGTTTAGAAGGATGAGAGGGGATCTCAGAAACACAAAATTCTGACGGGACTGGACAGGTTAGATGCAGGAAGAATGCTCCCGATGTTGGGGAAGTCCAGAACCAGGGGACATAGTCTTAGGATAAGGGGTAAGCCATTTAGGACTGAGATGAGGAGGAACTTCTTCACTCAGAGTTGTTAACCTATGGAATTCCCTACCGCAGAGAGTTGTTGATGCCAGTTCATTGGATATATTCAAGAGGGAGTTAGATATGGCCCTTGCGGCTAAAGGGATCAAGGGGTATGGAGAGAAAGCAGGAACGGGGTATTGAAGGAATGATCAGCCATGATCTTATTGAATGGTGGTGCAGGCTCGAGGGGCCGGATGGCCTACTCCTGCACCTATTTTCTATGTTTCTATGTTTCTAATTAAACCCTTTGTCCTCCTCTGCTGAATTCTAAATTTCTCCTAGTCCTCAGTTATATTCTGCCAGAACCACAGCTTTGAGTTCATCACAATCATTATCCAGACAAATACACAAAATGAATTCCTGGAGAGTTGAGTGTAGCTGCCTCCGACATCAAGGCAGCATTTGACCAATTATGGCACCCAACAAGGAGCCCTAGCAAAATGGAAATCTCTACAGCACTGGAGTCATAACTGGCAAAGAAATGGTCATAATTGTCAAAAGACAATCAGCACAGCCTTGGGACATTGCCAAAGAGTTCCTCAGAGACCTGTCCTCCTGGACCAAACATCTTCAGCTATTTTATCAATAATTTTTCCTCCATCACAAGGTCAGGAATGGGTCTGTTTGCTGCAAATGCTAAAATTCAGCTCCATTCATAACACTTCTGAAAATGTAGTCCATCCCAGCCTACAGCAGGATCTGAACAACATCCAGGCAGGAAACATTTGTCCCACATAAGTGTCATGTAACAACCATCTCAAACAAGGGTAAGCACAGCCATTCCCCCTTGAGCTTCAATGTACCAAACATCATCAACGCTTCCACCATCAACATCTTTGGTGGGGGCAGGGCGGGGGGGGGGCACCAATGAACAGAAGCTTAACTGGATCATCTAGAGGAAGATCATTGATGTAAGAGCAGGACAGAGACTGGGTACTCTGAATCAAAAGCGAAATATTGCTGATGCTGGAAATTTGAAATGAAAACAGAAAATACCCAAGAGTATTTTCTGACGAAAGGTCATTGACCTGAAACGTTAACTCTGTTTCTCTCTCCATAAATGCTGTCTGACCGACTGAATATTTTCAGCATTTTCTGGTTTTTATTTCTGGGGACTCTGAATTCTGTCGACATCCTCATCAGGCAGTCAGTGTTATAGTAATACAAGGTGGTGGGCCCCTTTCAGCAAGCAGCTATACAATATGACGACTATTACTGGTTTACTTCAACACGGATGACTGATTTACCCAACAATTAATAGTTTCAGCTGGGCAATGGCAAGAGGAGAGAAGCTGCCATAAAATGGGTTTGTATGGACAACAGGCAGAGAGGGTTAAGCTTGTCCCTTCACACTCAAATAGCCACCATCACACAATCTAGGCTCATATGAATAATGGCTGTCTGGGCAAACTATTTGCAGGCTGCTGATGTTCAAGGAATTGTACCCCAGTAAGGAGAGCTGGGGAGAAGACTGAGGAAAAATAAGACTATGAATACCGCTGAGAGATAGAAGCTTTTGTAAATACTGCAAGTATCCATCTCCGTTGAGATAATATTTAAGGAGCTCCCAGACCAGGAGATTTTTGCAGTCCATTATCAGGTTAGTTTGTATAGTCTCACCTTGGTTTTCCCCCCTTACGAATACTTTGCATCTGTTTTCACAAAGGAAAGGGGTAATGCGGATACTGCTATCGAGGAGGAGTGTGATATTCTGGATGAAATAAATATAGTGAGAGAGGAAGTATTAAGAGGTTTAGCAGCTTTGAAAGTAGATAAGTCCCCAGGCCCAGATGAAATGCATCCCAGGCTGTTGAGCGAAGTAAAAGAGGAAATAGCAGAGGCCTTGACTATAATTTTCCAGTCCTCTTTGGATCTGGGCATGGTGTCGGAGGATTGGAGGACTGCTAATGTAGTATCCTTGTTTAAGAAGGGAAAAAGGAATAGGCCAAGTAATTACAGGCCTGTCAGCCTAACCTCAGTGGTGGGAAAATTATTGGAAAAAATCCTGAAAAACAGGATAAATCTGCATTTGGAAAGGCAAGGATTAATTAGGGAGTCAGCACAGATGTGTTCAGGGAAGATAGTGTTTGACTATCCTGATTGAATTTTTTTTAGGAGGTAACCAAGAGGGTCGATGAGGGTAGTGCATACGATATAGTATATAAGGACTTTAGCAAGACTTTTACCAAGGTCCCACATGGTAGACTGGTCATGAAGGTTAAAGCCCATGGAATACAGGGCAAAGTGGCAAGTTGGATCCAAAATTGGCTTGGAGGTAGGAAGCAAAGGGTAATGATTGATGGATGTTTTTGTGACTGGAAGGATGTTTCCAGTGGGGTCCCGCAGGGCTCAGTACTGGGTCCCTTGCTTTTTGTGGTATATATCAACGATTTAGATTTGAATAAAGGGAGTAGGATTAAGAAGTTTGCAGATGACACGAAAATTGGCTGTGTGATTGATAATGAAGAGGAAAGTCATGAGCTGCAGGAGGATATCAATCTACTGGTCAGGTGGGCAGAGCAGTGGCAAATGGAATTTAATTCAGAGAAGTGTGAGGTGATGCACTTTGGGAGGGCTAATAAGGAAAGGGTATACACATTAATAGTGTAGATGAACAAAGGGACCTTGGAGTACTTATCCACAGTTCCCTGAAAGTAGGCCAGGTGGATAAGGTGGTTAAGAAGGCATTGTATAATACTTTGGTTAGGTCACAGCTGGAGTACTGCGTGCAGTTCTGGTTGCCTTATTATAGGAAGGACGTGATTGCACGAGAGAGGGTGCAGAGGAGATTTACTAGGATGCTGCCTGGAATGCAGAATCTTAGTTATGAGGACAGATTGGATAGGCTGGGTTTGTTCTCATTGGAACAGAGGAGGTTGAGAGGAGACCTCATTGAGGTGTACAAAATATTGAAGGGCCTGGATATAGTGGATAGTAAGGGTCTATTTCCATTGGTGGAGGGGTCTATTACGAGGGGGCATAGTTTTAAGGTGGTTAGTGGAAGGTTTAGAGGAGATTTGAGGTAGGGATCTGGAACTCGCTGCCAAGAAGAGTTGTGGATGCAGAAACACTCACCACTTTTAAAATATGGTTGGATGGGCACGTGACGTGCAGTAACCTGCAGGGTTACGGACCTAGACTTGGTAATTGGGATTGGACTGGATGACCTTTTGTTGGACGGCACAGATATAATGGTAAGTATCGCAGGGAATAGAATACGGCCAGGGTGATCTCCTGGACTAGTTTCGATCGCCTGGATGGGACGGATAGGGATTTTCCCATAATTTTTCTCCCTAAATTGGCCTGGATTTTTATCTGTTTTTTGCCTCTCCCAGGAGATCGCATGGCTCCAGTTGGGGTAGAGTTAGAATGTTTCAGTATAAGGGGTGTCGCAGTTGTGAGAGGCGGACTGGTTGGGCTGGGTGCTCTTTGCCTTTCCGTCATTGTTCATAGGTTTATATGCAAGATCCTGCAAATCCCTTGAGAGGACAGGCACACCAACATCAGTATCCTCACCCAGGCTAACATCCCCAGCATTGAAGCACTGACCACACTCGATCAACTTCGCTGGGCAGGCCAGACACGAGGCTCCCTAAGCAATTGCTCTATGCGGAGCTCCTTCACGTCAAACGAGCCAAAGGTGGGCAGTGGAAATGTTACAAGGGCACCCTCAAAGCCTCCCTAATAAAGAGCGACATCTCCACTGACACCTGGGAGTTTTTGGCCAATGACTGCCCGAGGTGGAGAAAGTACATCCCGGGAGGGCGTTGAGTTCTTCGAATCTCAACGCCGCGAGCGTGAAGA
Organism: Pristiophorus japonicus; assembly: GCF_044704955.1. NCBI lineage: Eukaryota > Metazoa > Chordata > Chondrichthyes > Pristiophoridae > Pristiophorus > Pristiophorus japonicus. The sequence continues at coordinate 222,528,559 of NC_091983.1, forward strand.
GGTCAGGCAGAGGCACCGGAAGGAGCGTGCAGCAAATCAGTCCCATGCCCCCTTCCCCCGACGAATATCTGTCCCACCTGTGACTCTCGTATTGGACTGTTCAGTCACCAAAGACTCACTTTAGGAGTGGAAGCAAGTCATCCTCGATTCCGAGGGACTGCCTATGATGATAGATATGTAAGCTTGAAGGCTGCTGACCAAGGGCTCTTTGTTGGCCGGAGTGGACACGATGGGCCGAAATGGCCTCCTTCTGCACTGTAAATTTCTATGTTTCTAGTCCTCTGGCACCTTCTCCTTTGAACACCTCATCTTGTTCAACCCCTCTCGCCACTCCTTTAAAATCCTCGCCCAAACCCCACCCCATGTATCACACCGGGATATTTCAGTCCTTTCCTCCCCCAAATTCTGCACCAATGATTTCAACTTCCATCACAACTCACCTTGGCCTCTTTCCTCAGAGTTCACTGCCCTCCTGTTGTCCCTGAACCACTCCCTCCATATAAACACTCCTACCCATATTCACAGCCACCCCCTCAAACTTGAATTTAATGGCATTTCAATCACAGGCAAGGCCATCTCATCACTTCCTTGTATCCTTCACCACTCTCATCCTCCTCTCAACCAGACTTCCTTCTGTGTCTGCCTCTCGGGGGGGGGGGGGGGGGGGGGAAAAATTCTCCCAAGTCTCTTACGACACTTTCAAACTCCCACTGTCCAGCCTTTAGACCTTAGCTCTCCGTTCACCACAATATTTTTATAGCTCTCAAATCACACCCTCACCTCCGCCTTTTAATACCAATGTCCCCCAGTAAAACCCTCACTCTCCCCCACGCTGGTCATTCCCCATGGTACGGCCCTCACCTTCGCTCCCTTAAGTGCAAGTGCAGACTTGAACGTATACGGCGCACAACTAGTTTAGCCATTCATCGCCAGATGTAGCTGGGTTACATCAAGCATACTCAGGCCATGCTTCTCTCTGCCAAAATTGCTTACTACTCCAGGATCAACCTGGAATGCAAAGATATTTCTGAGCTACTTTTTCCCCCACCAGCAATCATCTCCTTAAACCCCCTTACCCTGGCCCAGCCACCCATGTGACCAACAAGTGTGAGGAGCTCATGGACTACTTTGGTCACTAAGATTGATACGATCTGTTCAGCTGCCTCTGCTGCACTCTGCCCTTCCCCGCCAAGCCAAGATTCTCCCAAGGTTCCCCTCTGTCCTAGCCATGAACTTGTATCTTTCTCTAGTTTCTCTCCCATCTCCCCTCATGCCCTCTCCAAGCTCATCTTGTCCAAGAGATTCAATTCCTGCAACTTGACCCTATTCCCACCAAACTAATGACAACTCAACTTCCCTTCCTGGCCCCCATGCTAGTTGATATTGTAAACGGTTCCTTTTCATCAAGTACTGCGCCACCCCACCTCTTTCAAATCTGCTATCATAACCCCCCTTCCAACAGAAAAAAAACACCCTTGAACCAAGTTGAGTCACCCATTCAAATATCTCCTCCTTTGGCTCGATATCAATTTTTGTTTGATTAAGCTCCGGTGAACCACCTTGGGATGTGTTCCTATGTTAAAGGTGCGATATAAATGCAAGTTGGTGTTGAAACAACAATCAATTATGCAGTGCAAGTGACAGTATATTTCCTATCAATCAGCTTCTATAAAAAAAAAGCAAAATTACTTACATTGTCTCGCTGATCATAGTCAACTGAGCTCGACACCGAAGTCAGACGTTCATATCGGTCGTGGTTCTCCGAATGCAGAGCTGAAGCCACACTGAAGAACAAGAGAGTAAGCGCTTCTTACATAGGCCATTATCAGCATACAATCACCCCACTAGTCCCAAGAAAATTGACACTAAAGTGGCATTAAAAGTATCGTGCAGCAGGCCTCTATGATGCTGACCTTTCTGCTTTAGCACTGTCATGTCAAAAGGGGCTGCATTTTAAATTGCATTAAACAGAATATCCAGGAGAAGCAGGCCTTCAAGTAATGTCTTTGCCTTGCCATTTAATTATTTTTCCTTCTCACTCTATTTAATTGGTTTGAGTAGCTTGGTAAGGGAATAGAAGCATGTTGTGGTCTCCTTTGGTAATACCCAGCATTTTTTACTAAGACTTCACATCTGCTCCAAGTGCCCTTTTTAACTGAGGTTGTCGCAGGCTGTGGAAAAGTCATGCATCAGGAGCTTGTAGCACTAATGACCACGAGACCCAATGTAAAAATCACTTGGCATGGAAAAGAATGAGGTGGAAAAGTGCTTTGATATGACTGAATATTTTATCCCAGTCTAACTGGGAAGGATGGTGCACAAATGTTGATCATCAGGAAGCAAACTGGGAGGACTGAAAAACAAAATAATAATTTTGATCGGTTCGTCCAACTCATTCATTCGAGTTAGTGCCAATACCAGCGAGGTGGAAGCAGATCATCTGCCCTCTCAGTCACTGTTACTATTATGGGACACAGGGAGACTATGGCAAGGGAGGAAAATGCAGGAGGGGGGTCCAAGCCTGAAGAAAATACGCAAAATATATATATATATTTTTTAAAAAGTGACCAAATTGGAATCCTCTGCCAAATTCCTTCAGTATGATAACAGTCCTACACAAGATAGAAATTGACTGTTTCCATTCTGATTTTAGACATAATTCCTACCCCCTCATAAAAAAGTGAGTTCTAAAATGAGGGCAAAACCCAATAAAACACAAACGCCAATGTCACATGCTGCAGCTCTGGTGCGATGTACACAACCAATTTCCCCGTTTGGTGCAGATTTCATCGCCCCTCTATCTGGACAGATGCCGACAGCTTTGACAGATTGCACCTCAAGCCACATGCCTACAACTAAATGAAGTTCCATGGGGTGGGAGGAAGGGAGGTAGCCGAGGACAGAGCCACTGATGCATGCCAACCCATTCAACAGTATGCACATATTTATTTAATATTTTACTTGTTCTTTCCAAAATATTCTGCTGAGCTTTTAAATTCGAAACAGGCTTTATTTTTTGAGCTGAATAAGCAGAGATTTGCTGAGCTCACCTTGAAGGGTGGTGTGTCATCAGTACAACTGTGCACTCAACCATCAGGATGTAATGGTTAAATGGCGATAGAACCATCTACTAAAATAACCATTTAAAAAAAAATTACACAATCTCAAAAGGTCCTACCCCAGTCATTAATCAATAGCAACTAATTTCCTAAAACCTTCCCTTTTTAACAATGTTATTAAATTTCAAAATAAGATTCACACATCAGCAGAAGTAGATCCTGTGGGAACTATTCAAAGAGGAATAGTTTAAGTGGTCATTCGCTTCATTGCTATTTGTTAGACATCGCAGTGTGTAAATCAGCCGCTACGTTTGCCTACAGTGACTGCACTTCACAAGTCATTGTACGTTTGCGGAGTTTGACAGAAGGGATAATGCAATCCTCTCTTTGATTATTCTATACATTTTGGGACTGAAATGCTTTTTCACAGTAAATATGAAGTGAAGATTTAATTGCCCTGTCACATAAACTTCAATGTGAAGCTGAACTGCAATAATGACATCAGTTTTGTCTCCTCTTCATTGGCCTGTTAAGATCTCAAGCACATGAGGCCTGCTAACACACGAGACAATGCCACTTTAACATGGAATCATGTTGTCAATCACCACCACCATCTCTAGTAGTTCATCTGCTGGCAGCACGTGCAACTTGCGAGGGAAGAAAAGAGAAGAGAGGTTAGATAGGGGTTAAGATTCCCAGAGCCTCGGACTTTTGGAAACCATCATCATCAGTAGGTAGAGAAAATAGAAAGAAAGAGATGTTCAGTTGGAGCTCCCAACAAAATAACCAGCGACATCCTGCATTCCAAAATCTAGTAATACCAGGGGATTTTGCCAACACAATCCTAATGGTTCCAACAATTTTTCTAGACTTGACGATTATCTGCATTAAGCCCTTGTTGGTTAAGTAGTATGCTAGATGCAGTGACATCTCCTTTCTGACTACCTGTTATCAACTGCAGTCTTGCCCTCCCTGGCTTTAATTGCACCAGAATATTTATATTTCCTGTGCCAACAACCAATGTTCAACTGGCCCCTCTGACCAAGAATGCCCAATTAGTGATTAAGTGTTGAATTTTGGCTCTGTGATAGCATTCCCACCATTAAATCAGTAGTTTATGGGTTTAAACCCCTCCAGACACTTGGGCACATAATCTAAGCTGATACTTCAGTGCAGTACTGCACTGTACTGTCAGAGATGCTGTCCTTTGCCTGAGGTGTTAAACGGAGGTGTCTGCTCTCTCAGGTGGATGTAAAAGATTCCACAGCATTATTTGAAGAGCAGGGGAGCTCTCCCAGTGTCCGGGCCAATATTGATCCTTCAACTGACATCACAAGCAGATTATCTGGTCATCATCCCAGAGACACCACACTGTCTGTTAAATTGTAGGAAAGTCCGACTGAACATCATTGATTAAGAACAATTAACATTTTGTTTCAATACCAGGAGGAGGTCATGCAATAAATGCACCTTGTGAGAAGCTTCACTGTATACTCCACATAAGAAAGCCAGGATTATTAAACTACCTTAATTGATCAGAAATGTCCACATGTATGTGGTGTCTGTATTGCCACATTACAGCACAAAAATTGTTGTTACTTGACAGCAGCCTCTGCCACTATAGTCCTCCTCTCCATCACTGCTCCTGGTCACCCCTCCCCCACCCACTGTACTTCTGATCTCTTCCACCGCTCCCCTTCAAGCTCATCATTTTCACAAGACCCACCTCCTGCATCCACGATCTCCTCCCACTCAACTACAGCACCCCTCCTCCCCCCCACCCCAAAACTGATTCCCGCACTTCCCAATCTTGAGAATGACTCTTACCTTTTTTGAAACTTCTGATCACCCCTTCCTCAAAGTCTATCCTCAATCTATCCATCCTCTCCAAAAAACGCTGCCTCTTAAAGCTCGTTTTCTTCTCAAAGGTCCTTAAACATTATAAGATTCCAGCTTCGTGTCTATCTATCCCAAAAAGTCTATCAGAGTTCCTTCAGTCCAGCTTCTGCCCTCTTCACAGCAGTAAAAAGGGCCACCAGACAAATATGCTTGAACAGTCAAGAGTTTTTGTTTAGCATCTTATGAATAAACCCCTATTAAGTAAAGGGAAACAAAAATCCCCTCCACTCCACCCCCATATAATAAATTTAACATCCTCACTGTTGCCTTTAAATGCGTCTATGGCCTTGACCCACCCTATCTCCACCAGCACGATAATTCCATAATGCTTCGCTCCTCTGGTGGCCTTGTGTACACCCTGCCACTTTACCTACCATTGGTGGAAGAGTCCTCAATTGCCTGGGTCACATTCTTTAAAATTCCCTTCCTAACTTCATCTCCGTTCCTTCTTTGAAAACCTTCTCAAAACCCATCTCTTGAACCAAACCTTGTCATTTCTCCTAACCAACTCCTTCCTGGCTTGGTGTCTTTCTTCCCAAAGCAAAGTATTTTGAGATACTCTATGATAAAAGGTACAATATAGATAGAATATGCAATTGAGGAGTCCGCAAAACCATACTCCAGATTAGCACCTCCATCACAGGAGGTACGATGAGTGAGAGAAACCTCCCAAAGGTTTGGTCACACAGTATTTCAGTGTAAGCCATATTTAGATTTGGATAAATTAAGAGTTTTAAATCAACGACAGCTTCTCACATGGGCATCATACAGCAAGCACTGACAGACACGCTGCTATTTTATAGATACAGAATCCATATACTGTACATACCAAAGAAAAATTAGACACCAGCAGCACCCTTATTGGAGTTTGAGAAACATTAGTATCACCTCAACCCAGAGATCATGTGAATTAAAAAGATGTTAATACTGTCACAGATCATGGGAGAGATAACTAATATGGGGAAAAAAAAACGCAAACATACTATTCCCGTTCTTCTGCTCGAAGTTTTCCACGTTTCTTTCTAAAAATGTAAAAGAAAATCCTTAAAAATGCACACGAAGAAAAAAAAAACAGAAGTCTACTTTATGTTGAGAAGTGAAATGCTGGCAAAAGAACTTTACACAATTACAAACTGGGGGAGATGTTGTGGTTTCTCTTGCCGTGCTGTGCTGTGACGACACTCCTCAAAGCTGCTGCATGCAATGACTCCAGCAAAGTCCACCGGAAAGGTTTACCAGCAATGCGGGTAAATCTGCGAATTTCTGTACTGTAACAGGGAGAGGTCATTTGGCCCAACAAGCCCATCAGCTGCCATACAAACATCTAGATAATCATCAGCTTTTTAAATAAGGTGTCTTTCATACACCTTACTCCAGCTTCGATTAAAGATGAAGGGGACGATATGTTGCTTCATGTAACGCCCCTTTCCACAGACACTTGCATCAATAAACAATGGAGAAAATGAAGTGAAATCTAATGCCCAGTCCAACATGCTCTGTGAGTGATGATCCAATGGGAATGAGGGGGGAGAAATAAAGCAGTCAAGGCAATTATTAGGAAAGAAAACACTGATAGCAAGTAATTTCATAGAATAGTACATCACAGTAGTAGGCCATTCGGCCCATCGAGTCTGCGCCGGCTCTTTCGAAAATTAATCCAGTTATTTCCACAATCAAATGATTTAACTAATGAAAGACTTGCAGATATTTAATTAAAATTTCAAGTACCTAAAAACTGACCATTTATCTGCTCAAAACACCCGATAGGATGTGTTCTGAACAATGCAGGCAGAGATGTAGTTTTGGGACTTGAGTGGATCATGGAAAGAAGCTGGTTGCACTAATTCTCGTGATCTGCCCTTAGTTTCAGCACTATTTCATATGTTGGAAAAACAGCATCTCAGCCAACCCGTGACTGCAGTTTAAGATACTGGAAGGAGTTGGTTTGAGCTCATCGCACATATCAACCAAAATGCAAAGAGATACTGTAATACCTAGAAATTTTGCGTATCTAAACCCGAAGTGAAATTTTAAAAAGTTTAACGGGACAGTCAAAAGAATGAACATTAGATTTTCGATGCAGAATTGAACATCCATCTTCTTCCAAATCTTAAACTGAAAGCATCCCTTCAATGAAGTTAAACGAGGGAAATGAAGGCAACCTACTGAAGGTGGAGGAGCAAAATGGGATTGTTTGCAGGGGATTCAGGAGACGGTAGCTTTTAATGCTAAGTGGTGAGAAATTGGAATCAGGGTTACTTTGGCATTACCGAGACAAAAGTTTATGTAGAGCATTTGAAACCTGCAACTAGATTACATTTTACAAAAATAGTCAATATAGTACAAACAAATTTTAGCAGGACACGAGCTCACAGTATTAATACCCAGTTAGCTGTTTGCAAGAACAATCTGGAAGTAGAGGAAAACTATGTCTGCATTGAAGGAATTTTACAAAGAAATGAGTACTAGAGTTGAGGACAGCAACTCTTGGAGCAAAAATCTGGGTTTGAATGGATGTCCAGCCACTTGGGCATGACCATATCTCCCAGAAAACTAGAAACGTCCATGTTTTTAAAATCAAAACATTCAAATTACTTCAAAATAAAACAGTTTGTCAAATTAAGCAGTACTTTCAAACTTCTGGATCAAGTTTAGCACTAATTTTTCATATGAGTTCTACAAGCGATTCACATAGGAAACAGTGGTCTACAATGACCTATTCTCCAAGTAAAAAGTTCTGAAGGTTAATACAGTTGAATTATCAATTGGGGAATAAGAGGTTAACTCTGTGCTGAGTTACCTGGTCTCACCTGGGATGTTGGTAGAGGCTACGGTTACCTCCGCCAACCCATGTGCGAGCCAGGGAGGTGAGTGACGAGACGGAAATAGAATTAGGTGCAGCCATGATGCCTGCAACAATTGAATAGCCTGCCAGCACACACTTGAGGGTCACACAGTAGCAGATGGTATTTGGCATTGTGGAGCTGCACCACTGCAAGTTAATGAATCTGGAGGTGGAAATGGATACCTCAACAGTAAGAGGGAGCAGAGGAAGAAAAGTTCATGGGAAAGGCACAGGAAAAATATATAATGGTTGAGAATTGTGCATTAGCAAAGCTTGGGTTACAGCTGGGAAAGTGAATCGGGATACCATATTATGGCATGGCACATGACCAGCTCCTTAAGGCTCACAGCAGCAATCTAAATCAAGGGGCTCAAATGTATTCCAACTGTAAAAGGCAAGTGGTAACAGTTTCTATCATCTGAATCTTGGACAGACAGTGACATGAAATAGTGACCTCAAGACAGATAGGCAAATAGTTTTACTCAGCCTTCAGCTCATTTATCTATTGGCAGTCAGCTTGCATCATTAATGTACAAGGATTAAGAAATTTACACAATTTTATTAGGTAATAATCAAAGATTAAGAAAGGATACGACAATTTTTTTAAATGAGCAAGTATAATTCCTATTGCAGTCGAAGAGCTGTAGAAATAATAGTGGTGAGTGAATGAGCACAGGAATGAACAATTATTAGATTTGGCAATTCTTAATTAGCAGTCACCCGGGACCTGTAAAAACACAGCACTTTGATACACAGGGTCCACTACATCTCCAATACCCAGCCTGTAGCAACCATCAACAACCCTGTTCTGTCTTTGGTATGAATCAAAAAAACTAATTGCGAGGCTCAAAAGATAAGACTGGCACCCGAGCTCCTGGTCCCAGCTCAGGTATGTGTTTTATAAACAGTAAGAGTCTGCTTGGTACCCTTCACAGCTGCACCAAAGCTTGGTTATTCTTCAATCCCATAATTGACACAGTAGAATTTGTGGCAAAGATGATCACTGAAAGCAGCTCTACTTTAGTTGATGTTTACTAAACCCACGACCGTTTAAGCATGGAGTAGGACTGCTAATTAAGTGAAAATATCACCGTGCTAGGTTTTTAATGATGTGCCAATTGCTGAAAAATATGAGTAGGCATGTAGTTTCTAAATAACTCCGATCTAGATTGTGCCAAAATTTTCTATTGGGTCAAAGGTCATGTAACATACGTGAAAATACCAGTCAGATGTGATGATTACATGCATGTCTCACTTCAAGATTAACAGATGGGTTCAAATAAAGGAGGTTCTCGTCTCATTGGACCTTATTTGTCAGAACACCAACCTCAATCTCAACCCTCAGTCTCCAGATGCCATACCGCCCTGGAAATTCAGATGGCTAGGAGTTGTTAATCAACCGTTCAGCTGAAATGTTCTTCTGCGGACCTTCATTCTGGTGAGGGCAGGAAGGGGGTTTGGCATGGCTAAAAACTAACCTGTATATATCTGCAACTAAGCAAGTTCCAACCTGCACCACCCCTCCCCAACAAATTGAGCAATGCAACAGAAGCACGTGTTACAAGATAGGACAAGGGGCCCAGGAACCACTAAAGAGTGGGTGTTCACAACCATAAGGCATTAAATAAAATCAACACAGCGTGGCATCGAGAACAAGCTCCTTCATCACACAACAGTCCAGCATTGGGAATGATCTTAAGGCACAATTCATGTTGTAAGTTGACCGAAGACGGGCGGGCGGACGGGTGTGTGTATACATCACTTGATCTTTATTAGGAGATGACAGGCCGTCTGTGCGATCAATTATGAAAAGGTTTATGCTGGCTCTCAACTTGCTGTGCTGCAGGAAAATACCCTCACTGTCTTGCCATACTGGTAACAATGGGAACCAGCAAAGGAAGGCTAGGATCTTTCCGAATAACAAAGTATACTCTCATCACAAGGGAGGGAGGGTGGATGACAGTGCACGTATGCTTTATCTCAATGGTCTTCACATCCAATTGAATACTTTGATGTGTTGTCACTAACGTGAGCAAACTTGGTGACCATTTTCTGCTGGCATTGGTTGAGGGAAGAAATCCAGGGCAACTCCAATCTACAAATATTGCCTCAGAACCTCATCACCCACCTGGACAGAGTAGATGGGATGTTCAGTTTAGTGTTGGATGATGGCATCTCCATTTTGGGTTGTTTTGGGGCAGGGAGTGAGGTTAGAAGGGGGAAAATGTCTATCTCAATTAGTTTATTGTTTTCTCTTAACTGGAGTTTGCAGCAGGGAGGATGCCTAAGCAAAGGGAGCACTTCACACTAAAAGTATATCCACGTAAGATAGTCTTTTACTTCCAGTTAGCATATAATGCATGCAAATAAAAGTAGTATTAATGCCTTTGAGATCCTCATGTACATTGATCCATCTCGGCTCGACATTCAGACCTATTGTCTGTGCGGCCCCCGGCCTGTGAGCTCCATCGGAGCAGGCCGGGGAGCGGAAGGAGCAGCGTGGCAGCATACCACTCCAGGGAGTAGCACGCTGGAGCAGGAGAGCAACGACAGTGAAAAGGGACGTCACCAAGGTCCAGGTCGGAGATCAGAGATTGAAGCGTGGGCAGGTACTGAAGGAGCAGTGAGGTCGGGGCGAAGGAGCAGCGAGCTTGTAGAGTGATGTGATTGGGGCCCAGGAGAGGCGTGAGTTCGGGCCCAGGGGCAGCATGGGCCAGGCCACACTGCGACATGTGCACACAATAGGTTCGTGCAGCAGAGCTGGTCTCCGGTCGTCTTGGCATCTTCCACCCTTCAAGATTTAGTTCGGACCTGGAATTTTAGGTCCTTCATTGAAATACCCGTGAACTTTTTGACATGGAAGCAAGTCATCCTCGATTCGAGGGACTGCCTATGATGAGGACATTCAGATCTTGGCCTGCTGATTATTGTTTAAACCAGATTAAAGTAGCATTTTGAGAGATCTGAATAACATGCGTTAACATTAACCCAGCTCTGGAGTTAGACAGCAGTTAGTCTCGGCTTCTAAGAGCAATCAGTTGGAGCTGGCCAATCTCAGGTACCAAGAGATATTCTGGGTTGGAAGTTTAAAAAAACATTTTTTTTTAAATGTCGGGACAAAATTTTTAGTAACAGCTAAATTCAGCTTGTAGGGGTCTCCAGAGGGGAATTCTGCCCTCCACTTCCTTGGACTTTAAGCTGTGTTACATTCTGGTTGGATCAGCAAGAAATTTTTCTTCTGAGATTTTCAGCCTTTGTAAGGAACATCAGAATTTAAATTTTACAAGCAATCTGGTGTACACTAGATACAGAATCCATGATGACATTAGTCAGGGAGCATAAAGAGAAACTGGGCGAGTCTCTGGCTGGAAAGAAAAGGCATCATGGATGGAAACTCAAAAATGAGCAGCATCATAAAACCACCCAAAATTCTAATAAATAATAGGATCCAATCCGATGTCAGAGTAGTGGCGTTGAAGGCCATGCAAGTATGATTGATCTCTTAAAACATGGAATTGGGATTCATTCAAGGAAGCAGACAAAACAAGAGTAAATGATGCAGCAAAATCAAACCTAGAAAGTGTTACATGGAACAGAGTCTCATGAACCGTGGTCTTCAGAGGCCATACAAATGCGATTGTGCAAAATTTAAAAGCAAACAAGTAACAAACATTCAGGCCAGATATGCTTAAAATGATTAAAGGAATTGATAGAGTAGATAGAAACTATTTCCTCTAGTGGGGAGGGAATCCAGAACAAGGGGGCATAACCTTAAAATTAGAGCAAGGTTGTTCAGGGGTGATGTCTGGAAACACTTCTTCACACAAAGGGTCGTGGAAATCTAGAAAACTCTCCCCCAAAAAGCTTCTGAGGCTGAGATCAATTGAAAATTTCAAAACGGAGTTTGCTAGATTTTGGTTAGGCAAGAGTATTAAGAGTTTCAGAACCAAGGTGGGTAAATAGAGTTGAGATACAGACCGGCCATGTAGTCAAGTGGCAAATAGTCAAGAACATAAGAAATAGGAGCAGGAGTAGGCCATTTGGCCCCTCGAGCCTGCTCCGCCATTCAATAAGATCATGGCTGATCTGATCATGGACTCAGCTCCACTTCCCTGCCCACTCCCCATAACCCTTTACTCCCTTATCGTTCAAAAATCTGTCTATCTCTGCCTCAAATATACTCAACGACCCAGCCTCCACAGCTCTCTGGGGCAGAAAATTCCATAGATTTACAATCCGCAGAAGAAATTCCTCCTCATCTCAGTTTTAAATGGGCGGCCCCTTATTCCAAGTTCAAAATTGGCCCACCCCTTTTTTCGGCACACTCACCGGAGATGTGCTGTTTTTCTGTGTTGAAAAGTGCTCCAAGGAGGCGGGAATTTAAAAAAAATTTAAAAAAAAGTCGCTGCCCACTTTGGCCGCTGTCCGGCCTCTCCTGGGTCTTCACGCAGCGTGGCCTGTCGGGTCAGGGGCGGAGCCAGCATCCCGCGCTGAAAACAGCGCCGGGACTTCTGCACATGCTCGTTGGAGTGTGCGCACATGCGCAGTAGCTCCTCGCCCCCAGCCTCTGTATTGCCGCAGCGTGGGACCCGATCATCATCATACCAGCTGCTGGTGCATCCCGCCCTATCCCAGGCCGAGTGGCCTCCCGCACTGAAGATGAAGGTAGGGTAGGACTGACTTACTTCTATTTTTTATTTGGATATTTTGAAAAAATTATGTAAATATGTTTTGTCTCTTGTGAATAGTGGTGACCATTTGTCAAGCCTATTCACCTGGTGCTATTGTGAAAGAAGAACATAAGTGACGGCAGGAAAAATAATTATGGGGAATAAGGAAATGGCAGAAACGCTAAACGAATATTTTGGATCTGTCTTCACAGTGGACGACGTAAAGAGCATACCTAACATAATGGGGAACCAAGGGTCTAATGAGGGTGAGGAACTTAATGTAATTAAAAAAAGTAGAAGAAATGTACTAGAGAAACTAATGGGACTATAAGCCGACAAATCCCCTGGACCTGACTGCCCACATCCCAGGGTTCGAAAAGAAGTGGCTGCAGAAATAGTGGATGCATTGGTTTTGATCTTTCAAAATTTCCTAGATTCTAGAACGATCCCAGCAGATTGGAAGGTAGCAAATGTAACACCGCTATTCAAGAGAGGGAAAACAGAGAACTACAGGCCAGTTAGCCTGACATCAGTCATCGGGTAAATGCTGGAATCCATTGTTAAGAAAGTGGTATCAAGGCATTTAGATTAGCGGGAGTCAACATGGTTTTATGAAAGGGAAATAGTGTTTGACAAATTTATTAGAGGTTTTTGAGGATGTTACTAGCAAGGTAGATAAAGGGGAACTAGTGGATGTAGTACATTTGGATTTCCAAAAGGCATTTTATAAGGTGCCACATAAAAGATTACACCACAAGATAAAGGATCATGGGTGTGGTGTATGTAGCACACAAATCACTGATTCCACACGGTCTGGTGTAAGTCTAACTGCTGTGACCTTCGTCCTTTATTGTTCAGCTCCAGAGTGCCTCCCAGGTGTGGTGGTCAGCCTTATATAGCCCTTGTTACAGGTACTACCAGGGTTTCCCACCGCAGCGCCCTCTGTGGTGTGGCATAGTACTTACATTACATTTAAGGTACTGGGACGATACACACATCATTACATAACATCACCTTCCCCTTCCTTCCCCCCCCCACCACCTCCACCCGGACGAAGGACAACGATACACACATCATTACATAACATCACACTTGTCCAACAGAAGGCAGGTGGGCATAGACAGTGCGTTAGTATGGTACATATTATCTAGTACATTAACTGGTTATTGACTGGTAGCGGAACCTTGATTTCCTTGTTAGCCGTTATCATTAATTGTACTTCATCCATTATTTTACACAAATACAGTGGCCATTCAGCATAAAAAAAGTAATTCTTATTATAAATTCACTATCTCACATTAACATAGCTCATTTTAGACTCGCTCTGCCAAACAGAAGTCCTTTGTGGGGACCACCTCTTTGTAAGGCCCTTTTAAGACTCCTGGGTGCATTTCCTTTTTAAGGCACCATCTTTGATGCAGGAGGATTCCACGAGGCTTCTCCTTGGGTGCCGCCATCTTTGATGCTCTGCAGCTCCGACACGATGCCGCCATCTTCATCGCCGCCGCTCCGGATGCCCTCCGCCGTCGCACCCTCCGCTGCCACCTCTCCTGCGGCCGTCGTGGCCTCTCGAGCGGCCGCACTTGCCGCGTCCCCCCGCGGCGGCCATGGACGCCGGCCGACGCTACCAGCTCCTCGGCGGGGCCCGCCCAACGGCCTCTTCCTCTGTGGGGCCCTTCCGAACCGCCGGCCCCTGGATCCCTCAGCACCCCACCCGCAGCGCCCCGCCGGCTCAACCCCCCCCCCCCCCAACTAGGCCCTTCTGGGGGCTGGGGCTGCAGGGTCTCTGAGGTCCGGGTCTGGGGATTGAGGCTGCAGCTCCAGCTCGGTCGGCGCTGCTCTCTGGTGACCCGGGGCACGGCAGCCTGTGGAGTGAAGAAGTCTTCCCAGCTCCCACGGACCGTCCCCATCCACCTCCGGCCGAGGAGTGTTGGCCCATCGCCTGCAACGTCCCACAGAGGTAAAGCGTGTGTCTCGTCCCCTTGGGATACCTGCACCATCGCTCTGCCAAGAACAGGTATCAGTTCCCTGGTGTAAGTACGCAGCTTCGCCGTGACTGTGCAGCTGGGTTAATCCACAGTTTATCAAAAGTTCTCCGACTCATCAACGACGGACCCGAGCCCGTGTCCATTTCCATACTCACTGGGACTCCGTTGATTTTTACTTCACTTATCACTGGGGGCGAATCGTCGGTGCACGTATACAGTCCAAGCACCTCATCTTCTTCTACCTGCTCCTCGCTGAACAGTGGATCATCCCCCATCTCCTCAGCCACATGGTGAGTCCGATTTCTTTTACACATATGCTGAAGGTGGCCTTTAACGTGGCAGGTATTGCACGTGTACTCCGCAAACCTGCACCGGTGAGCCCCATGGCTTCCTCCACAGCGCCAGCATGGTGCTGCTTGATTGGCCCCCCTCGGCGGACTCAGAGTTCCAGGATCCCGAGGTCCGTGCTCTCTGCCCCGGGCAGAGCCACGTTCTGCAGTTTTGTCCGTGGTGGGCGCTATCCTGTGGACAGTGCCTGCCGGGTTCGAGACTGTGTAGATTATTTGCTTGGTGCTGCAGGTCGAAGTCATTGGCAGGTATCCCAAGGGGACGAGACGCACGCTTTACCTCTGTGGGTCGTTGCAGGCGATGGGCCGACACTCCTCGGCCGGAGGTGGATGGGGACGGTCCGTGGGAGCTGGGAAGACTTCATCACTCCACAGGCTGCTGCTCCCCGGGGCACGGGGCATAGTACTTACATTACATTTAAGGTACTGGGACGATACATACATCATTACATAACAATGGGTTTGGAGGTAATGTATTAGCACGGATAGAGGATTGGTTAACGGACAGAAAACAGAGTACAGATAAACCTTTTCAGGTTGGCAGGCTATAACTAGTGAGGTGCCACAAGGATTAATGCTGGGTCCTCAGTTATTTACAATCTATATTAATGACCTAGATGAAGGGACTGAGTGTAATGTATCTAAGTTTGCTGACAATACAAAGCTCGGTGGGACAGTAAGCTGTGAGAAGTGTCTGCAAAGAGATAAAGATAGACTAAGTGAGTGGGCAGTAAGGTGGCAGATGGAGTATAATGTAGGGAAATGTGAGGTTATTCACTTTGGTAGGAAGAATAGAAACACAGAATATGTTTTAAATGGTGAGAAACTTAAATGTTGGTGTTCAGAGAGATTTGGGTATCCTTGTGCAAGAAACACCGAATGCTAGCATGCAGGTACAGCAAGTAATAAGGAAGGCAAATGGCATGTTATCCTTTATTGCAAGGGGGGTGAAGTACAAGAGTCAGGAAGTCTTCCTACAATGGTACAGGGCCTTGCTGAGATCACACCTGGACTACTATGCAGAGTTTTGGTCTCCTTATCTAAGGAAGGATATATTTGCCTTGGAGGTGGTACAATGGAAGTGCACTAGATTGATTTCTGTGATCAGAGGGCTGTCTTTTGATGAGAGATGATGTAGAATGGCTTATACTCTCTGGAGTTTAGAAGAATGAGAGGTGATCTCATTGAAACATACAAGATTCTGAAGGAGATTGACAGGGTAGATGCTGAGAGGTTGCTTCCCCTGGATAGAGAATAGTCTCAGGATAAGGGGTAGGCCATTTAAGACTGAGATGAGGAGGAATTTCTTCACAGAGGGTTGTGAATCTTTGGAATTCTCTGCTGTGGATGCTGAGTCTCTGAATATATTCAAGGCTGAGATAGATAGATTTTTGGAGTCGAGGGAAATCAAGGAATATGAAGATTGGGTGGGGAAGTGGCGTGGAGGTCGAAGATCAGCTATGATCGTATTGAATGGTGGAGCAGGCTCGAGGGGCCGTATGGCCTACTCCTGCTCCTATTTCTTTTGTTAAATTGAGACTCATCCGTTTTACAAACAATTGACAATATGACAGCCTGGGTTGGTGGGGCTGCGATGGTGGGTGGGGTTGAGGAATAAGGGTTGTGTGGAATAGTGCTTAGGCACACAAGTAAAAATGCACTTTCGAAAGATCATTGACCTGAAACGTTAACTCTGTTTCTCTCCACAGAAGCTGCTTGACCTACTGAGGGTTCCCAGCATTTTTTGTTTTTATTTCACATTACCAGCATCCGCAGTATTTTGCTTTTGTACTTTCGATAGATATTTCTGTTCCATTCTCCCCCCTCCATGTGCTCCTTAAATACTGAAATTGAGCAGCCTGCCACAGTAACTCACAAAATAGCATTTCCAAACCCTAACCGCTACCGTATTCCTTGTTCACATATTAGAACTTCATTGCCAAAATGATTTATTCTATGAATCATCGAAATCAACAACACGGAAGGAGGCCATTTCGGCCCATTGTGTTCACGCCGACCGACAAAGAGCTATCCAGCCTAATCTCAATTTCCAGCTCTTAAGCCGCAGCCCTATAGGTTACATCACTTCAAGTACACATCCAAGTATTGTTTTTAATGTGGTGAGGATTTATGCCTCTAACACTCTTTCAGGCAGTGAGTTCCAGACCTCCTCCAACCTCTGGGTGAAGAAAAATCCCCTCAAGTCCCCTCTAAACTTCCAATTACTTTAAATCTATGCCTCCCCACCCCGCCCCCTGTTTGTTTACCCCTCTGCTAAGGGAAATAGGTCCTTCCTATTCACTCTATCTGGGCCCCTCAATTTTTATATACCTCAATTAGGCCTTCCTTCAGCCACCTCTGTTCGAAAGAAATCAAACCAAGCCTATCCAATCTTTCCTCAGTTAAAATTCTCCAGTCCAGGCAACATCCTCGTAAATCTCCTCTGTACCCTCTCATAGAAACATAGAAAATAGGTGCAGGAGTAGGCCATTCGGCCCTTTGAGCCTGTACCACCATTCAATGAGTTCATGGCTGAACATGCAATTTCAGTACCCCATTCCTGCTTTCTCGCCAGTGGCAAGGACTTCATCTAACTCCCTTTTGAATATATTTAGTGAATTGGCCTCAACAACTTTCTGTGGTAGAGAATTCCACAGGTTCACCACTCTCTGGGTGAAGAAGTTTCTCCTCATCTCGGTCCTAAATGGCTTACCCCTTATCCTTAGACTGTGACCTCTGGTTCTGGACTTCCCCAACATCGGGAACATTCTTCCTGCATCTAACCTGTCTAAACCCGTCAGAATTTTAAACGTTTCTATGAGATCCCCTCTCATTCTTCTGAACTCCAGTGAATACAAGCCCAGTTGATCCAGTCTTTCTTGATATGTCAGTCCCTCTATCCCGGAATCAGTCTGGTGAACCTTCGCTGCACTCCCTCAATAGCAAGAATGTCCTTCCTCAAGTTAGGAGACCAAAACTGTACACAATACTCCAGGTGTGGCCTCACCAAGGCCCTGTACAACTGTAGCAACACCTCCCTGTCCCTGTACTCAAATCCCCTCGCTATGAAGGCCAACATGCCATTTGCTTTCTTAACCGCCTGCTGTACCTGCATGCCAACTTTCAATGACTGATGTACCATGACACCCAGGTCTCATTGCACCTCCCCTTTTCCTAATCTGTCACCATTCAGATAATAGTCTGTCTCTCTGTTCTTACCACCAAAGTGAATAACCTCACATTTATCCACATTATACTTCATCTGCCATGCAATTGCCCACTCACCTAACCTATCCAAGTCGCTCTGCAGCCTCATAGCATCCTCCTCGCAGCTCACACTGCCACCCAACTAAGTGTCATCCGCAAATTTGGAGATACTATATTTAATCCCCTCGTCTAAATCATTAATGTACAATGTAAACAGCTGGGGCCTCAGCACAGAACCTTGTGGTACCCCACTAGTCACTGCCTGCCATTCTGAAAAGTATCCATTTACTCCTACTCTTTGGTTCCTGTCTGCCAACCAGTTCTCAATCCACATCAGCACACTACCCCCAATCCCATGTGCTTTAACTTTGCACATTAATCTCGTGTGGGACTTTGTCGAAAGCCTTCTGAAAGTCCAAATACACCACATGAACTGGTTCCCCCTTGACCACTCTACTGGAAACATCCTCAAAAAATTCCAGAAGATTTGTCAAGCATGATTTGTGCAATCACATCCTTCCTATAATGTGGTGACCAGAACTGCATGAAGTACTCTAGCTGTGGCCTAACCAGTGTTTTATACAGTTCAAGCATCACCCCACCCCCCCCACTCTTATATTCTATGCCTCAGCTAATAAAGACAAGCATTCCATATGCCTTCTTAATCACCTGATCTACTTGTCCCGCTATCTTCAGGGATCTATGGACATGTACTCCAAGGTCCCTTTGTTCCTCTACATTTCTCAGTGTCCTACCATTTATTGTGTATTCCCTTGCCTTGCCAGCCCTCCACAAATGCATTAACTCACGCTTCTCCAGATTGAATTCCATTTGCCACTGCTGCCCAGTCCATTGATACCTTCCTGCAGTGTACAGCTTTCTTTTTCATCATGAACCACACGTCCAATTTTTGTATCATCTGCAAACTTCTTAATCATACCCCCTACATTCAAATCTAAATCATTGTTATATACCACAAAAGCAAGGGACCAAGTCTGAGCCCTGCAGGACCCCACGTTAAACAGCCTTCGAGTCACTAAAACACCCATCAACCATTACCCATTGCTTCCCGCCTCAGTCAATTTTTGATCCAACTTGCCACTTTGCCTTGAATCCTATGAACTTGATTGATGAGACAATTTGAGTAGGGCTGTCCTTGAACTAATGGTACAGTCCATGGAGAGCGGAATGAACAATGATAAGAACAATTAGAGGCACTGATTAAAGTAAATGTCAAAGATTTAAAAATGTAACAATTCCAGTCAGAATATTTAAGTTAGAAAGATAAGGGGGGTTGGGGGGGAAAGTCAGTCAGTGCTCATTTTAGAATCAAATGTTACACAGAAATTAGGATTCACTTTGAATACTTCTGCTTAAAATAGTGTGTGGTACTGTTATAGCACAAGTTGGAAGGTGTTATTAAAGTCAGTGTGCAGAAATGGATTGAGCAGATTACATTGAAACGACAGGCACTCAGAAGCACCATGAGTTCAGTTCCCTTGCAGTAACCTCCATCTATTAGGTTTCCCACCTCAGTTTAAAGAAAATCTTCAAAAACAGAAAAGATTAAAAAAATTTAAGTACTAACTGTTGTGATGAGGATTGGGAAATGGTTGGGAGGTAAGAGGCAGAGGATGGATAAAGGGAATGTTCTCCAATTGGCAGAATGTGACAAGTGGTCTTCCTGGGGGGGGGGGGGGGGGGGGGGGGAGGGGTTCGTATATATAAGTTTTCAGATAATACTAAGTCATCTGGAGGTGCAGTAAGTTGTGTGTTGGGAGGAGGAAGTTACAATAGGGACATTGCCAGAGAGGAGGAGAATTTATTTTATGATGATGATCGGGAACGTTTTGCCTGAAAGCAGGTGGTGGAGGCAGATTCAATAGTAACTTTCAAAAGGGAATATAAAAAAAAATGAAAGATTTGCAGGGCTATGGAGAAATGCAGGAGGAGTGGGACTAATTGGATAGCTCTTTCACAGAGTAGACACAGGCACAATGGGTTGAATGCCCGCCCCCCTCCCCCCCCGTCCCATGCTGTGTCATTCTATGATTCCACAAAAGGCTAATGGAATGTTGGCCTTTATCTCAAGAGGGGTAGGTTACAAAAGCGAGGATGCTGGTTGGATACCATCCAGAGTACAACGTTCAGTTTTGGGCACCCTACCTCAGGAAGGATATATTTACCATGAACGGGCCACAGATTCACCAGAATGTTACCTGGGCTTAAAGGACAGGTTACATGAACTTGATTTGTTTTCCCTTGAGTTTAGAAGGTTGAAGAGGTGATCTAATCCAAGTTCTTTAAAATGATAAAGGGATTTGATAGGTTAGATACCGAGAAACTGTTTCTTCAGGTGTGAAATCCACAAGGGAACATAAATTTAAAACTATAGCTAGACTATTCAGGAATGAAATCAGGAAACACTTCGATATCAAAGGATAACGGAAATACATAGAAACATATAGAAAATAGGTGCAGGAGCAGGCCATTCAGCCCTTCTAGCCTGCACCGCCATTCAATGAGTTCATGGCTGAACATAAAACTTCAGTACCCCCTTCCTGCTTTCTCACCATACCCCTTGATCCCCCGAGTAGTAAGGACTTCATCGAACTCCCTTTTGAATATATTTAGTGAATTGGCCTCAACTACTTTCTGTGGTAGAGAATTCCACAGGTTCACCACTCTCTGGGTGAAGAAGTTTCTCCTCATCTTGGTCCTAAATGGCTTACCCCTTATCCTTAGTCCCCTGGTTCTGGACTTCCCAAACATTGGGAACATTCTTCCTGCATCTAACCTGTCTAAACCCGTCAGAATTTTAAACGTTTCTATGAGGTTCCCTCTCATTCTTCTGAACTCCAGTGAATACAAGCCCAGTTGATCCAGTCTTTCTTGATAGGTCAGTCCCACCATCCTGGGAATCAGTCTGGTGAATCTTCGCTGCACTCCCTCAATAGCAAGAATGTCCTTCCTCAAGTTAGGAGACCAAAACTGTACACAATACTCCAGGTGTGGCCTCACCAAGGCCTTGTACAACTGTAGCAACACCTCCCTGCCACTGTACTCAAATCCCCTCGCTATGAAGACAAACATGCCATTTGCTTTCTTAACCGCCTGCTGTACCTGCATGCCAACCTTCAATGACTGATGTACCATGACACCCAGATCTCGTTGCACCTTCCCTTTTCCTAATCTGTCACCATTCAGATAATAGTCTGTTTCTCTGTTTTTACCACCAAAGTGGATAACCTCACATTTATCCACATTATACTTCATCTGCCATGCATTTGCCCACTCACCTAACCTATCCAAGTCACTCTGCAGCCTCATCGCATCCTCCTCGCAGCTCACACTGCCACCCAACTTGGTGTCATCTGCAAATTTGGAGATACTACATTTAATCCCCTCGTCTAAATCATTAATGTACAATGTAAACTCTAGAAAACTCTCCTCTCGAAGGCTGTGGATGCTGGGTCAACTGAAATTTTCAAGACTAAGATTGATAGATTTTTGTTAGGTAATAGTATCAAGGGATATGGAGAAAAGGCAAGTAAATGGAGTTGAGGTACAGATCAGTCATAATCTAATTGATTGGCAGAATAGGCTTTAGGGGCTATGTGGCCTTCTCCTGTTCCTATGATCTCAGTACAATGAATGTTTCATTGCTCATAAAAAAAGCCAGTGAAAGATTAAAAAATACTCTTGATCTTTAGTACACGCTACAGGTAACTGAAAAATAAAGTGATTAATATACAGGAACATCACTCCATGCCATTACCTGTCAGCGTCTGAGACCAGTGCAAGACGTCCATAATCCCAGGCTACCTTTCGTAAAATGGAGAATACAAACAACAGTGCCTAAAATAGAGTGGAAAATAAGATCAAAACATTTCTAGCACCCAATAAATTTAATTACAACGCATTCCACATTCAATGATTGTGATTGTCCTAAAAACGACAATTCATACTGTTACTAGGCATGATTGCACAGACTGCCACAATTGAGGTAGCTCCTTAAACAAGTACATAGGCATAGCATTATGTACAACATTCCTTTACACAAGCCTAGCCTGACTATTAAGCTTTGGCAGGACCATACTTATAAGTAGAGTTTTGGTCACTACATTTACAAAACACATGGAGGCATTGAACAAGATAACAAGGACAGTAACTATTGGCCAACTCTGCTGTATTTGGCAGGAGTCACACATTTAGCCATCAACTCGGGTTCAAGATCTTCCATGTGCCACTGCAATTTATCATTGCCATGAATTACTGGCATTATTTATTACAATTTTTTTTTGATTGCAATATGCTGATATACAGTACATTCACAGCGGAAACGTTACAAGGACACCCTCAAAACCTCCCTGATAAAGTGCGACATCCCCACTGACACCTGGGAGTCCCTGGCCAACGACCGCCCTAAGTGGAGGAAATGCATCCAGGAGGGCGCTGAGCACCTTGAGTCTCGTCGCCGAGAGCATGTAGCGGAAAGAGCGTGCAGCAAACCAGTCCCAACCACCCCTTCCCTCAACGACTACCTGTCCCACATGTGACAGAGACTGTGGCTCTCGTATTGGACTGTACAGCCACCCAAGAACTAACTCATGGCAAGAGTGGAAGCAAGTCTTCCTCAATTCCGAGGGACTTCCTATGATGATGAGCATACATGGTATAGAAGACATTAGGCTAGCCTAACTGTGGCCCTCAAAGCTCACTCCTATTTGTACTTCTACTTTTTATTTTGTGGGCATGCAGATTTGGAAAGGGACAAGATTTTGGAACGGGCTGATTTTAGCATAGTTGCTTCATTGGTGGATGAATCCTAAATCACAACATTGAGAGATATACAACAGCAACTTGCATTTATATAGTGCCTTAACAAAGTAAAACCTCCCAAGGTGCTTCAAATGAACATAAATCGGACAAAAATTTGACACCAAGCCACAAGAGATATTAGGACAGGTGACCAAAAGCTTGGTCAGAGGTAGGTTTTAAGGAGCGTCCTGAAGGAAAGCTGTAGAGAATGAAGTAGTTTAGGGAGGATATTCCTGAGCTTAGAACCTAGGCAGCTGAAGGCACCAACAGGAATGGACACTAGTTTAAATTTTATTGCCCTTCCTGAGATACCAAGACCAAAAACAAAACTTGTAAATGTGATACACTGTAAAAAGACTTGCATTTATATAGCGACTTTCATGACCACCGGATGTCTCAAAGCGCTTTACAGCCAATGAAGTACTTTTGAAGTGTAGTCACTGTTGTAATGTGGGAAACTCAGCAGCCAACTTGCACACAAGCAAACTCCCACAAACAGCAATGTGATAATGACTAGATAATCTGTTTTTATGTTATGTTGATTGAAGGATAAATATTGGCCAGGATATCGGAGATAACTTCCCTGCTCTCCAAAATAGTGCTATTGGATCTTTTACGTACACCCGAGGGGACAGACGGGGCCTCAGTTTAACGTCTCACCCGAAAGATGGCACCTCTGACAGTGCAGCGTTCCCTCAGCACTGCACTGGAGTGTCAGCCTAGATTTATGTTCTCAAGTTCCTGGAGTGGGACTTGAACCCATAACCTTCTAACTCAGGAGAGTGTGCTACCCACAGCTGACAGTAGTATGTGAGCGCTATCAAGTGGCTCGGGCTGTGGAAAACCCTGGAAACTGAATCTAGAGAATGCGGTGGAGTTAGTACTGCTGTACTCATCTGCCATGTTACAGCCTGACTTTTGCTTTGTACCACCAAGGGTTTGGTGGTTACCTTGTTCAGATGGGGTTGACTGTGCTCTAGATTCTTGTGTCCATCTTACATGGAGACCAGCCTCAGGCAATGGGCCAGGACTGGGGTTCACATCTCAAAAAAATGTCTCCTAGTTTAACCGGAGCTCCAGTTTTCTCCAATTGAATATTGGGAAGACCGAGGCCATTGTTTTCAGTCCCCGCTACATACCTTGCCCCCTAGCCAATGACTCCATCCCTCTCCCCGACTACGCTAAAGGCGCTATATAAATACAAGTTGCTGTTGTTGTAGTGATATGGTGGGCAGAGGAAATGTTTCAAGGACACCCTCAAAGCCTCCTTGATAAAGTGCAACATCCCCACTGACACCTGGGAGTCCCTGGCCAAAAGACCGCCCTAAGTGGAAGAGCACCCGGGAGAGCACCTAGAGTCTCGACGCCGAGAGCATTCAGAAACCAAGCGCAGGCAGCGGAAGTATCGTGCGGCAAACCAGACTCCCCACCCACCCTTTCCTTCAACCACTGTCTGTCCCACCTACGACAGAGACTGTAATTCCCATATTGGACTGTTCAGTCACCTGAGAACTCACTTTTGGAGTGGATGCAAGTCCTCCTCGAGGGACTGCCTATGATGAGTGATATGATTTTCTCAGACTGGGCCATCTCCTGCACTGATCATTGGTGGTGGTGGGTCCTCCTGTTGCCACTTGAGTAGATGCACCATCAGGTTGCAGATAGGAAGAAACCTAGTCTAAGGATGGAGTCTAAGGAAAGGGGAGGACTTGGAAGATCACTATGGGGAGGCTCAGGAGGCAATGTGCCAGATCCTTTATCGTTTTCTCATCGTCTCGAAGCATCTTTTGCCAGTATGGCTGGATCTTTAGACACAACCAGAAAATTTGAATGATTTTGCTCTCACTACAGCCTCTTCAACACTTTGCTGCGACTCCTGAAGTGGTAAGTGGGATGTTGGTAGTTCTGCCATAAATCAGCCCATCAGGATACTCTGGAAAGGGAATCAGCCTCATGGTAGGCAAAGGAAATACATCTCTCAGCTCGTACCTCTCTGCCAAAAAACCCTTCATGAGCCTTAGCAGCTGCTAATGAGTAAGCCTGGTACATGGCACTGGACTTGTAGAACATCAAGGTGGCTGCCAACGTCACACGATGCCCTGTGTATAGGCCCTTCCACCATGCTGAAGGCAAATGTGCATTCGACTGGTGATGAGGAAACTAAGATTAGGGATTACAACTGATAACTGTTATCTGGAGGCTAATGAGCACACGCACATCTATATGTGTATTGCCTATCACAATGCTCAAGCACGGCACCTCTAATGGTAAAACCACCATTAGTTTTACCACCACTGCTGTGGCGACAATGGAGTCATACATTTCATGTAACTCGAGAGGCTTAGAGTACATGTTCAGCCAACGAGAGCTCATCAGGCACTGATCGCATTTAAACAACCAGTCCTCCTAACAACCCTGTAAGCCTCAATATCATTCTGATGAAACTACGCTGTCTCTCCCCTCCGCCCCAAGACCAATACTTCGAGGTTTAGAACTACAGTCCTCCAATATCATGTAGCCAACCTGACTCATCTTGATGTCCTTCTTACTGGGCCTGGGATTATTCCCAATCAGCAGACCAAAGTCCTAATTTGAGGGTGGTCCAAGCTGAGCTAAGACTGGGAAGGTCGCCAGTGATCTACTCTGCTAAAATGCTTGATTTTAACTGGCTAAACTCGAGCAAAACTCCTGCGCGCAATTGGGATTCCTCAGTCTTATGACTGCCAACCTGCATCTAAGCTCTGGACTTGGGCAAGCGAAACAGAAACATAGAAAATAGGTGCAGCAGGAGGCCATTCGGCCCTTCGAGCCTGCACCGCCATTCAATATCATGCAACTTCAGTACCCCATTCCTACTTTCTCTCCATAGACCCTGATCCCTTTAGCCGTAAAGGCCACATCTAACTTCCTTTTGAATATGTCCAACGAACTGGCCTCAACAACTTTCTGTGGTAGAGAATTTCACAGGTTCACAACTCTGGGTGAAAAAGTTTCTCCTCATCTCAGTCCTATATGGCTTACCCCTTATCCTTAGGCTGTGTCCCCTGGTTCTGGACTTCCCCAGCATCTGGAACATCTAACCTGTCTAGTCCCGTCAGAACTTTATGCATTTCTATGAGATCCCCTCTCATTCTTCTAAATTCCAGTGAGTATAAGCCTAGTCGATCCAGTCTTTCCTCATATGTCAGTCCTGCCAACCCGAGAATCAGTCAGGTGAACCTTTGCTGCACTCCCTCAATAGCAAGCACATCCTTCCTCAGATTAGGAGACCAAAACTGCACACAATACTCAAAAGTGTGGTCTCACCAAGGCCCTGTACAACTGCAGCAAAACCTCCCTGCTCAAATCCCTTCGCTATGAAGGCCAGCATGCCATTTGCTTTCTTTACTGCCTGCTCTAACTGCTGCCTACCTTCAATGACTGATGTACCATGACACCCAGGTCTCGTTGCACCTCCCCTTTTACTAGTCTGTCACCATTCAGATAATAATCTGCCTTCCTGTTTTTGCCACCAAAGTAGATAACCTCACATTCAGCCACATTATACTGCATCTGCCATGCATTCACCTAACCTGTCCAAGTCCCCCTGCAGCCTCTTAGCATCCTCCTCGCAGCTTGCACTGCCACCCAGCTTAGTGTCATCTGCAAACTTGGAGATATTACATTCAATTCCTTCGTCTAAATCATTAATGTATACTGTAAATAGCTGGGGTCCCAGCACTGAACTTTGCGGCACCCCACTGGTCACTGCCTGCCATTCTGAAAAGGACCCCTTTATTCCCACTCTTTGTTTCTTGTCTGCCAACCATTTCTCTATCCATATCAATACATTACTCCCAATACCATGTGGCTTAATTTTGCACACTAATCTCTTGTGTGGGACCTTGTCAAAAGCCTTTTGAAAGTCCAAATACACCACATCTACTGGTTCTCCCTTATCCACTCTACTAGTTACATCCTCAAAAAACTCTAGATTTGTCAAGCATGATTTCCCCTTCATAAATCCATGCCGACTTGGACCGATCCTGTCACTGCTTTCCAAATGCGCTATTACATCTTTAATAATTGACCCCAGCATTTTCCCCACCGATGTCAGGCTAACCGTTCTAGAATTCCCTGATTTCTCTCCCTCCTTTTTTAAAAAAGTGGGGTTACATTAGCTACTCTCCAATCCATAGGAACTGATCCAGAGTCCAATGTTGGAAAATGACTACCAATGCATCTACTATTTCTAGGGCAACTTCCTTAAGTACTCTGGGATGCAGACTATCAGGCCCTGCGGATTTATCAGCCGTCAGTCCCGTCAATTTCCCTAACATAATTTCTAGACTAATAAGGATTTCCCTCAGTCCCCTAGTATTTTCGAGAGGTTATTTGTGTCTTCCTTAGTGAAGACAGAACCAAAGTATATGTGCAATTGGTCTGCCATTTGCTTGTTCCCCATTATGAATTCACCTGATTCTGACTGCAAGGGACCTACATTAGTCTTCACTCATCTTTTTCTCTTCGCATATCTATAGAAGCTTTTGCAGTCAGTTTTTATGTTCCCTGCAAGCTTCCCCTCATACTCTATTTCCCCTCTCCTAATTAAACCCTTTGTCCTCCTCTGCTGAATTCTAAATTTCTCCCAGTCCTGGCTTTTTCTGGCCAATTTATATGCCTCTTCCTTGGATTTAAAATTTCCCCAATTTCCCTCGTTAACCACGGTTGAGCCACCTTCCCTTTATTTTTACACCACACAGGATGTACAATTGTTGTAGTTCATCCATGTGATCTTTAAATGTCTGCCATTGCCGATCCACCATCAACCCTTTAAGTATCATTCGCCAGTCTATTCATGTCTTATACCATCAAAGTTACCCTTCTTTAAGTTCAGTACTCTAGTCTCTGAATTAACTGTGTCACTCTCCATCTTAATGAAGAATTCTACCATATTATGGTCACTCTTCCCCAAGAGGCCTCGCACAACCAGATTGCTAATTAATCCTCTCGTTACACAAGACCCAGTCTAGGATGGCATGCTCTCTAGTTGGTTCCTCGACAAATTGGTCTAGAAAACCATCCCTTATACACTCCAGGAACAACTCCTCCACAGTTAGCCCAATCAATATGTAGATTAAAGTCATCTATGATAACTGCTGTACCTTTTATTGCATGCGTCCCTAATTTCCTGTTTGATGCCGTCCCCAACCTCCCTACTACTGTTTGTTGGTCTGTACACAACTCCCACTATCGTTTTCTGTCCTTTGGTGTTTTGCAGCTCTACCCATATAGATTCCACATCATCCACGCTAACGTCCTTCCTTACTATTGCGTTAATCTCCTCTTTAACCAGTAACGCTACCCTACCTCCTTTTCCTTCCTGTCTATCCGTCCTGAATATTGAATACCCTTGGATGTTGAGTTCTCAACCTTGGTTACCCTGGAGCCATTTCTCCGTAATCCCAATTACATCATATCCGTTAACAGCTATCTGCGCAATTAATTCATCCACCGTATTACGAATGCTCCTTGTATCGAGACTCAGCCTTCAGGCTTGGTTTTTTTTTTTTACACACTTGTCCTTTTAGAATTATGTTGCAATGTGGCCCTTTTTGATTTTTGCCCTTGATTTCTCTGCTCTCCATTCTGGTTTTGTTTCTGCCCCCTTTTTACTTCCCTCTGCCTCCCTGAATCGATTCCCACCCCCCCCTGGCATTTTAGTTTAAACCCTCCCCAACAGCACTAGCAAACACTATGTCCAGGACATCGGTACCGGTCCTGCCCCAAGGAGTGTGCACTTTATATCGGGCAAACAGCAAATCCTAAGGAGTTGTCAGTAGCTTGGACTGGATACTTGAACATAGTACAGGTTGAACCTCCCTTATCCAGAACCCTCGGGACCTGTTCCGAATGAGGGATTTTGCCGGATGAGGAGGCGCCACACCTAAAGTACTGGATACAGTTTTGGTCTCCGGATTCAAGGAAGGATATGCATTGGAGGCTGTTCAAAGAAGGTTCACTTGGTTGATTTCTGAGATGAGGGGGTTGACTTATGAAGATAGGTTGAATAGGTTGGGCCTATACACATTGGAGTTCAGAGAATGAGGGGTAATCTTATCGAAACATACAAGATAATGAGGATGCGGAGAGGATATTTCCACTCATGGGAAAACTAAAACTAGGGGACGTAGTCTCAGAATAAGGAGCCGCCCATTTAAAACTGAGATGAGGGTTGTAAATCTATGGAATTCTCTGCCCCAGAGAGCTGTGAAGGCTGGGTCATTGAATATATTTAAGGTGGAAATAGACAGATTGTTGAGCGATAAGGGAATAAAGGGTATGGGGAGTGGGCAGGGAAGTGGAGCCGAGTCTATGATCAGATCAGCCATGATCTTATTGAATGGCAGAGCAGGCTCGAGGGACCAAATGGACAACTCCTGCTTTTTATGTTCTTATGGGTGGACTGTGCCTTTAAGCACTGTTGCTGGACTGGGGTGCTGCTGTGGTTAGTGTGTGCGCACACAGATTGGTTGGAAGGCCTGTCAGTCAGTCGGCCAGTCAGTCAGTCGGCCAGTCAGTCAGTGTGCAGGGGTCTGAGGGAGCCCTGCCTGCCCGTCCACAGACTTCCAGCACAGAGACAGAGAGTGTAAATCTGCAAAATGGCACGCTGGGGAGCTTGATGGCTGCAGCTCGCTGCGAGAGTGTCGGGCTGTCTCTCTCTTGGAGTCCGTATCTCTGCATTGGGTATTTTGCAATGCAGGTTGCCGTGCCCGGGAGCTGTGGGTGTGCGGGCAGGGGGTGGGGGGCCAGGCTGGCACTGATTCTCAGGATCACCGGCCATCCTACATTCAATGCTGCAGCAGCTCTCGCTGCTTTTACACACAGCCAGAGGTTGGGGGTGGGGGAGGGGGGGTGGAGAAAAGAGGTTGGAATCTGCCGTGCAAGTGTAAATGGCCAAGTTTTTTTTAAAAAAACATGGATATTTTGTGAGGATTTTGACCAGCCGCGTTCTGCGCATGCACCACCAGGCGGCCGGGAATGTTTCTGAACGAGAGGTGGTGTCAGATAAGGGAGTCCCGGATGAGAGAGGTTCAACCAGTACTGGATTTCTGCATTTGCCTTACACCTGGCTAGCGAAATTAAGACTTGGTCAGCCTACGTAAACCCAAACCATAAAGATCCAGTAAATGTACCTGTCAATGCCTTCAGGAGAGGTGGGGAGAAAATCGGCAGGAAAAAAAATTACCAGATCAAAATGACTACTGACCATGAATTGTTTAGCTCCATCTATTGTATACTGGACATTAACACTCGAGTGTATAACACACACAGGTTACATATCCCTTAGTACAGAATCCCAGATTTTTTAATAATCTTGTCTAAAATGTTATTTTATTCAATTTTTACTGCTCTAAAGCTCGAATTCCCAGGTGCCCATGTCCTAACTCGCACCAAGTCTTGCTCATCCATCACCCCGTGTCCACTGATCTACATTGGCTTCCAGTTAAGCAATGCCTCGATTTCAAAATTCACATCCTGGTTTACAAAGCCCTCCATGGCCTCGCCCTCCCTATCTCTAATCTCCTCTCGCCCCTCCCCATCTCTAACCGCCTGCAGCCCTACAACTCTCCAAAATATCTATCTATTAATCAGCCCCCGATTTTAATCACTGCACCATCGGTGGCCATGCCTTTACCTGCCGTGGCACTAAGCTCTGGAATTCCCTCCCGAAAACCCCCGGCCTCTATTTCCTCCTTTAATATGTTCCTTAAAACCTACCTCTTTGACCAAGCCTTTGGTTATCTGACGTAATTGCTTATGTGGCTCAGTGTCAAATTTATTTGTTTTATAACACTTCTGTGAAGCGCCTTGGGACGTTTTACTACATTAAAAGGCGCTATATAAATACAAGTTGTTATTGTATTCTAATTGTAAATTTGAGATTTATGAAGTCCAATAGCTTTAGGCATCAATGAATAAATGAATTTACACTTTAAGCTCATTTCATTTGTCAGGTAGGCTTGCACTTTTGAAATTTAGCTGTCATCCTGAACAGCGACACAAGAAAACATTAAATTAAAATCAGAGCTGAATAATAGTGACAACTGTAAGGTTCAAGTCAGATTATTTTTTTTCTTTCTCAAAAAAGGTAAATGGTCCTTTTTAAAGCTATATTTTCTCTTCCACTTTGACTCTTGCAGACAGAATTTCCTATAGATTTTTAGAGAGTGCGCAAAAGAGAGCAAATGAAAAAGAGGTAGTGAGAGCAAAAAGAGAAAAATACGGAGGAGGGAGAAGAAGGGAGAGGGAGAGAGGGAGGAGAGGGAGAGGGAGGGAGGAGAGGAGAGGGAGAGGGAGGAGAGGGAGAGGGAGGAGAGGGAGAGGGAGAGGGAGGAGAGGGAGAGGGAGAGGGAGGAGAGGAGAGGGAGAGGGAGGAGAGGGAGAGGGAGAGGGAGGAGAGGGAGGAGAGGGAGGGAGAGGGAGGAGAGGGAGAGGGAGGAGAGGGAGGAGAGGAGGAGGGAGAGGGAGAGGAGGAGAGGGAGAGGGAGGAGAGGGAGAGGGGAGAGGGAGAGAGAGGGAGAGGGAGGAGAGGAGAGGGAGGGAGGGAGAGGGAGAGGGAGGAGAGGGAGAGGGAGGAGAGGGAGAGAGGGAGGAGAGGGAGAGGGAGGAGAGGGAGAGGGAGGAGAGGGAGAGGGAGGAGAGGGAGAGGGAGGAGAGGGAGGAGGAGAGGGAGGAGAGGGAGGAGAGGGAGGAGAGGGAGGAGAGGGAGGAGAGGGAGGAGAGGGAGGAGAGGGAGGAGAGGGAGGAGAGGGAGGAGAGGGAGGAGAGGAGGAGAGGGAGGAGAGGGAGGAGAGGGAGGAGAGGGAGGAGAGGGAGAGGGAGAGGGAGGAGAGGGAGAGGGAGGAGAGGGAGAGGGAGGAGAGGGAGAGGGAGGAGAGGGAGAGGGAGGAGGAGGAGAGGGAGGAGAGGGAGAGGGAGAGGGAGGAGAGGGAGAGGGAGAGGGAGGAGAGGAGAGGGAGAGGGAGGAGAGGGAGAGGGAGGAGAGGGAGAGGGAGGGGAGGGAGAGGGAGGAGGAGGAGAGGGAGGAGAGGGAGAGGGAGAGGGAGGAGAGGGAGAGGGAGAGGGAGGAGAGGAGAGGGAGAGGGAGGAGAGGGAGAGGGAGGAGAGGGAGAGGGAGGAGAGGGGAGGGAGAGGGAGGAGAGGGAGAGGGAGGAGAGGGAGGAGAGGGAGAGGGAGGAGAGGGAGAGGGAGAGGGAGGAGAGGGAGAGGGAGGAGAGGGAGAGGGAGAGGGAGGAGAGGGAGAGGGAGGAGAGGGAGAGGGAGGAGAGGGAGAGGGAGGAGGAGAGGGAGAGGGAGGGAGGAGAGGGAGAGGGAGGAGAGGGAGAGGGAGGAGAGGGAGAGGGAGGAGAGGGAGAGGGAGGAGAGGGAGAGGGAGGAGAGGGAGAGGGAGGAGAGGGAGGAGAGGGAGGAGAGGGAGGAGAGGGAGGAGAGGGAGGAGAGGGAGGAGAGGGAGGAGAGGGAGGAGAGGGAGGAGAGGGAGGAGAGGGAGGAGAGGGAGGAGAGGGAGGAGAGGGAGGAGAGGGAGGAGAGGGAGAGGGAGAGGGAGGAGAGGGAGAGGGAGGAGAGGGAGAGGGAGGAGAGGGAGAGGGAGGAGAGGGGAGGGAGGAGAGGGAGAGGGAGAGGGAGGAGAGGGAGAGGGAGGAGAGGGAGAGGGAGAGGGAGGAGAGGGAGAGGGAGGAGAGGGAGAGGGAGGAGAGGAGAGGGAGGAGAGGGAGAGGGAGGAGAGGGAGAGGGAGAGGGAGAGGGAGGAGAGGGAGAGGGAGGAGAGGGAGAGGGAGGAGAGGGAGAGGGAGGAGAGGGAGAGGGAGGAGAGGGAGAGGGAGGAGAGGGAGAGGGGAGGAGAGGGAGAGGGAGGAGAGGGAGAGGGAGGAGAGGGAGAGGGAGGAGAGGGAGAGGGAGGAGAGGGAGGAGGGAGGAGAGGGAGAGGGAGGGGAGAGGGAGAGGGAGGAGAGGGAGAGGGAGAGGAGGAGAGGGAGAGGGAGAGGGAGGAGAGGGAGAGGGAGGAGAGGGAGAGGAGGAGAGGGAGGGAGAGGGAGGAGAGCGAGAGGGAGAGGGAGAGGGAGAGGGAGGAGAGGGAGAGGGAGGAGAGGGAGAGGGAGAGGGAGGAGAGGGAGAGAGAGGGGGGGGGTCGGCGCAGAGGGGGGGGTGTCGGCGTGGCGCCGCAGGGGGGGGGGCGCCGCAGGGGGGTGGGGGCGCCGCAGGGGGGGGGGGCGCCGCAGAGGGGGGGGGCGCCGCCGCAGAGGGGGGGGGGGGGCCGCCGCAGAGGGGGGGGGGCGCCGCAGAGGGGGGGGGCGCCGCCGCAGAGGGGGGGGGGGGGGGCGCGCCGCCGCAGAGGGGGGGGGGGGGGCCGCCGCAGAGGGGGGGGGGGCGCCGCCGCAGAGGGGGGGGGGGGCGCCGCCGCAGAGGGGGGGGGGGGGGCGCCGCCGCAGAGGGGGGGGGGCGCCAACTTCAATGATTCTGCCTATATCACTGAATCCAGTTGCTAAGCAAATGATTCATGAGGGGGACTCAATTTTTTGGGGGTGGCGGGGAAGTGATGGAGAGAGAAAGGAGGTACCTTGGTACTTGGAAATTAAATCAACATACAAATTAATTTATAAAAACCCATCTCATCAGACACTCACATGGCGGGCAAGATTTTGCTGTAGGAGTGAATCCAACGATGTCTGCCATTAGTTAGACTTACCCTAGAACACTTAGGTTTCAAATAGTTTGCGTGGCAAGTTGCTGAAAGTGCAAGCTGATAATGGCACAGCAAAAAAATCAGGTCACCTGGGATTTGAGTGAATGGGACAACGGAGAAGGAAGTAATTAGAACGGGTGAATTCAATGTCAAATCAGGTAGAGACAGAAAGGGAGGGAAAAAGATTTGATTGAGAGCGAGAAAAAGAGACCGAAAGGGAAAGTTCAGACACTTATTTAAAATTTTACATTTTTCAAATCTCCAACAATTAAAATGACACAAAGATTAGTGGGGAAGCGGGTTGTGTAGAGGACACAGAGAGGCTGCAAAGAGATTTAGATAGGTTAAGCGAATGGGCTAAGGTTTGGCAGATGGAATACAATGTCGGAAAGTGTGAGGTCATCCACCTTGGGGGGAAAAAAACAGTAAAAGGGAATGTTATTTGAATGGGGAGAAATTACAACATGCTGCGGTGCAGAGGGACCTGGGGGTCCTTGTGCATGAATCCCAAAAAGTTAGTTTGCAGGTGCAGCAGGTAATCAGGAAGGCGAATGGAATGTTGACCTTCATTGCGAGAGGGATGGAGTACAAAAGCAGGGAGGTCCTTCTGCAACTGTATAGGGTATTGGTGAAGCCGCACCTGGAGTACTGTGAGCAGTTTTGGTCACCTTACTTAAGGAAGGATATACTGGCTTTGGAGGGGGTACAGAGACGATTCACTAGGCTGATTCCGGAGATGAGGGGGTTACCTTATGATGATAGATTGAGTAGACTGGGTCTTTACTCGTTGGAGTTCAGAAGGATGAGGGGTGATCTTATGGAAACATTTAAAATAATGAAAGCGATAGACAAGATAGAGGCAGAGAGGTTGTTTCCACTGGTCGGGGAGACTAGAACTAGGGGGCACAGCCTCAAAATACGGGGGAGCCAATTTAAAACCAAGTTGAGAAGGAATTTCTTCTCCCAGAGGGTTGTGAATCTGTGGAATTCTCTGCCCAAGGAAGCAGTTGAGACTGGCTCATTGAATATATTCAAATCACAGATAGATAGATTTTTAACCAATAAGGGAATTAAGGGTTATGGGGAGCGGGCGGGTAAGTGGAGCTGAGTCCACGGCCAGATCAGCCATGATCTTGTTGAATGGCGGAGCAGACTCGAGGGGCTAGATGGCCTACTCCTGTTCCTAATTCTTATGTTCTTATAAAATCTGAAGGACAGACACCACACATGTAAGAGTCCATTTTCAGTGCCAGAGAGGTTTGTCTGGCAGAAATTCATACTTATCATATTGTTTAAAAAGATATTTAGACTGAAATGGACAA
Source organism: Pristiophorus japonicus (assembly GCF_044704955.1). NCBI lineage: Eukaryota > Metazoa > Chordata > Chondrichthyes > Pristiophoridae > Pristiophorus > Pristiophorus japonicus. The sequence goes on from NC_091983.1 coordinate 222,563,443, forward strand.
GAATGAACTTTCTTTGGTGAATTTGGCTCGTATCTACTGCACAAATACAGCAACTGCCCTTGCCTGAAGTAGTTGTACCATTTGCACCATTATCCTCACTGTAACTTTGACAGGAAAATCTGGGACAAGATTGTGTACAGATATCTATACTGGTAAGATTAATAGTAGTTCCTTTTGTATGGGTTTTACTTTTCCAATTAAAAAAATTACATAATAGTTGCCTAAAAAGCCCAAGGAAAATTTACACAGATACACGTTTAACATACAAGTCCATACATGCATACATACCAAAAAGCACATAAAATCTAGTGCGAGGACTGTTGGAACCCCTCCAAAGGGCAAGCCCTGCAACACAGTACTTCTTATCCGAGCACTGTAGCAGTATTCCTTGGTTGAATTGGGGATATTGGTCACAGCGGAGCTGATGGTTGTCTGAAAGTTGGAAGTCATCTTTATTTCTTCATTATTTTATCTGCAAAGTAAGAAGAAAATACTGAGTATGGCAGGGATTTCTAACAAGTACAAGCAAATCAGACCACTTCATTTCCCTTTTTGGCTAAAATCCACCTGGGTTTCGTCCTGCATTGCTCACACGGCCTGAAGGAAGCCCTTCCATTGGACACTTAGGAATGCAGTCAAACTGATAGAGGACAAACAAGGGGGGGGGGAAAGAGAAAGAAATTGAAATTTCTTCCTGAAGGAAACACCTCCCCAAATACGTTAAATGATATGCAGGTACTGTGTATAGAATCATAGCATCATAGAAATTTATGGCGCAGGAGGCGGCTCATTGTGTCTACCGGCTGAAAAAGGGTTACCTTGGGAGTGCATATCCACATTCTTCCTGAAGGAAACGCCTCCCAAGCACTCCAAGGTCCCTCTGTTCCTCTACACTTCAGTCTGCTACCATTTATTGTGCATATCCTTGCCTTGTTAGCCTTCCTCAAATGCAATACATCACACTTCTCCAGATTGAATTCCATTTGCCACTTTTCTGCCCATCTGACTAGTTCACTGATAGCTTCCTGCCTCACTATCAACCACAATTTTTGTATCATCTGCAAACTTCTTAATCATACCCCCCTACATTGAAGTCTAAATCATTGATATATACCACAAAGAGCAAGGGACCTAGTACTGAGCCCAGCAGAACCCCACTGGAGACAGCCTTCCAGTCACAAAAACACCCCTCGACCATGACCCTTTGCCTCCTGCCTCTGAGCCAATTTTGGATCCAACTTGCTACTTTGCCCTGGATCCCATGGGCTTGCAACGTCCTGGAAGCCTGGATATGGCGAGAGGTGCAAGGTACCTCAAAGAGGGGGACAAAATAAAACAAAGTCCAAGCAGAAGTCGATGAGTACAAGAGTGAGCAGATAACCGACGATCCTGCATTTAGAACATTCTAAAAGTTATTAACCACATTATCTTCAATTAAAAAGTACCATCAACTTTGAGATGAGATTTTGCTCTTGTGGAAAAACATACGCATTTATTTCTGCCACATTTGCTGCTGGGGTAGCATCATTTACCCACCAACCTCCGTGTATCGTGCAGTCAGTTTCATTACAAACTTCCCAGATAATGAAGCAGCATATGCCAGCTGACAGCAGCACCTGGACAACATTCAGGCTTGGGCTGACATATGGCAGGTAACATTTGCACCACACAAGTGCGAGGCAACGACCATCTCCAACAAGACCAGCCAACCACCTACCCCGACCTTCAATGGCACCACTATTGTTGGGTGACTCAGCAACAGCCAGAGGTCAGTGTTGATCAGAGGCTGCACTGGACAGTCAGCGAGCGGCCAAATTCAAGAACCAGCGCATCTGCAGGAGTGGAAAACAATGGGCAACAACCTCCAACTCCAATCTCCACCCATATACCTCAAATTGAACAATGGCATCAAACATTGAAGTAATACTTTGCAAGAAAATATGTCCCAGAGATATAGAATCATAGAATGATACAGCCCATTATGTCTGCCAGTTTTTTTGAAAGCTCAAATTAGTCTCATTCCCCTGCTCTTTCCCCATAAGCCTGGCAAAATTTTCCACTTAAGTATTTACCCAATTGTGAAAGTTACTATTGAATCTGCTTCCACCGTGCTTTCAGGCAGTGCATTCCAGATTATAACTCGCTGCATAAAAAAAATGCTCATCTCGCCTCTGGTTCTTTTGCCGATGACCTTAAATCTGTGTGCTCTGGTTACTGACCCTCCTGCCAGTGGAAACCGTTTCTTCTTATTTATTCTATCAAAATCCCATATCATTTTGAACACCTATTAAATCTCTCCTTAACCCTCTCTGCACTAAGGAGAACAACCCCAGCTACTCCAGTCTCTCCATGTAACTGAAGTCTTGTGTCCCTGGTACCATTCTAGTAAATCTCCTCTGCACCCTCCTGGAGGCATTCTTTCTAAAGTGTGGTGCCCAGACTTGGACACAATGCTCCAAATTTGGGCCGAACCAGAGATTTATAAAGGATTAGCAAAACTTAATTGCTTTTGTACTCATAGCTCAGTTTATTCAAAAAACCTTCTCAATTTGTCCTGTCACCTTCAGAGAATTGTATACATACTCCCAAAAATCTCTGTTCCTGCAATAACCTTTAAAATTGGACTATTTGAATAGATTCACAAAATGGAGCCAGAATAAGGACTTTATTCTGATCTGCTTAAATCTTGTGGGTTTCTTGTATTACAACAATAGCCTTCATTTATGCAGCACCTTTAAAAACATCCCAATGCTTCACAAAGGGGCAAGGGAAAAAATGGAATGCCAATCCAAAAGGAGGATATATTAGGAAGGGTGAACAAATGCTTGATCAGAGTCAAGTTTTAAGGAATGTCTCAAAGAAGGAGAGGGAGGTGGAGGATCTTGGGGAGGGAATTCCAGACCATGGGGCCCAGGTGGCTAAAGGCTACAGATGCAGAGGAAACCAGAGTAAGAGGAAACCAGAGTAAGAGGAATGGAAAGATCGGGATGGGGAGTGGGGGCTGTAGGAGATTACAAAGATAGGGAAGTGTGAGGCCATGAACAGATTTAAATGCAAGGATGAGAGTTTGAGGTGTTGGAGAATTGGAAGAATCGCCCCTATCGTAGGTCAGCTATGATAGGGGCGAGATGGGCCAGTGGGACAGACTGCAGGACAGGATAGGAGCAGCACAGTCGTGAATAAACTTAGTTTATGGCGGTCGGAGGATGGAAGGCCGGAAGGGTGGGGATGGGGGGGCGATTGGAAGGGTGGCTGGCCAGCCTAGAGAGCATTGGGAAAATGAAGACTGGAGGTGGCAAAGGCATGAACGAGTGTTTCAGCAACAGATGGGTGAAGCAGGGGCAGAAGCAGGCAGTGTTATGGAGCTGGAAGGTGGCAGACTTTGTACTGCATACAAAGCAAGATCTGAAACTCAGCTCAGTTCATGGTTGTATAGGAAGGCTGAAACAGTGGCCAAGGAGGGAGCTGGAATCAGTGACAAGGGTAGTGTTTTAGCTTCCCCGATGTGGAAATATCCTCTCTGCATTCACCTTGTCGAGGCCCCTCATAGGGTCCAAGTTTGCCCCCCCCACTTAGAACGGTGAACCTCCGTGAGGTGCGCCAACTTTGTAGAAGAAAAACGGCGCATAAAATTTACCTTGGTATTCTCCCCGTTCCTGGAATGTTGCAAGCCCTTGGCGTCACGCAGCACAAGCAGTCTGGGCAGGGGGGGGGCGGAGCCCAGTCCCGGTGCTGAAAACAGTGCTGGGACTTCTGCACATGCAAGCTAAAGTGTGTGCGCATGTGCAGTAGGTCCTCACCCTCACAATCTCTGCAGGCTGTGTGGGAGGAGCCTGAAGCACGCCACCCCCTAGCCCTGGCCAAATGAGCTCCCTCATTGGCGGCCCGCTGCCTTATCCAGCCACACAGTTGCAATAAGGGTTAAGATCAGGGCTCAGGTGCTGAAGTGGGAAGTGTTTATAGACTCAATAATGGCGTCTTTTGAAAAAAATCCAGACAGGAAAGGTATGCCCGTTAGGGCCAGGCTTCCGATGGTTAAAGAGGATGAGGTAAATGCAGGAGTTTATGTAATCCACCCATTTTTCGAATGTCTGTTCGTCACTTAAGCTGTGGATAATTGAGCCCGAGCAAAGAAAAAGTATTGCCTTAAAGAAAGCGTGGATGCAAATATGAAGAAATGCAAGTTGGGGCTGATTTAGTCTGATTGTAACTATTATTAGGCCCAGTTGGCTTGATGTTGAGAAGGCAACGATTTTTTTTAATGTCGTTTTGGGTGAGTGCACATGCGGCAGTAAATAGAGTGGTGCTGGAGAGGAGTAGGGCAGAGACTGGCGTAGGGCATTCTATGGCCGCTGGTACGCTCACAATATAAGGATGAAACTGAGTACTGTGTACAATGAGCAAGTGTGACCTTAGCTCCTTTAATAAGACTCCGGAGTGCAGGTGCCTCGTGGGTGGCCTGCTTATATACCGTGCTCCCAAGGGATGCTGGGATCCCTTGGGACTCCAACAGATGGGCCCTCTGGTGGTAGTGTAATACAGGTTGCAAGGGGTTAAATACATAATAGCCGCCTTACCTGTAAACCATCCATGATCAGACCCTCGTAATCAGCAGACTCCCCCTACGATCGGACATGCCTCCCCTCCACCCTTCCCGATGTCAGCTCCCCTCCCGATAGCGGACGCCAGCTGTGGCCTGCAGCCGCAGGCCTACCCACCCGACAGCCAGGGGAGGTGCGTCGGAGGCCAAAATCGGTCAAAGATCCTGACATGTCCAGGGATGTGGAGGCCCTTCCCTTCCCCCCACCCATCCACCCCGCCCGCTCACAGGCCTTCCTGCCTCCCCGTCCAACTGATAGCTTCCCCCACCCGCCCCCAGGTCTCCTAATCAACAGCATCCCTCCAGCCTTTCTAATCGCCGACCAGGGCTGATGCTCCCTTCCCAGTACTGGGGACCAAACCAAAGGGTCCCAGGCTGCAGTCTCCTGGCACTGGTGGTCCCTCCCACCCAGTAGCCAGACTGTCCATTTGGCTGGCAGCTGGGCAGGAGACGGTATAGACTCTGTGCAACAGTACCCAGCTGCTAGTGTTTTTCTGCAATAAAGCTTTGCTGAAGATGGGACTTCTATTTATTTGTTTGTTTATTTATTGATTGACGTGGTCCTAAATTCTTGTTTGATTTAAATTCAAGTTTACTCTTCATCTGCTTTCAAAAGCAATTCTGTAAAATAGTTTGGCTGAAACTCTTTTTTTTTTAAATAGGACTTGCTATAATGTATTTGCTAGTTTACCAATCCATTTTTAATCTAGCTGTTTAGTACTTTGTAAGTCTTGGTGCTAGGTGTTAGGTGTAGATCCTCTCAGCTTCCTTGTATTTTTTATTTGTTATTGAATGCTTATTTTGTACTTTGTTTGGTGCTTTAAATGTATGTGCTTCTTTAATGTTGTCGTGAAGGTGTTTAGTACTTTGCAAAGTCCTCTCACTTCCCTTCCCCCCCACCTATCTCTGGCTACCTGCGCTGATTTCTTAGCTCACCACAAGGTTTTTCTGTGCGGACACAAGCTGGCCTGTTAGTTTAGAGTAACTTTTAGCTGTCTAAACTGGCTTAAATGGCCAAAACAGGCGTAAGTGGCTGGTAACGCCCACTTTTGAAAAAAAAAAACACTAACTCACTTACACTGGAGCAAATTAAAATGGGCAGAATTGTGATTTTTAAGATACTCCAAAAAAAATCTAGTTGCTCCCCAAAAAATGGAGCAATTCCTGGATAAACTTGAACCCATGATCTTATAAATTTCAATAAGATCACTTCTCATTCTTCTGAACTCCAAGGTGTATAGGCCCAACCTTTCCTCATAAGTCAAACCCCTCATCTATGGAATCAACCTAGTGAACCTTCTCTGAACAGCCTCCAATGCAAGTATATCCTTCCTTAAATATGGAGACTAAAACTAAAAAACGATTGCACTGGAAACCGACCCCGCCCACAAAACCAGCCACACCCCCAGATTAAAATAATCAGCATTGCAAGTTTACACTGATTGCACCCGTTCGAGGAGGTTCTTCAAATTGAATTTTTTTTAAAGACACACAGGCACTTTTAAAAAAGTTTTCATATTACATTTTGTCTTATTTTACTAAGAAACCAATTAGTGTATACCACTGAAACTAGAAAATGGCTCAGTATAGTTTTAAGTAATTTGCAACGATTTCAAATCAGGTAACTCAGGTGGAGGATTAGACAATTAACAATACTTAACTTTTTGTAATACTCATTTTCAGCTTTATTAATAAAACTGACACTTGAATACATGAATGAATATGTTTAATGCAGAGAGAAAGAACAATTACATTGTATTACGTTGTCCAATTGTGCTGGTTTAAAGATTTTACATTTGTGATTATGCAAAGTTTGGGCAGAAACCTGATCCATAACTTGACTTTGGAAAAACCGTGCAATTTCAGACACAATTTGTGCCCAGTTTCCCGAATGTACACACAGCAGAAACACTAGACCTGATTTTAGTCTGACCAATGTTTAGTTGGAGGATACTACAAATTACAAAAGTTACTCATGTGGGTGGATTTTACAGCAGATGAAAAAGATGGCTAATCAAAATAAGTAGGATTTAAAAAAATAATTTGTTCTCGAGATGTGGGTGACACTAGCAAGCCATTATTTATTGCTCATTCTTAATTGACCTGAGGATCAAGACGGAGTGCGAGATTGGAGTCATATTGGCCAGGCCAGGGAGGGGTGACAGGTTTCCTTCCCTGAAGGATACAAGTGAACCAGTTGGGTTTTTACGATAATCCATAGTTTTACCCGGTCTTATCATAGGCAGTCCCTCGAAATTGAGGAAGACTTGCTGCCACTCCTAAAGTGAATTCTTTGATGGTTGAACAGTCCAATAAGAGAGCCACAGACCCTGTCACAGGTGGGACAGACATTAGTCAGGGGAAGAGGGAGGTGGCACTGATTTTCCACATGCTCCTTCCGCTGCCTGATCAAAAACCCGGTCTGGCCTATGTTTGACTCCAGTCCCATACCAATGTGGTTGACTCTCAAATGCCCTCTGAAGTGGCCTAGCAAGGCATTTAGTTCATCAAACCGCTACAAGCATGGAGTGGAACAGCCCACAACCAACTTCTCATGGCAGCTAGGGATAGGAAATAAATACTGGCTTTGCCAATGATGCCCACATTCCAAAAATCAATTTAAAAACCACCAAGACTGCATTGTAAAGTAGTAGAAGGGTTTGCATCATCAAAATCTCTATTACAACAGCCAGCCAGACTGGATGCCAGCACCAGGCAGGATCGCTACCAGCAAAATGCAAAAGTAATGTTTCCCATTTCAATACTTTGAAATGTTAGTGGAAAAATTACTTTAGGAAGGATGTCAAAATTAGTTTCAAAGTAACATGACATAACTAGAAAGTGAATATTTTCTATCTCCCGGTCACTAATAGTTCTTCACAGCTCAAATGTTTCCCCGCATGTACAACTATGTTAACTCGATGTACAAGCCTGTAACTGTTAGAACAATGTACAATAACTTCAACAGATAGCCTTTATATGCTTGTCTATTAAAGCAACCATTTCCTACCCACTCCTATACACTGTAGTTAGTAACTTAGTTATTTTTGCTGTCCAGAACAGTTAATCCTGTCCAATTAAAAATACAGGGGTACTGCAGATCTACAGCCAATGTAGTGATGACTATATAGTGAAACTTTAAGGCCCCAAGTTTCCACACGCGGCAAAACAGGCGCCCCTCCGAGCTGGGCGCCCGTTTTTCGCGCAGGCCATTCAGATTGCTGCGTAGCCACGCGCACCTTAGTGGAAACATTGGGGTGGAATGATTAAAATCAGGGATGCTCAAGAGGAGGAGCGCAGAGATCTTGGAGGGTTGTAGGGCTGGAACAGATTACGGAGATAGGGAGGGGAAAGGCTATGGAGGGATTTTAAAATCAAGGCGTTGCTTAACCAGGAGCCAATGTAGGATAGCGAGCAAAGGAGTGATGGGTGAATGGGACTTGGTGCGAGTTCGGAGACGGGCAGCAGAGTTGGATGACCTCCAGTTTATGGTGGATATAACATGTGAGGCCGGCCAGGAGTACAAGTCTGGAGGTAACAAAGGCATGGATAAGGATTTCAGCAGCAGATGAACTGAGATCAGGGTGGAGTCGATATTAGGGAGGTAGTCTTGGTGATGGAGTGGATATATGGTCGGAAGCACCTCACGGGGTCAGATATGACACCAAGATTGCAAACAGTCTAATGGTGGTGGTGTCAGACATTCATAGAATGCAGCAAATCCTAAGCTGACCAAATAAACATTGTGGCTTGTACCCACAATTCTTTCAAGCTCTCTTTACCAACTGGCTAATCAGGAGGCACTAACTGGAAGAAATGTGCTGTTTATTGGGTGGGGAAGAGGAAAAAGTCATTGCTGAGGACTGGGAAACTCTATCTGCCCCCTCAAGCAAGACATTTTGCAGTATGGAATGGTAACGGAGGAAAATAATTTTCTATACTAACTTTAAACATTTAGGCCCCAAGTTTCCACATGATTTGCTCCTGATTTTTTAGGAGCAACTGGTGGAGAACGGAGTATCTTAGAAATCGGAATTCTCCACATTTAAGTTTTCTGCAGTTCTAGTCAGGTAGAACAGTTTCACTTTTGAACAGAATTTTTTTTTCAAAAGGGGGCGTGTCCGGCCACTGACACCTGATTTGAAAGTTTCCACAGTGAAAACGTACTCCAAACTAACTTAGAATGGAGCAAGTGAAGATTTTTGTAGGCTTGAAAAAACCTTGTCTACACGTAAACGGCGCCTGAAAAAAAACGCGCTATTCTCGAGCGCTTTGCAGCTCGATGTCTGCTTGGCGCGGCGCACAGGGGGCGGAGCCTACTACTCGTGCCGATTTTGTAAGTAGGAGGGGGCGGGTACAACTTAAATGAGTTTTTTTCGTGCCGGCAACCATTCACCTGCTTTTACATTGTAAACACCGCGCATGCGGAATAATTTAAAGGAACCGCATATTAAAAGAAACTGGCTGCGCAGTACAATGCGCAGCTTACATGGAAAATTGCTCCATCAGTGGCTGTGCCTTCACTGCCAAGGCCCTAGAATTGTCTTCCTAAACCTCTCTGCCTCTCTTTCCTCCTTTAAGATGCTCCTTAAAAACTACCTCTTTGACCAAGCTTTTGGTCATCTGCCCCAATATTTCCATGTGGGTCGGTGTCAAATTTTGATTGATAACACTCCTAATGAAGCGCCTTGGGACATTTTACAACATTTAAAGGTGCTACAAAAGGTTGCTGTTAAAGTCTCCAGACAAAGGGCTCAAGTTTCGGCCTGAGTTGCTCCTATTTTTTTCGGAACTAGTTTAGAATGGAGCATCTTAGAAATTGAAATTCTCGGCATTTAGTTTGCTCCAGTTCTAGTGAGTTAGAATAGTTTCACCACTCTCTGGGTGAAGAAGTTTCTCCTCATCTCGGTCCTAAATGGCTTACCCCTTATCCTTAGACTGTGACTCCTGGTTCTGGACTTCCCCAACATTGGGAACATTCTTCCTGCATCTAACCTGTCTAAACCCGTCAGAATTTTAAACGTTTCTATGAGATTCCCTCTCATTCTTCTGAACACCAGTGAATACAAGCCCAGTTGATCCAGTCTTTCTTGATATGTCAGTTCTGCCATCCCAGGAATCAGTCTGGTGAACCTTCGCTGCACTCCCTCAATAGCAAGAATGTCCTTCCTCAAGTTAGGAGACCAAAACTGTACACAATACTCCAGGTGTGGCCTCACCAAGGCCCTGTACAACTGTAGTAACACCTCCCTGCCCCTGTACTCAAATCCCCTCGCCATGAAGGCCAACATGCCATTTGTTTTCTTAACCGCCTGCTGTACCTGCATGCCAACCTTCAATGACTGATGTACCATGACACCCAGGTCTCTTTGCACCTCCCCTTTTCCTAATCTGTCACCATTCAGATAATAGTCTGTCTCTCTGTTTTTACCACCAAAGTGGATCACCTCACATTTATCCACATTATACTTCATCTGCCATGCATTTGCCCACTCACTTAACCTATCCAAGTCACTCTGTAGCCTCATAGCATCCTCCTCGCAGCTCACACTGCCACCCAACTTAATATCACCCGCAAACTTGCCACCGCCGATGAGGTAAGTGCCGTCAGGTCACTCGGCCCTGGATAGGGGCAACGTCCCTTCGGCCAGGGATAGGGTAGTCACCCGGAGACAGAACGCGCTGGGAGGGTCAGGAGCTACTGCGCACGCGCGCAGCTGCCGGCACTGTTTTTGGCGTAGGGCTATAGCTCCGCCCCCAGCAGCTCCTGCTGCGCCGTGCAAAGCTGGAAACAAGCCTACAGATATCGGAGAATCGCGAGGTAAGTATTTGGCGCTTCTTCAGTTCTACAAATTAGGCGGGCCTCTCCGATGTGCACCGTTCTAGCGGGGATCCGAAACTTGAGCCCATAATTACTAAAATGTACCAGAGTTCACCTTCACCCCAGTGGGACACCTAATTTACCCAAGTTGTGGGCAGTTTGACCAAAGTATATACAGTACTACTGCAGGAATCTAACTAGCTAATATACAGTGTACCACTACAGAGTGCTGGTAAATGTTCGGTTGCTTGGCTAGCTAGAACCACCTTACAAGTTAGAGCTTTGGTTTAAAAGTAGAAGGGACATTTCCCAGTCTGCAGTGGCAGGTCTATCTCTTCAGGCAAGTGAGGTGGGCAGACCCGTCAATCAACAGCACACAACGGATAATTGTGATCTGCTTTGTTCCAGCATTGGATTGCTGATCATGTCTCAGAAGATCGACTTTTCAAAACACCGGATAGACCCAACTCGACTCCGAGAGCCTGCTTACCTTCACCCTCCCCCAGAGAAGATTGCCTGCATTTGTAAAAAATGTATATAAATGACAGATATGTAGTTTATGTTTGCATATTCACAGTACTTTTACATTGGACAAGTGGGAAATTAAGTGCATCTCACACATACACTTGCGCACGCAGTAATTCCAGGCAGCCGATTGGTACAAAATACAACTGCAGAGGTAGGGACTTGCCAATCAAGGAAAGAAGTGTTTAAAAATACCAGCACAGAACTACAAACTATGTATGAAAGCAATAAATTTTTAAGCACGGTCAGCAAACTACCAAAGGAAAGGGAAATCAATCAAATCATTCTAATAGTTTAAAAATGATTTTGTTCAGTAACTTGGAATGTAGTTTTGGAAATAATTAGGAGCAGGAATAAGCCATTCGGAGTAGGTCTATTCACCAGACATCTCGTTTGTACGGCCGACAGCCTGCTTCCCTTACTGTCCGTTGATGGAAAAGTGTAAAGTTAAGAAACCATTATTGGGTCTTTGACCATAAATTAAAATATGTGCTTTATAAAAATATGAAATTTTGTAGCATTATTTTTTTTTTTAAAAAGAGGAAAAACCATGCATTCACAACATGAGAACAGGAGTAGGCTTGTCAGCCACACGAGCATGTTCTGCCATTCAATTTGATCTTAGCTGATCTGTATCTTAATTACATTCACCCGCCTTGAATCCTTAATACCCTTGTACAACAAGATGTTATCAATCTCAGTTTTGAAATTTTCAATTGACCCCCAGCCTCAACAGCTTTCTGGAGGAGAGTTTTCCAGATTTCCAGTACCCTTCATGTGAAGAAATGCTTTGTTTTCCAGCTCTAATTTTAAGGTTAGTCCACTTTGTTCTGGACTGTCCCACCAGAGAAAAGAGCTTCCATCTATCTACCTCATCAAATCCCTTAATCATCTTAAACACTCCAATTAGATTACCCCTTAATCTTCCATATCAAGCCTAGTAAATGCAACCTGTTCATCATTTAACTCTTTTAGCCCTTTAGGCAAGGGGTTGCTTATTTAGGCAATGCGTTTATTACTTGCTATTGCACTCCCTCAGCCACATCTCGGGAATACTACGGTTTGAATCCCAATGTGCAGACCCTAGATCTGGGTGTCTAGGGCTCCTCTGCATTCTCTCAAAGCCTGATCAGCATTGAACACATTATCACTGACTCATGGAGGGAATGGGGCAAGAATTATTCACCTACAGGGACTCTGAACAACAATTCCCCTTCATATTATGTGAAGTTTTGTGTCAGTTTTGCATGCGAGGGGATTTTTCCCCAGAAAGGGTGAGGAAAACAACTTTCTAAGGAATCAACAAATACTTGCTTCACTGCCTCTAAACACACTCCTCACAAACGTCTTTCTAAAGTCTCTCCCCTGCATGACCCCGCCCCATCGGCTCCACATGTAACGAAGCAATGTCCGACAGTCAATGCTACAGGAGATCCACTAATTCAATTTCAAATCAGCCGTCTCACTATACAAAACCCTAAATTACAACTGAACAAATGTTTAACACAAATTACCTGAGAAAATAAAATCCCAACATTTCACAGAGGTCAATTATTGATTATTTGCTGTTGGCAAATTGACATGGATCTGGAAGTTTGAAAGTAACTGGCAGCTGCAAACCTTTTTCAGCAACAGCAATTACATTTTACGCACTTCAGATTGCTGCGTAGATATCTGCAATGAAACTCTGTGGTCTTGAAGGAGGCGGTCAATAAACACAACTCTGCCTTAATAGAACACATGGTAAAATACCTCCCTCCTTATAAAACAATTTAATATCCGACTTACCGTAGGCAATGCCACAGGACATCACTTTAGATAAAGTCTTGCATCTAACCCATGTCCATCGCATCAAAGTTTTACAAGCATTAAAAGAAAGACAGTCATTTTGCATTAGTGTTACTGATCATGGGGTGCAGCCAGGAATTAATTGATAATGTACCAAAAATACTATTACCCTCTGACTTGACTTCAACATGCATCAATTTATAGCAATTAGGCCGCATGGCCCGGGTACTCAGGCACTGAGGAAGCTACAAGACATTTTTTCCTAATGAAAAGATTGATGTGCACTTATCTCTAACACACTTGGGATGGTTTTCAAAATATTTCTTGTTTAAACAGCAAGAGAAGATAACATCACTGGAAAATCAGCAGCAGTTAATAAATTAGATAGATTTGAACACAATGCACAGTGGAAGATAAAAGTAGCCAGGGTTAAAAATTGCACATGTGCTTAAGTTAATTCATTCACATCCCTTCACGCTCAGTAATGCTTCCAAGTCAACTTCTCGGATGTACAAGTCCTCATTGTGTAGTAAATATAAATATTCAAGAGATCTGCAGTGAGTTTTAAAAAATGGGATGTGGGTGTCGCTGGCAAGGTGGAAATTTATTGCCCATCCCTAATTGCCCGTGAGGAGGTTGTGGAGAGCCGCCTTCTTGAGCCACTGCAGTCCGTGTGGTGAAGGTCCTCCCACAGTGCTGACTTTATTGTCGTGCTTTGGTGCAACTGAGCATCTTGCTAGGCCATTTCAGAGGGCAATTAAGAGTCAACCACATGTGGGTCTGACATATAAGCCAGAACAGGTAATGACGGCATTAAAACCTAAAAGATATCAAGTTGGGTTTTTACGACGATCCAGTAGTTCCACGGTCACCATTACTACTACTAGCTTTTTAATTCAAGATTTATTTAATTAACTGAATTGTCGTGATGGGATTTGAATTTGCGTCTCCCAATTATTAGTCCAGCCCTCTGGATTACTAGTCCAGTAACATAACCACTACGCTATATGGTCCACATAGTGTCAGCTGTGGCTCAGTGGATAGCACACTCGCCTGAGTCAGACCAAGTCCCACTCCGGGGAGTTGAGCACATAAATCTATGCTGACACTCCCAGTGCACTGTTGAGGGAGTGCTGCACTGTCGGAGGTGCCGTCTTTCGGCTGAAACGTTAAACTGAGGCCGTGTCTGCTCTCAGGTGGACGTAAAAGATCCCAGATGAGCAGGGGAGTTATCCCCGGTGCCCTGGTCACTATTTACCCCTCAATCAACATTAAAAAAATTATCCGGTCATTATCATACTGCCATTTGTGAGAGCTTGCTGTGCGCAAATAGGCTGTTGCGTTTCCCACATTACAACAGTGACTTCACTTCGAGAGTACTTCATTGGCTGTAAAGCACTTTGACATATCCAGTGGTCGTGAAAGACACTATATAAATCCAAGTCTGTCTTTCTTTAAGGTCGAAGGTTTGATCCGTGTTTTGGGTTGAGCTCACAAAATAGGTCTGAATGAAGATGGTATTTTGTATATTTGATTTTATCCTTCCAGAATACCAACTGTACCTGTCCCCATTAAAATTTTTTAATGTCCATCTGTAGGGAGAAAGGACCTCTGTTTATCATCTCACTTGAAGGATGGTATCTTGGGCAATACAGAGCTCCCTCAGTACTGCATTGGCGTATCAATTTAGAATTGTGCGCTCAGAACTCAAGTTACCCAATTTCAGTAAGGCAGCAGTGGGAATGCTACAACTAGCTACAGTATGTCCTTACTGGGAAGGCACTGGGGGAAGGGTGGGGGCGAGAGGAGGGAGGAGGGGGAAAAGACAAGAGAAAACTGAAATCATTGCTCCCTGATGAAATGCATCTGTGTGGCTAATGGTTCAGACACACTATTCCCAGTCAACCTGGCAACATGGTCTAGACTCGTATGTGAAAACCCACCACTTAGATACAGTGGAGCTCCCAACACTTACTGAATTATATCCTCGCAGACCAATACCTTAAGAGGAGGAGAAAAGCTGGTTGAAATTTCCAATGAAAATAGGCAAATTCAGAAGCTAATTAAAATGCTTCATATAACTGATTTAGAAAATCTGTCCTGGTATGACACTTAATTCCAGAGCTTAAGATGTTCTAGCAAACGTGCTGACGACTTTTTAAAAAGACTTCAGCAAGAGTAATAGGCTTAGAAATGACCTTCATTATTAATCAGCCAGCCAAACTTCACAAGGGTTTAGATTTCGATGTCATTTATAAATATTGAAATTCTCAATATATTGCTTTATGTTCACGTGAAATATATTTATCATTCTTTAGAAGGGCTGGTGTTAATATATACTCTGATAAGCCTCATTGTACAATTAAGTGGTCTAGAATGGCAAAAACGGTTTCATGAAGCACCAACATATGTATCGGCTTATCATCCCTCGCATATAGAAGATCTGATTGAGGTCACCTGCTGCTGAACCCCTCATCTATGCCTGTTGCTTCTAGACTCGACTATTCCAATTTTCTCTTGACCAACCTCCCACCTTGCACCCTCCGTAAACATGAGCTCACCCAAAACTCTGCTGCACGTATCCTAACTCCTGCTAAGTCCCATTCAACCATCACCCCGTCCTTATTTACCTACCAATCCGGCAACGCTTTGATTTTAAAATTCTCATCCTCATTTTCAAAGCCCTCCATGGCCTCGCCCCTCCCTATCTCTGCGACCACCTCCAGCCCTACAACCGAGATTTCTGCACTCCTCCAATTCTGGTTTCTTTTGCATCTTGGATTTTAATCGCCCCACCATTGGCGGTTGTGCCTTCAGCTGCCTAGGCCCTAAGCTCTAGAATTCCCTCCCTAAACCTCTCTCCTACTTAAAAACCCAACTTAAAACCTATCTCTTTCCTATCTTAATATCTCCTTATGTGGCTCAATGTCAAATTTTGTTTGATAATGCTCCTGTGAAGCGGCTTGGTACATTTTTACTACATTAAAGGCACGATATAAATGTTGCTTGTGTTTAAAATGTGAAAAAAATCTGAGGGTCAACACTGAGAAATGATTTCCTTTGTTGGGGGAAATCATGAACAAGGGCACATAATCTAGGCCATTCAAGAGTGAAATCAGGAAACACTCACACAAAGGTAGTAAAATCTGGAACTCTTCCCTCAAAAGGCCATGGATGCTGGGACAATTGGAGCTTCAGGATTGACGTTGATAGACTATTGTTCAGTAGGTATATCAAGGGATAGGGAGCCAAGGCAGGAAGAGAGAGTTGAGATGCAGATCAGCCGTGATCTAACAATAGCGGAGCAGGCTCAAAGGGCTGAATGGCCTACTCCAGTTCTGATACATCACCCAACACCAAGAACTGGTGAGCTGCTGGATTCCACCTGCCCTTCGCCACTTGTGGAGCTCCTGTGTCATTGAGTGGCACTGGCAACATTTGCAATCAGTTTTCAGATTGTGTCTTGTATGCAATGGAGAGAGAGTATGCAGCAGAAGTTTAAATAGAGGTAGTCTTGCCTTCAAGAAATAGCAGAAGTTTGAATTTACAAATGGCCAATTCCCAAAGCATTGATACTCTCCCAGAGCCCTAACTAACTGGGATAAAAACTGCCCGTTATGTTGTACCATGGGAAGGGGTGATAAAAGAATCAAAACATAGGTACATAGGAAAATACAATAGAATCTATTAATATGGGTGGCCACTGAAGTCAAATCAGATTTATGAAGGAACTAAGCAGTTGAAGAAAAATATTAAAACGGGCAAAGGAGGAAAAAACAGGGGAGTGGGACTGCAGTAGATAGCTGCAGTGTGGCAGTCACAAAGGGACCAAATGCTGAGATTTCTATGACAAAACAGGAACAGCAACCAGAGATAATATGGCAACAACCACTACCATCAAGCCCAGGAGATGTTGTACATAAATGAACCATCAACCAGAACCAGAAACCCCAGTTCCACCAGAACCTGAAGAGCCATCAGTAACCTGAAACACTTCTCTAAGGTTGTCAGCATTTTCTTGATTGGCACAAAGTGTTCAGGAATCGTTTGTACAACTCTCCCTGCACAGAATCCACCACAATCCACTCCACTCCAAGTATGTGCTCAGCCAGGGATAAAAGGAAAGGAAAGATTTGAGGTCAGTCTTACGGTCCAAAAGTATATCCATTAGATGCTTTTTTTTTGTTGTGGAGTACATGGGGCAAAATGTTACTCAACCTCCATCCCCCGCCAAAAAAAAATCCAGAGATTGTAAAGTTCAGGTTCAGCAGCAATTTCCAGTCCTATTTAAATGAGAGTGAGGTGCATTGAATGCACAACTGCTCATTACTGGTGTTAGCTGTGGTTCAGTGATAGCCCTCTCGCCCAAATCAAACAATCGTGGGCTCAAACCCCATTTGAGCACAAAATCTACGCCAGTGCTGTACCGAGAGTCTGAGGTGCCGTAGGGATCAGTGCTGGGACCCCAACTATTTACAATCTACATTAACGACTTGGAAGAAGGGACTGAGTGTAACGTAGCCAAGTTTGCTGACGACACAAAGATGGGAGGAAAAGCAATGTGTGAGGAGGACACAAAAAATTGGAAAAGGACATAGACAAGCTGAGTGAGTGGGCAAAAATTTGACAGATGGAGTATAATGTTGGAAAGTGTGAGGTCATGCACTTTGGCAGAAAAAAAATCAAAGAGCAAGTTATTATTTAAATGGAGAAAGATTGCAAAGTGCCGCAGTACAGCGGGACCTGGGGGTACTTGTGCATGAAACACAAAAGGATAGTATGCAGGTACAGCAAGTGATCAGGAAGGCCAATGGTATCTTGGCCTTTATTGCAAAGGGGATGGAGTATAAAAGCAGGGAGGTTTTGCTACAGTTATACAGGGTATTGGTGAGGCCACACCTGGAATACTGCGTGCAGTTTTGGTTTCTGTTGTATATCTGTGAAGCATGCACTCCCATGTTCCGCCACCAGGGAGCTCATTCCCAGCATCCCTTGGGAGCACTGTGTATAAGCCGGCCCCTAAGGCCTGTTCCTCACTCTGAAGTGTCTTATTAAAGACTGAGGTCACTGTTACTTTAACCTCCCTGTGTTAGGAACACAATAGTTTCCATAGTTACGAAAGGATATACATGCTTTGGAGGCAGTTCAGAGAAGGTTCACTAAGTTGATTCTGGGGATGAGGGGGTTGACTTGAGGAAAGGTTGAGTAGGTTGGGCCTCTACTCATTGGAATTCAGAAGAATGAGGTGATCTTATCGAAACGTAGAAGATTGAGGGGGGTTGACAAGGTGGATGCAGTGAGGATGTTTCCACTGATGGGGGAGACTAGAACTAGAGGGCATGATCTTAGAATAAGGGGCCGCCCATTTAAAACAGAGATGAGGAGAAATTTCTTCTGAGTGCTGTAAATCTGTGGAATTTGCTGCCTTGGAGAGATGTGGAGGCTGGGACATTGAATAAATTTAAGACAGAAATAGACAGTTTCTTGAACGATAAGGGGATAAGAGGTTATGGGGAGCGGGGGGTAAGTGGAGCGGAATCCATGATCAGGTCAGCCATGATCTTATTGAATGGCGGAGCAGGCTCGAGGGGCCGTATGGCCTACTCCTACTTCTTGATGTTCTTATGTAAAGCGCTTTGGAACATCCTCAGTATCAATACAAGTTTTCCATTCCTTTACTCTTCCCAAATATTTTCAGTGTCAGCTGTGTACAGATTGCTTTTACCTATTAACCAAGGGGTTGGATACGACTTTGTTCATGCTGGCATCCGGATCACTTTTCAGTTTAAAAGGGAAGTAGTTACAACCAGCACGTCTACCTAAACGCACGCAGCATTCGAAATAAAGTAAATGAGTTGACGGCACAAATCATTACAAATGGGTATGATTTGGTGGCCATTATAGAAACATGGTTGCAGGGTGGCCAAGACTGGGAATTAAACATACAGGGGTATCTGACAATTCGGAAAGATAGACAAGAAGGGAAAGGAGGTGGGGTAGCTCTGTTAATAAAGGATGATATCAGGGCAGTTGTGAGAGATGATATTGGCTCTGATAAACAAAATGTTGAATCATTGTGGGTGGAGATTAGAGATAGTAAGGGGAAAAAGTCACTGGTGGGCGTAGTTTATAGGCCCCCAAATAATAACTTCACGGTGGGGCGGGCAATAATCAAGGGAATAATGGAGGCATGTGAAAAAGGAACGGCAGTAGTCATGGGGGATTTTAACCTACATATCGATTGGTCAACTCAAATCGCACGGGGTAGCCTGGAGGAGGAATTCATAGAATGCATACGGGATTGTTTCTTAGAACAGTATGTTACAGAACCTACAAGGGAGCAAGCTATCTTAGGTCTGGTCCTGTGTAATGAGACAGGAAAAATAAACGATCTCCAAGTAAAAGATCCTCTCGGAATGAGTGATCACAGTATGGTTGAGTTTGTAATACAGATTGAGGGTGAGGAAGTTGTGTCAGAAACGAGCGTACTATGCTTAAACAAAGGGGACTACAGTGGGATGAGGGCAGAGTTGGCTAAAGTAGACTGTAAACACAGACTAAACGGTGACACAATTGAGGAACAGTGAAGGACTTTTAAGGAACTCTTTCATAGTGCGCAACAAAAATATATTCCAGTGAAAAAGAAGGGTGGTAAGAGAAGGGATAACCAGCCGTGAAATAAAGGAGAGTATCAAATCAAAGACCAATGCGTATAAGGTGGCCAAGGTTAGTGGGAAACTAGCAGATTGGGAAAATTTTAAACAACAGCAAAGAATGACTAAAAAAGCAATAAAGAAAGGAAAGATAGATTCAAAGGTAAACTTGCGCAAAACATAAAAACAGATAGTAAAAGCTTTTACAGATATATAAAATGGAAAAGAGTGACTAAAGTAAATGTTGGTCCCTTAGAAGATGAGAAGGGGGATTTAATAATGGGAAATGTGGAAATGGCTGAGATTTTAAACAATTATTTTGCTTCGGTCTTCACAGTGGAAGACACAAAAACCATGCCAAAAATTGCTGGTCATAGGAATGTGGGAAGTAAGGACCTTGAGACAATCACTATCACTAGGGGGGGTAGTGCTGGACAGGCTAATGGGACTCAAGGTAGACAAGTCCCCTGGTCCTGATGAAATGCATCCCAGGATATTAAAAGAGATGGCGGAAGTTATAGCAGATGCATTCGTTATAATCTACCAAAATTCTCTGGGCTCTGGGGAGGTACCAGCGGATTGGAGAGCAGCTAATGTAACGCCTCTGTTTAAAAAAGGGGGCAGACAAAAGGCAGGTAAACTATAGGCCAGTTAGTTTAACATCTGTAGTGGGGAAAATGCTTGAAACTATTAACGAAGAAATAGCGGGACATCTAGATAGGAATAGTGCAATCAAGCAGACGCAGCATGGATTCATGAAGGGGAAATCATGTTTAACTAATTTACTGGAATTCTTTGAGGATGTAACGAGCATGGTGGATAGAGGTGTACCGATGGATGTGGTGTATTTAGATTTCCAAAAGGCATTTGATAAGGTGCCACACAAAAGGTTACTGCAGAAGATAGAGGTACGTGGAGTCAGAGGAAATGTATTAGCATGGATAGAGAATTGGCTGGCGAACAGAAAGCAGAGAATCGGGATAAATGGGTCCTTTTCGGGTTGGAAATCGGTGGTTAGTGGTGTGCCACAGGGATCGGTGCTGGGACCACAACTGTTTACAATATACATAGATGACCTGGAAGAGGGGACAGAGTGTAGTGTAACAAAATTTGCAGATGGCACAAAGATTAGTGGGAAAGCTGGTTGTGTAGAGGACACAGAGAGGCTGCAGAGAGATTTAGATAGGTTAAGCGAATGGGCTAAGGTTTGGCAGATGGAATACAATGTCGGAAAATGTGAGGTCATCCACCTTGGGGCAAAAAAAACCCCAGTAAAACCTTATTTGAATGGGGAGAAATTACAACATGCTGAGGTGCAGAGGGACCTGGGGGTCCTTGTGCATGAATCCCAAAAAGTTTGTTTGCAGGTGCAACAGATAATCAGGAAGGAGAATGGAATATCGGCCTTCATTGCGAGAGGGATGGAGTACAAAAGCAGGGAGGTCCTGCTGCAACTGTATAGGATATTGGTAAAGCCGCACCTGGAGTACTGCGTGCAGTTTTGGTCACCTTACTTCAGGAAGGATATACTGGCTTTGGAGGGGGTACAGAGACGATTCACTAGGCTGATTCCGGAGATGAGGGGGGTTACCTTATGATAGATTGAGTAGACTAGGTCTTTACTCGGAGTTCAGAAGGATGAGGGGTGATCTTATAGAAACATTTAAAATAATGAAAGGGATAGACAAGATAGAGGCGGAGAGGTTGTTTCTACTGGTCGGGGAGACAAGAACTAGGGGGCACAGCCTCAAAATACGGGGAGCCAATTTAAAACCGAGTTGAGAAGAAATTTCTTCTCCCAGAGGGTTGTGAATCTATGGAATTCTCTGCCCAAGGATGCAGTTGAGGCTAGCTCACTGAATGTATTCAAGTCACAGATAGATAGATTTTTAACCAATAAGGGAATTAAGGGTTACGGGGAGCAGGCGGGTAAGTGGAGCAGTCCACGGCCAGATCAGCCATGATCTTATTGAATGGCGGAGCAGGCTCGAGGGGCTAGATGGCCTACTCCTGTTCCTAATTCTTATGTTCTTATGTCTTCTGATCCAAAATGTTAAAGGATAATACCTGCGTACTTATCGGGTTAGTAACTGGTTTACGTGATAAAAGATCTGGTTGGAGGCACCTTAGGAGCAGGCATTTTGTTCAGAACTCTGTCCTTTTGTGACATCAAAAAATAAATTCACATCAGGATATAGAAGTTTACAGCACAGGAGGCCATTTCGGCCCATCGTGTCCACGCTGGCCAAGATCCTATTCTGCCTAATTCCACTTTCCAGCTCTGGGTCTGAAGCATAAATGATATGGTAGCATCGGGGTTGTGTTACTGAGCTGGTAATCCAGAGGTGGAAGTTCAAATCCCACGGCAACTAGGGAATTTAAATTCAGTTAATTAAATAAGTCTGGATAAAAATCTTGCATCATAATGGTGACCATGAAACGATCGGATTGTAAAAACCCATCTGGTTCACTTAAGGGAATGAATCTGCTGTCTTTACCTGGTCTTGTCTATGTGACTACAGACCCACGGCAATGTGCTTGACTCTTAGCTGCCCTCTGAAATGGCCTGGTAAGCCACCCAGTTATACAAGGCGGCTCACCACTGCCTTCAAGGCAATTAGGGATTTTGTTTTAAGCTAACTGTATAAAGAAGTGACGCTCATATTTCAGCTATCACGTATAACTCATTATTGAACTATTGGAATTTGTTGAGTAATGAACAGTATCTAGTAGCACCGGTCTAATCCATATGTTGAAGGGTTTGCAGTGTCAAATACATGGTCCACACAATACAGTCGGACAGTAATCCAATCTTGGGGCTCAGTAAACAGACTTCTCACATACTATTTATAACATTGCATTAACCCATCCCATCTTCAATTGGATTGCAGCTAGCTGATCACTGCGATATCTCGGTAGACAGAGACACTTGAATTTATATAGAACTTTTCACCGCCTCAGGGATGCCCTAAAGTGCTTCACAGCCAATGCACTACATTTGAACTGTAGGTACATATTTTGTAAGCAACTTGACAGACAATCTTTGCACAAGGTCCCACAAAACACAATGAGAAGAACCACCAGTTAATCTGTTTTTGTGGTGTTAATTGAGGGATTATATGCTGGAAGAGCAGATGTGGTCCCAGTTTAACGTCTCATCTGAAAGACCGCACTCCCTCAAAACAGCACTGAAGCTTCAGCTTGTTATACACAACCGTAGAACTTTACTGCACAGAAGCCATTCAGCCCATCATACTTATGCCAGCTCTTTGCTCCAGCAAACAAACCGCCCACAGCCTTCCTTGAATCTTCCTCTTGCAAATATTTATCTGATGCTCCCATTAAATATGCAATGGTCTCTGCCTCAACCATTCCCTATGGCAAAGCATTCTATACCCTAACCACACTTTGCATAAAAATATTTCTCCTAAACTCACCTTGTGATCACTTCAAATTGATGACCCTTCCTCACAACCCCACCAACTAAAGAAAACAATCTTTCCATATTCACCATCAAAATTCCTCATTATTTTAAAAACCACTATTAAATCTCCTCTTGGCCTTCTCTGCTCCAATGGGAATAGTGTCTCAAGTCTACCATAACTATAGTTTCCATCACTGGTGTCAGCCTGGTGAATTAACACAATGCTATCCATGGCTTTAATGTCCTTTCTATAATGGGGGCCCCAAAACTGCACACAACCAAGGTTAGGTATAAATTCATTATTTCTTTATTTTGTACTCCATGTCCCCATTTATAAAATCCATATTTTATTGGCCTTTTTAAAGCTTCATCTATCTGCATTCGCACTTTCAGGGAATTATCTATTTTAATCCCTAGGGGGTTCTGTTCATCACACCTTTCCATGTCTTTCCATGAAATAATAGTCCCACTCCTTGTGACTTCCTCCAAATTGTACAGCCTCACATCCAGAGTGAATCTCATCTGTCTTCTCATTCCTCTAACCGGTCCATCTTTTCCAGATACATTCTACAGTATCAAACCTCCTACTTGAGTATAGAGAACACAATCTCAATTTGAAGACAACCCAAGTCCAAATTATCGATACGCACACACAGAACAAAAGTGAACCCAGCACTGACCTCTAGGGTACATCACTTCTAACCTTTCTCCAGTCCACATAACACCATTTACCCCCAAGTGTTCATTTCCTGTCCAACGACTTGGCATCCATGCTGCTACATTTCCTCTTGTACCACATGCATGAATCATTTTAATAAGTCTCTTATCGAAAGAATTCCAAAAATCCATATTTATCTTCTGCATTCCCTTTATCTACCCAGTCACTTCTTCAAATAACACAAGTCTGCCAAACATGACTTGCTTCTAATCAATCCGTGCTGGCAGCCCTTGCATGCATTTCTAAATGCTCACTAATTTTATGTCGAATTATGAATTTAAGTATGCGCACTGCTAATGTCATGAGCTAAAACCCTGGAGTGGGATTTATGGTCTTGGGTGAGAGAGCCATCACTGAGCCAGGCTGGCCCTCTAAATACCAAATGATCCAAGTAGTATTTTAGAGTGCAGGACAAACCAGTACTGCTGAAAACCAAGTAGTGAGATGCCGGAACAGTACAGACACCACTTAATCACAAAATCAGAAACAGACTGTACCTCGAGACTCCGGCAACTACCTGAATCTCATTTATCGTGGCTCCCTCCTTTTGTTACCACAATAAACCCAAAATGTGCAGCATCAGCAAGTCAGATTACGAGAGATGTTCACGGTGATGCAGTGCAGCAGCCGCATTTAGCACTACACAGAGCAGTCGGATGTGGATTCAAACAAGGAGAACGACAACTTGCATTTATATAGTGCATTTAACATAATAATAGATCCCAAGACACTTTCACAGGAGCGTACCAAACAAATGAATTGACACCAAGCCAAAGGAGACAGTAGGACACGGCAGATTAGGCTAAAGGCTTGGTCAGAGGTAGGTGTTAAGGAGTGTCTCAAAAAGGAGCAGAGGCACGGTGACATTTCCGTTGGGAATTAGAGTTTAGGGCCTAGACAGCTTAAGGCACAGCAGCCAAGGGTGGGGCAATTGAAGTAAGGGATGCACAAGAGGCCAGAATTGGAGGAATGCAGAATTCTCGCAGGATTGTAGGGAGAGAGATCAGATCAGAGAGTGAGGGAGGGGCAAGACTATACAGGGATTTGAACACAATGATGAAAATTTGAAAATTGAGGCGTTGGTAAACTGGGAGCCAATGGAGGTCAGCTCGCATATGGGTAATAGGTAAACAGGCGTTGGTCCGAGTTGGTGCAGCAGAGTTTTGGATGAGCTCAAGTTTACAGAGGGTGCAAGGTGTATGGCCAGGCAGGAGAGCATTGGAATAATTGAGTCTTGAGGTAACAAAAGCATGGAGGAGGGTTTCAGCAGCAGATGAGCTGAGACAGGGGCGGAGCCGGGCGATATTATAGGTGGAAGTAGGCGGTCTTAGTAATGGAAAGGATATGGAGACCGAGGCTCAGCTCAGGGAAAAATAAGACACCGAGGCCCAGAGCACTCTGGTTCAGCCGAAGACAATAGTCGTGGTGGGGGATTAAATCGGTGGCTATCGATAGAATGAAACTTTCAACGTGGTCGAGGGCAATGGCTTTGTTCTTCCCAATGTTTAATTGGAGGAAATATTTGCACATCCAGTTGGACAACTGCCTGACAACATAGAAGCAGTGGAGGGATTGAGAGAGATGGTCACGGTGGATAGTTTTAACCAGGATGCAGTCGTGTAACATATGCCACCTATTCAAATGTGTCGGATTTGCTGTGGAGTTTTCAAGAGCACATCCAGATTCTGAGCCCAGCTCAGCCTGCCTCCCTCGCAGGTAAGGTCATCCTCTAATCCCAGTTTTACACACACTTCCTTTGTGTACGCACACTACGTTCAAATCAAACTCATCGCACCACGTCTCCCATTACAATTTAATTTTTCTGAGTCTGATCTGAAAACCATTAGATTTCAAATTGGGGGTCCCTGGACCCTATGGGGAAGCCCTGGTGATCTCAGTTAATCGGATTGGTTTGTTCATCAGCCACTTTATTAATTAAATAGCATATTAATGTTACAATATAATTAATAAAAACTGCACTGATTTCCTTTGCATAGCTGACAGTCTTTCTGAAGTTTGAGAGCAATGTGTCAGTACTTGCACAGGGTCTCCTATACAAGAAAGTTTGAAAACTACTGCTCAAAACTGCAATTCCTACCTCCCTTAGTCTTCCCTTACTTCTACAATTGGCAGGTTTGTAAAAATGGAAAACTTAGCATCTTACCACTCTTTCCAACCTTTGCTCTAGCCCCTCACCCAAGTTTCTCAAATACATGGAATTCCCATATTCTGAGCTTGCACTACAGTTCCATTAATTTAATGACTTTACCACTGCATTGCTACAGACCCAGATGGTTCTTCTGCCTTAAATGTTTGATCCTCAGTAATGGCTGCCTTCAAAAAAAGATCAAGGCGGCAAAGCACATAAACTAGCATTCGAACGTAAAGCAATGATCATGCCGTCTTCAGTTGATATTACAATAGGTTTGACCGGCTCCTCACTAACTTCTACACAGTGGCACTCAGGATATGCTAAAGTAAAACAATTTTGTAATGAGTTAGAATAAAATTCTGTCAAATAGTTTCTGATTTTACCTACAAGGTTTTAGAATCAAATAGATACTATGGGAGAAATGTCTACCAGGTTGACTTACACTTCCCACAATTCAACTTTAGAATATTCAGACCAAACATAGCGAGTTATATCACTTCCCCCAGCTTCTAACACCTGCAGGAAACATGCTGACCTTGAAAAGATGCCAAGCAAGTTCAGTATGCAAAAGAGTTAAACCTTGGACTGAAAATTGAAGCTAGAATGTTTACAATACCATTGCATAATTTCACCTGATTAATAAAACCAGTTCAATGCAAACTAGTGTGGGAGGAAATCAGCATTTAAGTAGGGCACGGAGCATAGCTTACTTTGCGGTGTATACT
Organism: Pristiophorus japonicus; assembly: GCF_044704955.1. Taxonomy (NCBI): domain Eukaryota; kingdom Metazoa; phylum Chordata; class Chondrichthyes; family Pristiophoridae; genus Pristiophorus; species Pristiophorus japonicus. The sequence continues at coordinate 222,589,849 of NC_091983.1, forward strand.
AAAGGTACAAATAGATTTCCATCGGTTAAAATCAACCTCTGGAGGGCTAGGGAAAGGTGAATGAATTGTAATGGTGGGGCTCATATCACAAACAGTACAGCAGCCTAGTGGTTATGGTACGGTACTAGGAACCCAGAGAGTAAGTTTGAATTCCACTGCTAAAGTTGCGAAACTGAATTCAATTAAATCTGGAAGTTTGTGGGCTAGGACCAGAGAAATAACCATGAAGCTGCTGGATTGTTGTAAAACCTCAACTAGTTCACTAATGTCTTTCAGGGACATCTGAGCTGCCCTACATGTGCCAATACTATGTGGTTGACTCAATGCCCATAGGGCAACCAAGGATGAACAATAAATACTGCCTGACAGTGCTGTCCAGGCCTGAGTAGTTTGAGTGAAGGTCTTGTGACCTTGCAGACTTGTGATGTGAGTACTTCTGTGCTCTTTATTAGATTTAGCAGGTTGCTGCAGGCCTCACTTTCGGATCAACAGAAGCAGTCGGAGCAGTCAGTCGAGGAGGCGGGAGCTCGGAGCAGCGCGAGTCCAGGGTCGGCGAGAGGCCTATAAAGGCCAGCGGGAGCTCGGAGCAGTCAGTCGAGGAGGCGGGAGCTCGGAGCAGCGCGAGTCCGGGGTCGGCGAGAGGCCTATAAAGGCCAGCGGGAGCTCGGAGCAGTCAGTCGAGGAGGCGGGAGCTCGGAGCAGCGCGAGTCCGGGGTCGGCGAGAGGCCTATAAAGGCCAGCGGGAGTCGAGCAGTTCGAGCAGTCAGTCGAGGAGGCGGGAGCTCGGAGCAGCGCGAGTCCGGGGTCGGCGAGAGGCCTATAAAGGCCAGCGGGAGCTCGGAGCAGTCAGTCGAGGAGGCGGGAGCTCGGAGCAGCGCGAGTCCAGGGTCGGCGAGAGGCCTATAAAGGCCAGCGGGAGTCGAGCAGTTCGAGCAGTCAGTCGAGGAGGCGGGAGCTCGGAGCAGCGCGAGTCCGGGGTCGGCGAGAGGCCTATAAAGGCCAGCGGGAGCTCGGAGCAGTCAGTCAAGGAGGCGGGAGCTCGGAGCAGCGTGAGTCCGGGGTCGGCGAGAGGTGTACCGGTGCAGCTACAGGGAGAAGGCAAAAAAACAAAGGTGACGTCACAGCCTAGGGGGTAAGTGATTGGCTGGTGATTGGTGAGTAGTTTTTCTTTTTCTTCTTATATTGGTCAGTAACTTTGAACATTGCTATTACCAGTTTAAGTGTATCTAAGGGTTAAGACATGGCAGGAGAGCTCGGTCGGGTGTTGTGCTCCTCCTGTACCATGTGGGAACTCAGGGACACTTCCGGTGTCCCTGACGACTACGTGTGTGGGAAGTGTATCCGCCTCCAGCTCCTGACGGACCGCGTTGCGGAGTTGGAGCTGAGGGTGGATTTACTCTGGAGCATCCACGATGCTGAGAATGACGTGAGTAGCACGTGTAGCGAGTTGGTCTTACCGCAGGGAAAGGGTCCACAGCCAGCTAGGGAATGGAAGACCAGCAGGAAGAGTAGAGCAAGGAAGGTAGTGCAGGGGTCCCCTGCGGTCATCCCCCTGCAAAACAGATACACCGCTTTGGGTACTGTTGAGGGGAATGACTCATCAGGGGAGGGCAGCAGCAGCCAAGTTCATGGCACCGTGGCTGGCTCTGCTGCACAGGAGGGCAAGAAAAAGAGTGGAAGAGCGATAGTGATAGGGGATTCAATTGTGAGGGGAATAGATAGGCGTTTCTGCGGCCGCAACCGAGACTCCAGGATGGTATGTTGCCTCCCTGGTGCAAGGGTCAAGGATGTCTCGGAGCGGGTGCAGGACATTCTGAAATGGGAGGGAGAACAGCCAGTTGTCGTGGTGCACATTGGTACCAACGACATAGGCAAAAAAAGGGATGAGGTCCTACGAAACGAATTTAAGGAGCTAGGAGCTAAATTAAAAAGTAGGACCTCAAAAGTAGTAATCTCGGGATTGCTACCAGTGCCACGTGATAGTCAGAGTAGGAATCGCAGGATAGCGCAGATGAATACGTGGCTTGAGCAGTGGTGCAGCAGGGAGGGATTCAAATTCCTGGGGCATTGGGACCGGTTCTGGGGGAGGTGGGACCAGTACAAACCGGACGGTCTGCACCTGGGCAGGACTGGAACCAATGTCCTAGGGGGAGTGTTTGCTAGTGCTGTTGGGGAGGATTTAAACTAATATGGCAGGGGGATGGGAACCAATGCAGGGAGACAGAGGGAAACAAAAAGGAGCCAAAAGCAAAAGACAGAAAGGAGATGAGGAAAAGTGGAGGGCAGAGAAACCCAAGGCAAAGAACAAAAAGGGCCACTGTACAGCAAAATTCTAGAAGGACAAAGGGTGTTAATAAAACAAGCCTGAAGGCTTTGTGTCTTAATGCAAGGAGTATCCGCAATAAGGTGGATGAATTAATTGTGCAAATAGATGTTAACAAATATGATGTGATTGGGATTACGGAGACGTGGCTCCAGGATGATCAGGGCTGGGAACTCAACATTCAGGGGTATTCAACATTCAGGAAGGATAGAATAAAAGGAAAAGGAGGTGGGGTAGCATTGCTGGTTAAAGAGGAGATTAATGCAATAGTTAGGAAAGACATTAGCTTGGATGATGTGGAATCTACATGGGTAGAGCTGCAGAACACCAAAGGGCAAAAAACGTTAGTAGGAGTTGTGTACAGACCTCCAAACAGTAATAGGGATGTTGGGGAGGGCATCAAACAGGAAATTAGGGGTGCATGCAATAAAGGTGCAGCAGTTATAATGGGTGACTTTAATATGCACATAGATTGGGCTAGCCAAACTGGAAGCAATACGGTGGAGGAGGATTTCCTGGAGTGCATAAGGGATGGTTTTCTAGACCAATATGTTGAGGAACCAACTAGGGGGGAGGCCATCTTAGACTGGGTGTTGTGTAATGAGAGAGGATTAATTAACAATCTCATTGTGCGAGGCCCCTTGGGGAAGAGTGACCATAATATGGTGGAATTCTGCATTAGGATGGAGAATGAAACAGTAATTTCAGAGACCATGGTCCAGAACTTAAAGAAGGGTAACTTTGAAGGTATGAGGCGTGAATTGGCTAGGATAGATTGGCGAATGATACTTAGGGGGTTGACTGTGGATGGGCAATGGCAGACATTTAGAGACCGCATGGATGAAGTACAACAATTGTACATTCCTGTCTGGCGTAAAAATAAAAAGGGGAAGGTGGCTCAACCGTGGCTATCTAGGGAAATCAGGGATAGTATTAAAGCCAAGGAAGTGGCATACAAATTTGCCAGAAATAGCAGCGAACCTGGGGACTGGGAGAAATTTAGAACTCAGCAGAGGAGGACAAAGGGTTTGATTAGGACAGGGAAAATGGAGTACGAGAAGAAGCTTGCAGGGAACATTAAGGCGGATTGCAAAAGTTTCTATAGGTATGTAAAGAGAAAAAGGTTGGTAAAGACAAACGTAGGTCCCCTGCAGTCAGAATCAGGGGAAGTCACAACGGGGAACAAAGAAATGGCGGATCAATTGAATAAGTACTTTGGTTCGGTATTCACTAAGGAGGATACAAACAACCTTCCGGATGTAAAAGGGGTCAGAGGGTCTAGTAAGGAAGAGGAACTGAGGGAAATCTTTATTAGTCGGGAAATTGTGTTGGGGAAATTGATGGGATTGAAGGCCGATAAATCCCCAGGGCCTGATGGACTGCATCCTAGAGTACTTAAGGAGGTGGCCTTGGAAATAGCGGATGCATTGACAGTCATTTTCCAACATTCCATTGACTCTGGATCAGTTCCTATGGAGTGGAGGGTAGCCAATGTAACCCCACTTTTTAAAAAAGGAGGGAGAGAGAAAACAGGGAATTATAGACCGGTCAGCCTGACCTCAGTAGTGGGTAAAGTGATGGAATCAATTATTAAGGATGTCATAGCAGTGCATCTGGAAAATGGTGACATGATAGGTCCAAGTCAGCATGGATTTGTGAAAGGGAAATCATGCTTGACAAATCTTCTGGAATTTTTTGAGGATGTTTCCAGTAAAGTGGACAAGGGAGAACCAGTTGATGTGGTATATTTGGACTTTCAGAAGGCTTTCGACAAGGTCCCACACAAGAGATTAATGTGCAAAGTTAAAGCACATGGGATTGGGGGTAGTGTGCTGACGTGGATTGAGAACTGGTTGTCAGACAGGAAGCAAAGAGTAGGAGTAAACGGGTACTTTTCAGAATGGCAGGCAGTGACTAGTGGAGTGCCGCAAGGTTCTGTGCTGGGGCCCCAGCTGTTTACATTGTACATTAATGATTTAGACGAGGGGATTAAATGCAGTATCTCCAAATTTGCGGATGATACTAAGTTGGGTGGCAGTGTGAGCTGCGAGGAGGATGCTATTAGGCTGCAGAGTGACTTGGATAGGTTAGGTGAGTGGGCAAATGCATGGCAGATGAAGTATAATGTGGATAAATGTGAGGTTATCCACTTTGGTGGTAAAAACAGAGAGACAGACTATTATCTGAATGGTGACAGATTAGGAAAAGGGAAGGTGCAACGAGACCTGGGTGTCATGGTACATCAGTCATTGAAGGTTGGCATGCAGGTACAGCAGGCGGTTAAGAAAGCAAATGGCATGTTGGCCTTCATAGCGAGGGGATTTGAATACAGGGGCAGGGAGGTGTTGCTACAGTTGTACAGGGCCTTGGTGAGGCCACACCTGGAGTATTGTGTACAGTTTTGGTCTCCTAACTTGAGGAAGGACATTCTTGCTATTGAGGGAGTGCAGCGAAGGTTCACCAGACTGATTCCCGGGATGGCGGGACTGACCTATCAAGAAAGATTGGATCAATTGGGATTGTATTCACTGGAGTTCAGAAGAATGAGAGGGGACCTCATAGAAACGTTTAAAATTCTGACGGGTTTAGACAGGTTAGATGCAGAAAGAATGTTCCCAATGTTGGGGAAGTCCAGAACCAGGGGTCACAGTCTGAGGATAAGGGGTAAGCCATTTAGGACCGAGATGAGGAGAAACTTCTTCACCCAGAGAGTGGTGAACCTGTGGAATTCTCTACCACAGAAAGTAGTTGAGGCCAATTCACTAAATATATTCAAAAGGGAGTTAGATGAAGTCCTTACTACTCGGGGGATCAAGGGTTATGGCGAGAAAGCAGGAAGGGGGTACTGAAGTTTCATGTTCAGCCATGAACTCATTGAATGGCGGTGCAGGCTAGAAGGGCTGAATGGCCTGCTCCTGCACCTATTTTCTATGTTTCTATGTTTCTAAGTCCTGCATTTTATCAACACTGACTGCTGTTGTTGGAACCAAAATGACAGGGATACAGAGCTGGCCTGTGAATTGTTTGCAAGTCATCCTCGTTCGAGGGACCGCCAATGATGATGATGATGAATTGTTTCTGCCGTGAGTATTGGACATCTAACACAAACAAGTTAGCCTACTTGTCCTTTTTACCTCTTGGAACTAGTTTTGAAACCAGTCCTGAGTCCAGATCATATGGTCCCAACACTGACCGTCAGGGGACACTATCATTTACATTTCTCCAGCCCATAAAAACATCCATTCACCACCCACTCTGTTTTCTGTCATTTAACCAACTCCCAATCCATACTCCCACACTCCTAGTAATACCACATCTTGATTTTATGTGTCACTTACAAGGCTTGCTTCTACCTTCGCTTGTTTGTATTAAAGCTAATCAGTTGTTGCTCTGCTCACTGGCATATTTGGTCCAACTCATTTTGTATTTCTTGATTTCAGGGAAAAACTGCCCCTTCTAGTTTGGTATCATCTGCAAGTTTGACCAATTTGCTTTGAAGTTCAGAATTGAAGTTGATGTAAAACTGTAGTTGTCCCAAGGGTCCTGTGACAGCAGAGTTTGGGACAGTCTCCATCCAATTCCTATTCTGTACAAGGCCTATTCTGTAGAAGGCCACAGGACAAACATGTCCATAATTTGACGCTGGACTTCCAGTCTTATTGGGTGGTTACAGGATGGTAGATGTGGAAAACTGAGAAATGCTGCACTGGTGCAGTAAGATGCTGTTATAACTCTTCTTTCTTTCGTATGGTAGTAGCAAAGCAAATCAAATGTCAATATCCAAATTGGATATCCAGGCTAAAGCTTCTGGTGCAACAGGGTGGATATCTTGTAGGCTGCCTGCAAATTTCCTGAGGGCAGTGCTGGATGGAGACTGTCACAAACTCCGCTGTCACGGGACCCTTGGGACAACTACAGTTTTACATCAACTTCAATTCAGAACTTCAAAGCAAATTGGTCAAACTTGCAGATGATACCAAACTAGAAGGGGCAGTTTTTCCCTGAAATCAGGAAATACAAAATGAGTTGGACCAAATATGCCAGTGAGCAGAGCAATAACTGACGTGCTCCAGGGTCTGATTAGTCTCTCTCTCTCTCTCTCTCTCTCCCCCACACCAAAAAGGGATGAGTTCACAGGTGTTTCGATGAAAGACCTGATATTCGAGCTACATATTGAAGTGATGGTAGCAGCATCTACCATAACTAGCTCTGAGGTGGTTGATGATTGTCCACCATTTGCGAGGAAGGTTTGATCCTTCAGGTTGTACTGTGGGGTCCTCTAAGAAATCCATTCGTATGTCACAGTTCTTCCAAGCATTTAGCCATCGGTCATCAAGGCTGAGGGGAGATCTCTGAAGGGTTTCGGCGACAGTCCAAAATGGCCTTTTAGATTTGAGATGGGGTTGGTTGTTTAAGTTGGCCTGGATCGGCATGTCTTGGCTGGTATAGTCCTTGTATTCTATGGAGACTGTATATTTGCGGGGTAGGTATGGTCGTGTGAGGTTTTAACTGAACTCAAGTACTGACACTGCATGGCCAAAATATTTCATCAGACATCTTCAGCAAAAAAGTAGTTTAAAAAAAATCACTTTTGGAAATACTGATGTACTAAAGGGGTGAATAAACTTGGCACTTACATTTTGATACCAGTGAATACCTGTCTGGGATTAGGAATAGTTTGTCCTTACACGATTTTTCCTTCATCAAAAGCCAACAGCGAGGGCAAAGAGTTAAGCTTCACTTGACACTAGAATGTATCCATTATTTCAGCATCAACTTTGCTTTCAATCCATTTCAACACGACACTTCAGAGACACCTCCTCTCATCAGATAAAGCCCATTATTGCAATGACTCATCAAGTAGACAGCAATGAAACCTCAAAATAGACAGCAGTTACCAGTCAAGGCAGTCTATGGTACTGTTTGCCAACACAGTGTTTAGGTCTGCTCCTCCCTGCCAGTCAAAAGATTCAAGCACTTGAACAACAACTTGTATTTATATAGCACCTTTAACACAGTGAGATGTCCCAAGGTGCTTCACAGGAGTATTATGCGATAAAAATTTGACACCGAGCCACATAAGTAGAAATTAGCGCAAGTGACCAAATGCTTGGTCAAAGAGGTAGGTTTTAAGGAGTGTCTTGAAGGAGAAAAGAGAGGTAGAGGTGTGGAGGTTTAGGGAGGGAGTCATTAAGGGAGAGTAAATACAATAGTAGCTGCAGCTCATGGCACCAGGAACTGGTACATCATGGGTTTGCATACCAACCATACTCCATATGGCAAACATTAGGTACCAGCTAGAGATCAGATAGTTCCCCACAAACGGAATCCTAGATCCTAGGGGCTTTTATGCTACAAAAGTGCAGCCAATGGAAAATGTACGTTATTTTGCCATCTGCTGTACCTGGCAACAAGGGGCCAATTTATCTGGTTTTGGCAGCAGCAGAAATGCACTTTAGTGGATGTTTGTGAAATTTCACCAGATTTATCCACTCCACTTGGAGAACAAAACAGTGCTGCTCTCTTGAAATTAGAGAGATGCAAATGCACCTTCTCATCACAGGGAACAGCATAGGTCTGGAACGTGGTTTCCAGTTCTTTGGTGCTTTCATGAACCTCATATTTTACAGTACTGACATCATAGGCGGTCCCTTACACGAGGATGACTTGCTTCCACGAGAGTTCACAGATGTTTCAATGAAGGATCTGATGTTCCAGTCCCGAGCTCCAGTTGAGGAGGTGGAAGATGCCTGTGCGTGAATTTTTTTTTAAAACGCGTGGTGACTGTTACATATCAGCCACCACACGGGCTCGACAGAGCTCGGCCTTTATCCAGTGGCAAGGGTTAAACCAGGACGACTGTAGACCTGCTCTGCTGCACGGACCTAGTGCGCACACATATCGCAGTGTGGGCTGGCCGTGCTGCCCCTGGGCCCCGTACCTCCGCCACGATGTTCCAGGGCCCCGCGCTCCAGCTCTATTTATAGCTCCGACCTGCGGTGGTGACCTCATATAAAGGATCATTTTGCTAAATGCAAATCTTACCAGAGTGCAGGTCACCCATTAGGTAATAAACTCCTCCTCTGTTTAATTACCAGCAATGTGTCTTTAAATTAAATACTAAATGAAGGAACACTTCTCTAGGGTGACATTTACATTTGCTTGTGTATCGTGGGCAACACTGACAAGAAGCTGAGATTCAAAGCATCAATGAGTGTAAATAGATAGAACAAAGTTGAATTAGGACTATGAACTGGTCATCAGAATTCTGTGTATTAGATACTCCATGCTGCTACAATTGACATTCATACACAGCCTAACATTAAAAAAAAATCAAGGCACTTTAGAGGCATAAAGATTTTAAAAAGTGACCAAAAACTGAGCCATATGTAGTTTTTAAAGGGAAGAGGGGGAAGTGGAGAATTCAACGAGTGAATACCAGAGGGAGGTGGGGCCCTGGACAGCTGAAGGCAGCACCAATGGCAGGTCAACAATAGGAGGCATGGGACTGCCAAGATGCTGGAATCAGAAGAACAAAGCTGCAGTAGTGTTTCCAATTATACTGCAATACCTCGATTTGGCTCCTCCTGTTAATGGTACTTCAGCATGGAATTGACAAACCCGAACATGCAAGTTGTCCACATGCCAACTCGAGTTACTTTTGCGATTGCCAATTTGGCTGTGAACAAGCCAGTATTGAGGCAAAGAACAGAGAACTCAACCTGCCCACACCCCAAAGTATCCACTGCCATCAAAAGCCATTCACATTAAAGCAAATGCGTATAATTGCCCCCTATCATGTAAACATGTTAAGAAGCTTCACAACAAGGAGTTTGTTTGAAGAGGCTGTTATGTGGCTAACCTACATAATTATTGCCTCCAGAAGCAATGCTGTAATATAGCTGGAGCATAATACAAGTTGGTTGGAACATGGTCTCCCTGCTAGGTGCTTCTGGATTAATATGGAAGAAAGTCTGATTAAATGGGCATTGCTGTTTCATGCCTACTTCCTAGATAGCACATGTCACTGCATAATCCTGAAGCTGGCTGCCTACATTCGTACATCCACCTTTATTTGCAGTAGCAATGGATGGAGGGCAGGAAGAGTTGTAGTTTATTGAGATACTGAGCAATTCTGATCCAAGGTAGCAACGTCCTGAGAAAGGTTTATCTGATTATAAGGCTCTAAAATATTGCTGCTGCCCCTTACTGTAGCTCTGCTACAACTGCTCAAATGTAAACTTCCAAAACATATTTCTTTATGAAAAAAAAAAGCATTTGGGCAAGTTCTGATGCAACATGTTTGGCCCTAGGTGCTCATTTTCAATAGTGGTCATCAAGTCCCACTACAACTCTTCCTGCCCTCCACCCATTGCTACTGCAATGAAAGGTGGATGTACGAATGCAGGCAGCCAGCTTCATGATTATACAGTGACATGTGCTATCTAGGAAGTAGGCATGAAACAGCAATGCCCATTTAATCAGACTTTCTTCCATCTCCCCTCTCTTTAGGCTCGACTTTCTCCTGCACTCTTAAGCACACAAGCAGGTAGCCCGCTCAGAGTTAAACACTAATCTTGGTCAAAGCCTAAGTGGTCGGGAAAGTGCAAGGCAGAAAGGCACAAGAGCTACAGCACGAGAGTCCAGTAACATTCAACACATACCGTCCCTTCGCTTTGTTGACAGAGGGCAAACAACACATTTCACCTCAGATGCCAGAGGTCAAATGCAGTCCAGAATGGATGAATAAAATTCTCTCCTCTTTCAAACTAATTTTACATGAGATTGTTACAGCTGACAGGCTCAGTTCAGTTTCTAATGGATGCAGATCCACAACACAAACTCTCCATCATTCAGCACTGAACTATCAGCTGCAGATAAAGACCAGTTTTGCATCATTTTTACCAATGGAGTAAGAGGAAAGGAAGGAAGGAGGTTTCATAACTCCATTCGCTAATAAAAAGTTTTGTGCAACCAGATGACATATTGGTGTAACAAAAACTGAAGAATTGTTCTGGATTCCAGCCAGTAGAAGCCAATAAGATAATGCACTACTCACACACCGGCTACTTTACCGAGCGCCATCGCCAATCGTTTGTTCTGACTGTTCCTTTACTAGAATAGTGACTTTGCACAGCTGCTGAAGGCACACAGACAACTTGAGCTTACACTGATCTTCACCCATCAGGAACTGAATGCACATCCTTCCCAAACAGTCACATTCCATATCTGCACACACCAATAGAGATCAAGATACAAGAAAATCACAGAATATGGCAGGCACTCAAATCCCTAACCCTCAAAATACGCTTCGAATGACTCAGAAAAAGACTCCGCTGCCAATCAAAATGCCACTTTAATTGAATGAGCACAGTCTGAGTGGCAACCTGTCCCAGCTCCTAGACCGAGGTAAATTCTGAAAAGGTCTCCAAAACAATAGTAACTGACATTTTCTCTTTCAGATGCTGATCTAATGGGCCCAAGTTTCCACACGATAAAAAACGGGCGCCCCTCCGAGCTGGGCGCCCGTTTTTCGCGCCCAAAAAAAAACGAGATTTTGGAGAGGCCTGCAGCTCCTTGTCTGTTTGGCGCGGCGCCCAGGGGGGCGGAGCCTACACTCTAGCCGATTTTGTAAGTGGGAGGGGACGGGTACTATTTAAAATTAGTTTTTTTCCTGCCGGCAATCCTGCGCGTGCGCGTTGGAGCGTTCGCGCACGCGCAGTGTGAAGGAAACATTGGCACTCGGCCATTTTTGTAGTTCTTTGTAGCTGTTTAATTTTTGAACATTTTTTAATAAAAGCACATTGCCATCAGCACATCAGCACTGAGGCTTCCTGCAGCCTTCTTTCTCACTGTCTCCTTCCCGCCCGCCGTCTGGAACAGCTTCCTCCCCCCCCGCTGCGTTCGGTCGATCGGGCCCACACTCCCACTCGCCCGCCGTCTGGAACGTCCCCCCCCCCCCCCGCTGCATTCGGGCGGGCGGGCCCGCACTCCCTCCCTCCCGCCATCGGGAACGTCTTCCTCCTCCCCTCCTGCCGTCGGGAACGAGCGAACGAACTTGTGAGGCTGGCTGAAGCACTTTCACACAGGTAGGAAGATGGTTTATTTAATCTTTTCTTTGCTTATAAATTTTTATTCAGGTTGGATTTATTTGTATAATATTTGTAGGAGTATAAATAAGGATTTATTATAGAATTTAATGACTTCCCTTCCCCCCCCACCTCGTTCTGGATGCCTAATTTGTAACCTGCGCCTGATTTTTTTAATGTATAGAACAGGTTTTTTCAGTTCTACAAAAATCTTCACTTGCTCCATTCTAAGTTAGTTTGGAGTACGTTTTCACTGTGGAAACTTTGAAATCAGGCGTCAGTGGCCGGACACGCCCCCTTTTGAAGAAAAAATTCTGTTCCAAAGTAGAACTGTTCTACCTGACTAGAACTGCAGAAAAAAAAATGTGGAGAATTGCGATTTCTAAGATAGTCCGTTCTCCACCAGTTGCTCCTAAAAATCAGGTGCAAATCATGTGGAAACTTGTGCCCAATATGTGCACTTCTTCATGTTTTCTGTTTTTGGCTAAGGTTATTATATTTGGTGTAAAACCAAACTAACCAAAGAGGAGTAGGAGGGAAAAGAACTAAAATGAAAGGATGCACAAACTTACAATCCATTAGGACAAGTTGGAGTGGCAGAGGTAAGGTCAGTGCACATGGCCACTAAATGATTCAAATTGTCAGGACCAAGAAATGATCAAATACAAGCCATCAGCACAAGCAGCCAAATGCAAGAAATCATTACGTACTTAACTGATTGTGTAGAATGTCATCACTAACTAAATAGTTCAACCGTTGCTGTGCTCTAATTTTATTTACTTTCAGACTGTGCAAATAATGGTTTATACATAAACCTCCCAGCTGACTGCAGCAGTAGGATACTAAAACTTGCCCTCCCCCACTACAGTGCACTCTATAGCTCTGTACTGTGCGTGACTCAGCAATTAAACCACAAGATTGGCTCAGCAGTGGGCAGCAGGGTCGGACACTGGACAGCCATTACCATTTGCTGGAAAATTGCCACATGCAAAATTTTGGCAAAAGAATATGGGGTAGAGGTAAATTAAAAACCCTTGGTCTAGCAACATAGGACAGCAGTAGGCCATTTAGCCCCTCAGGCCTGTTCTGCCATTCAATGAGATCATGGCTGATCTGTACCCTTTGCCCGATATCCCTCAACACATTTGGTTAACAAAAATCTATCAATTTCAGATTATGTGGGTGATCCAGTTAAGTTTGTGGTCATTGGTGACCGCCAGGATGTTGATGGTGGGGGATTTGGCGGTGGTAGTGCCGTTGAATGTTAAGGGACTCCCACTTGTTGGAGACAGTCATTGCCTGGCACTTGTGTGGCACAAATGTTACTTGCCACTGATCAGCCCAGGTCTTGCTGCATGCAGGTATGGACTACTTGATTATCTGAGGACTTGTGAATGGCACTGAACACCATGCAGTCATCAGCGAACACCCCATTTCTGACTTGCTGGAGGGAAAGTCATTGATGAGGCAGCTGAAGAAGGTTGGGCCTAGGACACTGCCCTGAGGAAATTCTGCGGTGATGATTGATTTCCTACCACAACCATCTTCCGTTGTACTAGATATGATTTCTATATCAGTGGACAGTCCCCCCGCCCCGATTCCCATAGACTTCAGTTTAACTAGGGCTCCTTGATGCCACACTCAGTCAAATGCTGCCTTGATGTCAAGGGCAGTCACTTCTCCTTACCTCTGGAATTCAGCTCTTTAATCCATGTTTGGACCAACGCTGTAATGGGGTCTGGAGGCGAGTGGTGCGAGCAGAACCGAAACTGGGCATCGGTGAGCAGATTATTTGTGAGTAAGTGCCGCTTGATAGCGCTGTCGATAACACAATCCATCACGTTGTTGGAGTGTGGTAATTGGATTGGATTCATCATGTTCTTTTTGTGGAGACACCTGGGCAGTTTTCCACAGTGTCAGATAGATGCCAGTATTGTAGCTGTACTGCAACAGCTTGCTGAAGGCACGGCTAGTTTTGAAGCACGAGTCTTCAAGCACGACAGCTGGGATGTTGTCCGGGCCCATAGCCTTTACATAGAAACATAGAAAATAGGTGCAGGAGTAGGCCATTCGGCCCTTCGAGCCTGCACCACCATTCAACAAGATCATGGCTGATCACTCCCTCAGTATCCCTTTCCTGCTTTCTCTCCATACCCCTTGATCCCTTTAGCCGTAAGGGCCATATCTAACTCCCTCTTGAATATATCCAATGAACTTGCATCAACAACTTTCTGCGGTAGGGAATTCCACAGGTTAACAACTCAGTGAAGAAGTTTCTCCTCATCTCAGTCCCAAATGGCTTACCCCTTATCTTTAGACTATGTCCCCTGGTTCTGGACTTCCCCAACATCGGGAACATTCTTCCTGCATCTAACCTGTCCAGTCCCGTCAGAATTTTATATGTTTCTATGAGATCCCCTCTCATCCTTCTAAACTCCAGTAAATAAAGGCCCAATCGATCCAGTCTCTCCTCATATGTCAGTCCAGCCATTCCGGGAATCACTCTGGTGAACCTTTGCTGCTCTCCCTCAATAGCGAGAACATCCTTCCTTAGACGACTAAAACTGAACACAATATTCCAGGTGAGGCCTCACCAAGGCCCTGTACAACTGCAGTAAGACCTCCCTGCTCCGATACTCAAAACCTCTAGCTATGAAGGCCAACATATCATTGGCCTTCTTCACCGCCTGCTGTATCTGCATGCCAACTTTCAATGACTGATGTACCATGACACCCAATACCAGGTTTCGTTGCACCTCCCCTTTTCCTAATCTGCCGCCATTCAGATAATATTCTGCCTTCGTGTTTTTGCCACCAAAGTGGATAACCTTACATTTATCCAAATTATACTGCATCTGCCATTCACCTAACCTGTCCAAGTCACCCTGTAGCCTCTTAGCGTCCTCCTCACAGCTCACAACACCACCTAGTTTAGTGTCATCTGCAAACTTGGAGATATTACACTCAATTCCTTCATCCAAAATCATTAATGTATATTGTAAATAGCTGGGCTCCCAGCATTGAACCCTTCGGCACCCCACTAGTCACTGCCTGCCATTCTGAAAAGGACCCGTTTATCTCAACTCTCTGCTTCCTGTCTGCCAACCAGTTCTCTATCCACGTCAGTACATTATTCCCAATATCATGTGTTTTAATTTTGCACACCAATCTCTTGTGTGGGACCTCGTCAAAAGCCTTTTCAATGTCCAAATACACCACATCCACTGGTTCTCCCTTGTCCACTCTACTAGTTACACCCTCAAAATTCCAGAAGATTTGCCAAGCATGATTTCCCTTTCATAAATCCATGCTGACTTGAACCGATCTTGTCACTGCTTTCCAAATGCGCTGTTAACAGAAACATAGAAAATAGGTGCAGGAGTAGGCCATTCGGCCCTTCGAGCCTGCACCGCCATTCAATGAGTTCATGGCTGAACACGCAACTTCAGTACCCCATTCCTGCTTTCTCGCCATACCCTTTGATCCCCCTAGTAGTAAGGACTACATCGAACTCCTTTTTGAATATATTTAGTGAATTGGCCTCAACAACTTTCTGTGGTAGAGAATTCCACAGGTTCACCACTCTCTGGGTGAAGAGGTTTCTCCTCACCTCGGTCCTAAATGGTTTACCCCTTATCCTTAGACTGTGACCCCCTGGTTCTGGACTTCCCCAATATTGGGAACATTCTTCCTGCATCTAACCTGTCGAAACCCGTCAGAATTTTAAACGTTTCAATGAGATCCCCTCTCATTCTTCTGAACTCCACTGAATATAAGCCCAGTTGATCCAGTCTTTCTTGATATGTCAGTCCAGCCATCCTGGGAATCAGTCTGGTGAACCTTCGCTGCACTCCCTCAATAGCAAGAATGTCCTTCCTCAAGTTACGAGTCCAAAATTGTACACAATACTCCAGGTGTGGTCTCACCAAGGCCCTGTACGACTGCAGCAATACCTCCCTGCCCCTGTACTCAAATCCCCTCGCTATGAAAGCCAACATGCCATTTGCTTTCTTAACCGCCAGCTGTACCTGCATGACAACCTTCAATGACTGATGTACCATGACAACCAGGTCTCGTTGCACCTCCCCTTTTCCTAATCTGTCACCATTCAGATAATAGTCTGTCTCTCTTGTTTTTACCACCAAAGTGGATAACCTCACATTTATCCACATTATACTTCATCTGCCATGCATTTGCCCACTCACCTAACCTTTCCAAGTCACTCTGCAGCCTCATAGCATCCTCCTCGCAGCTCACACTGCCACCCAACTGCCACCGCAAATTTGGAGATACTACATTTAATCCCCTCGTCTAAATCATTAATGTACAATCTAAACAGCTGGGGCCCCAGCACAGAACCTTGCGAACCCCACAAGTCACTGCCTGCCATTCTGAAAAGTACCCATTTCCTCCTAATCTTTGCTTCCTGTCTGCCAACCAGTTCTTAATCCACGTCAGCACACTACCCCCAATCCCATGTGCTTTAACTTTGCACATTAATCTCTTGTGTGGGACCTTGTTGAAAGCCTTCTGAAAGTCCAAATACACCACATCAACTGGTGCTCCCTTGTCCACTCTACTGGAAACATCCTCAAAAAATTCCAGAAGATTGTCAAGCATGATTTCCCTTTCACAAATCCATGCTGACTTGGACCCATCATGTCACTTCTTTCCAAATGCGCTGCTATGATATCTTTAATAATTGAATCCAACATTTTCCCCACTACTGAGGTCAGGCTAACCGGTCTATAATTACCAGTTTTCTCTCTCCCTCCTTTTTTAAAAAGTGGTGTTACATTAGCTACCCTCCAGTCCATAGGAACTGATCCAGAGTCGACAGACTGTTGGAAAATGATCACCAATGCATCCACTATTTCTAGGGCCACTACCTTAAGTACGCTGGGATGCAGACTATCAGTCCCCGGGGATTTATTGACCTTCAATCCCATCAATTTCCCTATCACAATTTCCTACCTAATAAGGATATCCTCAGTTCCTCCTTCTCACTGGACCCTCAGTCCCCTAGTACGTCCGGAAAGTTATTTGTATCTTCCTTCGTGAAGACAGAACCAAAGTATTTGTTCAACTGATCTGCCATTTCTTTGTTCCCCATTATAAAGTCAACTGAATCTGGCTGCAAGGGACCTCCGTTTGCCTTCACTAATCTTTTCCCTTTCCCATATCTCTAGAAACTTTTGCAGTCAGTTTTTATGTTCCTGGCAAGCTTCCTCTCATACTCTATTTTCCCCCTCCTAATTAAACCCTTTGTCCTCCTCTGCTGAATTCTAAATTTCTCCCAGTCCTCACGTTTGCTGCTTTTTCTGGCCAATTTTCTGCCTCTTCCTTGGATTTAACACTATCCTTAATTTCCCTCGTTAGCCACGGTTGAGCCATCTACCCCATTTTATTTTTACTCCAGACAGGGATGTACAATTGTTAAAGTTCATCCATGTGATCTTTAAATGTTTGCCATTGCATATCCACCGTCAACCCTCTAAGTATCATTTACCAGTCTATTCTAGCCAATTCACGTCTCATACCATCGAAGTTACCTTTCCTTAAATTCAGGACCCTAGTCTCTGAATTAACTGTGTCACTCGCCATCTTAATAAAGAATTCTACCATATTATGGCCACTCTTCCCCAAGGGGCCTCGCACAACAAGATTGCTAATTAGTCCTTTCTCATTACACATCACCCAGTCTAGGATGGCCAGCCCTCTAGTTGGATCCTCGACATATTGGTTCAGAAAACCATCCCTAATACACTCCAAGAAATCCTCCTCCGCCATATTTCTACCAGTTTAGTTAGCCCAATCTATATGTAGATTAAAGTCGCCCATAATGATTGCTGAACCTTTATTGCATGCATCTCTAATTTCTTGTTTGATGCTGTTCCCAACCTTACTACTACTGTTTGGTGGTCTGTACACAACTCCCACTAGCGTTTTCTGCCCTTTGGTATTCCGCAGCTCCACTCATACAGATTCCACATCATCCAATCTAATGTCCTTCCTTACTATTGTGTTAATTTCCTCTTTAACCAGCAACGCTACCCCACCTCCTTTTCCTTTCTGTCTATCCTTCCTGAATGTTGAATATCCCTGGATGTTGAGTTCCCAGCCTTGGTCACCCTGGAGCCATGTCTCCTTGATGCCAATGATATCATATTCATTAATTGTTGCCTGTGCGGTTAATTCATCCACCTTATTACGAATACTCCTCGCATTGAGGCACAGAGCCTTCAGGCTTGTCTTTTTAACACACTTTGTCCTTTTAGAATTTTGCTGCAATGTGGCCCTTTTTGCTTTTTGCCTTTGCTGCATGCAGTGTGCTCAGCCGTTTCTTGATATCACGTAGAGTGGATCGAATTGGCTGAAGACTGGCTTCTGTGAGGTGAAGACCTCAGGACGAGGTACAAGCAATTCATAAGGGAAAGCAGACATTATATTCAATTCTAAGAGCAGCTTTTGGCCAAGCATTGTGAACTTCTTGATCACCAATGACACTTGTGCAAATCACACATACGGTAGAAATTCATAGATTGTAATGCGAGATGTGCATGGAACTGTGGAAGGGCAGAGATATTTTGGGGACCAAGTACCAAAATCACTAAAAACTAATGGACAGGTACAAAAAAATAAATTTTAAAAGGTTAATGGAATGTTGGTCTTTATCTTTATCGCAAGAGGATGGAATACAAAGGGGTGGATGTTATGTTAACAGCTGTACAGAGCTCTGGTTAGACCCCAGCTGAAGTACTGCATTCAGTTCTGGGCACCACACCTCAGGAAGGATCTATTGGCCTTGGAAGGGGTGCTACACAGATTCACCTGGGGCTAAAAGGGTTAAATTATGAGGACAGGTTGCAGAAACTAGGCTTGTGTTCCCTTGAATTTGGAAATTAAAGGGTGATCTAATTGAAGTGTTTAAAATGATTAAAGCAGTTGGTAGATAGAGAAACGATTTCCTTTGGTGGGCAAGTCCAGAACAAGGGGACACAACCTTAATTAGAGCTGGGCCGTTCAGGGTGATATCAGAAAGCATTTCTTCACACAAAAGGTAGTGGAAATCTGGAATTTGCTGCCACAGAAATCTGTTGATGCTGGGGTTCAATTGAAAATGTCAAGGCTGATAGACATAGAAACATAGAAAATAGGTTAAGCAGTAGGCCATTTGGCCCTTCGAGCCTCCATTGCCAGTCAATGAGTTCATGGCTGAGTTAAAATACAGATCAGCCATGATTTAACTCAATGGAGAAACAGGCTCGAGGGACTGAATGGCCTACTCCTGTTCCTATGTCATGCCGCACAAAATCACTTGGTCCAGTCATGTTAAACTTTGGGTATGTGACCAATAGAAGGTTGTGTTCTTGGTCGGCATCATTTCTCAAATGAGTTGACGGCACAAATCATTACAAATGGGTATGATTTGGTGGCCATTACAGAAACGTGGTTGCAGTGGGGCCAAGACTGGGAATTAAACATACAGGGGTATCTGCCGATTCGGAAAGATAGACAAGAAGGGAAAGGAGGTGGGGTAGCTCTGTTAATAAAGGATGATATCAGGGCAGTTGTGAGAGATGATATTGGCTCTGATGAACAAAATGTTGAATCATTGTGGGTGGAGATTAGAGATAGCAAGGGGAAAAAGTCACTGGTGGGCGTAGTTTATAGGCCCCCAAATAATAACTTCACGGTGGGGCGGGCAATAATCAAGGGAATAATGGAGGCATGTGAAAAAGGAATGGCAGTAGTCATGGGGGATTTTAACCTACATATCGATTGGTCAACTCAAATCGCACGGGGTAGCCTGGAGGAGGAATTCATAGAATGCATACGGGATTGTTTCTTAGAACAGTATGTTCCAGAACCTACAAGGGAGCAAGCTATCTTAGATCTGGTCCTGTGTAATGAGACAGGAAAAATAAACGATCTCCTAGTAAAAGATCCTCTTGGAATGAGTGATCACAGTATGGTTGAATTTGTAATACAGATTGAGAGTGAGGAAGTAGTGTCTCAAACGAGCGTACTATGCTTAAACAAAGGGGACTACAGTGGTATGAGGGCAGAGTTGGCTAAAGTAGACTGGAAACACAGACTAAACGGTGGCACAATTGAGGAACAGTGGAGGACTTTTAAGGAGCTCTTTCATAGTGCTCAACAAAAATATATTCCAGTGAAAAAGAAGGGCGGTAAGAGAAGGGATAACCAGCCGTGGATAACCAAAGAAATAAAGGGGAGTATCAAATTAAAAACCAATGCATAAGGTGGCCAAGGTTAGTGGGAAAATAGAAGATTGGGAACATTTTAAACGACAGCAAAGAATGACGAAGAAAGCAATAAAGAAAGGAAAGATAGATTACGAAGGTAAACTTGCGCAAAACATTAAAACGGATAGTAAAAGCTTTTACAGATATATAAAACGGAAAAGAGTGACTAAAGTAAATGTTGGTCCCTTAGAAGATGAGAAGGGGGATTTAATAATGGGAAATGTGGAAATGGCTGAGACCTTAAACAATTATTTTGCTTCGGTCTTCACAGTGGAAGACACAGAAACCATGCCAGAAATTGCTGGGGGAGGACCTTGAGACAATCACTATCACTAGTGGGGTAGTGCTGGACAGGCTAATGGGACTCAAGGTAGACAAGTCCCCTGGTCCTGATGAAATGCATCCCAGGGTATTAAAAGAGATGGCGGAAGTTATAGCAGATGCATTCGTTATAATCTACCAAAATTCTCTGGACTCCGGGGAGGTACCAGCGGTTTGGAAAGCAGCTAATGTAACGCCTCTGTTTAAAAAAGGGGGCAGACAACTATAGGCCAGTTAGTTTAAGATCTGTAGTGGGGAAAATGCTTGAAACTATTAAAGAAATAGCAGGACATCTAGATAGGAATAGTGCAATCAAGCAGACGCAGCATGGATTCATGAAGGGGAAATCATGTTTAACTAATTTACTGGAATTCTTTGAGGATATAACGAGCATGGTGGATAGAGGTGGATGTGGTGCATTTAGATTTCCAAAAGGCATTTGATAAGGTGCCACACAAAAGGTTACTGCAGAAGATAGAGGTACGCGGAGTCAGAGGAAATGTATTAGCATGGATAGAGAATTGGCTGGCGAACAGAAAGCAGAGAGTCGGGATAAATGGTTCCTTTTCGGGTTGGAAATCGGTGGTTAGTGGTGTGTCACAGGGATCGTTGCTGGGACCACAACTGTTTACAATATACATAGATGACCTGGAAGAGGGGACAGAGTGTAGTGTAACAAAATTTGCAGATGACACAAAGATTAGTGGGAAAGTGGGTTGTGTAGAGGACAGAGAGAGGCTGCAAAGAGATTTAGATAGGTTAAGCGAATGGGCTAAGGTTTGGCAGATGGAATACAATGTCGGAAAGTGTGAGGTCATCCACCTTGGGGAAAAAAAAAAAACAGTAAAAGGGATTATTATTTGAATGGGGAGAAATTACAACATGCTGAGGTGCAGAGGGACCTGGGGGTCCTTGTGCATGAAACTCTTTTTGGAGTTCACCTGCAAAACATAAAACATTAAACGGTGCCACCCGATCCTTGTGCATGAAACTCTTTTTGGAATGAAACTCTTTTTGGTCCTTGTGCATGAATCCCAAAAATTTAGTTTGCAGGTGCAGCAAGTAATCAGGAAGGTGAATGGAATGTTGGCCTTCATTGCGAGAGGGATGGAGTACAAAAGCAGGGAGGTCCTGCTGCAACTGTTTAGGGTATCGGTGAGGCCGCACCTGGAATACTGCGTGCAGTTGTGGTCACCTTAACTTAAGGAAGGATATACTAGCTTTGGAGGGGGTACAGAGACGATTCACTAGCCTAGTAACCATGAGGGGGTTACCTTATGATGATAGATTGAGTAGACTGGGTCTTTACTTGTTGGAGTTCAGAAGGATGAGGGGTGATCTTCTAGAAACATTTAAAAACATGAAAGGGATAGACAAGATAGAGGCAGAGAGGATGTTTCCATTGGTCGGGGAGACTAGAACTAGGGGGCACAGCCTCAAAATACGGGGGAGCCAATTTAAAACCGAGTTGAGAAGAAATTTCTTCTCCCAGAGGGTTGTGAATCTGTGGAATTCTCCACCCAAGGAAGCAGTTGAGACTAGCTCATTAAATGTATTCAAGTCACAGATAGATAGATTTTTAACCAATAAGGGAATTAAGGGTTATGGGGAGCGGGCGGGTAAGTGGAGCCGAGTCCACGGACAGATCAGCCATGATCTCTTTGAATGGCGGAGCAGGCTCGAGGGGCTAGATGGCCTACTCCTGTTCCTAATTCTTATGTTATGTTCTAAACGTAAACATTAATAAAGATCATTTCTAAAAACAAGAGATGAACAACCCTCAGTAGGAATAGGTCCAGGAACTGTCGGAAAGTTATCTGGCAAAGCAAAACGGACAGGAGTTCCTTTCTTTGCCAGTTTATGATAAACACCATTTGACTATAGTATGGATGCAGAAACGTCTGCATGGCAAACTGGAGAGTTTTGTAGCCATGGAAATAGAAGGAATACTGAATAGCTAGAATTTGCTTGTTGGAGCTTGGCAGCTGAAGCATGCGGTCTAATCCTCTCAGTACTTACTGCCCTACTGGAAGTCAATTTAATACTTAAAACAGGCAGACTCAAAACTTTCAGTTGCATTTTCTTTTTTCCATTTTTTAATTATACAGATGACTGCAAATTAAAGTGAAGGCAGTAGCATTGAAGCAGCAGAGTGGCTGCTGTTGCTGAGCCACATAGTTAGGGACACAAACTTAGTACGGTATTTTCACTGATCATTTGGGACCAAGTTCCACAATTTCACCTATTTGTCCGTGAAAACTATAAGACAGTAGCCAAACAAAGGAGCCAAAGTATCGACAGTCTTTAAATTCAAAGTATCAGCAATGTCGGAACATTTTAGCTGCTGTTGCCCCATATCCCCCAGAACCTTTGGTTAACAAAATTCGATCAATCTCAGATTTAAAACTAACAATTGACCCAGAATCAACTGCCATTTGCGGAAGAGATTTCCAAACTTGTGTGCGTAGAATTGTTTCCTAACTTCACTTCTGAAAGGCCTGGCTCTAACCTTTAGGCTATGCCCCCTAGTCCTAGACGCCCCAAACAGCGGAAATGGTTTCTCGATCTACCCTATCAGTTCCCTTATGATCAAATCACCACTTACTCTTCTAAATTTCAGGTAATACAACCCGAATTTGTGTAATCTATCCTCGTAATTTAACCCTTGGCGTCTAGGTATAATTCTGGTAAACCTGCGCTGCACTTCCTCCAAGGGCAATATAGCATTCTTAAAGTGTGGTGCCCAGAACTGCTCACAGTACTCCATGTGGGGTCTGACCAAGGTTTTGTACAGCTGCAGCATAACTGCTACCCTCTTGTACTCTAGATATAAAGGCCAGCATTCCATTAGCCTTTTTAATTATTTTTTTGTACCTGTCCATGACATTTAATGATCTATATACATGGACCCCAATTACATAATTTCAGATATAAATTTACATCCTTCACACCACTGTGTTCAAGGTCATCTCGCAAATTGCACTCAATGTCATTGCGTCACACTTCACTTCTAATAAATTCCCCCCCCCCCCCACCCCCGCCCCGCCGCAGAGGGTTTTTTTTTGAAGCAATTAGGAAGTGGTTGTACCTTCACCTCTGGGATCCATTCCTGACTGATCGGATGAACACTCGATCAATCACTTCCAATTTTTTTTTTTTTAAAACACCTTATGTAAAATGCAACAACAGATTTATTTACAGCACAACAGCATAATCAATGAGTAAGTTGCTGGAATGTACAGAAATAGCTAACATAGCCCTGCTCACCCCATACACAGGAAGATGCTGCAACTGTTTCCAATATGAAGCCATGCTAACCTAAAAGTACATAACATAAGAAATAGGAACAGGAGTAGGCCATCTGGCCCCTCGAGCCTGCTCCACCATTTAATACGAGCATGGCTGATCTGATCATGGACTCAGCTCCACTTCCCCGTCCGCTCCCTTATCGCTCAAAAATCTGTCTACCTCCACCTTAAATATATTCAATGACATAGCCTCCACAGCTCTCTGGGGCAGAGAATTCCATAGATTTACAACCCTCAGAAGAAATTCCTCCTCATCTCGGTTTTAAATGGGCAGCCCCTTGTTCTAAGACTATGTCCCCTAGTTTTAGTTTCCCCTGAGTGGAAACATCCTCTGCATCCACCTTGTCGAGCCCCCTCATTATCTTATATGTTTAGGTAAGATCACCTCATTTTTCTGAACTCCAATGAGTAGAGGCCCAGCCTACTCAACCTATCTTCATAAGTCAACCCCCTCATCGCCAGAATCAACCTAGTGAACCTTCTCTCAACAGCCTCCAATGCAAGTATATCCTTCCTTAAATATGGAGACCAAAACTGCACGCAGTACTCCAGGTGTGGCCTCATCAATACCCTGTACAGTTGTAGCAGGACTTCTCTGCTTTTATACTCTAGCCCCCTTGCAATAAAGACCAACATTGCATTTGCCTTCCTGATTACTTGCTGTACCTGCATACTAACATTGTGTTTCATGCACAAGGACCCCCAGGTCCCTCTATATTTACATTATTTATATTAATTTACATAACATTCATTAAAAATATTATACAAAATCAACATTTTAAATCTTACAAGAATGCATATCCCCTCCTAAAAGGGACATTGTCTCGTGAATTGTTGCCGACAGAGCAATGCTGCGACACCAATGCCCCACCAATTGCACCAGAGATAACAAGTCTTCATATATCTATATTGAAGTTGGTTCTTTTGCAAACTGTATCCAACCCCTCCAAAAAAGTTCTCCGACAGCTTCCCGCTGTGTTATTTGAATGTTTAGCCATCCAACAGAAAAAGGGGAACTCCTCCATTATGGACAGGTGATCCACAAGCCACAGAAACTCTATAATTATCACACTAAACAGTTGCCCTTTAAACTTATTTAAAGGGTCAACAAAACTAAAGAGAGATCATTTCCAGTACACCAATACATACCAAACATTGGTCAGTTCACACAATCGCTGTATCAACTGCCAAAAGCCAAATCCATTGTGACAGTGCATCCAGATATAATCTATCACACCTCAATGCCAATTAATGGGAGGAGGCTCAATTAAACCAAATCATCTATAGTCATTGGCTTTGATTGTAAATACATTTTACGTTTACACCCTTCTTTCCGTTATTTATTTTTACTTGTCTCCTCTTTCGCACTTTCCCTAACCATGGTTGAATCAAAATCATCGATCAAGTCAGGGAGGGGACAATTACCACCCACCACGCTCTGTCACTCCTGAATTGGTAGAGTCAGTGAGACAAGGATATAGGGACAGTAACCTAGTGGTTACCTACTACAGTAACAACCCGGGCACCACAAATTCATACTGAACCATAGCAATTTGAAAAATTGAAGGGGAACAAAAGAAGTGAAGGGAACCTGGCACGCTGACCCAGTCTGATCTACACGCAAGTCCTGTCCCACATATGTGGCTTTCACCACCCAAGGCAACTGGATGTCAGCTTTCAAGTGTTGCCCACATCGAAGGACCCCAACACTTCCTAACTACTCAAAGAGAAGACCACAATATGCTATATTATAAAAAGGAGAGAGAAGGGAATAAAGGGTTATGCTGACTAAGTTAGTTGAGAAAGGATGGGAGGAGGATCGACAGGAGCATAAATGGACTGCTGGGTCAAATGGACCGTTTTCTGTGCTGCATAATCCTGTGCTGTCTCCGCAAGACACTGCAAATCTCCTGGGAGGACAGACACACCAACGTTAACGTCCTCGACTAGGCCAACATCCCCAGGATTGAAGCAGTGACCACACTCGACCTGCTCCGCTAGGCGGGCCACATTGTTCGCATGCGAACAGACTCCCAAAGCAAGTGCTCTACTCGGAACTCCTGCACGGCAAGCGAGTCCCAGGTGAGCAAAGGAAACATTTCAAGGACACCCTCAAAATGCAACATCGCCACCGACACCTGGGAATCCCTGGCCAAAGTGGAGCAAGTGCATCCAGGAGGGCACTGAGCACTTCGAGACTCATCGCCGAGAGCATGCAGAAAACAAGCGCAGGCAGCATGCGGCAAACCAGACTCCCCACCCACCCTTTCCTCCAACGACTATCTGTCCCACCTGTGACAGAGACTGTAATTCCCATATTGGACTGTTCAGTCACCTAAGAATTCACTTTTAGCGCTCAAAATTGGCGCACCCCTTTTTTCGGCACACTTACCGGAGATGCGCCGCTTTTCTCCATTGATAAGTGCGCCGGGGGGGGGGATTTCCGCGCATGCGCAGTAGCTCCTCGCCCTCAGCCTCTCTGTGCGTGTTGCAGCCGCTGTGTGGGGGGGACCCCGATGCCCGTCCCTATCCCTGGCCAAGTGGCCTCCCGGTGCGATCGACCTCAGGTTTGAAATTTTATGCATTATAGCTATTTTTGAACTTTCTTAATGGCTTGTCATTTTCCTGGACTTTTGGTATTTTGAAAAAAATTATGTAAATATGTTTTGTCTCTTGTGAATAGCGGTAACCATTTGTCAAGCCTATTCACCTGGTGCTATTGTGAAAGAAGAACATAAGTGATGGAGGAACACAGAATATCTTATGTATTGAAGTAGACTTTTAGATAATATGGACTCAATTTTGTCCCAGTTTAATCATTGCAAACAAATAGTTGTTTAAATTAGTTGAGAGATTAGGGCAATTTAATTCAACTATCTTTTACTTCTTTTATTTTTGTAGTTTAAGCTTCCATGAATGCTTCTGTTGTACAGTAAATTAACTCTGCGAAGTTTGTCATATGATGTCCTGCATAGCCGTTTGATCATATTCACATTCTTTAGTCAAGTCATTAGGTTCTGCTGGCCTCCGATGTACCTACCTGCGCTGATTTCTTAACTCTCCGCAAGGGTTTTCTGAAGTGGCCACATACGTGGCCTAAGTAGATTTGGAGTAACTAATAAGCTGGCCAAAGTGGCTTAAATGGCCAAAACTGGCGTAGGTGGCTGGTAACGTCCCCTTTTGAAAAAAAAACTAAAAAAAATCCCAACTAACTCACTTACACTAACGCAAATTGAATGTGCAAAATGGGAATCAAGATACTCCAGAAAAATCAAGTTGCTCCAAAAAAAAAAACGGAGCAACTCCTGGCCAATTTTGAGCCCTTAAGAGTGGAAGCAAGTCTTCCTCGATTTCGAGGGACTGCCTATGATGATGATATTCTATGTGGTTCTATGTAAAAAGAGAGTTGTGTGGGAGTACTGATATCAAGCCTCAGTGTGCTGCACCAGAAGTTATTAAGATTTATGTACACACTGGAGTTTTTCCCTCAGTATTTCTGCTCTGGGGTATGTCTGAGCAGAAGCCAACCAGTCCTTGCAGGAAATGTCAGAAGATTGCCAACACTGTCAAATGTTGTACATTCTATATTTACTACATAGATGCAGAGACCGTCCACTTCTCCAAATTGTTTTGGACAAATGCTTCTTGTACTAAGAAGCGTAAGAAATGGCAAAGAAAATATGTGCCATGGAGTAGCGGTTTTCAAATGTCTTTCTAAATTCGGACTTGCTGTCAGGGATGGGTCCTTGTCCTAACGTCTCAAAGACAGTGTCAGCTATCCAAAGGAAAACAGTTATCATTAAAGAAATAATGCACTAGGTCAACAAATACAGAAATCTGATGACCTGACTCCATGGGATCCTGTCACAGGACCTCTAGAGTCCAGGGACCCCAGTATGAAAACCTACGCAAAGAACTGTGCAAAATATAGTCAAGGAACGACACGATAGTCCATTTCAGTGTTGACCAATACCACTAGCCACGTGGTGAATTGGGAATCCAGATGTGGAAAATTGCACTCCTGATTAGTAAATAAAAATTGAGTGATAGACATCAGTGGTTCTGTGACCCGAATGCTCATATTCACATGGTGCATGTATGTATACTCTTACCATTCTACCCACAAACCCACAAGAAAGTTAGATGAAAAGCATAGTATGTGAGCGAGTGTTTTTATGTATTTGCAAGCATTTAACTTCCTTGGTTATCTGCTGAAATTGAGTGCAACATGGGTGAAACCACTGGACTTCAGTGCCGTGGAAACGCCAGAAACACTATGGAGAGGGGAGCAGTCAGTGTGGTCGGCACGACCAATCAGAATAACTGCTACAGGGTAGCAGATGCAAGCTGCATCCAACTGCATTCTGGATGGAGTGTAATGGCAGGTCTGGCATTCCTTGAGAAAGAAAAATAAAGGATGGAATAGATTTCAAATGGATAGATTAGTCACAAGAAAGCAGGGAACAGCAACAGTTTCTATGAATAGTTCTTTGGAGAGAACTAGTGGAGCCTCCAATCAAAAACGGCCAAGACTGGGCCAAAGATTGCCGAAAATTGCACAATGAATGCAAAATTCAGTTTGCCATTGTGAAAAGTGGCGAGACTTTGCTTTTTGTGCACAAGGTTATTTGCTGAGAATGAGGTTGATAATTTGAAGAAACATTTTGAATGGGACTACTTCGATTTTAGCAAAAAAGAAGAAAGTATTTTCTGAAGGAGAGGTGGTGAAAGAGATTATGGTGGCAGTCATGGACAGTTTACTGGAGAAACTACAAACAGAAAATCAGAAATGAAATGCTGAAAAAAAAGATAAGAGCCATCAGATAGTTTGTAATTGTTTCCTAGAGCTGGCAGCATTAAATCTACATTGAAAACTGAGCCAAGAGATTCTCTTGCATTTTCACGTGCACGGGATAAATCTTAGGACATTGGCAGCATTTTTGGTACGATTTGTTAAGCAAGATTTTGAACAGAGAGAAGACGTTTACGGGACTGAAAGACTGCACACGAGCTTCTGACATTATGGCTACTGTAAAAGTTACCATCGAAAAGTTTGAGTTGAAATTGAGCAATCTAGGCTCGGCTATTACTAATAATGCTTCTGCCACAACTGGTCGAAATGCAGGCATTGTACATTGCTGAAAAAATCTGAGTGAGTTTGGAAGCATATGGCAGTCGCTGGTCTCTTCACTGCAAATTCACCGAGAGAGAGAGAGAGAGTTTGTGTTCAGATGAAGAAAATAATGGGCGAGCTATGGCAAATGGATTTCAATGTAGGCAAATGTGAGGTCATCCACTTTGGACCTATATGGAGTTAGGTCACAGATCAGCCACGATCTCACTGAATGGTGGAACATGCTCGAGGCCAATTCCTGTTCCTATGGGCACAAAATTTCTCCAGGAGTTGCTCCGTTTTTTTTTTGGAGCAACTAGATTCTTTTGGAGTAACTTAAAAATCACAATTCTCCCCATTTAGTTTGCTCCAGTGTAAGTGAGTTAGTTAGGCAACTGAGAGCATTGGGTCCCTCTCAGGCTGCAGGACACACTCGGGGTGAGGAGCTACTGCACATGCGCGCACACTGTGCAGAGGTCCCGGCACTGTTTTCAGCGCTGGGACCTGGCTCCGCCCCCCCCCCCCACTGGTTGTGGTGAGCCACGCCGAGGCTCAAGACGTCCTGAGGACCGTGGAGAATCGGAAGTTAACTTTTCGCTGCTCTTTTTAGTCTAGAAAGTCGCGCACATTTTACAGGGGGGGGGGGGGGGGGGGGGGGGGGAGAGGGGAGAGGGAGACTTGGTCCCTATGTCCCCTAGATGGCAGCTGACGATTCATTGAAAGATGCGATGGAGAATCAGTTTTATCTGATCCAATACGCTAAAGCTAGGATCATAGAAATTTATTGCGGTTGGTCAAGCTGCTGACAGAGGCAGAGTTGCTAGATTTGGAAATCGTGAACTTTGCAAATGTGCGCTGGCAGAGTTGGGGCAATTGCGTCAAATTGTTGCAGCGAATCAGAGACTTTCTGGATGATAAAGACAAACTGGACAACTTCTTACAATTCAAAAATGAAGTTTGGAAGTGTGATTTATACTTTCTCACTGACATCAATAATGACCTGAATGAAAAGAATAAAAAGATAGTTTGTGACCTTGCACACTATGACAACAAAACTGCATTCAGCAAATGGAAGAGCAAAAATTTAACTCTGTTCCCAAATTTGCAGCTCATCATGATTTTGAGAGATGACTATGCTGCTTGGCTTCAAAATCTTCTGGAAAAATCTGATTTTGATGAGGTCAAAGCAAAATGAACTGCGTGAGAGCAAGAACTTGCGGAAAGTATTGGCACCGCTCGCTGGACAGATGTGGACTGCAGGCAAATCTGCTGCCGCTGTAAACGTCGTGCTGCAAATGTGGCAAAAATATCCTGACTGATGGAGAGTATCTGCTTTTGAGAATTGCCGTCACCAAGTGCCGTTCCACATTCAGCTTAATTTGGCTCAGACATCCCCCGCCCCTGGCAACCGCCCCGATCCCCCGCCCCCCCCCAGCAACCGCCCCGATCCCTCACCGCCCCCCCCCCTCCATGGCAACTACCCCGATCCCCCGCACCCCCTCGATCTTCCCCCACCCACCCATCGGCAACCATTCCAAAATCCACCCCCCTCTCCCTCAGCAACAGCTCCGATCCCTTACCACCCCCCTCCATGGCAACCGCCCCGATTCCCCGCCCCCCCCAGCAACCGCCCCGATCCCTCACCCCCCCCTCCATGGCAACTGCCCCGATCCCTCGCCCACCCCCCCCGGCAAACCGCTCCGATCCCTCACCCCCCCTCCATGGCAACTGCCCCGATCCCCCGCCCCCCCAGCAACTGCCCCGATCCCCCGCCCCCCCCCCCGATCTCCCCCCACCCATCGGCAACCATTCCAAAATCCAGCCCCCTCCCTCAGCAACAGCTCCGATCCCTCACCACCCCGATCCCTCGCCCACCCCCCTCCGTGGCAACCGCCCCGATCCCTCGCCCACCCCCCTCCGTGGCAACCGCCCCGATCCCTCGCCCACCCCCCTCCGTGGCAACCGCCCCGATCCCTCACCCACCCCCCTCCATGGCAACCGCCCCGATCCCTCGCCCACCCCCGTCCATGGCAACCGCCCCGATCCCTCGCCCACCCCCCTCCGTGGCAACCGCCCCGATCCCTCACCCACCCCCCTCCATGGCAACCGCCCCGATCCCTCGCCCACCCCCCTCCATGGCAACCGTCCCGATCCCTCGCCCACCCCCCCCCCCCCGGCAAACCGCCCCGATCCCTCGCCCACCCCCCTCCATGGCAACTGCCCCGATCCCTCGCACACCCCCCCCGGCAAACCGCCCCGATCCCTTCCCCACCCCCCTCCATGGCAACCGCCCCGATCCCTCGCCCACCCCCCTCCATCGCAACCGCCCAGACCCCTCCGACCACCACCCCGATCTTTCTCTCTTTTCCCCCCCCCCGCCAACAAACCGCCCCGATCCCCCGCCCCCCCGGAAAACCGCCCCGATCCCCCGCCCTCCCCCCCCCCCCCCCAGCAACAACCGCCCCGATCCCCCCCCCCACCCCTCGGCAACCGTTCCAAAATACCACCACCCCCCCCTCCCTCAACAACCGCTCCCATCCCTGCCCCCTTCGGCAACCGCTCCCATCCCCTGCCCTTCTCGGCAACCGCTTCCATCCCCCGCCCTCCCTCGGCAACCGCTCCCACCCCCCGCCCTCCCTCGGCAACCGCTCCCACCCCCCGCCCTCCCTCGGCAACCGCTCCCATCCCCCGCCCCCCCCCCCCCCCCTCGGCAACCGCTCCCATCCCCCGCCCTCCCTCGGCAACCGCTCCCACCCCCCCCGCCCTCCCTCGGCAACCGCTCCCATCCCCCGCCCTCCCTCGGCAACCGCTCCCACCCCCCGCCCTCCCTCGGCAACCGCTCCCACCCCCCGCCCTCCCTCGGCAACCGCTCCCACCCCCCGCCCTCCCTCGGCAACCACTCCCACCCCCCGCCCTCCCTCGGCAACCGCTTCCATCCCCCGCCCTCCCTCGGCAACCGCTCCCACCCCCCGCCCTCCCTCGGCAACCGCTCCCATCCCCCGCCCCCCCCCCCTCGGCAACCGCTCCCACCCCCCGCCCTCCCTCGGCAACCGCTCCCATCCCCCGCCCTCCCTCGGCAACCGCTCCCAGCCCCCGCCCTCCCTCGGCAACCGCTCCCATCTCCCGCCCTCCCTCGGCAACCGCTCCCATCCCCCGCCCCCCCCCCTCGGCAACCGCTCTAAATAGAGTCAAAATACCACTCGCAACTGGACAAAAAACATAGAAGTTGCACTAAGATGTGCTGTGCCTGGTAACTTCATGCCAGAATTCCAAACTTTGGAGAAAGAATAGGACTGAAAAGTTTTGTACTGAATGGTGATAGATGTTTGTTAAATAAATATACTTGTATTATACAAGAGTATGCAAGGTATTTTCTGCTAAAATTAGTTTGTGTGGCTAAAATGGTGTCACTGCAGCCACACCTGCGGCTGGTCAGAAATTTCTATTCGTCAGCCCTGGTCATTTATAGCAGCTTCAAATTAGCAGCTTCCTTTTTTAAATTACCGGTAATAAAAATCCCATGTCTCATCTCATGAGCTGAAATGTAATTATGTTTAAAGAACCAGATCTAACTCCCAGTGAGCAACATACTCATACTGTATCCTTTGTGCTCAGGAGCTCATCCAAATCAATGTTTCAGTGGTTCTGAAAGGGAATTCTGAAAAAATCCTATACATTAAAATTCCAACAAATAAAAGGTCAGAATTCACAAGGTTCCACAAACAGCAAATGACAAATTCACTGGTACTTCAGTTTGTGATGCCATTGTTTGAGGACGAGCTGGCCAGGAACTGGGAGAACTTGCTCTTTGAAACAGTGCTTTCGCATCCTCTACTCCAGGTATTGCGAATCTAACGGTTTACTGGCCGAGTTTTTTTCTATTTCCCCTCCATGTGCTTTGCCTGTGTTTAGCAGCTTTCCTGGAGGTACTAACCTAGATGTTTTTTTTGACTGTAGAATCTGGAGCACGATTACCACTCTGTATAAAAATGGAGCAGTTTACTGATACACAAGGCAGAGTTGGCCACCAAAAGCTAAGCTTTGAAGGATGAAACATACTTGCATCTCAAGTACAAAATACCTGGGCTAGGAACATGGCCCACTGTTTACCCAACACATGACACATGTCTCTAGTAGGCTTTTCAATGAGAACCCATAAAAGATACTCTCCACGGAACACATCACTTGCGACAGAACAGAAATACAGTCTTTAAAAAACAAAAGAACCTTAAATTTAAAAAAACTGAACAGTTTCACTATCTCTAATCTGATTACTGTTCTTCCCCTTTCCAGTTTATGTTTTGATTTAATTCTCAACAGATAAAACCCACTATGAAATATTTACCGATCAACGTTCAACTCACGAAATTAAATGAATCGCACCTCCTTATGCAACATATTTCTGTAGAAGACTTGACCTGGAAGGTTAGACAGACAGCTGCAATCCAATGACTCACTCGAACACTGACGCTTCCCCTTTGCTTCAGTTTCCATGGCAGCATTTTTACATAACTAAAGAAAAATAGCGAATTCACCCTGTTTAAACTGTATGTCTCGAACTCACCAATTAATTTAGTAGACAGAATCAACATTTTACAGCACAGGAGGCCGCCACTTGGTACATCATGCCGCTGCTGCTCTCAGAAAGACTTGGTCTCATTTCCCCGTTCTGTTCCCATACCCTTTTACAAAATGTTCCATTTCAAAAATGTATCCACTTCTCTTTTGAAAGTCATTTATAATATGCTGCTTCTGGTAGGGTATTCCCTGTCCGAATAACTACATTCAAAAATTTCCCCCGACCTCCTCCCTTGTTCCTTTAATGATCCTTAATTTAAGCCCTCCATTTATGATTCACCAAACAGTCGAAACAGATTTTCGCTATTTACTTCATCAAAACTATTAATTTTGTATCATATCGCTTACTTTTCTCTGTGCTAGTGAAAAGAGCCCCAGATTCTCCAGTCATTCACCCTTAGTTTCAACACAAAACACCAGTACATAGGCTGGGATGCATTGCAAGCAGGATTCCCACACTCTTGTTCAAATTGATGAATTAGAAATGTTTGCAACTGCTTTTTTACTGCAGAAATACATAATTATAATCCTACCGAAACAAAAAGATAAAAATAGGTAGATTTTTCATTTTAGAAAATAGTTTACACCAAAACCTGGAAAGCTTAAGTTACACCTGCAACATTTGTACAATCCACAAAATTTGTAATGGCTTCAATATTCTTATCTGTCCCATGCTCCATTGTGGAGCTCCAAGCACGGCCGTGTCCAGGATCAGCTAAATCAGCACAGAAATGGAATCTTCCTTGTTTGTAGGTATATGCCACACTGGGAAATATTGAGCTACTACAGAAGGCCTGGGCAACATTTAATGCAGATTAGTAAGTAGGATTTTTTTTTGCCTCAAACAAACAACAAAGTCCCCTTTTCACGTAAATATATCAAGTAATTTAAAAAAAAAAGAAATCCACTTAAAAAGGACCACGGTTCATAAAGCAGGATATTTTAATTCAGGCCTCTTCCTCTGACACTCCTGGCTAAACTAGACTTTCGGGAGCAAGCCTGCTAATGCAATGAACTGAAACCTATATTTTTATTCATTGACATGTATAACAACAATTTGCATTTAAATAGTATCTTTAACATAGTAAAAATCCCAGTGCGCTTCACAGGAGTGTAATCAGACCAAAATTGACAGAGCCAAAGGAGGAGACAGGATAGGTGACTAAAAACTGGGCCAAAGGGAGGAACGTTTGAGATATAGAGAGAGAGATAGAGAGAGCTAGAGAGAGCTAGAGAGAGCTAGCGAGAGAGAGATAGAGAGAGAGAGAGAGAGAGAGAGAGATAGAGATAGAGAGATAGAGAAAGAGAGAGAGAGATAGAGATAGAGATAGAGATAGAGATAGAGATAGAGATAGAGATAGAGATAGAGATAGAGATGAGATAGAGATAGAGATAGAGATGAGATAGAGATAGAGAGATAGAGAGAGATAGAGATAGAGAGAGATAGAGAGAGATAGAGAGAGATAGAGAGAGATAGAGAGAGATAGAGAGAGATAGATAGATAGATAGATAGAGATAGAGATAGAGATAGAGAAAAGAGAGAAAGAGGTGAAGGTATAGGGAGGAAATCCTAGAGCTTAGGGCCCAGGCAGCTGAAGGCACGGCTGCAAATGATAGGATGTTGGAAGTTGGAGATGTACAAGAGGCCGGAAGGAGAAACGTGGAGTTCTTGGAGGGTTGTCGGGCTGGAGGAGGTAACAGTGATATGGAGGAATTTGAACACAAGGATGCGAATTTTAAATTGTCTAATGTTGTAATTTTAATCCAATTAAGTTGGAATGAGTTCAGATGAGAAGTTTGCTATCTGCAAGACTGTTCAGTACCCATCTTCTCCCCCGCCCCCCTGCCCCCCAAAGCCTGGTTTTAGCAAAACACATACAAATAATCTCATATACTCTTGCCAACCATGGTTGAAACATGACAAACACACATGATCTATACACCCAATAGTAACCCATAAGCCACATTACTTCCTTTTGTTCAACTAACTCAGCACTAAATACTACTTCTTCATAGGCATTCCC
Source organism: Pristiophorus japonicus (assembly GCF_044704955.1). Taxonomy (NCBI): domain Eukaryota; kingdom Metazoa; phylum Chordata; class Chondrichthyes; family Pristiophoridae; genus Pristiophorus; species Pristiophorus japonicus. The sequence continues at coordinate 222,624,875 of NC_091983.1, forward strand.
CTGGAGTCAAGTATGACTTGCTTATACACTAAATGAATTCTAAGGTCTCTTTGAAAAGGGTGGAAGATGCCTGTGCGTGAATTCTTTTAACGTGGAGTGGCCGTTGCACACCAGCTACCACACGGACTTGACAGAGCTAGGTCTTGGTCCAATGGCAAGGGGATCCAAGACGATTGGAGACCAGGCTCTGCTGCATGGGCCTAGCACACATGCATATTCCTACTGACCCCCTCCCTCAGGCCCTCTTTCCCTGGTTTTCAGAGATCGCAGTGTAGGTGAGCGCATTAATCTTGGAGCAGCTTGCGTATTTGACCATAGAATACTGACACTGTACCCCGGATCCCCCGGCTCCAGCACGTTGCTCTACATGTGCAGGCTCTGCTGCGCTTTTTCTGCTCTCTCTCCAGCCGCTCATGCTTTGGTGGTTGGTTACCACTCGTATTCTGGCCTCGTATCCCGACCTTGCTGTTGGCCTCCAAGTACAATTACTGCTATTCTGACTCGCAATCAACAAACTCAACACAGACGAGGTATTGTACCTCCGACCTTCCTAGTCTGCGTGGTCCAGCATCGACCAACTTAGCCATCGGGGAAGCTCCTTATTTCCATTTTTAAACCCACGAAAACATTCTGACCTTCTTTCACTCACAACCATCATGTTGGCACCATTTACTGGATTCTCTCTCTCTCTCCCTCCCACACCCTCCCCCTCTCTCTCTCCTCCTTCCCCCACCCCCTCTCCCCCGCCATCTACAAGAGCCCTCCCCAATCCCACTGAATACTAGGGTGCAAAAAGCAGCAGCTCTGGGGCTGCCAGTCAATTCTACAAGCAGCATCATCTTTCTGGAAACAACCGTCCATGTTGTGGGTGAATGCCATCAATAGAGTAACACGAATGGCTATATTTCGGAGCAAAACAGACAGCTTTCACTGGCTTCTCAATTGACAATTAAGATGAATAAGTAACTTCATTTAACCCTTTCCCTGCTGCAGAGGATGAATAGATTTTTTTTGCTGCTGCCGAGAACAATTAACACTAAGAACAAAGTCAAGACAAGCTGCCCTCCACAGCGCGAAGGCATCAGACTCCCACCAACAGTTTAAAAAAAAAAATCAATGAATCAGCCCTTACTTAATGAATGCATCTTTGTGGACAATGATATGCCTTTGCATCATCACTGTTTTTTGTACAGCAAGTTATGATGATCTGGAATGCACTGTCTGAAATGGTGGTGGAAGCAGATTTAATAACTTTCAAAAGGGAATTGGATACATACATGAAGAGGAAAGTTTTGCAGGGGTACAGGGAAAGAGCAGGGGATAATTGGATAGTCCTTTCAAAGATACAGCACAAGGACAGTGGCCACCTTCTGTGCTGGATCATTCTATGATTCTACGAACAGGTTCAGTAACTTCTTCAAAGCCAGCTCCCCTGCTTATCCATTTATAAATCATTTTCACCAGCCTAATCTGAAGACTTTTTGAATCCCTAAAAATATAGTATATTTTGCCAAATAGCTGCAAGAGACATTGATAAGAATTTTAATCACTACAATTAGGTTTGTTACCTTTTAAAAATAAATTTTGCGCATCTCAGAAGAATGCCACGTTCCCTCATTTTAACACTGAGTATTAGAAAGAAAGACTTGCATTTATATAGTGCCTTTCACGTCCACCGGACGTCTCAAAGCGCTTTACAGCCAATGACCTGCATTGGCTCCCGGTTAAGCAATGCCTTGATTTCAAAATTCTCATCCTCATTTTCAAATCCCTTCATGGCCTCGCATCTCCCTATCTCTAATCTCATCCAGCCCCCCCCGCCACAACAGAGATGTCTGCCAAGAGATGTCAGCACTCCTCCAATTCTGCCCTCTGAGCATCCCCGATTATAATCACTCAACCATTGGTGGCCGTGTCTTCTGTTGCCTAGGCCCCAAGCTTTGGAATTCCCTGCCTAAACCTCCCCGCCTCTCTTTCCTCCTTCAAGACGCTCCTTAAAACCTACCTCTTTGACTAAGCTTTTGGTCACCTGCCTAATTTCTCATTTAGCTTGGTGTCAAATTTTGTCACCTCATAATACTCCTGTGAAGCGCCTTGGGACCTTTCACTACATTAAAGGAGCTGTATAAATACCAAAAAAGTTATTTTGGAGTGTAGTCACTTGTAATGTGGGAAACGCAGAAGCAAAATTGCACACAGCAAACTCCCACAGACAGCAATGTGATAATGACCAGATAAACTGTTTGTTATGTTGACTGTGGGATAAATATCGGCCAAGAATCCAGGGATAACTCCCCCGCTCTTTAAACTAGTGCCATGGGATCTTTTACATCCATCTGAGAGCGCAGATAGGGCCCTTGTTTGACATCTCATCTGAAAGATGGCACCTCAGACAGAGCAGCGTCAACTGGAGTGTCAACCTAGATTTATGTTCTCAAGTCCCTGGAGTGGGACTTGAACCCACAACCTTCTGACTCAGAGGCGAGAGTGACACCCACTGAAGCACAGTTAGAACATAAGAATTAGGAACAGGAGTAGGCCATCTAGCCTCTCGAGCCTGCTCCACCATTCAACAAGATCATGGCTGATCTGGCCATGGACTCAGCTCTACTTACCCGCTCGCTCCCCGTAACCCTTAATTCCCTTATTGGTTAAAAGTCTATCTATCTGTGATTTGAATATATTCAATGAATTAGCCTCAACTGCTTCCTTGGGCAGAGAATTCCACAGATTCACAACCCTCTGGGAGAAGAAATTCCTCTCAACTCAGTTTTAAATTGGCGCCCCCGTATTTTGAGGCTGTGCCCCCTAGTTCTAGTCTCCCTCAACCTCTTTGCCTCTATCTTGTCTATCCCTTTCATTATTTTAAATGTTTCTATAAGATCACCCCTCATCCTTCTGAACTCCAACGAGTAAAGACCCAGTCTACTCAATCTATCATCATAAGGTAACCCCCTCATCTCTGGAATCAGCCTAGTGAATCGTCTCTGTACCCCCTCCAAGGCTAGTATATCCTTCCTTAAGTAAGGTGACCAAAACTGCACACAGTACTCCAGGTGCGGCCTCACCAATACCCTGTACAGTTGACACTTGGTGGTTTCTATTGGTATATTGGAGTCTGATGTGACATGATTACCCAGTGCCAGTGTCCAAAAATGTTGGACCAGTTCCCTAGGGTTAATGTGTTCTGCTGGAACAGAAAGCTTTAATCTAATGGCAGACATGAACCCACAGTTCCATGGGGCCATCAGTTCCCTGCAAATTTGTCCAAAGCACAAATGACAAACAGGGCACTGTGCCTCTGAAATAAGCTGCCCTTATCTAATGTAAAATCAAGAACGTAGCAATGCTAGTTAATCCAATAATTACTGTTTACTGTTTTAATTATCAATGAAAACCAGTTCCCCAATGTTTTAGTGGGTAAACAGAGATCCTGGCATATTTGGCTATACAGAGCAGGAAGATGCAAGGTTCAGTCATTGCTCTGTGCGCAATTAGCTGGTCTTCATCCACTGTCCCTTGCTAGACAGTATATACAGATATCCATCACATCTGTTGCGATGAATCCCACCGTTGAACAGCCTACCCAAATTCACTGACAAAGGTTGCATATTACAATGGCCACTCGGGTGAGGGACCAAACGGTCCCTCTAGAATCACCTTCAGTAAGGGGAGCAGAAAAGAAAATTTGTAACAAAAGAACGTGGAAGAATTGGCAATGTTTTAAAAGGGATGATGGTGCAATAGATGTACACGAACAAAAAAAGGGAAAGTGCCATGTTGCTCTGTTACAGGAGAACTGTGCTCATCAACCTGATGGTTTCAGCTATTGCTTTCAGGCTCACGCTTGTAAAGCCTCCCTGCACTATAGAGCGATGCAGTTTTTGCAAGAGCGTGGCAAAGCCCATTAAGAGCTACAGGCAGTTTTTGAAGAATGTTTTGTACTACAAATTGGGCTGCAGATCTTTGGGGTAAAAACATATTGCATAGAAGGTCACACCAGAGGAAGAGTCAGGTGAAACAAGATTATGTGGATACTCCAAACAAAACATGTTACTAAGCATATCACATAAACAGATGTATGGGCGTACATAACTCAAGGAATTCAAATGACGTTAATAGGTTCATACGCTATTGTTTTACTTTTGAACATGCTCAGACAATTGTTTATATTGCACGTTCTTCCATTTGTGAGCTTGTCCTCGAGGGTCATGGTCTGTGTTCAGTCAGCTCAGCTGTGGCCTCAGAAATGGCCCTGCAAATGGCCTCAGGATTCCCAGAGGAGGGAGTGTGATGGGGCCAGGGTTCCTGCTCCTGATCTATTTTCTATGTTTCTTGGATCACACATGGAGTGACAAGTCAGGTGAGATATTGGAGGATGCAATGGCTGGGGAACCATACCTCTGCACAAGAGACCAGTTGTGGGCAGATGGGGGACAAAGCTAAAACATTTAGTATCCAAAAAAATCTTCAAGCACAAACTACTTGAGCTGGACTGCAATTATAGGCAACTTCACCAATTCAAATTATTGGATCATTCTATTTAAGCACATAAAATGACTAAGTGGACTTTATCCCTTTTATATAGTGGAACTGCTTCCAATAGTACAATGATGATGTTTCTTACTTTTTGTTACTTGTTCAGAGCTCAGAGATCCAGTAAATGCAATCTTTTCACTTGATCTTTCAAGTATCACAACTTGCACTAATATTTTAACCATTGTTTTTATGAAAAAAAACAATGTCATTTTGATCATGGATTTTAACTTGGTACACATGAATGCAAGAGGTGTGTTTCATACACATTAGGAACTCTCCTCCCAACCCTAATGGAATACTGGCAGCCTCAGGTTACCACTTAACTTTCCAAGTACTGTAGAACCAAGTTTATTTAGGGCTCATTATGCCAAGATTGCCACATCATTGCACAGTTGACTTGGCAGTTTGAGAATCTGAAGTGTGTTTTTTTAGTCTAGAAATAAGTGACCATGAAGCTGTGGGATTGTTGTAAAGAGCCACCTGGTTCACTGACGGCCTTTAGGGAAGGAAACCTGTCATCCTTACCCGGCCTGGCCTATGTGTGACTCCACACCCATACCAAATGCAGTTGACACTGAACAACTCATTTATATAGCGCCTTTAACACAGTAAAATGTCCCTAGCCGCTTCACAAGAGCGTTAATAAAATTTGGCACTGAGCCACATAAGGAGATATTGAGGCAGATGACCAAAAGCTTGGTCAAAGAGGTAGGTTTTAAAGGAGGAGAGATAGAGAGAGAGGTATTGGGGTTTAGGGAGGGAATTCGAGCTTAGGGCTTGGCAGCTGAAGCCAAGGCCGGCAATGGTGGAGTGATTAAAATCAGGGATGCACAATAGGCCAGAGCTGGAGGAGTGCAGAGATATGGGGCTCAATTTGCCCCAATGCCGCTTTTTGGCGTATTACAAAAGTTACGCCCGTTTCTTTGGCCCCGACTACTCCAAAAAAAAAAATAACTTGCAAGTTCCCCCGTTCTAATTTTTAAAACTGGTGCCACGCAGCCTGTCCTTTAGCTTCGGGGGACGGAGCCTAATGTCTGCGCTGAGGTCTGGAGGCCAGTGCAAAGAGAAGTGGCAGGACCTTGGTCAAACAGTTAGTGTAAGGGGGATCTAGGGGTATGGCGGGAAAGCAGGAATGGGGTACTGAAGTTGTATGTTCAGCCATGAACTCATTGAATGGTGGTGCAGGCTCGAAGGGCCTATTTTCTATTTTCTATGTTTCTATGTAATATTTTCATTTATTCACTGGAATTGCAATTGCAAATGTGACCATCTGTATATGTCCCACCCAGCAGAAAGACACCCTCTCTAAAAAGTTATATTTTCATCTTTGCAGAGGAAGGTGGCACTCAACAAAAGGGAAAGAACTCGAACAAGAGGAGGCCCGGTAAATCTGCACCCACTGACACCATTGGAAGAAAGGGTCGCTGCTTTGATGGGGAAAAGCAATCACCACTGCACAAGCTGGGCCCACACTTGAGGGAGAGGGCAAGTCCTGCAAATTCCACAGTCTGGCTTTGCTAAATGTTAAATACTGCATGGGCTAACCATGCTTCGGTTCATGGGGATGTCTCCATCAGCTACGCTTCGGTTGATGCAATGTGCTATCATTCATCGTGGTCCTTCAAATGAGCCTGCTGCCTGCGCTGTGTGAGCTACTCATATCACCCACCCTGCCCCCTCCTCTGCTGCTAACCATTTGTCTGTTCGGTTATATTTTGCAGGACTTGATGCCAACCCCGACTAGGCTGAAGCCGATGCAGATGATGATTCCAACGCGAACGAGCCTGAAGAGGAGATGATGGATGAAGCCCACACTGTTGTACTCACTCTGGAGGTGCAGGTGCTGCCCATTGAAGTGCCAGCCCCTTTCCTAAGTGGTACAAGTGTTGGGACATTTCATGGTTTCTTACTGTCCGAGGCTGTGGGTCCCAGTGGGATGCAGCGAGGCACACCCAGGGTGAGGAGGGGAAGGAGAGCTCATAAGAACATAAGAAATAGGAACAGGAGTAGGCCATATGGTCCCTCGTGCCTGCTCCGCCATTCAATAAGATCATGGCTGATCCGATCCACTTCCCCGCCCGCTCCCCATACCTTATCGTTTAAGAAACTGTCTATTTCTGTCTTAAATTTATTCAATGTCCCAGCTTCCACAGCTCTGAGACAGCGAATTCCACAGATTTATAACCCTCAGCAGAAATTTCTCATCTCTGTTTTAAATGGGCGGCCCCTTATTCTAAGACCATGCCCTCTAGTTCTAGTCTCTCTCATCAGTGGAAACGTCCTCTCTGTATCCACCCTGTCAAGCCCCCTCATAATCTTATACGTTTTGATGAGATTGCCTCTCATTCTTCTGAATTCCAGTGAGTAGAGGCCCAACCTACTCAACCTTTCCTCATAAGTCAACCCCCTCATCCCCAGAATCAACCTAGTGAACCTTCTCTGAACTGCCTCCAAAGCAAGTTTATCCTTTCGTAAATATGGAAACCAAAGTGTTCCAGGTGTGGCCTCACCAATACCTTATATAGCTGTAGCAAGACTTACCTGCTTTTATACTCCACCCCCTTTGCAATAAAGGCCAAGATACCATTGGACTTCCTGATTCACTTGCTGTACCTGAATACTATCCTTTTGTGTTTCATGCACAATACCCCCAGGACCCACTGTACTGCAGGACTTTGCAATCTTTCTCCATTTAAATAATAACTTGCTCTTTTGATTTTTTTCTGCTAAAGTGCATGACCTCACTTTCCAACATTATACTCCATCTGCCAAATTTTTGCCCACTCATTTAGCCTGTCTGTGTCCTTTTGCAGATTTTGTGTGTCCTCCTCACAATTTGCTTTCCCACCTATCTTTGTATCGTCAGCAAACTTGACTACATTACACTTGGTCCCTTCATCCAAGTCATTAAATAGTTGAGGCCCCAACACCGATCCCTGTAGCACCCCACTAGTTACAGTTTGCCAACCGGAAACTGACCCATTTATCCCGAATCTTTGTTTTCTGTTAGTTAGCCAATCCTCTATCCATGCTAATATATTATCCCCCAACCCCATGAACTTTTATCTTGTGCAGTAACCTTTAATGTAGCACCTTGTCGAATGCCTCCTGGAAATCTAAATACACCACATCCACTGGTTCTCCCTTATCCATCCTGCTCGTTACATCCTCAAAAGGCTCCGACAAATTTGTCAAACATGATTTCCCTTTCATAAAACCATGCCGACTCTGCTTGATTGAATTATGATTTTCCAAATGTCCTGCTACGGTTTCCTTAATAATGGACTCCAGCATATTCCTAATACGTTACAGCATCTGCATTTAAATGTTAACTTAATTTACTGGCAGACACGCTCACTGAGGAATTTTAGTAGATGAAGGTCTTGCTGTCTCTGAAGGCAGAAAAGTCTCATGAGTAGACTCAATCTACAGCAAGATTCTGCACTAATTGGCTGGTTTCACAGGCACAGAAACCATTCAATTAAATATTTCTCTGCACTGACACTGCAGCATTTTCCATTGGTCTAGCCAACCCCTCATCTGCCACTTTTCTTTTTCTCCGCCACCAAAAATGATATTCACCCCATCTCTCCTTAAGGTACTGAACTCTCGACAGGGATGTTGGCAGCCCACAAGCGCCTTACTGAAATGTCCCAGACACAGTATGTGCACAGACCACTTTACCATGGCAGGCCACATCGTTCGCATGCCAGACACGAGACTCCCAAAGCAAGCGCTCTACTCGGAACTCCTTCACGGTAAACGAGCCAAAGGTGGGCAGAGGAAACGTTACAAGGACACCCTCAAAGCCTCCTTGATAAAGTGCAACATCCCTACTGACACCTGGGAGGCCCTGGCCAAAGACCGCCCTAAGTGGAGGAAGAGCATCTGGGAGGGCGCTGAGCATCTCAAGTCTCATCGCCGAGAGCATACAGAAATCAAGCGCAGGCAGCGGAAGGAGCGTGTGGCAAACCTGTCCCACCCTCCCCTTCCCTCAACGACTATTTGTCCCACTTGTGACAGGAACTGTGGTTCTCATATTGACTGTTCAGCCACCACAGGACTAATTTTAAGAATGGAAGCAAGTCTTCCTCGATTCCGAGGGACTGCCTATGATGATGATTACCATGGAGAGCGTGACAACCAAGCTCAATCCTGTCCTCATCCAATATTCAGACATGTGCATTTTCCGCTTAGGAGTCACTGCGTAATGATTAGAAGTGATCCTCAACTCCGAGGGACTGCCTATGATGATGAATGGTTAGAAGTCGGGATCCTGGCTGACTTTAAACACACCAAGGTCAGCAATGCTCACTCAGCACAAGAGCAGGAGTAATGGGACATTTCAACTAGTGTGGTTTTGAGCAACATTGGGCAGTCCCTATGTCCATTAAGCCATCAGAAGGGCTCTATTCCCTATTTTTAAGAAAATAAACTCTTTCTTCTCCCTTCTCCCCACCCTGGATGATCTGCTCCCCTGCCTCCGTAAATGTTGCCAAACTGGGCTGCTCGACTCACCATCTTCCCCCAAATCATAGGAAGACACTTTACAGGAGGCGGCTATTCGTGCCTGGACTTTTTTTCCTGCCCGTTCTCCCCATCCCTACAGCCCAGGTATATAGCCACTCCCCTGTCCGAGTCTGGGTATATCCCAGGTAAATATACAACGGAGATCAAACTAAGGTGCATCTGGTACTGGTAACTTGTGGTAAATGAAGATCCAAGACTGTATCAAGAAGATGCTACAAGACCTGATCTACTGAATGCAGTAGATACTCGTACATAGTTTGCAACACATTTTTGATGCAGAAACAATCCAGAGTTTTCAGCAAGAATTGATTCCAGGAAATCAAAACCAGGAGGCACTTACAGTTCAGAATAAAATGAACTTCATGAGAATATAGTATAAACAAATCAGCAGATTTGCAAAACTGACACCTGCGCCCTTCAATGAGATCATCACATACCTACACACACAGTGCATAGCCACATGGAGTGACAGGGAACTACCAACATACAGTGCCAGCTCTGGGGAGGCCCACAGATAATAAGCAGAGCAAACCCACTCAGCCCTTCAAGCAGACATTGAACCAACTCAGGAAGAGCTAGTGTGAAGAAAAGGTCTAAATTCTCAGCCCTCACCTTATACAGTGAATGTCAGCCACAGCTTTAAACAAAATTCAGCCAGTCAATCCAATTAAAAATATTTAATGTTATGCTGGATTGACCAGTTATTTGTGCTTTGAATTCGACCTGCCATAACACCCCGCCCCCACCCTCCTTCAGCTCTTGAAGGGTCCACAACTGAAACATTAACCATCAGTTCTCTCCATAGATGCTGCCTGACCATCAGTGTTTCCAGCATTTTGTTTGTTGCATTAAACTGAGGAGCTACCTTCCTGCCCAGTTGGATAGAATAGACCCAATGGCACTTGGAGTTTTGAAATGAAGCAAGGAGTTCTCCTAGTGTTTCAACCAAAGCTCCTCCCTCAACCATCAAAAACAGATTAACTGGTTCAATCATTGCTGTTTATGAGACCTTGCTGTGCACAAATTGTCTGCAACATATGTCTACAAAGCAACAGTAACTACACTTCAAAGATAATCCTTCACTACGCTATGGGATATCCTGAGGTTATGAAAGGCACTTTACAAATAAAAGTTATTGCGTCTGCCAGGAAGTGACAAAAATACACAGTATTTTGTGCAGAAATCCTGACTCCCAATTCTATTACTAAAATTCATTAAGTTTAAAAATGAAAGTATACCCAGTAGATTTTTTTTGCTAGCAAAACCCCCAAAAATAAAGGTTGGGTAAAAGCCACAAACACCATGCGATTTAAGGTTTCAATGCCAAAAATTGAATTCAGCTACATTTATAATTTTGCTTTCTCCATTAGGCTAAAGTGTATAATTTCATTTTAATATCTACCCCTCCACCGCCAGGGCACAATGGCTGCAGTATGTATGATCGACAGAATGCACTGCAGCAACTCACCAAGCTTACGTCAATGCCAGCACCACAACCTATACCACAGAGCTAGACAAGAGCAGCAACATGCAAAAACAATCAGCTCCAAGTTCCCCGTCAAGTCACACACCATCCTGACTCAGAAACATAGAAACACAGAAAATAGGTGCAGGAGTTCGCCATTCGGCGCTTCTAGCCTGCACAACCATTCAATGAGTTCATGGCTGAACATGCAACTTCAGTACCCCATTCCTGCTTTCTTGCCATACCCCTTGATCCCCCGAGTAGTAAGGACTACATCTAATTCTTTATTGAATATATTTAGTGAATTGGCCTCAACAACTTTCTGTGGCAGAGAATTCCACAGGTTCACCACTCTCTGGGTGAAGAAGTCTCTCCTCATCTCGGTCCGAAATGGCTTACCCTTTATCCTTAGACTGTGACCCCTGGTTCTGGACTTCCCCAACATTAATAAGAACATAAGAATTAGGAACAGGAGTAGGCCATCTAGCCTCTTCGCCATTCAACAAGATCATGGCTGATCTGGCCGTGGATTCAGCTCCACTTACCCGCCCGCTCCCCATAACTCTTAATTCCCTTATTGGTTAAAAATCTATCTGTGATTTGAATACATTCAATGAGCTCGCCTCAACTGCTTCCTTGGGCAGAGAATTCCACAGATTCACAACCCTCTGGGAGAAGAAATTCCTTCTCAACTCGGTTTTAAATTGGCTCCCCCGTATTTTGAGGCTGTGCCCCCTAGTTCTAGTCTCCCCGACCAGTGGGGACAACCTCTCTGCCTCTATCTTGTCTATCCCTTTCATTATTTTAAATGTTTCTATAAGATCACCCCTCATCCTTCTGAACTCCAACGAGTAAAGACCCAGTCTACTCAATCTATCATCATAAGGTAACCCCCTCATCTCCGGAATCAGCCGAGTAAATCGTCTCTGTACCCCCCCCCCCACCCCCAAAGCTAGTATATCCTTCCTTAAGTAAGGTGACCAAAACTGCACACAGTACTCCAGGTGCAGCCTCACCAATACCCTGTACAGTTGCAGCAGGACCGCCTTGCTTTTGTACTCCATCCCTCTCGCAATGAGGGCCAACATTCCATTCACCTTCCTGATTACCTGCTGCACCTGCAAACAAACTTTTTGGGATTCATGCACAAGGACACTAGCTCCTTCGAGCCAGAATTGAACCAGCGACCTAAGGATGACTTTGCTGAGTATTACCACTACAGTCCTCTGCTCTACCAACTGAGCTATCGAAGGGAAGCGCCTTAGCCTACTGCACCTGGTATTCCCAGGCAGTCTCCCATCCAAGTACTAACCAGGCCTCAGTCTGCTTAGCTTCTGAGATCAGAAGGGATCAGGCTTTTTCAGACTAGTTGTGTGGCGCAATGGTAGTGCGTCTGACTTCAGATCAGAAGGTTGTGTGTTCAAATCACGTCAGGGTCACTGTATTTTTAGAGCCTGGATAGCTCAGTCGATAGAGCATCAGACTTTTAATATGAGGGTCCAGGGTTCAAGGACTCTAAAAGAGTTTCATGCACAAGGACCCCCAGGTCCCTCTGCACCTCAGCATGTTGTAATTTCTCCCCATTCAAATAATATTCCCTTTTACTGTTTTATTTCCCCCAAGGTGGATGACCTCACATTTTCCGACATTGTATTCCATCTGCCAAACCTTAGCCCATTCGCTTAACCTATCTAAATCTCTCTGCAGCCTCTGTGTCCTCTACACAACCCACTTTCCCACTAATCTTTGTGTCATCTGCAAATTTTGTTACACTAGAAACATAGAAACATAGAAAATAGGTGCAGGAGTAGGCCATTCGGCCCTTCTAGCCTGCACCGCCATTCAATGAGTTCATGGCTGAACATTCAACTTCAGTACCCCATTCCTGCTTTCTCGCCATACCCCTTGATCCCCCTAGCAGTAAGGACCTCATCTAACTCCTTTTTGAATATATTTAGTGAATTGGCCTCAACAACTTTCTGTGGTAGAGAATTCCACAGGTTCACCACTCTCTGGGTGAAGAAGTTCCTCCGCATCTCGGTCCTAAATGGCTTACCCCTTATCCTTAGACTGTGACCCCTGGTTCTGGACTTCCCCAACATTGGGAACATTCTTCCTGCATCTAACCTGTCTAACCCCGTCAGAATTTTAAACGTTTCTATGAGGTCCCCTCTCATTCTTCTGAACTCCAGTGAATACAAGCCCAGTTGATCCAGTCTTTCTTGATAGGTCAGTCCCGCCATCCCGGGAATCAGTCTGGTGAACCTTCGCTGCACTCCCTCAATAGCAAGAATGTCCTTCCTCAGGTTAGGAGACCAAAACTGTACACAATACTCCAGGTGTGGCCTCACCAATGCCCTGTACAACTGTAGCAACACCTCCCTGCCCCTGTACTCAAATCCCCTTGCTATGAAGGCCAACATGCCATTTGCTTTCTTAACCGCCTGCTGCACCTGCATGCCAACCTTCAATGACTGATGTACCATGACACCCAGGTCTCTTTGCACCTCCCCTTTTCCTAATCTGTCACCATTCAGATAATAGTCTGTCTCTCTGTTTTTACCACCAAAGTGGATAACCTCACATTTATCCACATTATACTTCATCTGCCATGCATTTGCCCACTCACCTAACCTATCCAAGTCGCTCTGCAGCCTCACAGCATCCTCCTCGCAGCTCACACTGCCACCCAACTTAGTGTCATCCGCAAATTTGGAGATACTACATTTAATCCCCTCATCTAAATCATTAATGTACAGTGTAAACAGCTGGGGCCCCAGCACAGAACCTTGCGGTACCCCACTAGTCACTGCCTGCCATTCTGAAAAGTACCCATTTACTCCTACTCTTTGCTTCCTGTCTGACAACCAGTTCTCAATCCATGTCAGTACACTACCCCCAATCCCATGTGCTCTAACTTTGCACATCAATCTCTTGTGTGGGACCTTGTCGAACGCCTTCTGAAAGTCCAAATATACCACATCAACTGGTTCTCCCTTATCCACTCTACTGGAAACATCCTCAAAAAATTCCAGAAGATTTGTCAAGCATGATTTCCCTTTCACAAATCCATGCTGACTTGGACCTATCATGTCACCTCTTTCCAAATGCACTGCTATGACATCCTTAATAATTGATTCCATCATTTTACCCACTACCGATGTCAGGCTGACCGGTCTATAATTCCCTGTTTTCTCTCTCCCTCCTTTTTTAAAAAGTGGGGTTACATTGGCTACCCTCCACTCCATAGGAACTGATCCAGAGTCAATGGAATGTTGGAAAATGACTGTCAACGCATCCACTATTTCCAAGGCCACCTCCTTAAGTACTCTGGGATGCAGTCCATCAGGCCCTGGGGATTTATCGGCCTTCAATCCCATCAATTTCCCCAACACAATTTCCCGGCTAATAAGGATTTCCCTCAGTTCCTCCTCCTTACTAGACCCCCCGACCCCTTTTATAACCTCTGTCCCCTCTTCCAGGTCATCTATGTATATTGTAAACAGTTGTGGTCCCAGCACCGATCCCTGTGGCACACCACTAACCACCGATTTCCAACCCGAAAAGGACCCATTTATCCCGACTCTCTGCTTTCTGTTCGTCAGCCAATTCTCTATCCATGCTAATACATTTCCTCTGACTCCGCGTACCTTTATCTTCTGCAGTAACCTTTTGTGTGGCACCTTATTGAATGCCTTTTGAAAATCTAAATGCACCACATCCATCGGTACACCTCTATCCACCATGCTCGTTAAATCAAAGAATTCCAGTAAATTAGTTAAACATGATTTCCCCTTCATGAATCCATGTTGCGTCTGCTTGATTGCACTATTCTTATCTAGATGTCCCGCTATTTCTTCCTTAATGATAGCTTCAAGCATTTTCCCCACTACAGATGTCAACCTAACCGGCCTATAGTTACCTGCCTTTTGTCTGCCTCCTTTTTTTTTTTTTTAAAACAGAGGCGTTACATTGGCTACTTTCCAATCCGATGGTACCTCCCCAGAGCCCAGAGAATTTTGGTAGATTATAACGAATGCCTCTGCTATAACTTCCGCCATCTCTTTTAATACCCTGGGATACATTTCATCAGGACCAGGGGACTTGTCTACCTTGAGTCCCATTAGCCTGTCCAGCACTACCCCCTAGTGATAGTGATTATCTCAAGGCCCTCCCTTCCCACATTCCCGTGACCAGCAATTTTTGGCATGGTTTTTGTGTCTTCCACTGTGAAGACCGAAGCAAAATAATTGTTTAAGGTCTCAGCCATTTCCACATTTCCCATTATTAAATCCTCCTTCTCATCTTCTAAGGGACCAACATTTACTTTAGTCACTCTTTTCCGTTTTATATATCGGTAAAAGCTTTTACTATCTGTTTTTATGTTTTGTGAAAGTTTACTTTCGTAATCTATCTTTCCTTTCTTTATTGCTTTCTTAGTCATTCTTTGCTGTCGTTTAAAATTTTCCCAATCTGCTAGTTTCCCACTAACCTTGGCCACCTTATACGCATTTGTTTTTAATTTGATACTCTCCTTTATTTCCTTGGTTATCCACAGCTGGTTATCCCTTCTCTTACTGCCCTTCTTTTTCACTGGAATATATTTTTGTTGAGCACTATGAAAGAGCTCCTTAAAAGTCCTTCACTGTTCCTCAATTGTGCCACCGTTTAATCTGTGTTCCCAGTCCACTTTAGCCAATTCTGCCCTCATCCCACTGTAGTTCCCTTTTAAGCATAGTACGCTTGTTTGAGACACTACTTCCTCACCCTCAATCTGTATTACAAATTCAACCATACTGTGATCACTCATTCCGCGAGGATCTTTTACTCGGAGATAGTTTATTATTCCTGTCTCATCACACAGGACCAGATCTAAGATAGCTTTATCCCTTGTAGGTTATGTAACATACTGTTCTAAGAAACAATCCCATACGCATTCTATGAATTCCTCCTCAAGGCTATCCCGTGCGATTTGACCAATCGATATGTAGGTTAAAATCCCCCGTGATTACTGCCGTTCCTTTTTCACATGCCTCTGTGAATGTATGTGGAAGAATCATGAAAGGGTTAATAAAATGGTTCTAGGAATCAATAAGAAAATAAGAAAAGACAGACTTGGTTTCCCGTGAGAAAGTAGTGGACAAAGTAGCTTATGTGACCATCACTGATAAACAAGGGTTTATGGCCATGACTTGATAAGGTGCACATTTGCTTCGCGTGATTAAGCCAAGTTATCCTAACACGTAGGAGGTTTTGGTGTCCCTGAGCAATTCTGCTTGTTGCAATTCCGTTCGTAAAAGCATAAAGTGTTCTAAAGATAAACAGGCTGTCAATTCATGAAGCCCTAGTAACACACTGTGATTGATAAAGCGGGCCATACCTCCTCTAGTTTGTAAGAATAAAAAGGATGCGTCTGTGAGGATAGGCAGACCTTTTGTCTGCCTGCCCCGGAATCTGTAGACTCTGTGCTGGCAGTTTGGTAACAGGTCCGAAGCTGCTTCAATAAAGACGTAAAGATTGAAGGTATCTGACTCGATTATTGTCGAATGCAGCTGACCACCCGAACTAGGACTCAACACCTCCATTATTCCCCTGATTATTGCCCGCCCCACCATGAAGTTATTATTTGGGGGCCTATAAACTACGCCCACCAGTGACTTTTTCCCCTGACTATCTCTAATCTCCACCCACAATGATTCAACATTTTGTTCATTAGAGCCAATATCGTCTCTCACAACTGCCCCGATATCATCCTTCATTAACAGAGCTACCCCACCTCCCTTCCCCTCTTGTCTATCTTTCCGAATTGTCAGATACCCCTATATGTTTAATTCCCAGTCTTGGCCACCCTGCAACCATGTTTCAGTAATGGCCACCAAATCATACCCATTTGCAATGATTTGTGCTGTCAACTCATTTACTTTGTTTCGAATGCTGCGTGCGTTTAGGTAAAGTGTTTTAATACTAGTTTTTAAATCATGACTTTTAGTTTTGACCCCTCCTGCAGCCCCTTTATATTCATACATATTGTCCCTTCCTATCAACTTGTGGTTTACACTTACCCCAGTACTACTCTGCTCTGCTGCCTCCTGCCTTTTGCATTCTTTCTTGGGGTTCTGTTCATCTGAGCTCTCACCCACCCTAACTAGCCCAGAGCCCTCTCCTGGATTCCCATCACCCTGCCAAGCTAGTTTAAAGCCCTCCCAACCGTACTATCAAAACCACCCGCGAGAACATTGGTCCCGTCTCTGTTGAAGTGTAACCTGTCCGACTTGTACAGGTCCCACCTACCCCAGAAGCGGTCCCAATTGTTCAGGAAACTAAAGCCCTCCCTCCTACACCAACGGGAGAGCGGAGAGCACCAGTTCCAACTGCCCTTCCTTCATTTTTCATTGGGGTCAAAATCCTTCAATCCCCATGCCATTGTGGAAGTAGCATTGCCTTAAGGACTGCAGAGGTTGAAGGAGAAGGTCCACCAACACCTTTTCAGACAACTAGGGATGGGCACCAAATGCAGTCTTGCCAGCATTGACCACATCTCAAACAAAAATAAAAAAGTAATCTTCAGCAGTGAGCTTTCTATGGTTTGCAACTGCACAGTTTTAGTTAGTGACTTGAGAAATAACTTCCTACAGGATGTTTCCACTCATGGAGGAATCTCAAACTAGGAGGGCATAGTTTCAGTATAAGGAGTCGCCCATTTAAAACTGAGACAAGGAGGAATTTCTTCTCTCAGAGGGTTGCAAATCTGTGGAATTCTCTGCCCCAGAGAGCTGTGGAGGCTAGGCCATTGAATATATTTAAGGTGGAGTTAGACAGATTTTTGAGCGATAAGGGAGTAAAAGGTTCTGGGGGAGCGGGCAGGGAAGTGGAACTGAGTCCATGATCAGATCAGCCATGATGGTATTAAATGGCGGAGCAGACTTGAGGGGCCAAATGGCCTACTCCTGCTCCTAGTTCTTATGTTCTTAAAGAGAACATTGCTGCACCAGCTCCATGGTCCAGAACTTAAAGAAGGGTAACTTTGAAGGTATGAGGCGTGAATTGGCTAGGATAGATTGGCGAATGATACTTAAGGGGTTGACTGTGGATGGGCAATGGCAGACATTTAGAGACCGCATGGATGAATTACAACAATTGTACATTCTTATCTGGCGTAAAAATAAAAAAGGGAAGGTGGCTCAACTGTGGCTATCTAGGGAAATCAGGGATAGTATTAAAGCCATGGAAGTGGCATACAAATTGGCCAGAAATAGCAGCGAACCTGGGGACTGGGAGAAATTTAGAACTCAGCAGAGGAGGACAAAGGGTTTGATTAGGGCAGGGAAAATGGAATACGAGAAGAAGCTTGCAGGGAACATTAAGGCGGATTGCAAAAGTTTCTATAGGTATGTAAAGAGAAAAAGGTTAGTAAAGACAAACGTAGGTCCCCTGCAGTCAGAATCAGGGGAAGTCATAACGGGGAACAAAGAAATGGCAGACCAATTGAACAAGTACTTTGGTTCGGTATTCACTAAGGAGGACACAAACACCCTTCCGGATATAAAAGGGGTCAGAGGGTTTAGTAGGGAGGAGGAACTGAGGGAAATCTTTATTAGTCGGGAAATTGTGTTGGGGAAATTGATGGGATTGAAGGCCGATAAATCCCCAGGGCCTGATGGACTGCATCCCAGAGTACTTAAGGTGGTGGCCTTGGAAATAGTGGATGCATTGACAGTCATTTTCCAACATTCCATTGACTCTGGATCAGTTCCTATCGAGTGGAGGGTAGCCAATGTAACCCCACTTTTTAAAAAAGGAGGGAGAGAGAAAACAGGGAATTATAGACCGGTCAGCCTGACCTCAGTAGTGGGTAAAATGATGGAATCAATTATTAAGGATGTCATAGCAGCGCATTTGGAAAATGGTGACATGATAGGTCCAAGTCAGCATGGATTTGTGAAGGGGAAATCATGCTTGACAAATCTTCTGGAATTTTTTGAGGATGTTTCCAGTAAAGTGGACAAAGGAGAACCAGTTGATGTGGTTTATTTGGACTTTCAGAAGGCTTTCGACAAGGTCCCACACAAGAGATTAATGTGCAAAGTTAAAGCACATGGGATTGGGGGTAGTGTGCTGACGTGGATTGAGAACTGGTTGTCAGACAGGAAGCAAAGAGTAGGAGTAAATGGGTACTTTTCAGAATGGCAGGCAGTGACTAGTGGGGTACCGCAAGGTTCTGTGCTGGGGCCCCAGCGGTTTACATTGTACATTAATGATTTAGACGAGGGGATTAAATGTAGTATCTCCAAATTTGCGGATGACACTAAGTTGGGTGGCAGTGTGAGCTGTGAGGAGGATGCTATGAGGCTGCAGAGTGACTTGGATAGGTTAGGTGAGTGGGCAAATGCATGGCAGATGAAGTATAATGTGGATAAATGTGAGGTTATCCACTTTGGTGGTAAAAACAGAGACACAGACTATTATCTGAATGGTGACAGATTAGAAAAAGGGAAGGTGCAACGAGACCTAGGTGTCATGGTACATCAGTCATTGAAGGTTGGCATGCAGGTACAGCAGGCGGTTAAGAAAGCAAATGGCATGTTGGCCTTCATAGCGAGGGGATTTGAGTACAGGGGCAGGGAGGTGTTGCTACAGTTGTACAGGGCCTTGGTGAGGCCACACCTGGAAAATTGTGTACAATTTTGGTCTCCTAACTTGAGGAAGGACATTCTTGCTATTGAGGGAGTGCAGCGAAGATTCACCAGACTGATTCCCGGGAAGGTGGGACTTACCTATCAAGACTGGATCAACTGGGCTTGTATTCACTGGAGTTCAGAAGAATGAGAGGGGACCTCATAGAAACGTTTAAAATTCTGACGGGTTTGGACAGGTTAGATGCAGGAAGAATGTTCCCAATGTTGGGGAAGTCCAGAACCAGGGGTCACAGTCTAAGGATAAGGGGTAAGCCATTTAGGACCGAGATGAGGAGAGACTTCTTCACCCAGAGAGTGGTGAACCTGTGGAATTCTCTGCCACAGAAAGTGGTTGGGACCAATTCACTAAATATATTCAAAAGGGAGTTAGATGAAGTCCTTACTACTCGGGGGATCAAGGGGTATGGCGAGAAAGCAGGCAGGGGGTACTGAAGTTTCATGTTCAGTCATGAACTCATTGAATGGCGGTGCAGGCTAGAAGGGCTGAATAGCCTGCTCCTGCACCTTTTTTCTATGTTTCTATGTTTCTATTTAGACTAAGCCAGTTTTCAGTTCATACGGGAAAGTAATAAGCATGCACTGTAATCTGACTCCATCAGCATTCAGATTCTGTTCTGAATAACTGATCATTTTTAAAATGCGGGGTTTCTTGAGAACACAAGTCACTTACAATTCCGATACAATCTGAATCATAACCACAAAGAAAATAGCGTCATAGAACACTTCCAGAGCTAATGTTCTTTTAAAACCTCTTTAAAAGAAAAAATAATATAGAAGGACATGTTTGTTAAATTTGAGATCAATCAAAAAGGTTGAGTTTTTGGGGTAAGTAGCTTTTTTTGCCCAATATTCCCTGCTTCGTAGCCTTCATAAGAACATAAGAAATATGAGGAGTAACCATTTGTCCCCCTCGAGCCTGCTCCGCCATTCAATGAGATCATAGCTGAGCTTCTACCTCAACTCCACTTTCCTGCACTATTCCTTGATTCCCTTAATATCTAAAAATCTATCGATCTCAGTCTTGAATATATTCAAAGACTGAGCCTCTACAGCCGCCTGGGTAGAGAATTCCAAAGATTCACCACCCTTTGAGTGAAGAAGTTTCTCCTCATCTCCCCTTATGGCCGACCCCTTATTCTGAGACTAGACTCAGAATAGACTCAGACTCAGACTTATTCTGAGACTAGACCTGGTTCTAGACTCCCCAGCCAGGGGAAACATCCTCCCTGCATCTATCCAGTCAAGCCCTATAAGGATTTTGTATGTTTTGTATGATGTGGAATCTGTATGGATGGAGCTACGGAATACCAAAGGGCAGAAAACGCTAGAGGGAGTGGTGTACAGACCACCAAATAGTAGTAGTGAGGATGGGGACAGCATCAAACAAGAAATTAGGGATGCGTGCAATAAAGGTACAGCAGTTATCATGCCGACTTTAATCTACATATTGACTGGGCTAACCAAATTGGTAGCAATGAGGTGGAGGAGGATTTCCTGGAGTGCATTAGGGATGGTTTCCTAGATCAATATGTCGAGGAACCAACTAGATGGCTGACCATCCTAGACTGTGTGATGTGTAATGAGAAAGGACTAATTAACAATCTTGTTGTGCGAGGCCCCTTGGGGAAGAGTGACCATAATATGGTAGAATTCTTTATTAAAATGGAGAGTGACACAGTTAATTCAGAGACTAGGGTCCTGAACTTGGGGAAAGGTAACTTCGATGGTATGAGATGTGAATTGGTTAGAATAGACTGGCGAGTGATACTTAAAGGGTTGACGGTGGATAGGCAATGGCAAACATTTAAAGATCACATGAATGAACTTCAACAATTGTACATCCCTGTCTGTAGTAAAAATAAAATGGGGAAGATGGCTCAACCGTGGCTAACAAGCGTAATTAAGGATAGTGATAAATCCAAGGAAGAGGCATATAAATTGGCCAGAAAAAGCAGCAAACCTAAAGACTGGGAGAATTTTGTAATACAGCAGAGGAGGACAAAGGGTTTAATTAGGAGGGGAAAAATAGAGTATGAGAGGAAGCTTGCTGGGAACATAAAAACTGACTGCAAAAGCTTCTATATGTGAAGAGAAAGATTAGTGAAAACAAACGTAGGCCCCTTGCAGTCAGATTCAGGTGAATTTATAATGGGGAACAAAGAAATGGCGGACCAGTTAAACAAGTACTTTGGTTCTGTTTTCACGAAGGAAGACACAAATAACCTTCCGGAAATACTGGGGGACCGAGGGTCTAGTGAGAAGGAGAAACTGAAGGATATCCTTATAAAGCGGGAAATTGTGTTCGGGAAATTGATGGGATTGAAGGCCGATAAATCCCGGGGGCCTGATAGTCTGCATCCCAGAGTACTTAAGGAAGTGGCCATAAAAATAGTGGATGCATTGGTGATCATTTTCCAACAGGCTATCGACTCTGGATCAGTTCCCAAGGACTGGAGAGCAGCTAATGTAACACCACTGTTTAAAAAAGAGGGAGAGGTTAGCCTGACATCAGTAGTGGGGAAAATGTTGGCATCAATTATTCAAGATGAAACAACAGCACATTTGGGAAGCAGTGACAGGATTGGTCCAGGTCAGCTTGGATTTATGAAAGGGAAATTATGCTTGACAAATCTTCTGGAATCTTGTGAGGATGTAACTAGTAGAGTGGACAAGGGAGAACCAGTGGATGTGGTGTATTTGGACTTTCAAAAGGTTTTTGACAAGGTTCCACGCAAGAGATTGGTGTGCAAAATCAAAGCACATGGTATTGGGGGTAATGTACTGACGTGGATAGAGAACTGGTTGGCAGACAGGAAGCAGAGAGTCGGGATAAACGGGTTCTTTTCAGAATGGCAGGCAGTGACTAGTGGAGTGCCGCAGGTTTCAGTGCTGGGTCCCCAGTTCTTTACAATATACATTAATGATTTGGATGAAGGAATTGAGTGTAATATCTCCAAGTTTGCAGATGACACTAAACTGGGTGGCGGCATGGGCTGTGAGGAGGACACCAAAAGGCTGCAGGGTGTCTTGGACAGGTTAGGTGAGTGGGCAAATGCATGGCAGATGAATAAATGTGAGGTTATCCACTTTGGGGGCAAAAACACGAAGGCAGATTATCTGAATGGCGGCAGATTAGGAAAGGGGGAGGTACAGCGAGTCATGGTTCATCAGTCATTGAAAGTTGGCATGCAGGTACAGCAGGCGGTGAAGGCGGCAAATGGTATGTTGGCCTTCATAGCTAGGGGATTTAAGTATAGGAGCAGGGAGGTGTTAGTGCAGTTGTACAGGGCCTTGGTGAGGCCTCACCTGGAATACTGTGTTCTGTTTTGGTCTCCTAATCTGAGGAAGGACGTTCTTGCTATTAAGTGAGTGCAGCAAAGGTTCACCAGACTGATTCCAGGGATGGCAGGACTGTCATATGAGGAGAGACTGGATCAACTGGGCCTGTATTCACTGGAGTTTAGAAGGATGAGAGGGGATCGCATAGAAACTTATAAGATTCTGACGGGACTGGACAGGTTGGATGCAGGAAGAATGTTCCCGATAATGGGGAAGTCCAGAACTAGTGGACACAGTCTTAGAATAAGTGGTAAGCCATTTAGGACTGAGATGAGGAGAAACTTCTTCACTCAGAGTTGTTAACCTGTGGAATTCCCTGCCGCAGAGAGTTGTTGATGCCAGTTCATTGGATATATTCAAGAGGGAGTTAGATATGGCCCTTACGGCTAAAGGGATCAAGGGGTATGGAGACAAAGTGGGAAAGGGTTACTGAGGGAATGATCAGCCATGATCTTATGGTGGTGCAGGCTCGAAGGGCCGAATGGCCTACTCCTGCACCTATTTTCTATGTTTCAATGAGATCACCTCTCCTCCTAAACTCATTCCATCCAGTGTCAAATCCAATGTAGCACATTAAAATAAATGATCAAATACCAAAATTTGCATGCCGGGCAATACTTACAGCTAGGTATCATGTATCTAGAATTCTGCTGCTTGTGTAAAATTAAGGATCAGCAAACAAACAAAATCAGAACTCAGTCACCTGAATTTCAGACAGCTGCCTCATCAGTTGAGATGTGGATGAAGAGACCCAGTCAGAAATGACCCAGCAGAGTCAGGAGTTCTACCCAACCTGACCGAGTAGTCATGGGTGGACTTTGCATCTCTCAAAACTTAGGTGTAGGTTTCCCAGAATAATACTTAACTGGAGGAGGGCTAGCTTCAGTGAGCTGAAAAGGGATCTGGCCCAGGTGGATTGGAATTAAAAGTTGGTAGGCAAAATGGGAGGCCTTCAAAGAGGAGATGGCTCAGGTACAGAGGGGGAAAGGAAGCACATCCAAAACTAGAGCTCCCTGGAATAAAGAGAGAGTTAAAATGATAGAGAAAAGGGCCTTTGACAAATGCAAGGTTCATAATACAGTAGAGAACCAATCTAAATATACAAAGTAGAGGAGATTTAAAAGGAGGGAATAAAAGGGGCACAGAGAGAGTATGAGAATAGATTAGCAACCAACATAAAAAGGAATCCAAAAATCTTTTACAAACACAAAGGGTAGTCAAAGGAAGGGTGGGGCTGATTAGGGATCAAAAAAAGAGATCTTCTTGGAGGCATAGGGTATGGCTGAGATAATAACTCTAAATTAATACTTTGCATCTGTCTTCACTAGAGAAGAGGACATTGTTAATGTAGCTGTAAAGGAGGCAGTGGCGATATTGGATAGGATAAAAATCGATGGAGGAGATATCTAAAAGGTTGGCAGTCCTCAAAGTAGAAAAGTCACCTCGTCCAGCTGGGATGCAACCTAGGTTACAGAGGGAATAAGCATGGAAGTTGCAGAGGCTCAGACCACAATCTTCCAATCCTCCTTGGATATGGGGGTGATGCCAGAATGTTACACCCATTTAAAAAAAGGGGACATGGATAAACCCGACAACTACAGGCCAGTCAGCCAAACGGTGGTAGTGGGGAAATTTTGAAACACACTAATCTGGGACAAAGTTAACTGGCATTTGGAAAAGTATGGGCTAATAAATGGAAGTCAGCATGGATTTGTTAAAGGCAAATAGTGTTCGACTAACTTGATCAACTTCTTTAATAAAGTAATGCAGAGTTTGACAAAGTACCACATAAATTAGGCACATGGTATTAAAAGGGAGGCAGTCGCAGCATGGATACTAAATGGTCTTCGGGACAGAAGCAGAGTGTAGTGGTGAACAGTTATTTCAGACTGGAGAGAGGTTATACAGTTGTATTCCTCAGGCGTCGGCATTAGGACCACAGCTCTGTTTAATATATATATTAACTTCGACCTCAGTATATAAGGAACCATTTCAAAGTTTGTAGATGATACAAAACTCAAATGTAGTAAACAATGAGGAAAGTAACAGACTTCAGGAGAACATAGACAGACTGGTGAAATGGGCAGGCACATGGCAGATGACATTTAATTTGTGAATTGTGAAGTGATACATTTTGTTGGAGTGAGGCAATATAAACTAAAGGGTACAATTTTAAAGGGTGTGCTGGAACATGGAAACGGCAGTGGGGAGGAGGAGAAGAGGTGTATGTACACAAATGTTTGAAGGTGACAGGACAAGTTGAGAAGGCTTTTTAAAGAAAGCATATGGGATCCTTGGTTGTACAGGTATTAATAAGAGTATGAAAGCAAGGAAGTTATGCTAATCGTTATAAAAGACTGGTTAGGCCTCAGATAGTGTAAGTGTGTTCAATTCTGGGAAGGAGGTCAAGGCCTTCGAGAGGGTGTAGAGGAGATTTACTGTAATTGTAGCAGGGATGAGGGACTTCAATTATGTGGCGAGACTGGACTTATTCTCCTTCAAGCAGAGAAGGTTAAGAGATGCGATAGGTGTTCAAAATCACAAATGGTTAAGATAGAGTAAAGAATGAGAAAAGGTTTCCAGTGACAGAAGGGTTGGTAACCAGAGATCCCAGATTGAAGGTGATTGGTAAAAGAACCAGGAGGTGAGAAGAGGGAACTTATTTTACACAGCGAGTTGGTGTGATCTGGAATGCACTCCCCGAAAAAGAGTGTTAGAAGCAGATTCAATAGTAACTTCAAATAAACAATTGGGTAAACATTTGAAGGGGAAAAAAAAGTTACAGGGCTATGGGAAAGGAGTAAGGGACTGGGACTAATTTCAAAGAGCTGGCACAGGCACGATGGGCCAAATGGACCTGTTCTGTGTTGTATCATTCTATGACTCCAATCACAGACCACGTTCCATAATGTTCATCACTTCAGTCAGACAGCGTGAACGTGCTGAACCCAATCACATTCCAACGATTATCCTCTCAATAGGAGCTGGCTGCCAGTGCCAAATAATCTCAAATTACAACCCCAGCATTGCATGTGCCCAGGTAACGGGATCGCCAGCACAGACATGTCACCACCGTGTCAGTTTGTCATGTGCACCAAAGTGGCTGCATTCAAAAAGACAAGAGATCTACAGTAGGGTGAACAGTGCCAACCATTGTACACCCAATCTCAGTGGTACTCGGAGGGAGCTTTGCCAAGGTCAAGCTAGGGACAAGTAGGCTAGCAGCGAAAAATGTGTGTGAACAGCTCAAACTTAATACATTAACCCACAAGGTAACTAACACCAACCCTTTTTAGATATAGGCACATTTCATCAATTTAGAAAGACAACCATTTTAATTAAAAATGTTAAACGGACAACCACTTAAAATTTGTGCAACTACTGATGTGATAATTCACACACTGCAAGAGTAATGCTGAAGCAGATTTCGGCAACAGTCAATATCCCCCACCAGCATACTCGGTGCACTACCAGTCCCTGTTGAAGGGACAATAGGAATAGAACCACAATTTCTATAGAGTCGATAGCTTCTCTTGCAACCCACAAATATTCAGATCCCAGACGCTGTCGTGGGGCATTTACTTCCTTTGTGCTGTTGGCAGTGGGAACACAATATAAAAGCACCTCAACAGTGTCAAATCGCCTTTCAAGAGCAGTCGCTTTAAAAAAAAAATACATTAGTCCTTCATCTGGGCTCATGTAGTTTTGTTTAAATATTTGTTTAATAGAGAGTTCTAATTATGTGAAGTGAAGTACACGGGCTGGAGTTACCGAATGTGAGCAGCAGGTACATATAATGGAAACTAGATGAACACAAGAACAAATGAATCAACTTACACTTTATACATCCCAAGGACGCGCTTCACAACTAATTAATTGTTACATAGGCAAACACAGTAGACAATTTACACAGCAAGATCGCACAAATAACACGAATACAAAATGTTTCCTAGAGCTCCGATAGCTGCTCTCGTCACCCACAAAAATTCAGAACACAAATGCTATGGAAGGTACAATGGTGTTGATGGAGAGACAAATATTAGTCAGAATACCACAAGAGTTCCCTATTCTTCAAATGGTGCATGGGATCTTTTACATCCACCCGAGCAGGCAGAGGAGCAAATTGGCACTCATTCGAAGACGGCACCTCCAACAATGCAACACTCCCTCAGTACTGCACTGAAGTGTCAGCCTGGATTATGGGCTCATGAACCTGGAGTTGGGCTTGAACCCACAATTGCCTGACCCACAGGCAAGTGCTATCACTGAGCCAAACGGACACTTGAAGTAATACTGGTCAACATGTGTGCCAACTGTCCTGGTTCACGTTAACTTCTGATGTTGGCCTCATATGGGCCCAACCACTTTCCTACACTGCACCATTGATTGCTGAGTCTTCGTGACTCTGCACAGTGCAATTCCTTTGCCAAATCTTTGTCTTGCCAAAATTTACTAAGCCTCTTCAAAATTGTTGTTAAATCACTCCTTCCCCAATATTTTAACTCCTGCTCAGTGTCCATTTCTTCTCCTTCCCCAGCACAAAAGGTGTTAAATGCATTTTTTGCTGAGATAAGAGAGCTGGTTATGTTGGATGCAGAGGTCAACATGCATGGAAAGGCAAGGAAATGTTTCCAGTCTTTTGTTTCAACATCTTAACCTCCTCTGCTGTGGAATCCCTAGAGACAGAAGAGAGGCTGGGAGCTCATTACCATGTGAAACTTTGCATTGTTGGTTAATTTTATATGTTGTAAGAAGTCTGTGGGGAGTTGAATCTCGTGTGTTTATGTAGGAGCACGAAAACAAGGACAGGTGAGAAAAGATCAACTTGGGAGGAAATCCCGGAACGACAATTGTTTGATAAGGAGCAGTAGTCATTTTTTTTTAAATCCTGCATTTAGTCAGGGTACATAAACAAGAGCTCTCTTTAAAAATAAAAATCAGTATCTCCTGTCAGAGAGACGTTCAGTAAAGATGAAAAACTCCTTAGTATTTTCTGGAGTTTGGTGCTATTGATTCACTACAAAACGTCGTCCTCTAGCCTGAAAAAACACTCTGTAGCTAAAGCCTAGATTATTCTATCTGGAAACTATTATAATTTGCGTTCTTTTATTCAGAAACTTGTATTTTGTATTCCTAGCCATGTAGGGAAAATGGACAGAATTCTAAGGCAGATTATTTAATGTGATGTCTGGCTTGCTGAGAAAATGCCTAATTTCGAACCTTTCTGTGCTGTAAATACCACGTAATTCTGCGTTTTCAGCGATTGTGATTTGGCTGACTTGATGAAAGCAGTTCAGTCGTGAGAACGTTTGTAAAATACACTCAGCTGACTACAAGGAGACACAAGTTCCCCTCCAAGTCACATACCATCCTGACTTGGAAAAATACTGTCGTTCCTTCGTCGCTGGGTCTAAATCCTGGAACTCTCTCCCTAACAGCACTGTGAGAGTACTTTCACCACACGGACTGCAAGCGGTTCAAAGCGGCAGCTCACCACCACCTTCTCGAGGTCAATTAGGGATGGGCAATAAATGCCGGCCTTGCCAACGACACCCAAATCCCATGAATGAATAAAAAATAAAGAATATAGAAACAACAAAAAGTACCGATTAGAATTGGTCGGATTAATAATGAAAATTCAAAGTGTCGAATCCCCTTTGACACCAGTCGCGCAAGAGCTTTTGGGGGGGGGGGGGGGGGCGCGAACATAAATGATAAAGAAGGGAAATTAACCAAATGTCAGCATGCCACATGCTCAATCAACATTCAGGCAAAGGCTCTTTAAAAGAAACTGATTGTAATACTCTCTTCTCCTTAATTGCTCAATCATATTACCAATTTGCTAATGCCTCAAAAAAAAGAACAGGGCACACCACAAGAATTAGTTTACACATCCATGCAATATAAACACAAACGTAGATGCAGAGAGGATGTTTCATCTTGTGGGGGAATTGAGAACTCGGGAGCAGTTTCAGAATAAGGGGTGGCCCATTTAAAATGGAGGAGGAGGAGGAGGAGGAATTTCTTTTGAGGGTTGTAAATCTGTGGAATGCTCTGCCCTAGAGAGCTGTGGAGGTTGGGTCATTGAATATATTTAAGGTGGAAATAGACACATTTTTGAACGATAAGGGAGTCAACGGTTATGGTGAGCGGGCAGGGAAGTGGCGTTGAGGCCAAAATCAGATCAGCCACGATCTTATTGAATGGCGGAGCAAGATCGAGGGGCCAAATGGCCTACGCCTACCCCTATTTCTTATGTGCTTATGTTCAACAAACAGCACTAAAACAAATCCATTATAAAAATAGTGTATAACTTATGGTTTAATGCAAAATAAAGGTTTATTTTAAAATACAATATGGCTATAGTTTGCAATTGCATTGCAGCACTGTAAAGGATAACAGAGCACATTTAACATATAGACATATTGGGTTTATAATACTAGGTCTGATCTCAGGTATATAAATCATGATTACAGTTGCATCTTTTACCAACCAAACCTAGTTCAGTTAGCCAATTTTAGCCGAGATGACAGTAGGGGTACCGCAACTGTTTTTTGATGTTACTGGGGTGGGGGGGAAAGAGAGGGAGGGAAAAATGTTCTTTATCCTAATTTCTATCCAATGATCTCGATTGTAAAAACAGCTGTATATGTTGCCATCCCACCTATCCAAGCAACACTCAGTCCAGGCTCTCTCAGTATAATGGAAACTTTGCAGAGGCATACGGGAACTGCCCGAACTGGTACAGGCATCACAAGTCACTGCCTTAATACACAAGACAATAAATCAGGGAAAGCCACCAATAAACATAGCATCGTAGAACAGCAATAATTAAAGCTTCTCATAAATCAGGATTGGCTTCATTTTGTTTACTTATGGGCATCAATGTAGGAAACGGGAACGAGGTGTAGTATTTGGCACATCACGACGAATATTTAGGAGGAAACATATTTAAACTGATACTGTCATGTTATGTGGTACAGGTACTCGAAATTCTTTAACTCATCATTTTCACCACCACCAATACTCCAGCAAAGTGAACAGTTCAACATGCTCTCCCCAGACACAATCCATACAAAAGGATAGTATGCAGTTACAGCACGTGGTCAGGAAGGTCAATGGAATCTTGGCCTTTACTGCAAAGGGGATGGAGTATAAAAGCAGGGAAGTCTTGCTAGTTAGACAGGGTATTGGTGAGGCCACACCTGGAATACTGCTTGCAGTTTTGGTTTCCATATTTACGAAAAGATATACTTGCTTTGGAGGCAGTTCAGAGAAGGTTCACCAGTTTGATTCCGGAGATGAAGGGGTTGACTGGGCCTCTACTCATTGGCATTCAGAAGATTGAGAGGTGATCTTATCGAAACGTATAAGATTATGAGGGGGCTTGACAAGATGCATGCAGAGAGGATGTTTCCACTGATAAGGGAGACTAGAACTAGGGGGAATAATCTTAGAATAAAGGGCCACCTATTTAAAACTGAGATGAGGAGGAATTTCTTCTCTGAGGGTTGTAAATCTGTGGAATTCACTGCCTCAGAGAGCTGTGGAAGCTGGGACATTGAATAAATTTAAGGCAGAGATAGACAGTTTCTTAAACGATAAAGGGAATAAGGGGTTATGGGGAGCAGGCAGAAGTGGACCAGAGTCTATGATCGGATCAGCCATGATCGTATTAAATGGCGGAGCAGGCTCGAGGGGCTGTATGGCCTACTCCTATTTCTTATGTTCTTATGGTGCACCTATCCCCTCAGGGGATTTGCAGGATCTTGCAGAGGCAGCATTGGTGGTACTTCTCCAGCGCTTTGAGATGTCTACTGAGGGAATGATCAGCCATGATCTTACTGAATGGCTGTGCAGGCTCGAAGGGCCGAATGGCCTACTCCTGCACCTATTTTCAATGTTTCTATGTATATGGTCCACGTCTAAGGGCGGTGGGTATCACTACTGCCCTGTAGACCAGAAGCTTTGTGCCAGATTGGAGGTCCTGGTCTTCAAACACTCTCTTCCTCAGGCGATCGAAGGCTGCGCTGGCGCACTGGAGAGACCTTGTCATTGATGTCTGCCTTTGCTGATAGTACGCTCCAGAGATATGGAAAATGGTCCACGTTGTCCAAGGTCACGCCATGGATTCTGCTGACCGGGGGGGGCAGGGGTGTGGTGGGGTCAGGTTGGTGGAGGACCTTTGTCTTACAGATGTTTAGTGCAAGGCCCATGCTTTCGTTTGCCTCGGTGAAGGTGTTGACGGTGGCTTGGAGTTCGGCCTCAGAGTGTGCGAAGACGCAAACGTCGTCCGCATACTATAGTTCAATGACAGAGGATGGGACGACCTTGGACCTAGCCTAGAGGCGGTGAAGGTTGAACAGGTTCTATCGTTTAGTTCCACTCCAGCTTGTTGAGAAAGATGGAGCATTGCAGCAAGGAGGATCGAGAAAAGCCACTTTTGTACAAACAAAGTCACGAATCCACTATCCACTGGACTTTAGTGGAAGCACTGTTTGAGCACCCAATGTCTATATGTGCCTCATGCTGCACCCAACCTGGGTGCTCTAATCATCAAAACATAGAAAATAGGTGCAGGAGTAGGCCATTCGGCCCGTCGAGCCTGCACCACCATTCAATATGATCATGGCTGATCATTCAACCTCAGTACCCCATTCCTGCTTTCTCTCTATACCCCTTTAGCCATAAGGGCCACATCTAACTCCCTTTTGAATATATCCAATGAACTGGCCTAAACAACTTTGTGGTAGAGAATTCCACATGCACACAACTCAGTGAAGAAGTTTCTCCTGATCTCAGTCCTAAATAGCTTACCCCTTATCCTTAGACTGTGACTCCTGGTTCTGGACTTCCCCAACATCGGGAACATTCTTCCTGCATCTAACCTGTCCAGTCCCGTCAGAATTTTATGTTTCTATGAGATCCCCTCTCAGTCTTCTAAATTCCAGTGAATATAAGCCTAGTCGATCCAGTTTTTCTTCATGTCAGTCCTGTCATCCCGAGAATCAGTCTGGTGAACCTTCGCTGCACTCCCTCAATAGCAAGAATGTCCTCCCTCAGATTAGGAGACCAAAACTGTACACAATATTCAAGGTGTGGTTCACCAAGGCCCTGTACAACTGTAGTAAGACCTCCCTGCTCCTATACTGAAATCCTCTCGCTATGAAGGCCAACATGCCATTTGCCTTCAACTGTACCTGTATGCCAACTTTCAATGACTGATGTACCATGTCACCCAGGTTGCATCTCCCCTTTTACTAATCTGTCACCATTCAGATAATAATCTGCCTTCCTGTTTTTAAACCACCAAAGTGGATAACCTCACATTTATCTACATTATACCGCATCTGCATATATTTGCCCACTCACCTAACCTGTCCAAGTCACCCTGCAGCCTCTTAGCATCCTCCTCACAGCTCACACCACCACCCAGCTTAGTGTCATCTGCAAACTTGGAGATGTCACATTCAATTCCTTCGTCTAAATCATTAATGTATATTGTAAATAGCTGGGGTCCCAGCATTGAACCTTGCGGTGCGCCACTAGTCACTGCCTGCCATTCTGAAAAGGACCCATTTATTCCTACTCTTTGCTTCCTGTCTGCCAACTAGTTCTCTATCCATGACAATACATTGCCCCCAATACCATGTGCTTTAATTTTGCACAACTAATCTCTTGTGTGGGACCTTGTCAAAAGTCTTTTGAAAGTCTAAATACACCACATCCACTGGCTCCCCTTGTCCACTCTACGAGTTACATCCTTAAAAAATTCTAGAAGATTTGTGAAGAATGATTTCCCTTTCATAAATCCATGCTGACTTGAACCGATCCCGTCACTGCTTTCCAAATGCACTGCTATTATATCTTTAATAATTGATTCCAACATTTTCCCCACCACCGATGTTAGGCTGTCCAGTCTATAATTCCCTGTTTTCTCTCTCTCTCCTTTTTTTTAAAAATGGAGTTACATTAGCTACCCTCCAGTCCATAGGAACTGATCCAGAGTCTATAGAATGTTGGAAAATGAACACCATTGCATTCACTATTTCTAGCATCATTTCCTAAAGTACTCTGGGATGCAGACTATCAGGCCCTGGGGATTTATTGGCCTTCAATCCCATCAATTTTCCTAATTTCCTGATTAATAAGGATTTCCTTTAGTTACCCCTTCTCTCTAGACCCTCGGTCCTTAGTATTTCTGGAAAGTTATGTGTGTCTTCCTTAGTGAAGACAGCATCAAAGTATTTGTTCAATTAGTCTGCATTTCTTTGTTCCCCATTATAAATTTGCCTGATTCTGACCGTAAGGGATCCACATTTGTCTTCATTAATCTTTTTCTCTTCATGTATCTGTAGAAGCTTTTGCAGTCAGTTTTTATGTTCGCTGCAAGCTTACTCTCCTATTCAATTTTCCCCCTCCTAATTAAACCCTTTGTCCTCCTCTGCTGAATTTTAAATTTCTCCCAGTACTCAGGTTTGCTGCTTTTTTTGGCCACTTTATATGCCTCTTCCTTGGATTTAACATTATCCCTAATTTTCCTTATAAGCCACAGTTGAGCCACCTTCCCGTTTTATTTTTACGCCAGACAGGGATGTACAATTGTTGAAATTCAGCCATGTGATCTTTAAATGTCTGCCATCATCATAGGCGGTCCCTCGAAACAAGGATGACATGTTTACACGCCAAAAAAAAGTATGAGTTCACAGGTGTTTCGAAAGAAGAACCCAAACTATGAGGCTGCAGAGTGACTTGGATGGGTTAGGTGAGTGGGCAAATGCATGGCAGATGAAGTATAATGTGGATAAATGTGAGGTTATCCACTTTGGTGGTAAAAACAGAGAGACAGACTATTATCTGAATGGTGACAGATTGGAAAAGGGGAAGTGCAACGAGACCTGGGTGTCATGGTACATCAGTCATTGAAGGTTGGCATGCAGGTACAGCAGGCGGTTAAGAAAGCAAATGGCATGTTGGCCTTCATAGCGAGGGGATTTGAGTACAGGGGTAGGGAGGTGTTACTACAGTTGTACAGGGCCTTGGTGAGGCCACACCTGGAATATTGTGTACAGTTTTGGTCTCCTAACTTGAGGAAGGACATTCTTGCTATTGAGGGAGTGCAACGAAGGTTCACCAGACTGATTCCTGGGATGGCAGGACTGACATATCAAGAAAGACTGAATCAACTGGGCTTGTATTCACTGGAGTTCAGATGAATGAGAGGGGATCTCATAGAAACCTTTAAAATTCTGACAGGTTTAGACAGGTTAGATGCAGGAAGAATGTTCCTGATGTTGGGGAAGTCCAGAACCAGGGGTCACAGTCTAAGGATAAGGGGCAAGCCATTTAGGACCGAGATGAGGAGAAACTTCTTCACTCAGAGTTGTTAACCTGTGGAATTCTCTACCATAAAAAGTTGTTGAGGCCAATTCACTAAATATATTCAAAAAGGAGTTAGATGTAGTCCTTACTACTAGGGGGATCAAGGGGTATGGTGAGAAAGCAGGAATGGGGTACTGAAGTTGCATGTTCAGCCATTAAGTCATTGAATGGCGGTGCAGGCTCGAAGGGCCTAATGGCCTACTCCTGCACCTATTTTCTATGTTTCTAAACTACATCCTCAAGGGTGGAAGATGCCTGTGCGTGGATTTTTTTTTAAATGTGTAGTGGCCGTTGCACACCAGCCACCACACAGGCTTGACAGAGCTAGGTCTTGGTCCAGTGGCAAGGGTTACCCAAGACAACTGGAGACCTGCTCTGCTGTACGGACACATTGCAGTGTGGGCTGGCCTGTGCTGCCCCTGGGCCCCAAACTCATGCATCCCCTGGGCCCCAATCACATCCCTCCAGAGAGTCTCACAGTTCCTTCGCCCCGACCTCACCACTCCTGCTACATCTGCCCACGCTCCAATTACCAACCTGGACCTTGCTAACATCACTCTTCGCTGCCGTTGCCCTCCTGCACCAGCTCACACTGTACCTTGTAGTAGTATGACTCTCGCAGGTCGGGGCCTCCATGCTGTTCATGGCTGCCGTTCGCCGCTCCTTTTATGGCCCCTTGCAGATCGGGGCCTCCACGCTGCTCATGGCCGCTGCTCACATTGTTTCCAAGGAGCGGCGTGTGGCCCAGGGAGCAGCTCGAATAATGAGGAAGAGGATTACAGAGATACTAGTTTTTGGGACCAGACAGATGGCATACACTCTTGGTACTGTACCTTCCTCTGCACATTTCCCTTCTACAATGCCCTAACCCAAGCTTCAGACAAACATTCCTGCCAAACACTGCCCTATTACCTTCCACTCAATTCCAGTATGTAAATGCCAGCAGCTGTTACTGATGCACCAATGTGACATTTTTCATTTCTACAATGGCTATAGCTGCAGATGTCTGAAATGGAGACCCTAGTGTCAAGATTTGACCCAGTTTTGTGCTTCGTGTCCATTAGAAACCAGGTTGGAAATGCCCAAACTGTTCACATGCCAGGCTCTTACAATTAGGTATTGGAGACATCTAAATGAGCAATCAAGGCTGCCTCATAGAACACTGCATAACCCCACTGTGCCTGCCACCACTCTGCCCCCACCACTCACCAACAGTATCATTGAATAGTATAATAGCTGAAGGAACAGCTTAAATGGGATGGGGGTTAAAATCAATTCAAGCTATTGTAAGAAAAGCAAAAAGAATGCTGTGTAAACAAAACAGCCATCAATCACCTCACCCTGCTGTGCCAAGCTCAACAGCACTTTCACAATCTGTTGACTGGCAAACTGGTTTGTACTCAATGTACACTGAAACACTTTACATTACGCAGACAAGCAAACATTTTCACTAATCACCTTGCTGCCTCCTAATCAGGGAGTATCCAGGTCAGGCTCGGCAACTCGCAATGCAAGATGTGAGGTGCAGACAGATTATGTCCACAGTTTTATACATCTGGATGATTTCTGGGGGAAAATAAAAGTGATGACACCTCCCATTTGCCAATGTATTAAATTTCTGCACAAACATCAGGATTTTAGCTTAGTTCTCTCGTTGAATCAAGCAGAGGCGATTTCTTTACATCAATCATAGGCAGTCCCTCGAATACAGTACAACTTACTCAATTTAGTTCATCCATAACAAGATGCACATTTGATACACGATACTGGCAACGCCAACCCCATTTTGTCTGTTGAGAACTTCTGTGCAAATTACATACGGACTGTATCAGAAAAGGAGGCACTTTAAACCATGCCCTAAAACTAAACCCTAGAGGAAAAGGTTTATTTTTAAATCTATAGAATATGAAGAATAAATACTAAGTTCTGAGTACGTAAACACATGCTTAAAGCTAGATTTTTTTCCCCTTTACTTCTAATTTGCAGTTTGTGGAACCTTGATGTGTGCAAACTGGCTGCAGTGTTTTCCTACTAATAACAGTGACGTCGTTCCAAAAGCAATTCACTGTTTGAATCAATTAACGCAATTTTAACCACTTCTCATCTCCCCATTTGCCATGGATTAGGAGAGCTGTCAAATAGAAGATAACACACTGCCTTAAAAGATGTGGGGGAAAAATATCAAAGGAGTCACGTCTGTGAGATCTCCAACATCATCTGCTAGGGAGTTGAATGGCAATTGGCCTGCCTGTCTGCAGACTACCCAACTACTCCCTTGGCAGCAGAGGAGTCAAGACAACCAAGCAGTCAGTGCAAATTACTAGAACAATTCACTAGGAGCCAATAAAGATAATATATTTATAATATATTTTAAAACTATTAATTTTAAGCTTAATATATAAGCTTCATTAAAATATTGCAACAGGACTCGCAGTTTAAAAAGGGAAATAACAAGTTTTAAAAAGCTGCCTCTATAAAAAAAAGATAAAGAAACATAGCCAAGTAAAAAGTTAAATTACTTGTTGAGTGCAGAGAGAGAGAGAAATCACAAGACCCGTGTAAGTATAGCACAAAAACAGAAAAGCTCTGTGATTCAACGACTGAACCGTTCCCCACATGGCAAGCTCACAATCTTTAAGCTCTTTTACAATGCCTCAACAAAAAATGTTTGCATCTTAGTGGCGCATGCTCCGTGTGCCTCTTTTACACATTAGGGGGCCTCGGGACCACTCCGGAGCCCCATCGTGCACTACACTGACTTTAGGTCTTTGATGCTGGCTTTCCAGCAGATGAGTCATTTGCAACATGGCAAGCAGCCAATGAAGGAAGAACCACAAGTCACACCAGCTACACTCATTATGTTAGAGCACGTTTGATTGTGCTGCTGTAGGAGGCAGCAAGGGGAACCAAGGTAGAGCTCCTGATCAGACAGGGTTTTGGAAGCAGAAAGGAAACAAAATAATACTCCCTGGTATTGTGCTTGCATACCTCTTTACATACACAGCTGCAATGCAGAGGCTCGGAACTAGGTCATATACCCACCCTCCAGAATAGCAATTGTTATGTATGTAACTATGTAATACTTGCCACCAGAGGGTGCGACTGTTGGAGTCCTAATGGTCACCTGCACACACGTGCAGGGCCAGTATAAAAGGATGGCTGCAATGTTGTTTATGTACTCTGGAGTTGTAATAAAGACCATAGAAACATAGAAACTAGGTGCAGGAGCAGGCCATTCAGCCCTTCTAGCCTGCACCGCCATTCAATGAGTTCATGGCTGAACAAGGTCACACTAAGTTTAGCTCACAGTACTCAGCCTCGTGGACTTGTCTATACACAACAGCAGTGGTGCTTGTTTTGCTCCAATGTTGGGAATCAAGTGTGTGTTATACACCACAATTTCTGTGCCCCTTACCTTGGCAGCAAGCTCAGTATTTCTTGGGCTGACATTTCCACTGCTGGGATAAGGGAGCTGGATTTAGCAGTGTGTGAAAATTGAGGGGCCAGTTCATGAAACTTGGTCTCCTAGAAGCCAAACGAAACAAGCACCAGCATAAAAGGGTTATAAATGGGATGGAATAGAATTTGCAGAATTACTTCAAGAGATAGGAATATCTTTTTTTTTTAAATCAAAAAAAGTACAAGCGTGATCTACATGTGACTCCAGTCCAACACTACGAGGTTGACTTTTAATGTCAGTGTCACCCACATCTCAAGAATAATAATTTTTAAAATGACCTGCAGGAATCCAAATACACCAATTATCAAGCCAAACCCAGTAGTGGGGTATGAATCACATCCCATTGCTCATCATAGCCTTCAAGTCTTTCTATGACACAAACACACCCTGCAATTAACAGCTTTTTCACCAAGAAAGAACACTCCTTTAAAAGGCTTCCAAAACAACAGTTGTACAAAGGGTACCTGTGTATACAATAGCTCTATGCACAGTTTTAATCGTTATGGGGCTTACATTCAACGGCAGCTACTTAACAAATTGCGAATGGTGTAGTCACTTTTTCTCATCCGTATTCCTGTCACTTGCATGCAAGGTCCCTGGTGCAATCCTGAACTCTCACCCAGTCACTCCCAGCTATCTGCATCTCAATTTGGATTTCTTTTCTTCTAGTAGCAACAGAAATTAAAACATTTAAAAGAGACAGTATTGGTCTTAAAGCAAATCAGATCCTGGTTGCCCCTCCTCTACAAAGTTTGAAAGACCAATCTTTCCTGACCTTTAAAAGTGCTAATCCCTCCTCTTTCATATGTAATCTACAGATTTTCCACAAACTAACGAGAAGCGCAGCCATGGGAAATAGTACACAGCTAAAGGTAATTTCCCTGAATGAGTAAATGTTTTTAATGTTTGTTAAAGAACCATTAAATATTTTAGTTGATTTGAAATATAGCCAGATTATCTTTGCAAAGTTTTTTTTAAAAAAAAAGAGAGAGAGATTGTGCTGATTTACTGTGCCATTTCAGAAGGTCAACAGATCTGATAAAACGTAGAGACTCTTATCTGGGTTCAAAATAGCCCAGACTAGCGGGATGAAAGGTCTGTCTTTATACACATGCCTCTAGCCTCTTCCCCTCCCTCAACAATCAAACCTACAAGGGTCCAGTGTTAAATAAGGTTAGGTAGCCTCAATCCAAGCCCCAGTAGTTTGGTATAAAAAATGGCAAAACTCCTAATGATTTGAGGGGGAGAGCGAGCCTTCAGAGGCTGGAGTTGAAACACATTGTAGGGTACAGAATTTTGGTTGCAAATAGTCATTTTGTACTTGACTGTCACAATTGGAAATATCAGCATTTTTCCACTGACATCCCTTACTTTGAGCACAAAATAGCATGTGGTATGCATGTAAGCCTGTAAATACCATGTCTAACTACGAGAGGGCTTATCCCCTGGTGTCCCAAGGGAATCCCACAATCCCTTAGGAGCATCTGTATATAAGGAGGCCTCACAGGCTGGAGGCACACTCGGAGATCTGTAATAAAGGACTACGGTCACACCTTACTTTGAGCTTGCAGTATCTAGTCTAACTCTTTATTCAAGACTTAACAACCGGCAACGAGATACAAATGCTGAGAACTGTGGGCATCCTGGAGAAATTTTCGGAGAGAGATGATTGGGAAACCTTCGTGGAGCGATTCGACCAATACTTCGCAGCCAGCGAGCTGGAAGGAGAAGCGAACGCTGCCAAACGAAGAACGATCCTCCTCACTGTTTGCAGGGCACCAACGTATGGCCTCATGAAAAATCTGCTCGCTCCAGCGAAACCCACAGACAAGTCGGACGATGAGTTATGCACACTGGTCCGGGAGCCTCTAAACCCGAAGGAAAGCGTTCTGATGGAGAGATATGGGTTCTACACGTACGAAGGCCAGGAAGTGGCGAGCTACTTCGCCGAGCTAAGGCGCCTTGCAGGACATTGCGAATTTGAAGGACACTTGGAGCACATGCTCAGGGACTTCTTTGTACTTGGCATTGGCCATGAAGTAATACTTCGCAAACTTTTGACTGTAGAGACCCCAACCTTGAGTAAAGCCACAGCGATAGCCCAGGCGTTTACCACCAGTGACAATACCAAACAAATTTCTCAGCACACGAGTACTGCTGCAAGTACTGTGAACAAAGTAACGTTGTTTTCGAATCTAAATGTACAGGGCAGGACTTAGATGCCTGCAGCTGCACGTCCGCAGATGTCTCAGAGTCCATCATCAAGGGTGGTGAATACAAGGCCATTAACACCTTGTTGGCGCTGCGGGGATGATCATCGTTTCCATTCATGCCGCTTCAAAGAATACCATTGCAAAGGCTGTGGAGCAATGGGACGCCTCCAACGCATGTACAGGCGAGCTTCAAACCCTGCTAATCCTACAAACCACCATGCTACAGAGGAGGACAGATCCACAGTGGATCACAACGAACCAGAGCCTCAGACCGAAGAGGCAGAGGTATATGGGGTGCACACATTTACCACAAAGTGGCCCCCGATATTGCTGAAGGTTGAATTAAATGGGTTCCTGGTGTCCATGGAGCTGGACACAGGTGCAAGCCAGTCCAAAATGAACAAAGACTTTGTGGTGCAGCAAGGTCTCAAGGCCAGTCCTGACTCCCATTCGGACTAAACTGAGAACATACACAAAAGGAACTGATTTCCGTAATCGGCAGTGCTACTGTAAAGGTCTCCTACAATGGAGCGGTGCACGAGTTACCATTCTGGGTGGTGCCAGGCGATGGCCCCACGCTGTTCGGCAGGAGCTCGCTGTGAAAGAGACGTTGGAATTGGGACGATGTCCGAGCGCTTTCATCCGTCGACGACACCTCATGTGCCCAGGTCCTAAACAAGTTCTCCTCACTGTTCGAACCAGTCATCAGGAAGTTCCAAGGAACAAAAGTGCAGATCCATTTGATTCCAGGGGCACGACCCATCCATCACAGGGCAAGAGCGGCACCTTACATGATGAGAGAGAGGGTGGAGATCGAGCTCGACAGGCTGCAACAAGAGGGCATCATTTTGCCTATCGAATTCAATGAGTGGGCCAGTCCGATTGTTCCAGTCCTCAAGGGAGAAGGCACCGTCAGACTCTGTGGTGATTACAAAGTAACTATCAATCGTTTCTCATTGCAGGATCAATACCCGCTACCGAAAGCAGACGACCTATTTGACACGCTGACAGGAGGGAAAACGTTCACAAAGCTGGACTTGATCTCGGCCTACATGTTACAGGAGCTGGAGGAATCATCAAAAGGCCTCACCTGCATCAACATGCACAAAGGTCTCTCCATTTACAACAGATGCCCGTTTGAGATTCGATCGGCCGCGGCGATATTCCAGAGGAACATGGAAAGCTTGAAGTCGGTCCCGCGCACCGAGGTCTTCCAGGACGACATCTTGATTACAGGTCGGGACACCGTCTAGCATCTGCAGAACCTGGAGGAGGTTCTTAGTCGGCTTAATCGTGTGGGGCTCAGGCTAAATCACTCGAAGTGCATTTTCCTGGCACTTGAAGTAGAGTTCCTGGGGAGAAGAATCAAGGCGGATGGCATCAGGCCCATCGATTCGAAGATGGAGGCAATCAAGAACGCACTGAGACCACAGAACGTGACGGAGCTGCGGTTGTTTTTTGGACTCCTGCTGAACTACTTTGGTAACTTCTTACCGGGTCTTAGTACATTGTTAGAACCCTTGCATTCTTTACTCCGTAAAGGAGATAAATGGGTATAGGGTAAAAGCCAAGAAAATGCCTGAGAAAGCTAGGAAGCAGTTATGTTCAAACAAATGGCTTGTGTTGTACGATCCATGTAAGCATTTGGTACTAGCATGTGATGCGTCGTCGTACGGGGTCAGGTGTGTATTGCAACAAGCTAATGAATTTGGGAAATTGCAACCGGTTGCTTAGAAGTCTGTCTAAGGCCAAGAGGGCCTACAGTACGATCGAAAAAGTAGTGTTATGGGGTAAAGAAAATGCATCAATATCTGTTCGGGCTCAAATTTGAATTTGAAACCGATCATAAGCTGCTTATATCCCTCTTCTAAAAGCAAGGGGATAAATACGAATGCATTAGCCCGCATCCAGAGATGGGCGCTCAAGTTAACCACATACAACTAAACCATCCGCCACAGGCCAGGCACAGAAAACTGTGCCGATGCTCTCAGTGGGCTGCCATTGGCCACCACCGGGGTGGAGGTGGCACAGCCCGCAGATTTAGTCATCGTAATGGAAGCATTCGAGAGTGAGCAATCACCTGTTACCGCCCGATAGATTAGAACCTGGACGAGCCAGGACCCCTTACTATCCTTAGTAAAAAAACTGCGCGCTCCACGGGAGTTGGTCTAGTGTCCCGTTAGAGACGCAGGAAGAAATAAAGCCGTACCAGCAGCGTAAAGATGAAATGTCTTTACAGGCAGACTGCCTCCTATGGGGTAATCGGGTAGTGGTGCCAAAAAAGGGCAGGGACACTTTCATCAGCGATCTCCACAGCACCCACCCAGGCATCGTAATGATGAAAGCGATAGTCAGATCCCACGTGGGGTGGCTCGGTATCGATGCAGACGCAGACTTAGAGTCCTGCATTCACAGATGTAATACATGTTCACAGTTAAGCAATGCACCCAGGGAGGCGCCACTAAGTTTATAGTCCTGGCCCTCCAAACCGTGGTCCAGGGTCCATGTCGACTATGCAGGCCCATTTTTGGGAAAAATGTTCTTAGTGGTTGTAGATGCGTACTCCAAATGGGTTGAATGTGTGATAATGTCAGCAAGCACATCCGCTGCCACTATTGAAAGCCTACGGGCCTGATGTCCTTGTAGGTGACAATGGGCCGTACTTTACCGGTGCAGAGTTCAAGGAGTTCATGACCCGCAATGGGATCAAACATGTCACATCTGCCCTGCTGTTCAAACCAGCATCCAACGGTCAGGCAGAACAAGCAGTTCAAACAATCAAGCAGAGCTTGAAAAGGGTAACTGAAGGCTCACTGCAGACTTGCTTATCCTGAGTTCTGCTTAGTTACCGCACAAGACCCCACTCGCTCACTGGGGTCCCTCCCGCTGAACTGCTCATGAAAAGGGCACTTAAGACAAGGCTCTCGTTAGTACACCCTGATCTACACGAACAGGTAGAGAGCAGGTAGTTTCAACAGAAGAGATCATGATCGCGCAAATGTGTAAGACAAAAACTATGGACAAGGTCCCAAGTGGCCTCCTAGCACTGTTTTGGCCAAAGAGGAGAGAGTCTGCAGGAAACACACACACCCTGCCCCCCCACCCCAAGAAAGGAAGGCCCCAGATCGACTCACATTGTAAGAAGTTACAAGTTACACTACTGACTTTGGTGTGGGGGGGGGGAGGGGGGGGAAAGAGGGGGAAAAGAGAGCAGGGGAGGAGAAAGTGTTATGTATGTAAACCTGTAAATACCATGTCTAACCACCAGAGGGCTTATCCCCTGGAGTCCCAAGGGATCCCACAATCCCTTGGGGGCACTTGTATATAAGGAGGCACACAGATCTGTAATAAAGGATTACGGCCCCTTACTTTGAGCTTGCAGTATCTAGTCTGACTCTTTATTCAAGACACAACAGCATCCATAACTGTGTGTGCACACTCACACTCTCTATATCTAGTGCATTAGAAATGTTATTAATGTACTATCAGACACCCCCTAAAACAATTGCCCTCAACCTGTACACCCTCAACTATTGCCCATCAGGCCTCCTTTTCCCCTTCAACATCCTTGAACATGTGATCATCAACCAGTCCAACATCACAGCTCCCAAATCTCCCATTTCAAATCAGCTCTGTCCACAGCATCCAATTCAAAGTCACCAATAACATCTCTGTGGTTGTGATCAGAGTTCATTACCAATCTTTTCCCCCCTCGACATTTCGATAGCATTCAAGGCGGCCATCCACACCATCTATCCTGCCTCATTGCCTTTCCTCAGTGATCAACCTCCAGGAGCATCAGCTCCGTTCCATTCCTACCTACTCCAAAACAAGAACAACTTGCATTTAACGTAGTAAAACGTCCCACGGCTCTTCATAGAAGTGTTATCCGACAAAATTTGATACCGAGCCACAGAAGGAGATATTAGGACAGGTGACTAATTGCTTGGTCAAAGAAGTAGGTTTTGTGGAGCATCTTAAAAAGGAGGAATGAGAGGTAGAGTAGGTTTAGGGAGGGAATTCCAGAGCTTGGGGCCTATGCAGCTGGTGAGCGATTAAAATCAGAGATGCGCAAATGGCCAGAATTGGAGGTGCGCAGAGATCTCAGTGTGTTGGGGGATGTTACAGCGATAGGGAGGGGTGAGGCCATGAAGAGATTTGAAAACTAGGGAGAATTTTAAAATTGAGGCATTGCCAGAGCAGGAGCCAAAGTAGGTCAGCGAGCAGGGTCAGCACCACCAGAGTCAGCTTTTCCTTGTGTCCTTGCATGGTGGCCTCTGGAATACCCCAGGTTCTATCCTTGGACCCTCCTTTATATGCTTCTCCTCAGACATTGTCCTTGGGAATCAAGTTCTCATGTGTCTATTAACCACACCGAGCTTTCGTTATCCACCAACACTCTTGATTCCAAATTACCTCGGTTCTGTTAAGAGTACCCAACATCAAGTTATAGATGAGCCAGAACTTTCTCCAATTGAACGCTTGGGAAAACAGAATCCATCCTTTTTGGCTTCTGCCATGAACTGTCTCCCTTTGCCCGGT
Organism: Pristiophorus japonicus; assembly: GCF_044704955.1. Classification (NCBI taxonomy): domain Eukaryota; kingdom Metazoa; phylum Chordata; class Chondrichthyes; family Pristiophoridae; genus Pristiophorus; species Pristiophorus japonicus. The sequence continues at coordinate 222,669,041 of NC_091983.1, forward strand.
CTCCATCCTTATTCCTGGTCACTTACTCAGCAAACCAGGGCTCAGATGACTTGTCTGAACGGAAGCAGAGCTTCAGTTCTCATAGCCTAACCATCACCAAAACTACTTACATCCACCTCTGCAACAATGCCCCTTTCTGCCTCTACGTCACTGTTGAAATCTTAAAATCATAGAAACGTACAGCACAGGAGGCGGCTCTTTTTCCCGTTGTGCCTGTGCTGGGTCTTTGAAAGAACAGTTGTGCTTAGTCCCACAACCCCGCTTTTTGTTCGTAACCCTGTAAGTTTCTCATCCTCAAGTACATCTCCAACTCCCTTTTAAAATTATTTATGGACTCAGCTTCCACCACCTTATCAGGCAGAGCTTTCAGATCCTGACACCTGACTGAAAACATTTCTCCTCATCTCTCCACTGATTTTGAAAAAAATCATTTTTGGCAGTTAATAAAATGTGCAAGTTCCAAAAGATATTCAGCACTCAAAAGAGATAATCTGTGTTGTTGCATTTCAGTGAAGTGTGCCAATGGCAAAACACTTGCTTTGGGTGTTTAAAAAAAAAATGCAGCTCATTAGTCTAAATAACAATTTACTTGAACATTCTCCCTTTTTGTGAATCTGATTGCACATTAGCAAATCAAGTCGTCGAACTTGCATGGCCTGCACTTTTCAATTACTCTAAATTCTAATCAAAGGGCTGGAGTATGACAAGATAGTTACTGACCCACTTGCCAGAGGGAACATTTTGCCTATTTACCCTTTCAAAGCCTATCATCTTGAAAACCTCGATTAGGTCATCTCTTAACCGTCTCTGTTCCAGGGAGAAAAGTCCCACCTTTTCCAACCTCTCCTCATAACTGAGTCCCTCATAAGAACATAAGAATGTATAATTCTCTGTCACAAACCATTGCTGAAGCAGAGTCCTAAACTCTCAAAAATATTAGATAGTTGCTTGAAAAAGGAGCATTAAAGGGCATGGAGAGCAAGTTTTAGGAGGCTCATGGGAGAAAAACACCAGTACAAGTATGATCCAAATGGCCTGTGTGCTGTAACATTCTCTAATGTATGCACCCGAGAGTATGCTCACAAGTCTGTAGAACTGTTGCTGCATCATCATGCCCAGCAACCCAATTTTAATTTGATTTCAGTTCTGGTAAAAAGTTAATTTGATTAATTTGGCAGTTTTAGTGCCCCCCTTAGTCAAGGGGCACTTGATTATTATTCTATCAAAATAGTTGTAGAGCTGCTGCATTGTGAGCGGCTTAGAAACATAGAAAATAGGTGCAGGAGTAGGCCATTCGGCCCTTCAAGCCTGCACCACCATTCAATAAGATCATGGCTGATCATTCACCTCAATACCCCTTTCCTGCTTTCTCTCCATACCCCTTGATCCCTTTAGCTGTAAGGGCCATATCTAACTCCCTCTTGAATATATCCAATGAACTGGCCTCAACATACTGTGGTAGAGAATTCCACAGGTTAACAACTGAGTGAAGAAGTTTCTCCTCATCTCAGTCCAAAATGGCTTACCCCTTATCCTTAGACTGTAAAGGGGATCTCATAGAAACATATAAAATTCTGACGGGATTGGACAGGTTAGATGCAGGAAGAATGTTCCTGATGTTGGGAAAGTCCAGAACCAGGGGTCACAGTCTAAGGATAAGGAGTAAGTCATTTAGGACCGAGATGAGGAGAAATTTCTTCACTCAGAGAATTGTGAACCTGTGGAATTCACTACCACAGAAAGTTGTTGCGGCCAGTTCGTTAGATATATTCAAAAGGGAGTTAGATGTGGCCCTTATGGCTAAAGGGATCAAGGGGTATGGAGAGAAAGCAGGAATGGGTTACTGAAGTTGCATGATCAGCCATGATCTTATTGAATGGTGGTGCAGGCTCGAAGGGCCGAATGGCCTACTCCTGCATCTATTTTCTATGTTTCTATGTAACCCCTGGTTCTGGAACTCCCCAACATCAGGAATATTCTTCCTGCATCTAACCTGTCCAGTCCCGTCAGAATTTTATATGAGATCCCCTCTCATCCTTCTAAACTCCAGTGAATAAAGGCCCAGTTGATCCAGTCTCTCCTCATATGTCAGACCAGCCATCCCAGGAATCAGTCTGGTGAACCTTCGCTGCACTCCTTCAATAGCAAGAACGTCCTTCCTCAGATTAGGAGACCAACACAACTGAACACAATATTCCAGGTGAGGCCTCAGCAAGGCCCTATACAACTGTAGTAAGATCTCCCTGCTCCTATACTCAAAAACCGTAGCTATGAAGGCCAACATACCATTTGCCTTCTTCCCCGCCTGCTGTACCTGCATGCCAACTTTCAATGACAGATGTACCATGACACCCAGGTCTCGTTGCACCTCCCCTTTTCCTAATCCACCACCATTCAGATAATATTCTGCCTTTGTGTTTTTGCCCCTAAAGTGGATAACCTCACATTTATCCACATTATACTGCATCTGCCATGCATTTTCCCACTCACCTAACCTTTCCAAGTCACCCTGCAGCCTCTTAGCTCACAACGCCACCCAGCTTAGTGTCATCTGCAAACTTGGAGATATTACACTCAATTCCTTCATCTAAATCATTAATGTATATTGCAAATAGCTGGGGTCCCAGCACTGAGCCCTGCGGTACCCCACTAGTTCTGCCTGCCATTTTGAAAAGGACCCATTTATCCTGACACTCTGCTTCCTGTCTGCCAACCAGTTCTCTATCCACGTCAGAACATTACCCCCAACACCATGTGCTTTAATTTTGCACGCCAATCTCTTGTGTGGGACCTTGTCAAAAGCCTTTTGAAAGTCCAAATACACCACATCCACTGGTTCTCCCTTGTCCACTCTTAGTTACATCCTCAAAAAATTCCAGAATATTTGTCAAACATGATTTCTCTTTCATAAATCCATGTTGACTTGGACCGATCCTGTCACTGCTTTCCAAATGCGCTGTTATTTCATCTTTAATAATTGATTCCAACATTTTCCCCACTACTGATGTCAGGCTAACCGGTCCATAATTACCTATTTTCTCTCTCCCTCCTTTCTTAAAAAGGTGTTATATTAGCTACCCTCCAGTCCATAGGAACTGATCCAGAGTCGATAGACTGTCGGAAAATGACCACCAATGCATCCACTATTTCTAGGGCCACTTTCTTAAGTACTCTGGGATGCAGACTATCAGGCCCAGGAGATTTATAAGCCTTCAATCCCATCAATTTCCCCAACACAATTTCCCACCTAATAAGGATATCCTTCAGTTCCTCCTTCTCACTAGACCCTCGGTCCCCTAGTATTTCAGGAAGGTTATTTGTGTCTTCCTTTGTGAAGACAGAACCAAAGTTCAACTGCTCTGCCATTTCTTTGTTATCCATTATAAATTCACCTGAATCTGACTGCAAGGGACCTACATTTGTTTTCACTAATCTTTTTCTCTTCACATATCTATTGAAGCTTTTGCAGTCAGTTTTTATGTTCCCGGTAAATTTCCTCTCATACTCTATTTTTCCCCTCCTAATTAAACCCTTTGTCGTCCTCTGCTGAATTCTAAATTTCTCCCAGTCCTCAGATTTGCTGCTTTTTCTGGCCAATTTATATGCCTCTTCCTTGGATTTAACACTATCCTTAATTTCCCTTGTTAGCCACAGTTGAGCCACCTTCCCAGTTTTATTTTTACTCCAGACAGGGATGTACAATTGAAGTTCATCGATGTGATCTTTAAATGTTTGCCATTGTCTATCCACCGTCAACCCTCTAAGTATCATTTGCCAGTCTATTCTAGCCAATTCACGTCTCATACCATCGAAGTTACCTTTCCTTAAGTTCAGGACCCTAGTCTCTGAATTAACTATGTCACTCTCCAGCTTAATGAAGAATTCTACCATATTATGGCCACTCTTCCCCAAGGGGCCTCGCACAACAAGATTGCTAGTTAGTCCTTTCTCATTACATATCACCCAGTCTAGGATGGCCAGCTCTCTAGTTGGTTCCTCAACATATTGGTCCAGAAAACCATCCCTAATACACTCAAGGAAATCCTCCTTCATTGTATTGCTACCAGTTTGGTTAGCCCAATCTATATGTAGATTAAAGTCACCCATGATAACTGCCGTACCTTTATTGCACGCATCCCTAATTTCTTGTTTGATGCTGTCCCCAACCTCAGCTACTGTTTGATGGTCTGTACACAACTCCCACTAGCGTTTTCTGCCCTTTGGTATTCCGCAGCTCCACCCATACAGATTCCACATCATCCAAGCTAATGTTCTTTCTTACTATTGCGTTAATTTCCTCTTTAACCAGCAATGCTACCCCATCTCCTTTACCTTTCTGTCTATCCTTCCTGGATGTTGAGTTCCCAGCCTTGGTCACCCTGGAGCCATGTCTCCATGATGCCAATGATATCATATTCATTAATTGCTGCCTGTGCAGTTAATTCGTCCACCTTATTATGAATACTCCTCACATTGAGGCACAGAGCCTTCAGGTTTGTCTTTTTAACACACTTTGCCCTTTTAGAATTTTGCTGCAATGTGGCCCTTTTTGATTTTTGCCTTGGGTTTCTCTGCCCTCCACTTTTCCTTTTCTTCTTTCTATCTTTTGCTTCTGCCCCTATTTTACTTCCCTCTGTCTCCCTGCATAGGTTCCCATCCCCCTGCCATATTAGTGCTGCTGGGGAGGGGTTAAACTAACAAACACTCCCCCTAGGACATTGGTTCCAGTGCTGCCCAGGTGCAAACCATCTGGTTTGTACTGGTCCCACCTCCCCCAGAACCAGTTCCAATGTCCCAGGAATTTGAATCCCTCTCTTCTGCACCACTCCTTAAGCCACATATTCATCTGAGCTATCCTGCGATTCCTACTCGGACTAGCAATCCTGAGATTACTACCTTTGAGGTCCTACTTTTTAAATTTAACTTCTAGCTCCCTAAATTCAGCTTGTAGGACCTCATCCCGTTTTCTTTTACCTATATCGTTGGTACCAATATGCACCACGACAACTGGCTGTTCACCCTCCCTTTTCAAAATGTCCTGCACCCGCTCAAAGACATCCTTGACCCTTGCACCAGGAAGACAACATACCATTCTGGAGTCTCGATTGCGGACGCAGAAATATCTATCTATTCCCCTTACAATTGAATCCCCTATCACTATAGCTCTCCCACTCTTTTTTTTCTCCCCTCCTGTGCAGCAGAGCCACCCATGGTGCCATGAACTTGGCTGCTGCTGCTCTCCCCTGATGAGTCATCCCCCTCAACAGGACCCAGTCACGTGATATTCACAAGACTCAATAAAACCCCAGTCAGTTGGGTCTAGGTCAACCACGACGAGGTATGCAGTTGTGAGCCTAGTGGATGAACTGGCAATGTGTAGTGCGATTGGTAAATCTTTGTTAATGCAATGTGTTGCTATGAATTCTTAAGCAAAGAACCCAGCAAAGCAAATACATGACACATTCTATGATTCTACTGCCAGCACTGTCATTCCTAACTAAAATCGGCACAAAAATGTACCGTACAGGAGGGAGAAACTAATAATTTCAAATAGTAGCTTAAACTTACTGCTTCCAATGTTCTGCTGCCCATGAACTTTAGGTTTATTCCCTCTTGTTTTAGGTTTGTTCACTACCAGTCCAGGCACAATCTGCATTGCAGTCCCCATGCATACAGCAGAACCACAAGGTTTATGAAAGAGCAAGCCTCATTTACTCAAATGTTAAAAACTTTGATGCGGATGGGATAAAAATGCATCAAACCCAATATCAAAGAAAATGAATGACAAGCTTTCTCTGGTGGTTCAGTGAGTGAATTTATTGCCCAGTGTGGTACTGAGTCATAATCGACCTGCAAGCTCGTGAGTTCCATTTGTCTGCTCAGGTCAGCAGATTTTAGCTAAGATGGCAATAAGGACATCAAAATTGGCCTCAGCACTTCTGGCTAGGAGAACGATGACTAGACAGACTTGATCACTATCCAGTAACCTCTGCTGGAACAATGAAAGTATGAATGTCAGGTGAGGAGAGAAGAGAATGGAAGTGCTCCCCTCCATAAGGAAACGGTCTAACACAAAAGTGAAAAATGGCCTCTTGGGTGGTGGCCAGAAGGCTACCAGCACCCACAGTAACTGCACCCCAATATTCATTAATGACATCAATCAGAATGGAAAAAATTAACATAGAAACATAGAAACTAGGTGCAGGAGTAGGCCATTCGGCCCTTCTAGCCTGCACCGCCATTCAATGAGTTCATGGCTGAACATGCAACTTCAGTACCCCATTCCTGCTTTCTCACCATACCCCTTCATTCCCCTAGTAGTAAGGACTTCATCTAACTCCTTTTTGAATATATTTAGTGAATTGGCCTCAACAACTTTCTGTGGTAGAGAATTCCACAGGTTCACCACTCTCTGGGTGAAGAAATTCCTCCTCATCTCGGTCCTAAATGGCTTCCCCCTTATCCTTAGACTGTGTCCCCTGGTTCTGGACTTCCCCAACATTGGGAACATTCTTCCTGCATCTAACCTGTCTAACCCCGTCAGAATTTTAAACGTTTCTATGAGGTCCCCTCTCATTCTTCTGAACTCCAGTGAATACAAGCCCAGTTGATCCAGTCTTTCTTGATAGGTCAGTCCCGCCATCCCGGGAATCAGTCTGGCGAACCTTCGCTGCACTCCCTCAATAGCAAGAATGTCCTTCCTCAGGTTAGGAGACCAAAACTGTACACAATACTCCAGGTGTGGCCTCACCAAGGCCCTGTACAATTGTAGCAACACCTCCCTGCCCCTGTACTCAAATCCCCTCACTATGAAGGACAACATGCCATTTGCTTTCTTAACCGCCTGCTGTACCTGTATGCCAACCTTCAATGACTGATGTACCATGACACCCAGGTCTCTTTGCACCTCCCCTTTTCCTAATCTGTCACCATTCAGATAATAGTCTGTCTCTGTTTTTACCACCAAAGTGGATAACCTCACATTTATCCACATTATACTTCATCTGCCATGCATTTGCCCACTCACCTAACCTATCCAAGTCGCTCTGCAGCCTCATAGCATCCTCCTCGCAGCTCACACTGCCACCCAACTTGGTGTCATCCGCAAATTTGGAGATACTACATTTAATCCCCTCGTCTAAATCATTAATGTACAGTGTAAACAGCTGGGGCCCCAGCACAGAACCTTGCGGTACCCCACTAGTCACTGCCTGCCATTCTGAAAAGTACCCATTTACTCCTACTCTTTGCTTCCTGTCTGCCAACCAGTTCTCAATCCATGTCAGCACACTACCCCCAATCCCATGTGCTTTAACTTTGCACATTAATCTCTTGTGTGGGACCTTGTCGAAAGCCTTCTGAAAGTCCAAATATACCACATCAACTGGTTCTCCCTTGTCCACTCTACTGGAAACATCCTCAAAAAATTCCAGAAGATTTGTCAAGCATGATTTCCCTTTCACAAATCCATGCTGACTTGGACCTATCATATTACCTCTTTCCAAATGCACTGCTATGACATCCTTAATAACTGATTCCATCATTTTACCCACTACCGATGTCAGGCGGACCGGTCTATAATTCCCTGTTTTCTCTCTCCCTCCTTTTTTAAAAAGTGGGGTTACATTGGCTACCCTCCACTCCATAGGAACTGATCCAGAGTCAATGGAATGTTGGAAAATGACTGTCAACGCATCCACTATTTCCAAGGCCACCTCCTTAAGTACTCTGGGATGCAGTCCATCAGGCCCTGGGGATTTATCGGCCTTCAATCCCATCAATTTCCCGACTAATAAGGATTTCCCTCAGTTCCTCCTCCTTACTAGACCCTCCGACCCCTTTTATATATTGAAAGGGCAATACAATTTATCCAATGCCAGAGTGTCTCAATTGTTTTTGTTTTAAAAAAGAACCATCATTTCACAAACAATGAGTAGGTTTATAATTCAGAAAGTACAGACATATTCTAGATAAATTAGAAAATCTTATGAAAAAAACTTTCAAAGACACAGATTTGTTGCATTACTTCTCACTGTTGAATCCCTCCCTCCCACCTAGTCATCATTTTGCAACTTATGCTTCTTTAAACATCTGCATAATATTGCACCTTCAACAGGAATGCCTAATTAAATATACCAGCAGAAATACATAATGCTCAACAACCTGAAGAGCAATGGCAAGTTTGAATGCATATTTTGCTTGAGCTTCTAAAGGAAAATACCAATCAAAGAGAGGTATCATTCTAAACAAAGGAAGAGTCATCACCTTTTACGTACTGGTGAATATTTGGTTCAAGATGGGGCAGAGGCCTGGAAGCAGGTTTTATTCTTTCATCTCATGTGACAAACTTCGCCAAGACAGTGAAGTAAATTACTGCAAAAAGCTTGTCTTATACACTGGCTATATTTTAACCACTTTTGTAGTGTCAGATTGGCTCAGTGGTAGCTCGCTAGCAGGCTCGAATGGCCTGCTCCTACACCTATTTTCTATGTTTCTAGCCTTTGAGTCAGAGGGCCCAAGTTTCCACAAGATTTGCGCCTGATTTTTAGGAGCAACTGGTGGAGAACGGACTATCTTAGAATTCGCAATTCTCCACATTTTTTTTTCTGCAGTTCTAGTCAGGTAGAACAGTTCTACTTTGGAACAGAATTTTTTCTTCAAAAGGGGGCGTGTCCAGCCACTGACGCCTGATTTGAAAGTTTCCACAGTGAAAATGTACTCCAAACTAAAGTAGAATGGAGCAAGTGAAGATTTTTGTAGAACTGAAAAAACCTGTTCTACACATTAAAAAATCAGGCGCAGGTTACAAATCAGGCGTCCAGAACGAGGTGGGGGGGGGGGGGGGAGGGGGGGGGAAGGAAACTCATTAAATTCTACAATCAATCCTTATTTATACTTATACAAATATTATACAAATAAATCCAACCTGAATAAACATTTATAAGCAAAGAAAAGATTAAATAAACCATCTTTCTACCTGTGTGAAAGTGCTTCAGCCAGGAAGAATGGTGCAGCAAGCCTCACAAAACGAGGGAGCAGACCGAACGCGGGCCGGGGGGGGGAGGAGGGAGCCGACCGAACGTGGGGGGGGGGGGGGGGGGGAGAAAAGAGAGGGAAGGGAGCTGACCGAACGCGGGCGGGAGGGAGCCTACCGAACGCGCGCTGGGGGGGGGGGGGTGGGTGGGAGGAGAGCTGACCTGAACGTGGGGGGGGGAATAGAGCCGTTCCAGACGGCTGGCGGGAAAGATGAAGGCTACAGAAAGCCTCAGAAATTGAGGAGTCATTTCCCGACGGCAAAAGGGGGAGGTCGTCGGGAAACGGCTGCCTCAACTTTGAGGCTTCCTGCACCCTTCTCACTGCTACAAGAAGCCTCTGTGCTGATGGCAATGTACTTTTATTAAAAAATGTTCAAAAACTAAACAGCTACAAAGAACTACAAAAATGGCCGAGTGCCAATGTTTTTTTCACACTGAGCATGCGCGAACGCTCCAACGCGCACGTGCAGCGTTGCCGGCAGGAAAAAAAACTAATTTAAATAGTACCCGCCCCCTCCCACTTACAAAATCGGCGCGAGTGTAGGCTCCGTCCCCTGGGCGCCGCGCTAAGCAGACAAGGAGCTGCAAAGCACTCCAGAATCGCTCGTTTTTTCCCGCCGCAGTTTTAGGCGCGAAAAACGGGCGCCCAGCTCGGAGGGGCGCCCGTTTTTTTATCATGTGGAAACTTGGGCCCAGAAGGTGTTGGGTTCAAGCCTAACTCCAGAGACTGAAGAAAGACAGATACATAAACAGATAATATAGTGCCTGCCACAACCCAAGGACGTCTCAAAAGCACTTTACAGCCAATTAATTACTTTGAAGTGTAGTCACTGTTATAATATAGGAAATGCAGAAAGCTAATATGCACACAGCAAGCTCGCATAAACAGCAGTGAAATAAATGACCAGATCATCTGTTTTTACGTGTTAGCTGAGGCCAAGTCATCGGGGGAATGCGCTTGCTCTTCTTCGAATAGTGCCATAGGATCTTTTACATCCACCTAAGAGGGTAGATGGGGCCCTGGTCTCGTCTGAAAGACGGCACCTCCTCAGAACTCAGAGTGTCGGTTTAGACTATGTGCTCAAGTCTCTGGAGTGGGACTTGAACCCACAATCTTCTGATTCAGAAGCGAGTTATCGACCACTGAGCTACAGCTGACAGTCACTATGTTGAGCACCAACATAATCTGACATCTCAATGCAGTAAGGAGAACACCAACAACCTTCCGGATATAAAAAGGGATCAGAGGGTCTAGTAAGGAGGAGGAACTGAGGGAAATCCTTATTAGTCGGGAAATCCTTATTAGTCGGGAAATCCTTATTAGTCGGGAAATTGTGTTGGGGAAATTGATGGGATTGAAGGCCGCTAAATCCCCAGGGCCTGATGGACTGCATCCCAGAGTACTTAAGGAGGTGGCCTTGGAAATAGCAGATGCATTGACAGTCATTTTCCAACATTTCAGAGACTCTGGATCAGTTCCTATGGAGTGGAGGGTAGCCAATGTAACCCCACTTTTTAAAAAAGGGAGAGAAAACAGGGAATTATAGACCGGTCAGCCTGACATCAGTAGTGGGTAAAATGATGGAATCAATTATTAAGGATGTCATAGCAGCGCATTTGGAAAGAGGTGACATGATAGGTCCAAGTCAGCATGGATTTGTGAAAGGGAAATCATGCTTGACAAATCTTCTGGATTTTTTTGAGGATGTTTCCAGCAAAGTGGACAAGGGAGAACCAGTTGATGTGGTGTATTTGGACTTTCAGAAGGCTTTCGACAAGGTCCCACACAAGAGAGTAATGTACAAAGTTAAAGCGCATGGAATTGGGGGTAGTGTGCTGACGTGGATTGAGAACTGGTTGGCAGACAGGAAGCAAAGAGTAGGAGTAAATGGGTACTTTTCAGAATGGCAGGCAGTGACGAGTGGGGTACCACAATGTTCTGTGCTGGGGCCCCAGCTGTTTGCATTAATGTACAATGATTTAGACGAGGGGATTAAATGTAGTATCTCCAAATTTGCGGATGACACCAAGTTGGGTGGCAGTGTGAGCTGCGAGGAGGATGCAATGAGGCTACAGAGTGACTTGGATAGGTTAGGTGAGTGGGCAAATGCATGGCAGATGAAGTATAATGTGGATAAATGTGAGGGTATCCACTTTGGTGGTAAAAACAGAGACACAGACTATTATCTGAATGGTGACAGATTAGGAAAAGGGGAGCTGCAACGAGACCTGGGTGTCATGGTACATCATGGGTATCGCATGCAGGTACAGCAAGCGGTTAAGAAAGCAAATGGCATGTTGGCCTTCATAGCGAGGGGATTTGAGTATAGGGGCATGGAGGTGTTGCTACAGTTGTACAGGGCCTTGGTGAGGCCACACCTGGAGTATTGTGTACAGTTTTGGTCTCCTAACTTGAGGAAAGACATTCTTGCTATGGAGGGAGTGCAGCGAAGGTTCACCAGACTGATTCCTGGGATGGTGGGACTGACATATCAAGAAAGACTGGATCAACTGGGCTTGTATTCACTGGAGTTCAGAAGAATGAGGGAATCTCATTGAAACGTTTAAAATTCTGACAGGTTTAGACAGGTTAGATGCAGGAAGAATGCGCCCAATGTTGGGGAAGTCCAGAACCAGGGGTCAGTCTAAGGATAAGGGGTAAGCCATTTAGGACCGAGATGAGGAGAAACTTCTTCACCCAGAGAGTGGTGAACCTGTGGAATTCTCTACCACAGAAAGTTGTTGAGGCCAATTCACTAAATATATTCAAAAAGGAGTTAGATCTAGTTCTTACTACTAGGGGGATCAAGGGGTATGGCGAGAAAGCAGGAATGGGTTACTGAAGTTGCATGTTCAGCCATGAACTCATTGAATGGCAGTGCAGGCTTGAAGGGCCGAATGGCCTACTCCTGCACCTATTTTCTATGTTTCTATGTAATGAGGACAGTTGCATTGTTGGAGATGAGATGTTAAACCTCACTCTGGCTGCTCAGGTGGATGTAAAAGATCTCAGGACACTATTCGAAAAGGAGAAGGGAAATTTTCCAAGTGCCTTGCCCAGCAGTTAACCTTCAACCAATATCACCAAAACAGATTAACTGGACATTAATCATATCACTGCGGGATCTTACTGTGCGCAATTTGGCTGCGCATTCACCTACATAACAATGACTACGCATCAAAAGTAATTAATGCCAATAAAGCACTTTGGGATGTCTTGAGGACATGAAAAGCACTCTGCAAATGCAAGTTCTTTTTATGGTGCCATGTTAGTTTAGCATTACCAATGGTACAATTGTTCACAAATTCTAACAAAGATCTGCCAGCTACATTTTTTATCTATTTAAAAAGGGTCAAAAGTTTACATGCACAGTAACTTCTTTAAAATTTCAAGTTATTGCTGACTTCTAGATCTGCTTTCTTGGATCATTAGCTGACTGACACAGCAACACGAGGAATGAGAATTCAGAAACACATCTAAAATAAGGCATCAGGTTGCTTTCACTGGTTTTCACAGCCCGCAGTGGAACAGCATGGTTAGCTGGTCATCATGGCCCGCATTGAAGCGGCACGGTTAGCTGGCTATCACAGCCCACAGTGGAGCAGCACGGTTAGCTGGTCATCATGGCCCGCATTGAAGCAGCACAGTTAGCTGGCTATCACAGCTTGCAGTGGAGCAGCACGGTTAGCTCAGCTCGCAGTGGAGCAGCACGGTTAGCTGGATAACACAGCCCACAGTGGAACAGCATGGTTAGCTGGTCATCATGGCCCGCATTGAAGCAGCACGGTTAGCTGGATATCACAGCCCACAGTGGAGCAGCACAGTTAGCTGGCTATCACAGTCATGGTGCATGGTTAGCTGGCTATCACAGCAGTGGAGCAGCACGGTTAGCTGGCTATCACAGCTCGCAGTGGAGCAGCACGATTAGCTGGCTATCACAGCCCACAGTGGAGCAGCACGGTTAGCTGGCTAGCACAGCCCACAGTGGAGCAGCACGATTAGCTGGCTATCACAGCCAGCAGTGGAACAGCACGGTTAGCTGGCTAGCACAGCCCACAGTGGAGCAGCACGGTTAGCTGGCTATCACAGCCAGCAGTGGAACAGCACGGTTAGCTGGCTAGCACAGCCCACAGTGGAGCAGCACGGTTAGCTGGCTAGCACAGCCCACAGTGGAACAGCACGGTTAGCTGGCTAGCACAGCCAGCAGTGGAACAGCACGGTTAGCTGGCTAGCACAGCCAGCAGTGGAACAGCACGGTTAGCTGGCTAGCACAGCCAGCAGTGGAACAGCACGGTTAGCTGGCTAGCACAGCCAGCAGTGGAACAGCACGGTTAGCTGGTCATCATGGCCCGCATTGAAGCAGCACGGTTAGCTGGATATCTCAGCTCGCAGTGGAGCAGCACGGTTAGCTGGCTAGCACAGCCCACAGTGGAGCAGCACGATTAGCTGGCTATCACAGCCAGCAGTGGAACAGCACGGTTAGCTGGCTAGCACAGCCCACAGTGGAGCAGCACGGTTAGCTGGCTATCACAGCCAGCAGTGGAACAGCACGGTTAGCTGGCTAGCACAGCCCACAGTGGAGCAGCACGGTTAGCTGGCTAGCACAGCCAGCAGTGGAACAGCACGGTTAGCTGGCTAGCACAGCCAGCAGTGGAACAGCACGGTTAGCTGGCTAGCACAGCCCACAGTGGAACAGCACGGTTAGCTGGCTAGCACAGCCAGCAGTGGAACAGCACGGTTAGCTGGCTAGCACAGCCAGCAGTGGAACAGCACGGTTAGCTGGCTAGCACAGCCAGCAGTGGAACAGCACGGTTAGCTGGCTAGCACAGCCAGCAGTGGAACAGCACGGTTAGCTGGCTAGCACAGCCAGCAGTGGAACAGCACGGTTAGCTGGCTAGCACAGCCAGCAGTGGAACAGCACGGTTAGCTGGCTAGCACAGCCCGCAGTGGAACAGCACGATTAGCTGGCTATCACAGCCCACAGTGGAGCAGCACGGTTAGCTGGCTATCACAACCCACAGTGGAGCAGCACGGTTAGCTGGCTATCACAGCCCGCAGTGGAATAGCACGGTTAGCTGGCTATCACAGCCCACAGTGGAACAGCACGGTTAGCTGGCTATCACAGCCCACAGTGGAATAGCACGGTTAGCTGGCTATCACAGCCAGCAATGGAACAGCACGGTTAGCTGGCTAGCACAGCCCACAGTGGAGCAGCACGGTTAGCTGGCTAGCACAGCCAGCAGTGGAACAGCACGGTGCAGCTTATGGTTTTCCATTAAAAAGACACTTGCTGTGCCTCATCATTTCCATAAAGGCATTCTGCACCGAGTATTTACTGAGGGAGTCACAGCACTTGGCTCCTTTCGAAACAAATGTATCAAGTGGCTACGCATTCCTGATTTTAATCGTTGCACCATCTAGCAGTGCCTTCAGCTGCCGAGGCCCCAAGCTCTTTAACTCCCTGCCCAAACCTCCCCGCCTCTCTCACTCTTCCTTCAAGACACTTCTTAAAATCTCTCTTTGACCAAGCTTTTGGTCACCTGCCCTCATTTCTCATTATGTGGCTCGGTGTCAAATGTTTTGTCTTCTAAAGAATCATTGAAATTTACTGCACTGAAGAAACCTCGTATGTCATGATTATTGGCCAACTGCTGGATCTCCTGTGCTTTCTCCACCCACCAACAAATTTTGTTAGGTTGCGAGTTTTTTGTTGGACCTCAGCCTTCAGCCACCTGTAAAGCTGCTCCCGAACTGGGTTGCTGTTTTAGGTTCAGAAAAGCCTCAAGTGTTCTCGCTCAGGACAACATCCCCAGCATCGAAGCACTGACCACGCTCGACCAGCTCCGTTGGGCGGGTTACATCGTCCGCATGCCCAACACGAGACTCCCTAAGCAAGCGCTCTACACAGAACTCCTACACGGCAAGCAAGTCATACGTGGGCAGAGGAAACCTTTCAAGGACATCCTCAAAGCCTCCTTGATAAAGTGCAACATCCCCACCGACATCTGGGAATCCCTGAGCCAAAACCACCCAAAATGGAGGAAGAGCATCTGGGAGGGGGCCGAGCATCTTGAGTCTAGTCACCGAGAGCATGCAGAAATCAAGGACAGACAGGGGAAGGAGCGTGCGGCAAACCAGGCTCCCGACCCAACAAAATTCAAAAAGGACAAAGAGTGTTAAAAAAAACAAGCCTGAAGGTTCTGAGTCTCAATGCAAGGAGCATTTGTAATAAGGTGGATGAATTAACTGTGCAGATAGCTGTTAACGGATATGATGTAATTGGGATTACGGAGACATGGCTCCAGGGTGACCAAGGCTGGGAACTCAACATCCAGGGGTATTCAATATTCAGGAAGGATAGACAGAAAGAAAAAGGAGGTAGGGTAGCGTTGCTGGTTAAAGAGGTGATTAACGCAATGGTAAGGAAGGACATTAGCTTGGATGATGTGGAATCTGTATGGGTAGAGCTGCGGAACACCAAAGGGCAGAAAACGCTAGTGAGAGTTGTGTGCAGACCACCAAACAGTAGTAGTGAGGTTAGGGAGGGCATCAAACAGGAAATTAGGGATGCGTGCAATAAAGGTACAGCAGTTATCATGGGTGACTTTAATCTGCGTATAGATTGGGCTAACCAAACTGGTAGCAATATGGTGAAGGAGGATTTCCTGGAGTGTACAAGGGATGGTTTTCTAGACCAATACATCAAGGAACCAACTCGAGAGCTGGCCATCCTAGACTGGGTGGTGTGTAACGAGAGAGGATTAATTAGCAATCTTGTTGTGCGAGGCCCCTTGGGGAAGAGTGACCATAATATGGTAGAATTCTTTATTAAGATGGAGAGTGACACAGTTAATTCAGAGACTCGGGTCCTGAACTTAAAGAAGGGTAACTTCGATGGTATGAGACGTGAATTTGTTAGGATAGACTGGCGAATGATACTTAAAGGATTGACTGTGGATAGGCAATGGCAGACATTTAAAGATCACATGGATGAACTTCAACAATTGTACATCCCTGTCTGGCATAAAATAAACGGGGAAGGTGGTTCAACCGTGGCTAACAAGGGAAATTAGGATAGTGTTAAATCCAAGGAAGAGGCATATAAATTGGCCAGAAAAAGCAGCAAACCCAAGGACTGGGAGAAATTTAGAATTCAGCAGAGGACAAAGGATTTAATTAGGAGGGGAAAAATAGAGTACGAGAGGAAGCTTGCAGGGAACATAAAAACTGACTGCAAAAGCTTCTATAGATGTGTGAAGAGAAAAAGATTAGTGAAGACCCTTTGCAGTCAGAATCAGATGAATTTATAATGGGGAACAAAGAAATGACAGACCAATTGAACAAATACTTTGGTTCTGTCTTCACTAAGGAAGACACGAATAACCTTCTGGAAATAATAGGGAACCGAGGGTCTAGCGAGGAGGAGGAACTGAAGGAAATCCTTATTAGTCAGGAAATAGTGTTAGGGAAATTGAAGGGACTGAAGGCCGATAAATCCCCAGGGTCTGATAGTCTGCATCCCAGAGTACGTAAGGAAGTGGCCCTAGAAATAGCGGATGCATTGATGGTCATTTTCCAACATTCTATAGACTCTGGATCAGTTCCTATGAATTGGAGGGTAGCTAATGTAACCCCACTTTTTAAAGGAGAGAGAGAAAACAGGGAATTATAGACCAGTTAGCCTGACATTGGTAGTGGGGAAAATGTTGGAATCAATTATTAAAGATGTAATAGCGCATTTGGAAAGCAGCAATACGATCGGTCCAAGTCAGCATGGATTTATGAAAGGGAAATTATGCTTGACAAATCTTCTAGAATTTTGAGGATGTAACAAGTAGCGTGGACATGGGAGTACCAGTGGATGTGGTGTATTTGGACTTTCAAAAGACTTTAGACAAGGTCCCACACAAGAGATTAGTGTGCAAAATTAAAGCACATGGTATTGGGGGTAATGTACTGACGTGGATAGAGAACTGGTTGGCAGACAGGAAGCAAAGAGTAGGAATAAACGGGTCCTTTTCAGAATGGCAGGCAGTGACTAGTGGGGTGCCGCAGGGCTCAGTGCTGGGACCCCAGCTATTTACAATCTACATTAATGATTCAGACGAAGGAATTGAATGTAATATCTTCAATTTTGCAGATGACACTAAGCTGGATGGCAGTGCGAGCTGTGAGGAGGATGCCAAGAGGCTGCAGAGTGACTTGGACAGGTTAGTTGAGTGGGCAAAAGCATGGCAGATGCAGTATAATGTACATAAATGTAAGGTTATCCACTTTGGTGGCAAAAACAGGAAGACAGATTATCTGAATGGTGCAGATTAGGAAAAGGGGAGGTACAACGAGACCTGGGGGTCATGGTACATCAGTCATTGAAAGTTATCATGCAGGTACAGCAGGCGGTGAAGGCGGCAAATGGCATGTTGGCCTTCATAGCGAGAGGATTCGAGTATAGGAGCAGGGAGGTTTTACTGTAGTTGTACAGGGCCTTAGTGAGGCCACACCTTGAATATTGTGTACAGTTTTGGTCTCCTAATCTGAGGAAGGACATTCTTGCTATAGAGGGAGTGCAGCAAAGATTCACCAGACTGATTCCCGGGATGGCAGGACTGACAGATGAAGAAAGACTGGATCGACTAGGCTTATATTCACTGGAATTTAGAAGAATGAGAGGGGATCTCATAGAAACATAAAATTCTGACGGGATTGGACAGGTTAGATGCAGGAAGAATGTTCCCAATGTTGGGGGAAGTCCAGAACTGAGTCACAGTCTAAGGGTAAGGGGTAAGCTATTTAGGACCGAGATGAGGAGAAACTTCTTCACTCAGAATTGTGAACCTGTGGAATTCAACAGAAATGTTTCTATGTTTCTTTCAACCACTGTCTGCTCCACCTGTTGAGACTAATTCCAGCATTACACTGTACAGCCACCTGAGAACTCACTTTTAGAGTGTAAGCAAGTCTTCCTAGATTCCAAGGGACTGCCTATGATGATGATTAGAAATTTACAGCATGGGTGGAGGCCATTTTGGCCCATCATGTCGGTGACGGCCGACAAAGAGCTATCTTTGTAATATTCCTGTGAAGCGCCTTGGGACGTTTTACTACTTTAAAGGCGCTATATAAATACAAGTTGTTGTTTTCCATCCATTGTTAACTTTTGGATACTCATCTGGGTTAGGAAGAAATCACTTCAACAAGTTTCTGAGACCATCAGTGAGGGATCTGAACTGACATCAGTAAATATCCAGTCATTCCCCAAGATAGCTTCAGCATCTACTATGTACGTTAGTGAGAGGAAATTGAGCTATTAGGATAAGCAAACTTTCCAAACAATCAATTATTTATTTAATGTCCAGGGATGACAATGACACAAGTGAAGGTGAAAAGGAAGCAGAGGGGCAGAGACAGGCAATGTTACATAGGCAGACACAGGCAGTCTTTGTGATGGCAATGATAGGGGGTCAGAAACTCAGCTTGGGGTTGAATAGGGTGCCACTGTTGCAAACACGAGACAGTAGTTCTGCAGATAATTCAACAGATTGATGAAGTTACAGTTAACCATAGTTCCTTGTAACAAATGTATTTATTTAGTTATTATAAAAGGAATCTTGATCGTTAGACTTCAGTGGTCAAACATTAAGGTAAACCAAGTTTGGGATGAGGTGGCCTACATCTAGTTCTACCTACTATAGAACTCCCTGCATTAGCTTCACATTCTCCTCAACCCCAAACTTGCATAATCACCCAATCGTAGTACAGTAGTTATCCATTCAGTTTCCATAGTTAATTCAGATATGAGGGGGTTGACTTATGAAGATGGGTTGAGTTGGATGGGCCTATAAAAATGAGAGGTGATCTTATCGAAACATACGAGATAATGAGGGGGCTCGATAAGGTGGACACAGAGAGGAGATTTCCACTCACAGGGGAAACTAAAATTAGGGCACAGAGTCTCAGAATAAGAGGTCGCCCATTTAAAATGGAGATGAGGAGAAATTTCTTCTCCGAGGGTTGTAAATCTGTGGAATTCTCTGCCCCAGAGAGCTGTGGAGGCTGGGTCATTGAATATATTTAAGGCGGAAGTACAGATTTTTGAGTGATAAGGGAATAAAGGGTTATGGGGAGTGGGCAGAGTCCATAGAAACATAGAAAATAGGTGTAGGAGTAGGCCATTCGGCCCTTCGAGCCTGCACCACCATTCAATGAGTTCATGGCTGAACATGCAACTTCAGTACCCCATTCCTGCTTTCTCGCCATATCCCTTGATTCCCCGAGTAGTAAGGACTACATCTAACTCCTTTTTGAATATATTTAGTGAATGTATTTAGGGGAGGGGAAGGGCTGAGGAGGGAGGGGCCAGAATGGGGGGGGGAGAAGAGGAAGAGGAAGAGGTGCAAAAGGACGGGGGGTGGGGGGGGGGGGAGAGAAAGAGGTGTGTGCGGGGGAAGGGAAGGGGTGGGGATGGAAAGGGGTGGAGGAGGGGAATAGAGAAGGGGAGGACAGGAGGATGGGAGATGGAAGAGTGGTCAAGAGGAGAGGAGGGAAAGGAATGGAGGAGGTAAAGGGGGAGAATGGAAGAGGTGGGAGCAAGGGAAAGGAAGTGGATAGAACGGGGAGGAGGAAGTGAAGAGAGGAAGGGGAAGGGAGGGGAAGAGGGGAAGGGAGGGGAAGAGGGGAAGGGAGGGGAAGAGGGGAAGGGAGGGGAAGAGGGGAAGGGAGGGGAAGAGGGGAAGGGAGGGGAAGAGGGGAAGGGAGGGGAAGAGGGGAAGGGAGGGGAAGAGGGGAAGGGAGGGGAAGAGGGGAAGGGAGGGGAAGAGGGGAAGGGAGGGGAAGAGGGGAAGGGAGGGGAAGAGGGGAAGGGAGGGGAAGAGGGGAAGGGAGGGGAAGAGGGGAAGGGAGGGGAAGAGGGGAAGGGAGGGGAAGAGGGGAAGGGAGGGGAAGAGGGGAAGGGAGGGGAAGAGGGGAAGGGAGGGGAAGAGGGGAAGGGAGGGGAAGAGGGGAAGGGAGGGGAAGAGGGGAAGGGAGGGGAAGAGGGGAAGGGAGGGGAAGAGGGGAAGGGAGGGGAAGAGGGGAAGGGAGGGGAAGAGGGGAAGGGAGGGGAAGAGGGGAAGGGAGGGGAAGAGGGGAAGGGAGGGGAAGAGGGGAAGGGAGGGGAAGAGGGGAAGGGAGGGGAAGAGGGGAAGGGAGGGGAAGAGGGGAAGGGAGGGGAAGAGGGGAAGGGAGGGGAAGAGGGGAAGGGAGGGGAAGAGGGGAAGGGAGGGGAAGAGGGGAAGGGAGGGGAAGAGGGGAAGGGAGGGGAAGAGGGGAAGGGAGGGGAAGAGGGGAAGGGAGGGGAAGAGGGGAAGGGAGGGGAAGAGGGGAAGGGAGGGGAAGAGGGGAAGGGAGGGGAAGAGGGGAAGGGAGGGGAAGAGGGGAAGGGAGGGGAAGAGGGGAAGGGAGGGGAAGAGGGGAAGGGAGGGGAAGAGGGGAAGGGAGGGGAAGAGGGGAAGGGAGGGGAAGAGGGGAAGGGAGGGGAAGAGGGGAAGGGAGGGGAAGAGGGGAAGGGAGGGGAAGAGGGGAAGGGAGGGGAAGAGGGGAAGGGAGGGGAAGAGGGGAAGGGAGGGGAAGAGGGGAAGGGAGGGGAAGAGGGGAAGGGAGGGGAAGAGGGGAAGGGAGGGGAAGAGGGGAAGGGAGGGGAAGAGGGGAAGGGAGGGGAAGAGGGGAAGGGAGGGGAAGAGGGGAAGGGAGGGGAAGAGGGGAAGGGAGGGGAAGAGGGGAAGGGAGGGGAAGAGGGGAAGGGAGGGGAAGAGGGGAAGGGAGGGGAAGAGGGGAAGGGAGGGGAAGAGGGGAAGGGAGGGGAAGAGGGGAAGGGAGGGGAAGAGGGGAAGGGAGGGGAAGAGGGGAAGGGAGGGGAAGAGGGGAAGGGAGGGGAAGAGGGGAAGGGAGGGGAAGAGGGGAAGGGAGGGGGAAGAGGGGAAGGGAGGGGGAAGAGGGGAAGGGAGGGGGAAGAGGGGAAGGGAGGGGGAAGAGGGGAAGGGAGGGGAAGAGGGGAAGGGAGGGGAAGAGGGGAAGGGAGGGGAAGAGGGGAAGGGAGGGGAAGAGGGGAAGGGAGGGGAAGAGGGGAAGGGAGGGGAAGAGGGGAAGGGAGGGGAAGAGGGGAAGGGAGGGGAAGAGGGGAAGGGAGGGGAAGAGGGGAAGGGAGGGGAAGAGGGGAAGGGAGGGGAAGAGGGGAAGGGAGGGGAAGAGGGGAAGGGAGGGGAAGAGGGGAAGGGAGGGGAAGAGGGGAAGGGAGGGGAAGAGGGGAAGGGAGGGGAAGAGGGGAAGGGAGGGGAAGAGGGGAAGGGAGGGGAAGAGGGGAAGGGAGGGGAAGAGGGGAAGGGAGGGGAAGAAAAGGAGGAGTGGGGAGGGAGGGAAGGGGAGTACAAGCAGGAGAGGGGCAGGAGGGAAGGAGGAGAAAGGGAGGGCAAGATGAGGAGGAGGGGAATAGGATGGGAGGTGTAGGGGAAAGGAAGTAGAATGGGAGGGAGGGGTGGAAGTGGGGATAGATGGGGGAAAAGGGGAGGGAGGGGGATGGGAGAGGGTGGAGGTGGAGGATGAAGGAGGGGCAGGAGGAGTGGAAGTGGAGTTACAAGGGGAAGAGGAGGAGGGGTGAAGAGGGGGAGAGGAAGGGGCAGAAGGACAGGAGCTGGAGTATAGGAGGAGCAAAAGGGGAGGGATGAGTAGCAGGGGGATGGGAAGAGAGGAAGGGCATGGGAGGGGAAGTAAAAGAGATTGGGAAGGGAAGAGGAGGGGAAGAGGTTGAGGAGGATAGGGAAAGAAGAGATGGGGTAGTAAAGGGGGCGTGGAAGGGAGGGAAGGGGAGGAGGAAGGGAGGGGAAGGAGGATGGGGAGAGAGGAGGGAAAGGGTGGAGGGAAAGGGGAGACGGAGAGAAGGAGGAGGGAAGAAGGGGGAGCTGGATTAGGAAGAGCAGGAGGAGCGGGGAGAGAGCAGGAGGAGTGGCGGGAGCTGGAGGAAGGAGGAGAACAGGAGGAGAGGAGGAGATGGAGGAGGAAGAGAAAAGGAAAAAGAGCGCGGATTGGGAGGGGTAGGAAAGAAACTTTGGCATCATTTGAACAGAGACTGCCAATATCTTGTGGAGCTGAATTAATAAAATAACTGAGCACTATCACGATTTTCCTCATACTTGAGACTCGAGCATTGTGTTTCGGGCCATGTGATTCTCTGACAGACAGACAGGCTAGACTGGGCGCTCGTGTTCTTGGGATACCGTCAGCTGTTAGTTGAGGAGAAAGAGGGGAGCTGCCTTTGTCACTGAAGGGCTCACGGCAACGGGGCCGGGTGGGGGCTTTATTGAATGGCGGAGCAGGCTTGAGGGGTCAAATGGCCTACTCCTATTTCTTATGTTCTTATATTGTCACTGTGACCATATTGTATTATTTCTCTTCAACTTCTCTCCAGCCTTTGACATGATCAACCATATCTATCTCCAACAGGACATATTCCACAAACATCGGGTCTGCTTCCGCATGTATACTGATTACACCTACTCCTGCACCATCCATTTCAATCCCTCTGTGTTATCAGACTGCATCCAGTCACAACTAACTCCATCCCCAACCACGGTCTCGTGCTGAACTAAGGTTTGTGCAACCATGGCCTCTTATTCGACCCCAAGCTGAGCTTCTGACCCCATATCACCCCCATTACAGAGTCTGCCTCCATAACATTGCTTGCCTCTGCCCATCTGCTTGTTGATACCTTCATTCGTGCCATTGTTATCCCAGACTCAACTTTTCTAATGCTCTCACCAGCCTCCCATAAACTTCAGCATATCCAAAACTCATCAGCCCATCTAACCAGCACCAAGTCCTGCTCACCCATGTCCTTCAGTAGCTCCAGTGTTTCAAATTTAAAATTCTCATCCTTGTGTTTAAATACCAGATCTGTCAAACCCAGCAACCACCCCAGCCACCTCCGCCCAAGTCTGGCCTCTTGTAGATCCACCCTTTCTTCGACCCAGCAATGGTGGTTGTGCCTTCAGCCACCTAGGTCCCATGCTCTGGAATTTCCTCCCAAAATTCCTTCAACTCCCTCTTCATCTTTAAGACCCACCTCTGTGGCGAAGCATTTGATCACCCCTCTTATCTCCTTATGTGGCTGGACATACATTTTTTTTTGCTCATGCCTCAAGCATCAAGGGATCTTTTTCCATGTTAAAGGAGCTAAATAAATATATGAGCAGTTGTCACTACATGGGCTGACAACCACACATATGAAGTCACTATTATTCAGGGTCTCCCTCGCCTAGTGAAATGGGTGCTGTCAGCATACAATTAGAAGCTGACCCCGTGTCTTCAGATTATGTCACCAACAACTAGCATGTAGATGAGGAAGGAGAGGACCAGGAATAGATCCTTCCAGGACTCCAGAGATAATGTTGTGGAGGCAGGAAGAGAAGCCACTGTTGTCAATCCTCTGGCTATAATTGGATAGGAACCAAATGAAGGCAATCTCACTGAACTAGACAATGGAGGAAAGGCATTCAAAGAGGATAGTGTGGTTGACCATTTAAAAGGATGCAGTAAGGTTGAGAAAGACGAGGATGTCATTTGTGCCTTTTATTAGGGCCATTTCAATGCTGTGACAGGGGCAGATAACTGATTATAAAGATTCAAACAGGGGGTGCAGTAAAAATGGACACACATTCGGGATAACACATTTAAGTACTCTGGAGAGAAAAGGGCAGTTGCAGATGGGGTGGTAGCTTGTAAGGACAGAGAAATAGAGGGTGTTTTTTTTTTTAAAAAGGTGGTGATAGCAGCAGTTTTGAAAGAGAGGGGAACATTACGTGAGGAACTGGAATCATTTACAATGTCAGCTAGTATAAGGGCCAGGAAGGGAAGTCAGGTCTTCAGCTGTTTTAGGGGAGAATGGAGCAGGAGGTGGATCTCGTGGACAAGATGAGCTTAGAAAAGATACAAGGGGAGATAAAAGATAAATGAGAGAATTACATTGGATCAAGACCTAGGCATAAAGGGGAAACAGGAGTAGCTGTAGCAGCAATGGCAGCTGAACAGATGAGGTCACCCTGAGTGGCGAAGGAGTCCATGAGCTCTTTGCACTTGTTGGAGGAGGGGTGATGGGGAGTGGTTTAAGATGATGAATCATAGTGAAGAAAAGCAGCCAAGGGTTGACTTTGCTCTACGAGTTGATGCTAAAGTGAGTGGCTTTGGCAAAGAATAAGATCCACAGCATTTGATGCAGTCCAGATAGATCTAGTGATGGATGGCTAAACCAGCCATGCATCAAATATGCTCAGGTCTGCACCACTTGGACTTTGAGCAAAGACTGGTGGGGGGGCGGGAATAATGGAACGACCGATATTGGAGGGGGTAAAGGTTTTACTGGGAACGAGGACAAAGGTGGAGGCGATGGAGACATTGAGCCGATTGATAGGTGCAGAAGTATTGTGGCCAATGGAAGGCCAAAAGCTAGGCAGTTGAAAGTGTAATTGTAAGTGACTTAGGGAAGAGTAATTTCCCCAGAAATAGGCACAGAAAGAAGTGGGATTAGATGATGGAGTGGTATGTGGGTGGTGAAAGATACAAGAAAGTGGTTGGAGATGACCTAATCCATGATCAAAACCATGGGAGCAGAGGCTATGCGAGATGGTAAAGTCTTGGGGTGGCCATGAATATGGATCAGAAAGTTTGTATGGAGTGAGGGGTTTAATAAAAGAAACATTCGTATAGCACCTTTCACGACCTCAGGACGTCTCAAAGCACTTTACAGCCAATGGAGTACTTTTGAAGTGTGGTCACTATTGTAATATAGGAAACAGTGCAGTCAATTTGAGCACAGTAAGGTTCCACAAACAGCAATGTGATAATGAACAGATAATCTGTTTTTACGTGTTGGTGACATTTAAATATTGGCCAGGACACCAAGGATAACTTGGTCGTGGTCCATAACGGGACCAATGACATAGGTAGAAAGAGGGATGAGGTCCTGCAGGCAGAGTTTAGGGAGCTAGGAGAGAGATTAAAAAGCAGGACCTCAAAAGGTAGTAATGTCTGGTGCCATGACCTAGTGAGTACAGAAATAGGAGGATAGAGTAGATGAACGCGTGGCTGGAGAGGTGGTGCAGGAGGGAGGGCTTAAGATTCTTGAGGCATTCCGGAGGAGATGGGACCTGTACAAGCCAGACAGGTTACACTTCAACAGAGCTGGGACCAATATCCTCACCGTGGGCTGGGGGGGAGGGTTGCTAGTGCTGTTGGGGCGGGTTTAAACTAGCTTGGCAGGGGGATGGGAACCCAAGAATAGATTCAGTAGGGAGGGAAGCACAGCTGGAATTGGAAAGCAAGAATGTAGAAAGTGAATTTGAAGGTCAGAGGAAATGAGGGCTAGAAAGTCGTCAACAAGGAGGTCTGGCTGCACTAAATGGTATATACTTCAATGCAAGGAGTATAGCGAATAAGGCAGATGAGCTGAGAGCACAGGTAGACACTTGGGAGTATGATATTATAGCTATTACAGAGACAAGGCTAAAAGAGGGGCTGGCATGGCAGCTCAACATTCCTGGTTATAGGATCTTCAGACGGGATAGAGAAGGGGGTAAAAAGGGAGGGGGGGTTGCAGTATTGATTAAAGAAACTATTACAGCTGTGAGGAGGAATGATATGTTAAAGGGATCATCAAACGAGGCCATATGGATTGAACTAATAATCAAAAAAGGGGCGATCACAATGCTGGGAGTGTACTATAGACCCCCAAACAGTGAAAGGGAGATAGAAGAGCAATTATGTAGGCAAATTTCTGAGAAGTGCAAAAACTATAGGGCAGTAATAGTCGGGGATTTCAACTATCTAATATTAACTTGGACAAAATTAGTGTGAAGGGTATAGAGGGTGTGGAATTCCTAAAATGTATTCAAGAACTTTTTTTTAAGCAAGTATGTAGCAACACGAGAGGGGGCGGTTCTGGACTTAGTTTTAGGGAATGAAGCTGGGCAGGTGGAAGGGGTATTAGAGGGAGAGCATTTAGGTGCTAATAACCATAAGTCAGTTAGAATTAAGGTAGTTATGGAAAAGGACAAGGATAGACCACGAATAAAAGTTCTAAATTGGGGAAAAGCCAACTTTACTGAGCTGAGGGGCGATTTAGCAAAAGTGGACTGGAAACAGTGTCAGAGTAGTGGGAGGCATTCAAGGAGGAGATCCGCAGGGTTCAGGCCAAATATGTGCCCTTAAAGAAGAAGGTTGGGACTAACAAATTTAGAGCCCCCTGGATGTCTAGGGACATACAGGGGAGGATAAATAAAAAAAAGGGAGGCTTATAACAGATACCGAGGGCTAAATACTGTAGAATCTCTGGAGGCGTATAGAAAGTCCAGAGGTAAAATTAAAAAGGATATTAGGAAAGCAAAGAGAGAGCATGAAAAATTCTTAGCAAGTAAAATCAAGGAAAACCCAAAGATGTTTTATAAATATATTAAGAGCTAGAGGATAACTAAAGAAAGGGTAGGGCCTATTAGAGACCATGAGGGTAATCTGTGTTTGGAGGTGGGAGATGTGGGTATGGTTCTTAATGAATACTTTGCGTCTGTTTTCACAAACGAGGAGTGAGGCAGACACTGCTATTGAGGAGGAGCAGTGTGAAATATTAGATAAAATAAATAGTGAGAGGAGGTATTAAGGGGCTCAGCAGCTTTAAAAGTGGTTAAGTCCCCAGGCTCGGATGAAATGTATCCCAGACTGTTAAGTGAAGCAAAAAAGAGGAAATAGCAGAGGCTTTGACCATCATTTTCCAATCCTCTCTGGCATCAAGTGTGGTGCCAGAAAACTGGAGGACTGCTAATGTGGTACCTTTATTTAAGAAGGGAGAAAGGGATAGACCGAGTAATTACAGGCCAGTCAGCCTAACCTCAGTGGTGGGAAAATTATTGGAAAAAATCCTGAAGGACGACAGGATAAATCTACATTTAGAAAGACACTGATTAATCAAGGACAGTCAGCATCGATTTGCTAAGGGAAAGTCGTGTCTGAGAAACTTGATTGAATTTTTCGAGGAGGTAACCAGGAGGGTCGATGAGGGCAGTGTGTATGATGTAGTGTGTATGGATTTTAGCAAAGCTTTTGATAAGGTCCCACATGGCAGACTGGTCATGAAAGTAAAAGTCCAGGGATCCAGGGTAAAGTGACAAGTTGGATCCAAAATTGACTCAGAGGTAGGAAGCAAAGGGTATTGGTTGATGGGTGTTTGTGACTGGAAGGCTGTTTCCAGTGGGGCTCCGCATGACTCAGTACTAGGTCACTTGCTTTTGTGGTATACATCAATGATCCAGACTTGAATATAGGGGTTATGATTAAAAAGTTTGCAGATGATACTAAAATTGGCTGTGTGGCTGCAGACTGCAGAAAGATATCAATCAACTGGTCAGGTGGGCAGAACAGGGGCAAATGGAATTTAATCTGGAGAAGTGTGAGATAATGCATTTGGGGAGGGATAACAAGGAAAGGGAATACACATTAAATGGTAGGACACTGAGAAGTGTAGAGGAATAAAGGGACCTTGGAGTGCATGTCCACAGATCCCTGAAGGTAGCAGGCCAGGTAGGTAAGGTGGTTAAGAAGGCATATGGAATGCTTGCCTTTATTAGCCGAGGCATAGAATACAAGAGCAAGGGGGGGTTATGCTTGAACTGTATAAAGCACTGGTTAGGCCACAGCATTACAGGAAGGACGTGATTGCACTGGAGAGGGTAGAGAGGAGATTTACGAGGATATTGCCAGGAGAGGAGAATCTTAGCTACGAGGACAGATTGGATAGACTGGGTTTGTTTTCTTGGAACAGAGGAGGCTGAGGAGAAACCTGATTGAGGTGTATAAAATTATGAGGGGCCTAGACATAGTGGATAGAAAGGGCCTATTTCCCTTAGCAGAGGGATCAACAACCAGGGGGCATAAATTTAAAGTAATTGGTAGAAGGTTTAGAGGGGAAATTTCTTAACGCAGAGGGTTGTGGGGGTCTGGAACTCACTGCCTGAAAGGGTGGTAGAGGCAGAAACCCTCACCACAATTAAAAAGTACTGGATGCGCACTTGAAGTGCTGTAACCTACAGGGCTACGGACCAAGCGCTGGAAAGCGGGATTAGGCTGGATAGCGGGATTAGGCTGGATAGCATCTTGTTGGCTGACACAAACACGATGGGCTGAAATGGCCTCCTTCCGTGCTGTAAACTTCTATGATTCTATGAACTCCCCCTGCTCTACTCCGAATAGTGTCCACTTCAAAGGGCAGACGGCGTCTCAGTTTAATGACTCAGCTGAAAGACAGCACCTCCGACAGTGCAGCACTCCCTCAGCACTGCACTGGAATGTCAGCCTAGATTTGTGTGCTAAAGTTCCTGAAGTGGAATCCACTGAACTGAGCCACAGCTACAGCTGATGAGTTTACTGCCATCCTGAGAGAGGGCGAGCTTGAAATCACCAAGAGTGATGAGTCATTCAGTTCAGAGCCCAAGAGAAAAAAAAGGAGGGAAGTAATTTGGGATGAGGCTCGGATGGCAGAGGTAGAGAATGAGGATTTTAAAGGAGAGACAAGAGGAATGGAATAAGTTGAGGTTATCTAACTACAATATATGCGTTACTGGAAGCGGATACACAACCTGCAAGGGAAAAGCACCCACCACTATACTCCATCACAACTTACTTGACAAGTGTACATTATGTTTGAAGACTCGAGTAACAACAGTGGACACACTGACATGAGTGCAGCTGTAAAGATAGTAACAGCACACCAATGACCATGCAAATGATGCTACGCCCATAAGTACTGTTATTTCACAGGTCATTTGCAGTTTTCACAATGATTTTGTGGGCAGTGGAATTTCCAGTGAACAATACTCCGTAGCGTTGTACCCAACTAGTACAGTACAGTAAGTCATAGGCAGTCCCTCGAAATTGAGGAAGACTTGCTTCCACTCTCAAAGTGAGTTCTCAGGTGACTGAACAGTCCAATACGAGAATTACAATCTCGGTCACAGGTAGGACAGACAGTCGTTAAAGGAAAGGGTGGGTGGGGAGTCTGGTTTGCCGCACGCTCCTTCCACTGCCTGCGCTTGTTTTCTGCATGCTCTCGGCGACGAGACTAGAGGTGCTCAGAGCCCTCCCGGATGCTCTTCCTCCACTTAGGGCGGTCTTTGACCAGGGATTCCCAGGTGTCGGTGGGGATGTTGCATTTTATCAAGGATGCTTTGAGGGTGTCCTTGAGGGTGCGCTTTGAGGGTGTACAGTACAGTACTAACTGTGAGCACAAAAAGTGCTCGCTCTCTGAATCCATTTATTATTAAGGAGAAAAAAACAAATCTTCAACTAATACAAGTCCAGACAATGGGCTAGTGAGAAATGACAACGAATACAATGCATTTGTTCACTTTCAGTGCATCAAAGAGGAAGCTACAGTCTGAATAATGAGCAAAGCCACACAACGAACAGCAGTGAGCTGGTGTAGTCGCATTGGCAGAATCAATGATATGCTGCTCGCCGTGATCTCACAGATTGAACAGTAGTGCCAAACTGTCTGAGTTTGTAGCATGCTCGCTTCAGTTAAAAGATTGTGGATTCAAATCCATATCAGATGTTATCTAGATTGACATTCTAGTGCAGTCCCAAGGGAGAGAGATAGCGATGCTGACCTTTGAATGAGATGTTAAACCATGGCCCTGTCTCAATCACACAGAACTACAGGGAAATTAGAGCGTTTACCAGGTGTCCAGACTAAAATTCCTCTAGCAACACCACCAAAAGTTAATGTCATCCCTTTCATTTGCTTGTGGGATCTTGCTGCATGAAAAAAGGATGCCACATTTGTTTAGAAAACAGTCACTATATCTCAAAAGTAATTCATTCTATGGGAAATGCTTTGGAGGCATAAGTTGCTGCATAAATAAATGCAATTCTTTCCTGTCGTTGTCAATCTGCAATGGAGCCTATGCTCCTCTATATAATCAGTGTCAATATATAGTCAGTCAGCCGTGGCTCAGCTGGTAGCACTCTCGCCTTCGAGTCAGAAGGTTGTGGGTTCAAGTCCCGCTCCAGAGACTTGAGCATAGCAGACACTCCAGTGCCATGCTGCACTGTTGGAGGTGCGCCTTTCTAATGACACATTAAACCGAGGCTCCATCTACTCTCGCAGGTAAACGTAAAAGCTCCCATGGCACTATTTCGAGCAGCCAATATTTATCTTTCAATCAACAGAGAGATTATCTGGTCATTATCACATTGCTAGTTGTGGGAGCTTGCTATGCACCACATTTCCCACATAAGTGACTACACTTCAAAAATTGACTAAAGCACTTTGGGACGACCCAAGGTCGTGAAAGGTGCGATATAAAAGTGCAAGTCTTTCTTTCAACACTATTATTATGACATGGCAATGGATGCACACAGTTGTCACAGATAGGTAGTCAACAAACCTTCAATAAAAACAAATCCCTTGGCTCTTCTCAACAGCAAGGGGACAGCAGCACTGGGAGAGGCCAAGCAACAAGTTGCCCCAAGTGAAACACGTCTTGGAAATAAAACTGCTCATCTTTGTGAACACAAAATACTGGTGTTGATCAACGTAATGGAAACTCCACATTACTATTTCACTACTTGCAGCCCAACAGCTCAAAGTTGCTGCTCACAATGTACATATGCCAAAAATCACAACGTGTCCCATCACATGCTTAGCCAACCTCCACTAAAATACCTACATTTTCAATCCCCATCCCCCCCACCACAACAAAATGAACTTCACATAGCGTGTATTTCTATTCAGATTATAAAGAAAATATTAAAAATGGTTTAAAATAGCATTCTCCAAACCTTCCCCTCTCCCATTAGGTACATTAGTGCCCATTTTAAAAATCACTTCTTGCCCTCTTCCTTCTCTCACATCTTCTGCAGAGCCCATTTACTTCACAGATGGTCCCAAAAGGAAAAGAGGTATGGTGCTCGACTGTACAGACCTTTAAAGACCAAAGTGTAGATGCTGGTTAACAGTGTTACAGTTGGACACTGAAATGCATCCCGCTTTCCCTGAGATCAGGGATACGGGCAGGAATGATCCCGATTTGCCATTTCCGATTGATACCCAGAGTCTGATGCTGCAACTACAAGTGGATGCTAGAGCACGGCAGATTTAAACTCTACTGGAATTCCCTTTTCGCCCCCCCCCCCCCCCCCCCCATTATAAACAGCTGGTCAACATTCATATCTAGGCTCAGGTGAAGTGAAGGGACATAGGTGGGCTGGTGGTACTCAGAACCATACCCTAGCATGGGTCAGCACCTCGAAGAGGAGTAACATGCAAAAAGAGGAGGGAAGAGCAGAGAATTAAAAAAATGTTTTGCCACTAAACAACTAAAAACGCTCAATAAAATAGTCTTAACTTCATCAGAACTTTTCTTAAAATTCTCTCTCAGGTCAGAATGGTGCATTCGCCGCACACTTTCGTTTTTAATAGGATTCCCAGTTTTCTTTCCCGTATCTTTTTCCCCTCCCAGCGAAAGAGGGGGAAATAGTGGATGCGATGGAGTAAACATTCACTTAAGGAAGGGGAACATGACACCGACATGATAGCGCTCCGTTAACTGGGACATGAATTATTTAAAAATACGATGGGCGGCAACAACAGTCACTAAGCAAATTACAATATTACACACCTCGACCATCTGTCCCACCTGTGACAGAGACTGTGGCTCTGGTATTGGACTGTTCAGCCACCAAAGAACTCACTTCAGGAGTGGAAGCAAGTCTTCCTCGATTCCGAGGGACTGCCTGTGATGATGACACATCTCGAACCATTTAAATGGCGATCCATAAAGAGGGGTCGACTGGCGCTGATGCAAAGACGGCACGGAGGACTCCAGTTTACAGGCGAAGAAGCTGTTAACCTCTTCCAATTACCGCCCATAAACAGGCGCACAGAGACTCCCGGGAATACAAAATCAAAGACATCCTTACTGGCATTCCCAATCCTCCCTCCCCGCAGGATTCAGGCAACGCATTTGCAGCTGCTAAACTCTGTCGGGCTTATAAATCGACAATTCACTGACGGTGAAAATTCACAGCCACCCCTCGCCCAGACTAAAAGGTAAGACAGAGATTTAATGCCAAATGTGGTGATGCCAATCTTAATTTTTCGGGTCAACATTTTCAACAAACCCATTTAAATGCAAACATTGTACAATTGCCACAGGGAGCATTTTTAACGGAGCTTTTATCTTTAAAAAAAAGATATGTTAACAAATGCAAGCAAACAATTGCTCGGTTTATTTCCTCCACACACACACACACAGAATTAAAGCGACTATTTTATATGCTGTTGATATTTCTGCACCGTGCACCGTGCCAGGGCGGGTGCCGCTTTGGATCAACTGTTGTCGTTCCAGCCCCAGCAAGCGGCCGGCACAGCCGGGCGGGCGGGCAGGCGGGCCCTTACCTGCAGGCGCACAGCAGCCGGCCTTAGCAGCCAACGTCCCGTCCTCACCGCACTCGCTGCTACAAACCCGGCTCCATTAAAGGTCAGCTATCGCTAATTGTACGGATGCTTACAACAAAACGCCCACTCGGCTTTTCAAACTCCGAACGCCGCTGTAAACAAGCGTCCCTTCCGAGCGAGGAAAAAAAAGCGTGAGACTAACCGCAAGAGGAGGAGGAACAGGAGCCGCCGAGACACGCCAATCCCCGCCCCCTTACGCGATGGCGTCGTCGACTCAACGTCCGTCCCTCATCTCTTCACGCGACTGAACGGCCGCCCCTTACGCGATGGCGTCATCGACCGAACGTCTTCCCTTCTTGCCTTCAGGCGATGGCGTCACCCAGCCAGTTTCTTTCGCGATGTTTTTTTGTGTATAAATATATCTGTTTCCAACAATTTTACATTTGATGTCAAGTTTGGAAACTTTGTTGTTGAAAAACAAATGTTCACTGGTCCTTTTTAAAAAAAAATCCAGTGGGGTTGCTATAGTTACTGCGCAGCGAGACGCGGTACGCTGCGAGCCGAGCCTGACGTGCGTGCGTGCGTGCGTGCGTGCGTGGAGAGGTTGTTCTGCCGGAGTGGCTCTTCTCTGTGGTAATGTTTTAAAGCTGCAATACTTCCATATCGCTTCTCCCTACCCCCGCCGCCCCTCCTGGTTGTTGTCGTGTGGACCCAGGCCTGGCGCCGAGGCCTCGGGCCCGCTCCCTCAGGTCGTGTGGTGAAGTTGTTCACCGCTCCAGCGGTTTAATGAGGTGGGACTGGATTATGGTGGGCCGGGGTGGGAGTTCAGTGGTACTAGAGTGGCTAAGGCTGGTCTCAGTGCCTGTGAAGGGCGGGCGGTATCTATCTATCTATCTATCTATCTGTCTGTCTGTCTGTGTGTGTGTGTCTGGTGGTGGGGGTTGGTGATTAGATCTTTTTTTGAAAGTCTGTGTATTGGGGGAGCAAGGGTGGGTTTGGCTATGATGCCCTTTATGGTTGAATAGCCAGCTGAAACTCTCTGCCCACCGTGAGAAGAGGTATTGGAGGGCAACTGGATCATCATCATCATCATAGGTAGTCCCTCGGAATCGAGGAAGACTTGCTTTCACTCTTAGAATGAGTCCTTAGGTGGCTGAACGGTCTAATACGAGAACCACAGTTCCTGTCACAGGTGGGACAGACAGTCGTTGAGGGGAGGAGGGACTGGTTTGCCGCACGCTCCTCCCGCTTGATTTCTGCATGCTCTCGGCGACGAGACTCGAGGTGCTCAGCGCCCTCCTCCCGGATGCCCTTCCTCAACTTAGGGCAATCTTTGGCCAGGGGCTCCCAGGTGTCGGTGGGGATGTTGCACTTTATCAGGGAGGCTTTGAGGGTATCCTTGTAACCTTAAATTCGGAGACCAAAACTGTATGCATTACTCCAGGTGTGGCCTCACCAATACCTTATATAGCTGTAGTAAGACTTCCCTGCTTTTATACTCCATCCCCTTTGCAATAAAGGCCAAGATACCATTGGCCTTCCTGATCACTTGCTGTATCTGCATACAAACCTTTTGTGTTTCATGCAGAAGTACCCCCAGGTCCTGCTGTACTGTGGCACTTTGCAATTTTTCTCCATTTAAATAATAACTTGCTCTTTGATTTTATTCCTACCAAAGTGCATGACCTTACACTTTCCAACATTATACTCCAAATTTTTGCCCACTCACTTAGCTTGTCTATGTCCTTTTGCAGTTTTTTTTGCAAACTTGGCTACGTTACACTTGGTCCTTTCTTTCAAGTCATTAATATAGATTGTAAATAGTTGGGGTCCCAGCACTGATCCCTGCGGCAACCCACTAGTTACTGATTGTCAACACGAGAATGAACCATTTATCCCGTCTCTCTCTGTTTTCTGTTGGTTAGCCAATCCTCTATCCATACTAATATATTACCCCCTACCCTATGAACTTTTGTGCAGTAACCTTTTATCTGGCACCTTGTCAAATGCCTTCTGGAAGTCCAAATACATCACATCCACTGGTTTCCCCTTTATCCACCCTGTTTGTTACATCCTCAAAGAATTCCAGCAAGCAGTTGACAGTTTGTTCCAATTAAATGGGTTTGGGAGGAGCAGTGTCATAATTTTAAGTTGTATAAGACTAGATTTAGGTTAGATGTCAGGAGGTGGTTCGTTCCCAGAGAATAGTGGACCTCTGGAACAGGCTGTCGTCTTGTGCGGTGGACGCTGATTCACTGAATTCCTTCAAGCGAGAGCTGGACCTGTTTCTGACTGGGGCGGAGATTACCTCTTTTAAAAGATGGGCACTGCAGGGAAGTCTGGGCCAGAGTGATGACCTGGATTGGTTTCAATCGCCTAGATGGGTCGGAGAGGATTTTCCCTGATATTTTCCCCCAAATTGGCCGGGGTTTTGTTTAAACCTGTTTTTTTGCCTCTCCCAGGAGATCACATGCTTTAGGTTAGATGGAGAGTCTATATATAGTGAGACACAGGGTATTGCAATTGTGTGGGACAGACTCGATGGACCACAGGGTCTTTACCTGTCTGTCATTGTTCGTATGTTCATCTCAATTAAAAAAAAATTTTATTTCAAAGTTTTGCTGTGTTGCCATTTGGAGTTACCCTGTGTCTGTTTAAAATTATCTAAACTTGACACATTTGCAGAGAAGCAAGCCTTGGTTTAATCAAAGAATCAGAACTATTTTACCTGTTTCTCTCATGTTCAGCAAGGAATCAGGAACAGTACTGATGTGTAGACTTGCTGGCAGCCAGTGTGACAACATAGCACCTTTTTACTATATCATCAAAATGCCACAGATTTGGGGCCCTCGTGAGACCACACCTGGAGTACTGTGTACAGTTTCGGTCTCCTTATTTAAGGAAGGATATACTTGCCTTAGAGGCGGTGTAACGAAGGGTTACTAGATTGATTCCTGGGATGAGAAGGTTGTTCTATGATGAGAGATTGAGTTTAGAAGAATGAGTGGTGATCTCATTGAAACATGTAAGATTCTGGGGGGTATCGACAGAGTAGATGCTGAGAAATTGTTTCCCCTGGATGGAGAGTCTAGAACTAGGATTGGTTGGGGGAGGACATAGTCTCAGAATAAGCGGTCGGCCATTTAAGACTGAGATGAGGAGGTATTTCTTCACACAGAGGGTTGTGAATCTTTGGAATTCTCTGTACCAAAGGGCTGTGGATGTTCAGTGGTTGAATATATTCAAGGCTGAAATAGATCGTTTTTTGGACTCTAAGGGAATCAAGGGATATGGAGATTGGGCAGGGAAGTGGAGTTGAGGCCAAGATCAGATCAAGATCAGCCATGATCTTATTGAATGGTGGAGCAGGCTCGAGGAACCGTATGGCCTACTCCTAATTCTTCTGTTCTTGTTATTCACTTAGTCAAAAACTGAACGGAATGACGTGTGCGTATACTGCTGTAGATGGAGGACCTGGAATTGGCACCATGAGCTAAGTCTTGTCATGATGAGGCTTAGCAGAAAAACATCAGTCCTACAGAAAGCCCCTCTAGAAAAAAGTGATGATTGTGATGTGATGGGTCGCATGTAGCACAATAGATCGCTGGACTGCTTACAGAGAGTCGGGATAAATGGTTCATTCTCTGGTTGGCAACCAGTAACTAGTGGGGTGCCGCAGGGATCAGTGCTGGGACCCCAACTATTTACAATCTATATTAACGACTTGGAAGAAGGGACTGAGTGTAACGAAGCCAAGTTTGCTGATGATACAAAGATGGGAGGAAAAGCAATGAGTGAGGAGGACACAAAAAATCTGCACAAGGACATAGACAGGCTAAGTGAGTGGACAAAAATTTGGCAGATAAGAGGTAGGCCATTTAGGACTGAGATGAGGAGAAACTTCATCACTGAGAGTTGTTAACCTGTGGAATTCCCGACCGCAGAGAGTTGTTGATGCCAGTTCATTGGATATATTCAAGAGTGAGTTATATATGGCACTTACGGCTAAAGGGATCAAGGGGTATGGAGAGAAAGCAGGAAAGGGGTACTGAGGGAATGATTAGCAATGATCTTATTGAATGGTGGTGCAGGCTCGAAGGGCTGAATGGCCTACTCCTGCACCTCTTTTCTATGTTTCTATAATGTTGGAAAGTGTGAGGTCATGCACTTTGGCAGAAAAAATTGAAGAGCAAGTTATTATTTAAATGGAGAAAGATTGCAAAGTGCTGCAGTACAGTGGGACCTGGGGCTACTTGTGCATGAAACACAAAAGGATAGTATGCAGGTACAGCAAGTGATCAGGAAGGCCAATGGTATCTTGTCCTTTATTGCAAAGGAGATGGAGTATAAAAGCAAGGAAGTCTTACTACAGCTATATAAGGTATTGGTGAGGCCACACCTGGAATACTGCATGCATATTTATGAACGGATATATTTGCTTTGGAGGCAGTTCAGAGAAGGTTCACTAGGTTGATTCCAGGGATGAGTGGGTTGACTTGTGAGGAAAAGTTGGGCCTCTACTCTTTGGAATTCCGAAGAATGAGAGGTGATCTTATCGAAACGTAAAAGATTATAAGGGGGCTTGACAGGGTGGATGCAGAGAGGATGTTTCCACTGATGGGGGAGACTCGAACTAGAGGGCATGATCTTAGAATAAGGGGCCGCCCATTTAAAACAGAGATGAGGAGAAATTTCTTTTCTCAGAGGGTTGTAAAACTATGGAATTCGCTGCCTCAGAGAGCTGTGGAAGCTGGGACATTGAATAAATTTAAGACAGGAGTAGACGGTTTCTTAATTGATAAGGGGTTATGGGGAGCGGGCGGGGAAGTGGAACTGAGTCCATGATCAGATCAGCCATGATCTTATTGAATGACGGAGTAGGCTTGAGGGGCCGTATGGCCTACTCCTGCTCCTATTTCTTATGTTCTTACAAAGCTGTAGTTTAAGTAAGGGACTTCGAATGATCTGAAACTGCCAGGAAAGTTTGAGTTTTTTATAACCATCATCTGAACCTTAAAATGAGATGCCAATGTGGTCATTGCTCTGCATTATTGTTATCTCGGCTGTACACGTTCTATCTGTTCCGTTTGTTTTGTTTTGCTGACTGTGGCTGTCAGTGTGACACCAATACTCGCTCGGTACACTGTGTTGTGTGGAGAAGGTTGTGGTTTATCGGAAAAATTCCATCATCATAGGCGGTCCCTCGAACCGAGGATGACTTGCTTCCACGCCAAAAAAGGATGAGTTCACAGGTGTTTCAATGAAGGACCTAATATTCCAGGTCCCGAACTACATCCTGAAGGGTGGAAGATGTCTGTGCGTGGATTTTTTTAACGTGTGGTGGCCGTTGCACACCAGCCACCACACGGGCTTGACAGAGCTAGGTCTTGGTGCAGTGGTCAGATTACTGGTCAGATGAATTCACATTATAGACTAGATGTTATATTCACCGCCGAAGAAAACTGGCCATATTATATTAAAAGTGTTTTTCTGGTAATTATATTGCCGGTACATTGGAGGTATACAAGTGAGGAAGACTCCGGATTCAATCTTTTGCCGATGCTAAATCGACTGATTTCGGTAGTAGAAACATAGAAACATAGAAATTAGGAGCAGTAGTAGGCCATTTGGCCCTTCCAGTCTGCACCGCCATTCAGTGTGATCATGGCTGATCCTCTATCTCAACACCATATTCCCGCTTTTTCCCCATACCCCTTGATGCCTTTTTCTAGAAATCTATCTATCTCCCTCTTAAATATATTCAGTGACTTGGTCTCCGCAACCTTCTGTGGTAGAGAATTCCATAGGTTCACCACCCTCTGAGTGAAAACATTTCTCCTCCGTAGGAACTATAAAAGTTCACAGTGGCCCCAGGGGAAGGGGAAAACATCACCCATGGTACCAGCTCCAGTGACTCACATTCACATGTATGGATATCAATTGAGACACAATCCGGCTCACTTGCCACAGCCATGCCCGGGATCAAATGGCTGGCAGAAACTTGGCTCTCGCCCTGAGCAGTCGGTAATCCCGGGTGGGAGGGAGAGTTGGTGGCTCGGCTGATTTTAACCGTAGGGGCCTGGTTTGAAAGCCGTCACTCAGCTGCATTGGCCATCGGGAGACGACGGAAATCGTGGTAACGGAGGTATGGCCTTCCCTTGTGGGGCCTGGAGAAGCACTCCTGTTGGATGTTCTCCTCCCCAGTAAGGAACATTTTCAGGAGCAAATTAAAATTTGAATCGGATTCTTGTGTACATCCCAAAACCAGTGGGGAAGGAGTGAGAAATACTCACTTCAGCGCTCCTTTTCCCTGCCGATCGGAGGGAGTTCATCTCACCCCATTATTGTCCAGACTGGTACTTGAAGAGCTGTCTTTTGGGCAAGAGGCCTGTCCATGCATGTGAAAGCGTACCCCAGCACATCACTGTCATCGGCAGAGGAGGAGGAAATAAATCTTTGTATGCCACCTCACTGCTGTTATTGATTGACTATAAGTTTCGAAACTTAAATATACTGAATTAAATATACTGAAATAGAAATGATTCACAGATTCATGGTGAAAAGACTTGCATTTATATAGCATCTTTCATGACCATCGGACTTCCCAAAGCACTTTACAGCCAATGAAGTACTTTTGAAATGTAGTCACAGCGCACAGCAAGATCCCAGAAACAGCAATATGATAATGACCAGATAATCTGTTTTAGTGATGTTGATTTGAGGGATGAACATTGTCTTAGATACCGAGGATAACTCTCCTCCTCGAAATAATGTCATAGGATGTTTTATGTCCACCAGAGAGAGCAGACTGGGCCTCGGTTTAGCGCCTCATCTGAAAGACAGCACCTCCAGCAAAGTAGCACTCCCTCAGCACTGCACTGGGAGTGTCAGCCTAGATTTTGTGCTCCAGTCCCTGGTGTGAGACCTGAACCCATAACCTTCTGACTCAGGCGAGGCGAGTAGGTATACTGAGTCACAGCTGACAATGATTGAAATGATGCCCTCCAATTTGTGTTCAAAATTATACTAAGTGTCTGTAAAGTACTTGTATACTAGGTCCCAGTCATAAGACCATGAATGATATTTAACATTTAAATAGTCCGGGCATTGCTAGAATATTGTGCTGGAGTCAGTGTTTACCGAGTGAATTCTGGGCATGTGGGAGTTTTAATGCTGTTGTAATTTGCAGGTTTCAGATAATGCCAGATCCTAGCACAGCCACCATGAGATTCTTTTCATTCAGGACTGTCTGAGCTATTTGTTGGCCACAAAAGTTAAATTAGTGTTCCCATGAATTTACTCACATCTCGGCCTACTATTAATGGATCTCGGTGTTCCGATTCAAGATTTATCCATCAATTAAAGGCAACCACACGAAGAACAAACCTCCATGCTCACCAAAATCAACCAGGGCAGACCCCTGAGTAACAAATATAAACGGAATCAAGCTTCGAGGATTGGATTGTGGGGGGAGGAGGCGGGGGGGGGGGGGCGGGGGCTGCATGTGGCCCACAGGCCCCCATTTGTACAGTCCTGTCGTGAGTAATCTAACCATCTCAGTAAGATAAAAGTATTGGTGACGTTATACTGATTGCAAACTGTAAAAGCTTACTGCATGCATATAACTCCAGTGCCTGATGCTGCCTAAACTCTTCCAGATAATTAATTCCCTTGTGCTCATGTCGCTCTTTCACTTTTGGTTCAGGGCCTCATTCAGAGCTGCTCTCGGGAATGCTGCGCCATCAGGTGATCTGGGGCTTCAGTGAGCTCCTCTCGTCATGTCACAGAGAGAGCATTTGCCAGGTGGAGGCCAGGCACTTCCCAACAGAATGAGGGACCGGCTGGCCAAAGGCAGCTGAAGCAGCAAGTCTGCCACCGACCACAGAGTGAAAGGAAATGTTTGCCACCAGTGGTCCCAGAGCCATATTATGGGCCCGACTGAACTATCCCCTGATGCTGCAGTGGAGCTGTTAGAATGTCCTCGATCGGGTTATTCTGGCTCCATGTTTATCAGCCACGAACTTTGCTCTCATTTCAGTGATCTAACAAAATTAAATGAGAACAGATGAGAATGAGAAGCGTGCTGAAGTTTAAATAGACTTGATTTACTCTCTCATAGCTTTATACTGTCTCTTGATTAAACGTCAGCCTTGTGACTCACTACCAACCAGACTGATCCTGTGTCACTGATGTGGTTCTTTGGGGGGGGGGGGGCGGGGGATGGGGGAGCTCTAATTAATAAGGGAATGATTTTGCAGTTGGAATGTAAAATTATACTGCTGCTAAAGGGATAGTGTGTTAGGTTGGAGTAGAAAGCATGAGCATTTGCAGCAGGTAGGGTGAGCTAGTTGTGATTAAACACATTTTGATGGAAGCCGAAGGCTTGTGTGGTAAATATGCTGCCCAGTGTGGTACTGAGCCCCACTGTCTCATGGTTCTAGCTCCCATCCTCTATGCTAGCCGCTGTTTGCCACAGTGGCAGAAGGGGTGGTACAATTGGCCACAGAATCCTTGGACCAGGATAGGACAGGGAAAAAAGCCAGCCAGGATTCCTGCCAATGCTGGTTATTCTACTGGAGTGTGGTTGATGGCATGTGTATAAGCGTAGGATTGGTCTTGGTTATAATTCCTCTACGCCCACAGTTGAAAAGCCATTTTCCTAAATGAAGTCTCATTTATGAAAATGTTTTTTTAGGCGAAGTAGCAGAGGGTGGGCAGTGCCTGCGGAACTGCACTTCAACAACTGAACGAAGGTGGGTGACCTGTTTTGACAGTAATTTACTGCATATGAACTGCATAACCTACTGATATCAGTGAGATGCAGAAAACTCTGTGTTTGATTTATCACAGAGGTTAGTTTTGCGATGGAGCCAGAACTGAACTAACAGAATTAATTCATGAATAATCAGGTGCAAGATTGTGAAAGAAAGAGTTAGCAATTGGAAAGAGATTTGGTTAGAGAAAGCAATGATACGTTACAGCCATCCAGCCTGTGTGCCATGCTGCCATGTAATTCTCTATGTTCTTGTCTTCAGGCTCCTTATGGCGTTGTTGAGGAAGAGCATCGTGCCATTGACTCGTACAATGGAAGCAGTGAACCGAATGTTCAGGTACTTCACCATCGGTCTATCAATCCTGGGATTCCGGTCAACAGCTTAGTAGGCTGCTCTTTAACATCCTCCTGCTCGGCTATTTCTGCTGCTTAAGAAGGGCACCTTCCCTCTATCCCGAATTGAAAGAAAGACTTGCATTCATATAGCGCTTCATCTCAAAAACATCCCAAAGCAATTCACACGCGTGAATATCTTGGGTGCAATCACTGTTGTTATGGAGGTAAAATCTGACACTGGTTTAAACACACCAAGATCTCACAAACACCAGCGATGTGATTGACCAGCTCATCCTGTTTTCTGTTGGTGTGTTGGTCGAGGGATCTGTAACATCCAATGGGGCAGGTAGACGAGGCCTCGATTTAGTGTATGTCCTGAAACATAGAAACATAGAAAATAGGTGCCGGAGTAGGCCATTCGGCCCTTCTAGCCTGCACCGCCGTTCAATGAGTTCATGGCTGAACATGCAACTTCAGTACCCCATTCCTGCTTTCTCGCCATATCCCTTGATCCCCCTAGTAGTAAGGACGTCATCTAACTCCCTTTTGAATATATTTAGTGAATTGGCCTCAACAACTTTCTGTGGTAGAGAATTCCACAGGTTCACC
Source organism: Pristiophorus japonicus (assembly GCF_044704955.1). Classification (NCBI taxonomy): domain Eukaryota; kingdom Metazoa; phylum Chordata; class Chondrichthyes; family Pristiophoridae; genus Pristiophorus; species Pristiophorus japonicus. The sequence goes on from NC_091983.1 coordinate 222,711,265, forward strand.
ACTCTCTGGGTGAAGAAGTTTCTCCTCATCTCGGTCCTAAATGGCTTACCCCTTATCCTCAGACTGTGACCCCTGGTTCTGGACATCCCCAACATTGGGAACATTCTTCCTGCATCTAACCTGTCGAAACCCATCAGAAATTTAAACGTTTCTGTGAGGTCCCCTCTCATTCTTCTGAACTCCAGTGAATACAAGCCCAGTTGATCCAGTCTTTCTTGATAGGTCAGTCCCACCATCCTGGGAATCAGTCTGGTGAACCTTCGCTGCACTCCCTCAATAGCAAGAATGTCCTTCCTCAAGTTAGGAGACCAAAACTGTACACAATACTCCAGGTGTGGCCTCACCAAGGCCCTGTACAACTGTCGCAACACCTCCATGCCCCTATACTCAAATCCCCTCGCTATGAAGGCCAACATGCCATTTGCTTTCTTAACCGCCTGCTGAACCTGCATATCAACCTTCAATGACTGATGTACCATGACACCCAGGTCTCGTTGCACCTCCCCTTTTCCTAATCTGTCACCATTCAGATAATAGTCTGTCTCTCTGTTTTTACCACCAAAGTGGATAACCTCACATTTATCCACATTATACTTCATCTGCCATGCATTTGCCCACTCACCTAACCTATCCAAGTCACTCTGCAGCCTCATAGCATCCTCCTCGCAGCTCACACTGCCACCCAACTTAGTGTCATCCGCAAATTTGGAGATACTACATTTAATCCCCTCATCTAAATCATTAATGTACAGTGTAAACAGCTGGGGCCCCAGCACAGAACATTGTGGTACCCCACTAGTCACTGCCTGCCATTCTGAAAAGTACCCATTTACTCCTACTCTTTGCTTCCTGTCTGACAGCCAGTTCTCAATCCACGTCAGCACACTACCCCCCAATCCCATGTGCTTTAACTTTGCACATTAATCTCTTGTGTGGGACCTTGTCGAAAGCCTTCTGAAAGTCCAAATATACCACATCAACTGGTTCTCCCTTGTCCCCTCTACTGGAAACATCCTTAAAAAATTCCAGAAGATTTGTCAAGCATGATTTCCCTTTCACAAATCCATGCTGACTTGGACCTATCATGTCACCTCTTTCCAAATGCGCTGCTATGACACCCTTAATAATTGATTCCATCATTTTACCCACTACTGAGGTCAGGCTGACCGGTCTATAATTCCCTGTTTTCTCTCTTCCCTCCTTTTTTAAAAAGTGGCGTTACATTGACTACCCTCCACTCGATAGGAACTGATCCAGAGTCAATGGAATGTTGGAAAATGACTGTCAATGCATCCGCTATTTCCAAGGCCACCTCCTTAAGTACTCTGGGATGCAGTCCATCAGGCCCTGGGGATTTATCGGCCTTCAATCCCATCAATTTCCCCAACACAATTTCCCGACTAATAAGGATTTCCCTCAGTTTCTCCTCCTTACTAGACCCTCTGATCCCTTTTAAATCCGGAAGGTTGTTTGTGTCGTCCTCAGTGAATACCGAACCAAAGTACTTGTTCAATTGGTCTGCCATTTCTTTGTTCCCCGTTATGACTTACCCTGATTCTGACTGCAGGGAACCTACATTTGTCTTTACTAACCTTTTTCTCTTTACATATCTGTCGAAGCTTTTGCAATCCGTCTTAATGTTCCCTGCAAGTTTCTTCTCGTACTCCATTTTCCCTGCCTAATCAAACTCTTTGTCCTCCTCTGATGAGTTCTAAATTTCTCCCAGTCCCCGGGTTCGCTGCTATTTCTGGCCAATTTGTATGCCACTTCCTTGGCTTTAATACTATCCCTGATTTCCCTTGATAGCCACCTTCCCTTTTTTATTTTTACGCCAGACAGGAATGTACAATTGTTGTAGTTCATCCATGCGGTCTCTAAATGTCTGCCATTGCCAATTTAAGTTGTATCTAAGGGTTAAGTCATGGCAGGGGAGCTCGGTCACGTGATATGCTCCTCCTGTACCATGTGGGAACTCGGGGACACTTCCGGTGTCCCTAACGATTACGTGTGCGGGAAGTGTATCCGCCTCCAGCTCCTGACGGACCGCGTTGCGGAATTGGAGCTTAGGGTGGATTCACTCTGGAGCATCTACGATGCTGAGAACGACGTGAGTAGCACGTGTAGCAAGTTGGTCTTACCGCAGGAGAAGGGTCCACAGCCAGCTAGGGAATGGAAGACCAGCAGGAAGAGTAGTGCAAGGAAGGTAGTCAGGGGTCCCCTGTGGTCATCCCCCTGCAAAACAGATACCACTGCTTTGAGTACTGTTGAGGGGGATGACTCATCAGGGAAGGCAGCAGCAGCCAAGTTCATGGCACCATGGCTGGCTCTGTTGCACAGGAGGGCAGGAAAAAGAGTGGGAGAGCGATAGTGATAGGGGATTCAATTGTGAGGGGAATAGATAGGCATTTCTGCGGCCGCAACCGAGACTCCAGGATGGTATGTTGCCTCCCTGGTGCAAGGGTCAAGGATGTCTCGGAGCGGGTGCAGGACATTCTAAAAAGGGAGGGAGAACAGCCAGTTGTCGTGGTGCACGTTGGTACCAACGACGTAGGTAAAAAAAGGGATGAGGTCCTACGAAACGAATTTAAGGAGCTAGGAGCTAAATTTAAAAAGTAGGACCTCAAAAGTAGTAATCTCGGGATTGCTACCAGTGCCACTTGCTAGTCAGAGTAGGAATCGCAGGATAGCGCAGATGAATACGTGGCTTGAGCAGTGGTGCAGCAGGGAGGGATTCAAATTCCTGGGGCATTGGAACCGGTTCTGGGGGAGGTGGGACCAGTACAAACCGGACGGTCTGCACCTGGGCAGGACCGGAACCAATGTCCTCATGGGAGTGTTTGCTAGTGCTGTTGGGGAGGAGTTAAATTAATATGGCAGGGGGATGGAAACCAATGCAGGGAGATAGAGGGAATGGACGGAGCAGCACTCCATCAATGTTTCGTTAATGAGTCCGTCTACCTATCTAGCTCCCCTTAAATGCATCTGTGCTATTTGCCTCAACTACTCCTTGTGGTGCTGAGTTCCACATTCTAACCACTCTTGAGAGTAAAGAAGTTTCTCCTAAATTCCTTATTGGATTTATTAGTGACTATCTTATATTTATGACTCCTATTTCTGGTCTCGCCTGCAAGTGAAAATGTTTTCTGTACGTCCACCCTATCAAATCCCTTCATGATTATAAAGACCTCTATCAGGTCACCCCTCAGTTTTCTCTCTCCTTGAGAAAAGAGCCCCAGCCTGTTCAGCTTTTCCTGATGGGTATAACCTCTCCGTTCTGGTACAGGGTATCATCCTTGCAAATATTTTTGCTCCTTTACCAGTGCTTCTATATCTTTTTGTTGTAATATGGAGACCAGATTTGTTCACGGTGCCCCAAGTGTGCCCCAAGGTTCTATACAAGTTTAACATAATTTCAGTGCTTTTCAATTCTATCCCTCTAGATATTAAGCTTGGTTTACTTTTTTAATGGCCTTGTTAATCTTCGTTGCTACTTTCAAAGATTTGTGAATGCCCTATCCTTAGATCCCTTTGCTCCTGTACCCAATATAGACTCTTATTTTCCAAAGAGTATGTGTCCTCCTTATTCCTCCTACCAAAATGCACCACCTCACACTTATCTATATTGAAAGTATTTTGCCATTGGCACACCCATTCTGCAAGTTTATTAATGCCGCCTTGTATTTACCAAATGGGGCATGGAAGAGTGATCGAACTGTACCCAAATGCAACCCAGGGGGAAAGAGTATGTTGGAGGCGGTGGGGGAAAGGGCGGGGGGGCAAGGGGGGGAACTTCAACCGATTGTGGACGTGTATATGTTCTAACAATTAAAACCGCCCCTTGATTCTCTCTCCTCATTTCAGTGCTTCGGCAGCCTGTGCAGCCATACAGAAAATGAGCAGAGTGCGGGTAGTGGACAACAGCTCCCTCGGCAACACCCCATACCACAGGCCACCCAAATGCATCCATGTGTATACCAAGAACGGCATTGGCAAAGTGGGTGACAAAATATTGCTCGCGATCAAAGGGCAGAAGAAAAAGGCGCTGATTGTCGGTCATCGGATGCCAGGCCCACGCATGACGGCCAGATTTGACTCCAACAACGTGGTGCTCATCGAAGATAACGGTAACCCGACGGGGACACGCATCAAGGTGCCGATTCCCACGGGCCTGCGCCACATGGAAGGCGATTATTCCAAAGTGTTGGCAATCGCCCAGAAATTTGTCTGATTGACCTGCCGGGTCACAATGGGAATGATCAACTCTGGTTGTCATTTATCAAAAGAAACTAGCTGTTTCACGCAAGTCAAACAAGGCTGGCATTTTAGCCACCACGGACTGTTTGGTATTCCAAGAGTTGAAGTTGGTTCAATTATATCTGCTGTATTTCTATATATTAAATATCTGTGTCGGATGTGCCCTTACTGCCCATAAACCTCACTTCCTGTTGTCATATTTGGTCATGCTTTAGCGTCATGTTTCCCATTGCAAATTGCTACATCAGCATTTCCCATCCACATTTGTTATGTCAACTGTCATGATGTAGTGGTAGGCTCTGGCCACAAGGTGGCTCTATGGACATGCCTCTTTCCCAATTCTGTCACCATCTTGTAACTGACCGTGGGGCAGGCTTGAAAGGCCGAAAGACCTACTCCTGTTCCTTTTTTTTTTTATTCGTTCATGGGATGTGGGCATCGCTGACAAGACCAGCATTTATTTCCCATCCCTAATTGTCCTCGAGAAGGTGATGGTGAGTCACCTTTATGAACTGCTGCAGTCCATGTGAAGGTAGTCCCACAGTTCTGATATGGAGGGAGTCCCAGCGACGATGAAGGAACAACGATACATTTCCAATTCAAGATGGTGTGTAATGGTGTTTCCATGCACCTGCTGCCCTTGTCCTTCTAGGTGGTAGAGGTCGTGGGTTTGGGAGGTGCTGTCAAAGAAGCCGTGGTGAGTTGCTGCAGTGCATCATGAAGGTGGTACATCATGCAGCCACGGTGCGCCGGTGGTGGAGGGAGTGAATGTTTAAGGTGGTAGATGGACAAGACTGCAGGAAAGTTGCTGATAACAGCAACAACAAAGTTATACAAAGAAATCCATAGGTGCTTCACGGAATTAAGGAAGCAAACTGGACAATAAGCCAAAGAAGGAGGTGTTGGGAGACGTGACCAAAACTTTGGTGAAAGATGGATTTTAAGGAGGCTCTTGAAGGTGGAGAGGGGGATTTAGGGAGTTAATTCTAGAGCGTGGTGCGTAGGTGATGGGAGGCACAACTGCTAATAGTAAGGTGAAAGGACTGGTCTGCACTGGTGGTCGGATGCAGAGGAACTGATTGGATGTGTAGTGCTGGAGGAGGTTACTGAGAGGGGAGGTTATGGAGGCATTTCATTATAGGGATGAGATTTTTAAATTTCAGGAATTGGGGGCAGGAGCCGATATAGGTGATGGGTGAGTGGGACTTGATACGGAGCGTTAGATGAACTGAAGTTTACAGGGGGGTGGAGAATGGGAGGCTGGTAGGAGAGCTTCGGAATAGTCGAGCGTGGAGATAACAAGGTTTCAGCAGCATGTGGAGTGGAGATGGCAGACGTTGTGTCGGTAGTTATTGATGATCTTTGTGATGGAGAGGCAGTGTGGTTCAAAGCACAGCTCCAAGTTGCGACCAGTCTGGTTCAGTCTGAGATGGTGGTGAGGGTATGGAGTTTGGGCGATGATATGGAGTTTGAGTCAGGGGGCAGAAGACAAGGGCTGTAGTCTTCCCAGTGTTTACCTGGAGGAAATGAAGACTCATCTAAGAATGGAGTCTGACCACACTGAGGCAGTGAAAGGTCGAGGGATGTAGTGGGGGCGGGGGGGGCGGGGGGGCAGAGCTGGGTGTCATCAGTGTACATGTGGAAGGTCTGAGGGTTCTGCCGCCAAGGGGCAATTTTTTTCAGAGTGTTGATTTTGATTGTGGTGATGCGACCCTAGATGTGTACCATTGTACAGTAGTAATCATCGTTTTTCTGGTGAACACAGGTGGTTTGTGGTTTCTATCGTGGCCAGGATGGCTAGTCGTGACTGTCACTGGTGGGCAGGTTGTACAAACACAGTCCGTGCTCTCAATTACTCTGCTGTTGGGTGACTCAGCCTGTGTTCCATTCTGCTCCCAGAAAATGTTGTTCTTCCTGCGTCAATCAACATCTTTGCAAAGGAACTGAATGAAATACCTGTTCAGCAATGGGATTGAGGTTTATAGAGATAATACTGGATCGGTTTGGATGTTCAGGACAAGTTCACAATTGGGATAGGCGTGTACGAGTTGTGGAAGGAGAAGGCATGGTGTTTTTTCATTGCAAACTTTACTATTTGGAAGGCCAAATGGCTGATCCTAGGCATCAGAGGGCTGACTTATGAGAAAAGGTTAGAAAAACCTGGACTCTTCAGCCTTGAAAAGTTGTGCGTGAGAGGGCACCTTAAAGAGGTAAAGTAGATACTAAGTGGTAGGCAAGGTCAATCTCTGTACTATTTGAAGTGAAGCCTTGTTTCCGCCGCTCTTACGGCAAAGTTACTGTGGCCGATGGAAGCAGCTGCGAGGAAATTCCGGCCACTGCGAATAATCACAGTGCCCTGTCTCCGACCAGTTATCTCAGAGCAGCAGTCGCATCTCTCTCATTCATAGAATAGTACAGCACAGGAGCAGGCCATTCGGCCCATCCGGTCTGCTTTGGCTCTTTCGAAGAGCAATCTAGTCAGTCCCACTCCCCGACTCTTTTTTCCCCATATCCCTGCAATTTCTTCTCCCAACTATTTATCCAATTTCTTTTTGATGGCTATTATTGAATCTGTTTCACCATACTATCGAGCAGTGCATTCCAAATCCTAACCACTCGTGTAGTTTTTCCACATTTTACCTCTGGCTCTTTTGCTAATCTCCATAAATCTGTGCCTTTTGGTTATCGACTCTTCCGTATTTTGGAAACAGTCTCTCTTTATTTACTCTATCTAACTCTTTCGTGACTTTAAACGCCTCTATCAAATCTCCTCTTAGCCTTCTCTGCTCCAAGGAGACCTACCCCAGCTTCTCCAGTGTATCCACAAAACTGTAATCCCTTTTCTCTGGAGCCATTCTAGTGAATCTCTTCTGTACCCTCGCCAAAGTGTTCACGTCCTAAAGTGCGGAGCCCAGAATTGGACACACTGGCCCTGAAATTCCAGTCGGAGGCTTCTTTCAGACGAACGCCATCGACCGGAGAATTTTTCTGAAAGTACCTGGTGGTCCCGGAGGCCTTCTCTTCCCGCACTGTGAAGCGCGCTCCCGTTCGAGGATCCCATGCAGAAGGTGCAGTCACGTGTGACTGCTCAACCAATCAGGATTCTCAATTAATAACAGTGGAAACTCCTTATCTACGAGTTCTCATTGTTTTTTTTTCTCAATTAATAGCAAACACAATAACACCAAATAAAAAACACCTCATATAATTAAAATTGAAGTTAATCTTGGAGAAATTTTTTTTACCGAATTTAAAAAAATTTTAAAATTATGGTTTAAAATAAATTTAATGTGGGCAGGGTTTTTAAAAATAAAATGTTTTTTATTTTATTTTTTAAATGTGTTTTAAAACTCTTGCGCCTGTAAAACTAGGCTATGCACCTGCTTTTATCAGGCGCAAGATTTTTAAGGACATTTGTTGGGCAAGATATGGGTAAATCCCGCAATCTTGCCCGTGCAAATGTCCTCGCTCCCGATATGCAGTTGATCTCTTGAGCTCCAGTTTGACAGAGCGGAAAAGCCGGTTTTCAGCGCATGCGCATTGTGCGCTGTAAACCGACTTTTGCGATGCCTTCCCGTGTCCGTACACACTCCGTACGGACCCGTGGAGGCCAGGATTTGTGGGCCATTACTCCAGCTGGGCTGTGTTATAAAGGTTTAGCATAACTTCCTGGCTGTTGTGCTCCAAGTCTCTATTTATAAAGCCCATGCTTTAAAAACTGCTTTGTTAACCTATCCTGCCACTGTCAAAGATTTGTGCACAAACACGCCCAGATTTCTCTGTTCTTGCACCCTCTTTAAAATTGTACCATTTAGCATGTATTGTGTCGTCCTCACTTTTCCTACCAAAATGTATCGCCTCACACTTCTGTGCATTAACTTTCATCTGTCGAAACTCTGTCCTTTAAACCAACAGGAACGGGTTAAAGCTGGCGCAGTGTAGTAAACAGGATACCTCATGGCCCCATGGGCTCACTTAGTCAGTGCCGCTAAGATCTCTCAGCTCAGGCTTCCCGGCAAACCTGTGACTCACTGAACTCGGTCGAATCCAGCCGCGAAGAAGCAATCGAAAGATCGGAGATAAACAAAACAAAAAAACTCCAGCTGTGGGAAGAGGCACAGTCACATGGTCACCGAGGGGAGGGGAGGGGAGGGGAGGGAGGGGAGATGCTGCCCGGCACTGCAGCTGGTTGCCGGAGCAGGTGCAATGATAACCGAGCCCTCTTCTGCACCAGACAAACACAACACTGCACAAGAAAACTCATGGGACTGACTTCAGACTGTCTGAGGCAGGTGATCTGCTGACGGCCGCAAGGCCAGAGGTGTGTATTAATAGGTCTGATGTCATACCAGGTGCTCAAGGAATATTGTAGCAAGTATTTTGCAATCTTTCCCCTCCCCACGCCCACTTTCCTGACACTCTGCTGGACTATAATTCCTCCCATGCTGGTTGCCTTGAGGTGCTTACCCATATATCCATTCACCATGTGAGTGGGAGCAGTCTGTTACATAGAGGCAGAGAGGTTGTTTCCACTGGTCAGGGAGACCAGAACTAGGGGGCACAGCCTCAAAATACGGGGGAGCCAATTTAAAACCGAGTTGAGAAGGAATTTCTTCTCCCAGAGGGTTGTGAATCTGTGGAATTCTCTGCCCAAGGAAGCAGTTGAGGCTATCTCATTGAATGTATTCAAATCACAGATAGATAGATTTTTAACCAATAAGGGAATTAAGGGTTATGGGGAGCGGGCGGGTAAGTGGAGCTGAGTCCACGGCCAGATCAGCCATGATCTTGTTGAATGGCGGAGCAGGCTCGAGGGGCTAGATGGCCTACTCCTGTTCCTAATTCTTATGTTCTTATGAATTAGGAACAGGAGTAGGCCATGTGGCCCTTCGAGCCTGCTCCGCCATTCAATAAGATCATGGCTGATCCGATCATGGCCTCAACTCCACTTCCCTGCCCGCTCCCCATAACCCTTGACTCCCTTATCTTTAAAAAATCTGTCTTATCTCCACCTTAAATATATTCAATGACCCAGCCTCCACAGCTCTTTGGGGTAGAGAATTCCAAAGATTCACGGCCTTCTGAGAGAAGAAATTCCTCCTCATTTCCGTTTTAAATGGGTGATCCTTTCTGAAACTATGCCCCCTAGTTCTAGATTCCCCCATGAGGGGAAACATCCTCTCTGCATCTACCCTGTCAAGCCCCCTCAATAAGATCATCTCAGTCTTCTAAACTTCAATGAGTATAGGCTCAACCTTTCTTCATATGATAACCCCTTCATCTCGGGAATTAACCACGTGAACCTTCTCTGAACTACCTCCAATGCAAGTATATCATTAAATAATGAGACCAAAACTGTACGCCGTACTCCAGGTGTGGCCTCACCAATACCCTGTACAGTTGTAGCAGGACTTCTCTGCTTTTATACTCCATCCCCCTTGCAATAAAGGCCAACATTCCATTTGCCTTCCTGATCACTTGCTGTACCTGCATGTTAACTTTTTGTGTTTCAGATCCCTCTGTACCGCAGCATTTTGGAATCGCTCCCCATTTAAATAATTTTCTTTTTTCTTTTTCCTACCAAAGTGGATAACCCCACATTTTGCCACGTTATACTCCACCTGCCAAATTTTTGCCCACTCACTTAGCCTGTCTATACCCCTTTGCAGATTCTTTGTGTCCTCCTCACATCTTTGTATGTGATTCGGCTGTGTATGTGGGGAGGGGGGTAGAGTCCAAACTTATCCATGTCTTTCATCCACACACTGGATGGCGGAGGGAGGGAGAAGAAAATCACTGGGAGTGTGAACTCTGTTTAATTTTTCCTTAAATAGGGAGGGAGCACTGAGGCCAATCGGGGGACTCTGTGATCAGCTCCGGGAACGAGCCTGTGACCATCCTGGCTAGTGTTGCTCAGTTTCACACTGGGCAGTTTTTAATTCTGTGTACTTCTCTGACGTCACTCTAACCAGTAGACAATGGTCATGATTTCATGAGAGGTAGGTATTTAAATGTAAAATACTGTTTTAAAAAATGAAAAATGCTGATCTCCGTAATAAACTCAGGAGCTCAGCAGATTATTAACCACTTCACTTCAGTTCCCAGTGGGCTATTTATACAATTAATCAGGCAGAGCTTGCACTGAATTCCTATTAAATCGGAGGATCTGTCAACAACATTCAATGTTAGTTAATGTCAGGTGCTACATTTTGTTTTCAAAAAAGCATGCTTTGAGTGGGGGAAACTGATATGGAAGAGCTGAGGGATTTGTGGGTTCGGGTTCACAAGGTATTGAAAGCAGCCCCTCAAGTCACTAAGACCTTAAAAAAAGAAAAAGCTGATGGTTTTACAGCAAGGGGTATGGAATATACAAGTCACAAAACAATGGTGAATCATATTGATAAAACCATATTGGACATACTGGGGTAGATCCTGACTTTGTGCGATAGTGTAGTGCTGGGTCCCTAACTATTTACAATCTATATTAACAACTTGGAAGAAGGGATTGAGTGTAACGTAGCCAAGTTTGCTGACGATACAAAGATGGGAGGAAAAGCAATGTGTGAGGAGGACACACAAATCTGCAAAAGGACATAGACAGGCTAAGTGATTGGGCAAAAATTTGGCAGATGGAGTATAATGTTGGAAAGTGTGAGGTCATTTGGCAGAAAAAAAATCAAAGAGCAAGTTATTATTTAAATGGAGAAAGATTGCAAAATGCCGCAGTACAGCAGGACCTGGGGGGACTTTTGCATGAAACACAAAAGGATAGTATGCAGGTACAGCAAGTGATCAGGAAGGCCAACGGTATCTTTGCCTTTATTGCAAAGGGGATGGAGTATAAAAGCAGGGAAGTCTTGTTACAGCTATATAAGGTATTGGTGAGGCCACACCTGGAATTCTGCGTGCAGTTTTGGTTTCCATATTTACGAAAGGATATACTTAGTTTGGAGGCAGTTCAGAGAAGGTTCACTAGCTGGATTCCTGGGATGAGGGGGAAAGATTGAGTAGGTTGAAATTCAGAAGAATGAGAGGTGATCTTATCGAAACATAAGATTATGAGGGGACTTGACAAGGTGGATGCAGAGAGGATGTTTCCACTGATAGGAGAGACTAGAACTAGAGGGCATGATCTTAGAATAAGGGGCCTCCCATTTAAAACAGATGAGGAGAAATTTCTTCTCTCAGGGTTGTAAATCTGTGGAATTCGCTGCCTTAGAGAGCTGTGAAAGCTGGAACATTGAATAAATTTAAGACAGAAATAGACAGTTTCTTAAACGATAAGGGGTTATGGGGAGTGGGCGGGGAAGTGGAGCTGAGTCCATGATCAGATCAGCCATGATCTTGTTGAATGGCGGAGCAGGCTCGAGGGGCCGTATGGCCTACTCCTGTTCCTAATTCTTATGTTCTTATGTAAAATGGGTGACAACGAGTTGGCCATCTGTTTTAGATCTCTCCCCATTTTTATTTCTATTGTAGTCACTGGAAATAAATCAGGAGAGATGTACGACAGGCTGGCAACTCACTCTCTCCCATTTTACACTATTGCACAAAGTCAGGATCAACCCCACTGTCTGCAGTTTTGGGTTCCACGCTATCTGAAGCATGACGAAGCATTAGAGAGGGTGCAGGGCAGATTCACCGGGATGCTGCCTGGTATGAGGAAATGCATATACGAAGAAAGACTTGAAAAATTGGTGTTGGTTTTGGTAGAACAGAGGAGATTAAGGGATGATTTGGTAGACGTGTAAAATTATAATGGGACGAACATAATAAGTAGAAACAGAATTTTTACAATAATTGAGAGGTTAAGAATGAGAGCGTAGATACAGGATTAAATGCAAGAGATTTAGGACAGAGCAGCTGCAGAATATATGTTAGATAGGTGGTTAAAGTAAAGGGGATATGGGATTGGACTAATGCTCCCGCGGAGAATAAACACCAACACTGACTGTTTAGGATGGATGGTCCTTTTCCATGTTGTAATTTCTATGTAATTCTACATGACATCAGGTGAATCGATTAATTCTGTGAGACTGACATCACCTGGTGGATAAATAGCAGTATTGCAACTAAATAGAGGGAAATCTTCAATATAATAAAAGTTTTGCAGACAGTGTGCACCATTGCTTGGCCCTTTTACTATTTATGTGTTTATTAAAGACTTTTGAGTTGCCTTTTATGTTAGCTGCTAATCTATCTTCACACACTCTCTTTGCCCCTCTTATTCCCTTTTTTGAGGTCTCCTCTGTACTTTCTATATTCAGCTTGGTTCTCTATTATTATGAACCTTACATTTATCAAAAGCCTCCTTTTTCTCTCTCATTTTAATCTCTGCATCTTTAGTCATCCAGGATACCCTTCCTTTCCCCCTCGTGGAAATGTTCCCAATGTTGGGGAAGTCCAGAACCAGGGGTCACAGTCCAAGGATAAGGGGTAAGCCATTTAGGACCGAGATGAGGAGAAACTTCTTCACCCAGAGAGTGGTGAACCTGTGGAATTCTCTATCACAGAAAGTTGTTGAGGCCAATTCACTAAATATATTCAAAAAGGAGTTAGATGTAGTCCTTACTACTAGGGGGATCAAGGGGTAGGGCGAGAAAGCGGGAATGGGGTACTGAAGTTGCATGTTCAGCCATGAACTCACTGAATGGCGGTGCAGGCTCGAATGGCCTACTCCTGCACCTATTTTCTATGTTTACTCTGTACCTCAACCAGCTCCTCTTTGAAGGCCTCCCATTATTCAATGACTGTTTTGCCTACCATTTTTTGACTCTAATCCACCTGGGCCAGATCCCCTTTTAACTCACTGAAGTTAGCCCTCCTCCAGTTAAGTATTTTTATGCTTGATTGTACCTTGTTCTTTTCCATAACTTATGTGGGAGAATAAAATGTGGTGAAATTGGAGAAATCGGATCATTATACATCTCTCCCCATTATCATTTCTATTGGAGAGATGTATAACGGGTGGCTGATGTGATTTTGCCCATTCTATACTATCGCCCAAGATCCAAGTTACCCCCATGTCTGTTCTGGAGACTAGGGGGGCGGGGGGGATTTCTCCTCTACGATCCTGCCTGAATTTGGGTGGGATTGTGGCAGTGAATGTCAGACAATTTGGACATTGAGATCAACAGCTGCCTTTGCTGCCTTACTCGGCCCAGAGTTCCCCGATGGAGGGAATGGGCCTTGTAACACACTCCTCTCTGGCCAGTCAGCCCCACGCACTTGCTTGTTGGAGACATCAGTGTCAGCAGAGGCTGTCAGTGGGAGCCCTTCCTTCAAACCTTTTGAGCACTTCTGCCCCTCTTTAGGTCCCTTGCACTCTCATCTGATGCTGCAATGGCGTCTCCTCTGTAGCTAGTGTTGCCAACCCTCCAGGATTTGCCCAGGAATTAAAGATTAATAACCAGAACACTGCTGCGAGCAATCCTGGAGAAAAATCCTAAGAGTGTTAAAAAGTTAAGTTTTTCCTCCATTTTCTTTGAATGGAACAAACGACTATTTGACTGCAGCCAAGAATCATGCGATTGGATAATGATTGTTCTATCCGCTTTCCAATTGGTGTGGGAAGGCGGTGCGCTGTGAGGGTGGACGTGCCGGGTGTCCAATGGCGGGAGCGTGGGGGCGGAGCGGTTGGAGGCAGGTGGTCATGTGATGAAACCTCCAGAATGCGTCCAACCAGAATTGGCGACCCTAATGTAGCACCGCTGGGATTCTGCAACTTTGCCTTGGTAGTCCCCCTCTTGATGCCGCGAATCCCTAGGGAGCCTGCCCTGCATATGTAATGAATCTTGACATGGGAAAATGGGTCGGGCTCAGGATGGAATGCGGAAGAGCTGGGACAGATGCGGAGGGACTAGCAAAAGTCCTGCCCACCATAATTCCGCACTAAGGAAGGGATTCCTTTCACCCCCTGCTTCCCACATGCCTAACATTGAACCTGACAACAGTGCCTGCTAGAATCTTTTAGGATAAAGAAAGGGGAACAAGGTCTGTAAATGCTGGTATCTGTAAAGTTAACATCTCAGGATGTTTCCAGTGCTCTTCTCTGGGGTTTCCGCCAAAGTTACAGCTGGGGATCAGGAGAAGCACTCCAGCCATTCCAGCCTAATGTGTCCATGTGTCAACTGTCAGTGAATCTCTGAGCGGGAGGGCAAGGGAGATGGGCGGTGTGGAGCATCATCCCCTGGAAAGCCTTTAAATTTATCATTAAAAATTGTGCATTCTAGTTAATCTTAAATATTTCTTCGCTTCACAATTGCAAGATTTGTAATCAAAAAATAGGAACAATAAGTGATCAGACTTCTCAGCCAGAACAAGCTTCCTAAAAGCTACCTCAACAGTTACTCTCCATCAGAAAGCAACATTTCCCCACGGACACTATTGCCCGCCAATGCTCCAGTTCATAGATATCATCACCCACCAATCCCCCCAGTTCATTGATACCATCAACACCAAACCCCAGTTCATAAATACCATCGCCCCCCCCCCCCAACCCCCTCATTAACACAGACACCATCGCTTCCAAAGCTCCCCTAGTTCACACAGACACCATCGCCCCCCCAATCCCCCCATTTACACAGACACCATCGCCCCCCCACCGCAATCCCCCCCATTTACACACACCATCGACTACCCCAGTTCTCACAGACACCATATCCCCTCCCAACAATCTCCTCATTCACACAGACACCATCGCCCCCAAAGCTCCCCTAGTTCACACAGACACCATCACCCCCCAATCCCTCCAATCACACACAGATCATCGCCACCCCCCATCTCCCTTTCACACAGAAACCATCGACCACCTCAATTCCGCCCCCCCCCAGTTCACACAGACACCATCGCGCCCCCAATCACACAGACACCATCGCGCCCCCAATCACACAGACACCATCGCGCCCCCAATCACACAGACACCATCGCCCCCCAATTCCCCCAGTCACACAGACACCATCGCCCCCCAATCCCCCAGTCACACAGACACCATCATCCCCCCCTCAAACACACAGACACCATCGCCCCCCAATCCCCCAGTCACACAGACACCATCGCGCCCCCAATCACACAGACACCATCGCGCCCCCAATCACACAGACACCATCGTCCCCCCCCAATCACGCAGACACCATCGCGCCCCCAATCACACAGACACCATCGCCCCCCCCCCAAACACACAGACACCATCGCCCCCCCTCCCAATCACACAGACACCATCGCCCCCCCCTCCCAATCACACAGACACCATCGCCCCCCCCGAGTCACACAGACACCATCGCCCCCCCGAGTCACACAGACACCATCGCCCCCCCAATCACACAGACACCATCGCCGCCCCCCAATCACACAGACACCATCGCCCCCTCCCAATCACACAGACACCATCGCCCCCCCCCAGTCACATAGACACCATCGGCCCCCCAAATCACACAGACACCATCGCCCCCTCCCAATCACACAGACACCATTGCCCCCCCCAGTCACACAGACACCATCATCCCCCCCCGAGTCACACAGACACCATCGCCCCCCCCCCAGTCACACAGACACCATCATCCCCCCCCAGTCACACAGACACCATCATTCCCCCCCCAGTCACACAGACACCATCGCCCCTCCCCAGTCACACAGACACCATCATCCCCCCCCAGTCACACAGACACCATCATTCCCCCCCCAGTCACACAGACACCATAATCCCCCCCCAGTCACACAGACACCATCATCCCCCCCCAGTCACACAGACACCATCATTCCCCCCCCAGTCACACAGACACCATCATTCCCCCCCAGTCACACAGACACCATCATCCCCCCCCGAGTCACACAGACACCATCGCCCCTCCCCAGTCACACAGACACCATCGCCCCCTCCCAATCACACAGACACCATTGCCCCCCCCCCCAGTCACACAGACACCATCATCCCCCCCCGAGTCACACAGACACCATCGCCCCTCCCCAGTCACACAGACACCATCATCCCCCCCCAGTCACACAGACACCATCATTCCCCCCCCAGTCACACAGACACCATCATTCCCCCCCCAGTCACACAGACACCATCGCCCCCCCCAGTCACACAGACACCATCGCCCCCCCCAGTCACATAGACACCATCGGCCCCCCCAATCACACAGACACCATCGCCCCCCCCCAGTCACACAGACACCATCGCCCCCCCCCAGTCACATAGACACTATCGGCCCCCCCAATCACACAGACACCATCGCCCCCCCCTCCCCGGTCACACAGACACCATCGCCCCCCCCAGTCACACAGACACCATCATCCCCCCCCAGTCACACAGACACCATCGCCCCTCCCCCCCAATCACACAGACACCATCGCCCCCCCCCCCCCCCGGTCACACAGACACCATCGCCCCCCCCCCCCCCCCCCAGTCACACAGACACCATCATCCCCCCCCAGTCACACAGACACCATCGCCCCTCCCCCCCAATCACACAGACACCATCGCCCCCCCCCCCCCCCCCGGTCACACAGACACCATCGCCTCCCCCAATCACACAGACACCATTGCCCCCCCCGCCAATCACACAGAGACCATCACCCCCCCCCCCTCAATCACACAGACACCATCGCCCCCCCTACCCCCCAGACACACAGACACCATCGCCCCCCCCACCCCCCAGACACACAGACACCATCGCCCCCCCCCAGTCACACAGACACCATCGCCCCCCCCAAGTCACACAGACACAATCATCCCCCCCCAGTCACATAGACACCATCGGCCCCCCCAATCACACAGACACCATCGCCCCTCCCCCCCGGTCACACAGACACCATCGCCCCCCCCAGTCACACAGACACCATCGCCCCCCCCCAGTCACACAGACACCATCATCCCCCCCCCAGTCACATAGACACCATCGGCCCCCCCCAATCACACAGACACCATTCCCCCCCCCCTTCCCCAATCACACAGACACCATCGCCTCCCCCAATCACACAGACACCATCGCCCCCCACAATCACACAGACACCATTGCCCCCCCCCAATCACACAGAGACCATCACCCCCCCCACTCAATCATACAGACACCATCGCCCCCCCCACCCCCCAGACACACAGACACCATCACCTCCCCCACACCCCAGACACACAGACACCATCACCCTCCCCCCCTCAATCACACAGACACCATCACCCTCCCCCCCTCAATCACACAGACACCATCGCCCCCCCCCTCAATCACACAGACACCATCACCCCCCCCCCACCACCCAGACACACAGACACCATCGCCCCCCCCCCCAGTCACACAGACACCATCGCCGACCCCCCCAGGCACACAAACACCATTGCCCCCCCCCAATCACACAGACACCATCGCCCCCCCCCCAATCACACAGACACCATCGCTCCCCCCCAATCACACAGACACCATCGCCCCCCCCCCCAATCACACAGACACCATCGCCCCCCCCCCAATCACACAGACACCATCGCCCCCCCCAATCACACAGACACCATCGCCCCCCCCCAATCACACAGACACCATTGCCCCCCCCCCGGACACACAGACACCACCTCCCCCCCAATCACACAGACACCATCGCCCCCCCCCAATCACACAGACACCATCGCCCCCCGCCAATCACACAGACACCATCGCCCCTCCCCCCCAATCACACAGACACCATCGCCCCCCCCCCAATCACACAGACACCATCGCTCCCCCCCAATCACACAGACACCATCGCCCCCCCCCCCAATCACACAGACACCATCGCCCCCCCCCAATCACACAGACACCATCGCCCCCCGCCAATCACACAGACACCATCGCCCCTCCCCCCCAATCACACAGACACCATCGCCCCTCCCCCCCAATCACACAGACACCATCGCCCCCCCCCCCCCGCAGTCACACAGACACCATCTCCCCTCCCCCCCACCCCCCAGACACACAGACACCATCGCCTCCCCCACACCCCAGACACACAGACACCATCAACCTCCCCCCCTCAATCACACAGACACCATCGCCCCCCCCCCCGCAGTCACACAGACACCATCGTCCCCCCCCTCAATCACACAGACACCATCGCCCCTCCCCCCCAATCACACAGACCCCATCGCCCATCCCCCCCAGTCACACAGACACCATCGCCCCCCCCCCCCCAATCACACAGGCACCATCGCCCCTCCCCCCCAGTCACACAGACACCATCGCCCCTCCCCCCCAGTCACACAGACACCATCGCCCCCCCCCCCAATCACACAGACACCATCGCCCCTCCCCCCCAATCACACAGACACCATCGCCCCTCCCCCCCCAATCACACAGACACCATCGCCCCTCCCCCCCCAATCACACAGACACCATCGCCCCTTCCCCCCAATCACACAGACACCATCGCCCCCCCCAATCACACATACACCAACGCCCCCCCCAGTCACATAGACACCATCGCCCCTCCCTCCCAATCACACAGACACCATCGCCCCTCCCCCCCAGTCACACAGACACCATCACCCCTCCCCCCCAGTCACACAGACACCAACGCCCCTCTCACACAGACACCATCGCCCCCCCCCCCAATCACACAGACACCATCGCCCCTCCCCCCCAGTCACACAGACACCATCGCCCCTCCCCCCCAGTCACACAGACACCATTGCCACCCCCCCCCAGTCACACAGACACCATCGCCACCCCCCCAGTCACACACACACCATCGCCCCCCCCCCAATCACACAGACACCATCGCCCCTCCCCCCCAGTCACACAGACACCATCGCCCCCCCCCCCAGTCACACACACACCATCGCCCCCCTCCCAATCACACAGACACCATCGCCCCTCCCCCCCAGTCACACAGACACCATCGCCACCCTCCCCCAGTCACACAGACACCATCGCGCCCCCAATCACACAGACACCATCGCCCCCCCGCAGTCACACAGACACCATCGCCACCCTCCCCCAGTCACACAGACACCATCGCGCCCCCAATCACACAGACACCATGCCCCCCCCAATCACACAGACACCATCGCCCCCCCCCCAATCACACAGACACCATCGCCCCCCCCCCAATCACACAGACACCATCGCCCCCCCCCAATCACGCAGACACCATCGCCCCCCCAATCACGCAGACACCATCGCCCCCCCCAATCACGCAGACACCATCGCCCCCCCAATCACACAGACACCATCGCCCCCCCCAATCACACAGACACCATCGCCCCCCCCAATCACACAGACACCATCGCCCCCCTCCCAATCACACAGACACCATCGCCCCCCCCAATCACGCAGACACCATCGCCCCCCCCAATCACGCAGACACCATCGCCCCCCCCAATCACGCAGACACCATCGCCCCCCCAATCACGCAGACACCATCGCCCCCCCAATCACACAGACACCATCGCCCCCCCCAATCACACAGACACCATCGCCCCTCCCCCCCAGTCACACAGACAGCATCGCCCCTCCCCCCCAGTCACACAGACACCATCGCCCCTCCCCCCAGTCACACAGACACCATCGCCCCCCCCAATCACACAGACACCATCGCCCCCCCCAATCACACAGACACCATCGCCCCCCCCCAATCACACAGACACCATCGCCCCCCAATCCCCCCATTCGCACAGACACCATCGCACCCCCCCCCAGACACCATCGCCCCCCCTGACACCATCGCCCCCCCATTCACACAGACACCATCGCCCCCCCCAGACACCATCGCCCCCCCCAGACACCATCGCCCCCCCAGACACCATCGCCCCTCCATTCACACAGACACCATCGCGCCCCCCCCACTCACAGACACCATTGTCCCCCAATCCCCCCAGTTCATAGATACCTTTGCCGTTCAAAGCCCCAATTCACACAAACATCAGATAATAGTCCCAGAGCTGCAAAAAGATACAAGTCCTAGATACACAATAGGGGATAGGAATCCCCAGAGCAACAATAGGAGATAGGAATCTCAGAGCAACAATGGGAGATAGATGTTAAGTATGGAAGAACTCCACAAGACTGAGTACTGTGAGCTAAAACTGATGTGACCTTAGTTTCTTTAATACAACTCCAGAGTGTCTAAAAGACAACCTTTTATACTCCCTTACACGAGGTGTGCAGGTGACCCTTTGGCCTCCAACAGTTACGCCCTCTTGTGGCAAATCTTACACAGTTACAATGTTTACATACATAACATCACTCCGCCCCCCCCCCCCAAAGTCTTTGATGCAAATTATTTACAAGTTGTGACGATCCGGGGTCCATGCTCCCTGGTTGATCGTCTGAGTTCAAACTCTGACATGGGTGAGTCGGTCAGACCATTGCTGCACTGTGGTGGGGCTGGTCTGACAGGACTGTTGGGAATGGTGGGTTCATCCTCTTGATTGACAGCGAGGTCGATTACTGGTTGGGTGTGTGTTGATGGATCGATGATGGTGATGTCCTCTTCAGGTTGTTCCTGGTTGTCGGTGAACCGCAGTTTGGTCTGATCCAAATGCTTTCTGCACGTTTATCCATTCAGTAGTTTGACTATAAAGACTCTATTCCCCTCCTTGGCCAAGGCAGTTTGTCGGTGAACCGCAGTTTGGTCTGATCCAAATGCTTTCTGCACGTTTATCCATTCAGTAGTTTGACTATAAAGACTCTATTCCCCTCCTTGGCCAAGGCAGTGCCAGCGACCCATTTAGGACCATGAACGTAATTAAGGACAAACACAGGGTCGTTAACATCAATGTCACGCGATATAGCCGTGCGATCGTGGTACATGTTTTGCCGATGACACCGAGTTTCCACATGATCATTTCGATCCGGGTGGACTAGGGAGAGCCTGGTTTTGAGTGCTCTCTTCATTAACAATTCTGCAGGGGGAACACCAGTGGGCGAGTGGGTTCACGTCCAGTAGCTGAGCAGAACCCGAGATAAGCGGGTCTGCAAGGAGCCTTCCGTCACGTGTCTCAAGCTCTGCTTGATAGTTTGGACTGCCCGTTCCGCTTGACCTTTGGATGCGGGCTTAAACGGGGCAGACCTGACATGCTTGATGCCATTGCGGGTCATAAACTCGTTGAATTCCGAGCTGGTGAAGCACGGTCCATTGTCACTGACAAGGACGTCGGGCAAGGCATGGGTGGTGAACATAGCCCGGAGGCTTTCAATGGTGGCAGTGGATGTGCTGGATGACATGATTACGCATTCAATCCATTTAGAGTAAGCGTCCACTGCAACTAAAAACATCTTTCCGAGAAAGGGGCCAGCAAAATCTACGTGGATCCTGGATCACGGTTTGGAGGGCCATGACCACAGACTCAATGGAGCCTCGATTGGTGCATTGCTCAATTGTGAGCATGTGTTGCACTGGTGTATGCATGACTCTTAAATCCGAGTCAATGCCGGGCAACCAAACATGCGACCTCGCTATAGCCTTCATCATGACTATGCCTGGGTGGGTATTGTGTAGGTCGCGTATAAACGTTTCCCTGCCTTTTTTTGGCAAAACCATGCGATTACCCCATAAGAGACAATCCGACTGGATGGACATTTCATCTTTGCATCGATGAAACGGCTTAATTTCATCTTGCATTTCCCCGGGAACGGCCGACCAGCTCCCATTGAGGACGCAACTTTTTACAAGTGATAGCACAGGATCCTGGCTGGTCCAGGTCCTGATCTGGGGAGCAGTGACGGGTGATCCCTCGCTCTCAAAAGCATTCATGACCAGAAGCAAGTCTGTGGGCTGCGCCATTTCCACCCCGGTAGTGGGCAATGGTAGCCGACTGAGGGCATCAGCACAGTTCTCCGTGCCTGGTCTGTGGCGGATAACATAATCCTAGGCGGACAATGTTAGTGCCCATCTTTGGATGCGGGAGGAAGCATTGGTGTTTATCCCTTTGCTTTCTGAAAACAGCGAAATGAGCAGTTTGTGATTGGTTTCAAGCTCAAATCAAAGTCCAAATAGATATTGGTGCATTTTCTTAACCCCATATACACAGGCTAACACCTCTTTTTGGACCATACTGTAAGCTCTTTCAGCTTTAGACAGACTTCTAGATGCATTTGCAACCGGTTGAAGTTTGCCCGATACATTTGCCCGATACATTGTAACACACAGCCGATCCCATACGAAGATGCATCCATCACAAGCTAGCACCAATCATTTACACGGGTCATACAGTACAAGTAACTTATTAGAACAAAGTAGGTTTCTGGCCTTCTCAAAAGCTGTCTCTTGAGATTTACCCCAAACCTCAGTCATAACCCTTACATAGAAACATAGAAAATAGGTGCAGGAGTAGGCCATTCGGCCCTTCAAGCCTGCACTGCCATTCAATAAGATCGTGGCTGATCATTCCCTCAGCTCCTTTCCTGCTTTCTCTCCATACCCCTTGATCCCCTCAGCTGTAAGGGCCATATCTAACTCCCTCTTGAATATATCCAATGAACTGGCATCAACAACTCTCTGCGGCAGAGAATTCCATAGGTTAACAACTCTCTGAGTGAAGAAATTTCTCCTCATCTCAGTCCTAAATGGCCTACCCCTTATCCTAAGACTATGTCCCCTGGTTCTGGACTTCCCCAACATCGGGAACATTCTTCCCGCATCTAACCTGTCCAGTCCCATCAGAATCTTATATGTTTCTATGAGATCCCCTCTCATCCTTCTAAACTCCAGTGAATAAAGGCCCAGTTGATCCAGTCTCTCCTCATATGACAGTCCAGCCATCCCTGGAATCAGTCTGGTGAACCTTAGTCGAGTCGACTTAGAACCTCTTCCAGATTGCGCAGGTGTTCGGTGGTGTCATGACTGGTGATCAGGATGTCGTCTTGAAACACAACGGTGCGTGGAACTGATTTCAGCAGACTCTCCATATTCCTCTTGAAGATGGCAGCAGCCGAGCGAATCCCAAAAGGGCACCTGTGGTATATGAACAGTCCTTTGTGCATGTTGATGCACGTCAATCTTTTCGAAGATTCAGTCAGCTCCTGTGTCATGTAGGCGGAGGTTAGGTCCAACTTGGTGAACGACTTCCCTCCCGCTAACGTTGCGAACGGGTCATCCGCCTTGGGTAGCGGGTACTGGTCTTGTAACGAGACTCTGTTGATCGTTACCTTGTAGTCTCCGCAGATTCTGACCGTGCCATCGCTTTTCAACACCGGAACAATCGGACTGGCCCACTTTTGAACTCGACTGGTGATATGATTCCCTCTCGTTGAAGTCTGTCCAGTTTGATCTCGACTTTCTCCCTCATCATATATGGAACCGCTCGAGCCTTGTGATGAACGGGCCTTGCATCGGGGACTAGATGGATCTGCACCGTGCGCCTGTGAAGTTGCCGATGCCTGGTTCAAATAGCGATGGAAACTTGCTCAGCAGTTGGGCGCATGAGGCATCATCCACTGAAGATAGTACTTTGATGTCGTCCCAGTTCCATCGAATCTTTCCCAGCCAGCTTCTGCCGAATAGTGTTGGGCCATCGCCTGGTACAATCCACAGTGATAAATCATGCACAGCTCCATCGTATGATACCTTAACTGCCGCACTGCCAATGACTGATATGAGCTCTTTGGTGTAGGTGCGCAGCTTTGTCTGAATTGGGCTCAGTTTGGGCCTTTGTGCCTTGTTGCCCCACAGTTTCTCAAAAGCCTTCTGGCTCATAATTGACTGACTCGCCCCCGTGACCAACTCCATTGATATCAGAATTGGTATGCTCATAATAAAGGATGAAACTGAGTACTGTGTACAATGAGCGTGTGTGACCTTAGCTCCTTTAATAAGACTCCAGAGTGCAGGTACCTCGTGGTTGGCCTGCTTATATACCGTGTTCCCGAGGGATGCTGGGATCCCTTGGGACTCCAACAGGTGGGACTTCTGGTGGTCAGGTGTCATTCAGGTTACAAGGGGTTAAATACATTATTGTTCAATTTGACTTTCAGCATGATAGGAGGGCTCTTGGTGGTGTGTACCCCATACACTTCGTCCTCGGGTCAAGTTGCCTGTCTTGTTTGTTCTGCGTGACCTGTGCCGGATCGATCATCCTCTGCCGACTCTGCCACGTGGTGAATCGTAGCACTCTTGCACATTTGCTGGAGGTGCCCCACTGTTTCGCAGCCTTTGCACACGTAGTGCTTGAATCGACATCGATGGACTCGATGTTTACCACCGCAGCGCCAACATGGTGCTAATGGATTTGCATTCACGCCCGATGGTGGATTCTGAGTCATCCTAGGTCTTGCAGCTGCAGACGTGTAGGCCCTGTCAGTTCTGCCTGCTAGCGACGTTATTTTATGCACAGTACTTGCCGGTGAGCTTCGATGCTGAGAAGATATCTGTCTGGTATTATCGCTCGTGGATATGAAAGCCTGGGCTATCGTGATGGCCTTGCTCAGGTCTAGGGATTCGGCGGACAGCAGCTTGCGAAGAATGACCTCGTGGCCGATGCCAAGCACAAAAATGTCCCGCAGCATTTCCCCCAAAAATCCAGCAAATTCGCAAGGTCCCGCAAGGCGTCTCAGATCGGTGACATCACTCGCCACGTATTGGCCCTCAGAGTGGTGGTGCATGTAGAAGTGATACCTGGCCATTAAGATGCTCTCCTTCGGCTTGAGGTGGTTCCAAACCAGCGTACACAACTCTGTATATGTCTTCTCCGCTGGTTTCTCCGGTGCTAGCAGATTCTTGATGAGGCAATATATTGTGGACCCACACACGGTGAGGAGAATCGCACTGCAATTGTCCCCATCCAGCTCGTTGGGCATGAAGTACTGGTCAGGGCACTCAATGAAGGCTTCCCAATCATCACCCTCTACAAATCTCTTTAAAATACCAACAGTAGCCATGACCTTGTGAAAGTTCATAATCTGTTACTCGTCGCCAATTGTTAAGTATGGAAGAACTCCACAAGACTGCATACTGTGAGCTAAAACTGATGTGACATTAGTCTCTTTAATATAATTCCAGAGTGCCTAAGCAGCATGGCAGACAACCTTTTATACACCCTTGCACGAGGTGTGCAGGTGACCCTTGGGCCTCCAACAGTTGCGCCCTCTGGTGGCAAGTCTTATACAGTTACAATGTTTACATACGTAACAATAGGAATCCCCAGAGCAACAATAGGTGACAGGAATCCCCAGAGCAACAATGGGAGATAGGAATCCCCAGAGCAACAATGGGAGATAGGAATACCCCAGAGCAACAATGGGAGATAGGAATACACAGAGCAACAATAGGAGATAGGAATCCCTAGAGTAACAATAGGAGATAGGAATCCCCAGAGCAACAATAGGAGATAGGAATCCCCAGAGCAACAATGGGAGATAGGAATCCCCAGAGCAACAATGGGAGATAGGAATACCCCAGAGCAACAATGGGAGATAGGAATACACAGAGCAACAATAGGAGATAGGAATCCCTAGAGTAACAATAGGAGATAGGAATCCCCAGAGCAACAATGGGAGATAGGTGTGCCCCGGCTGTGTTTGTTTGGTATATACCTGTTTATGAGGTTACACCAATGTGTGTTAAATATGTGAGAATGCTATGTACTGTCTGTTTGTTATGAATCTGTTAATGTTAGGTATGTACTTATGTATGATGCACATGTAGCAATGTGATGCGTGTGGGGTCAGTTTTTGACTACCTTCGCCTGGCGTTAAAGGTGTTAATGACCGCTAAATGTGGTCGGTAGCCTTTCTACCCCGCTAACACTGGCAATGAAAGGAGCCTACCGTTAGGTATTGAAAATGCCCGCCCGGCGATAAGCTCCTTTTAATATGGAAATAGTGGTCCTATGATATAATTAGGATGCTGATTGCCATTTCATGCAGGCTCTGACCAGTTCCACTGGGGATGGAACTGGAAAAGGTAAGTAAAAATACTTTACAATACTGCCAAAGGGACGTAAAAATACTTTCAAATCAATTTTGTACCATAAATCTCTGCATCCTCTCTGCTTGTACATTGCCTCTTATTTAACTGCATTCTAATCACAACTACTAACAGCTTATGTTCAAAGTATATATCCAAACCTTGACACTGGGGTCACAGCAGCTTGAAACCAGGCTCTGATCTTAGAGTGTTTGAAAATTGAAACTATCCTTCCCCAGTAAAAATGATTTGCACTCGACAATTGGTTGTCCAATTTTAAAATGGCCTGTTTCTGTGCTGTAGTCTCTATATGGGGCCCAATTTTGGCCATGACTTGCATCAATTTTTTTGGAGTAAGTTGTTTTTTCTGGCATAAGTTTCAAAAATGCCATTTTTCCCCCAAAATTTGCTCCAGAGTAAGTCAGTTAGGTACGATTTTTTTTTAGGTCAGTTTTTTTTTCAAAAGGGGGCGTTCCCAGACACTTACGCCAGTTTTGGCCATTTATGCCACTTTGGCCAGCAAAAACGTACTCCAAATCCACTTAGGTCAGCGTATGTGGCCAGCTCTGAAAAACATTGCGGGCAGTGAAGAAAAAGCAGCGCACATTCGGCAGACATTAGGGCAGGGATACGGGAGGGAAGGGAACTGGAGAGGACCTCAACAACCAAGCACCAAACATTGCAAGAAAAAGCTCAAACAATTAAAATACTAATAAAAATGAAGTAAATCCTACCGGAGAAATGCTGTTGGCCGTGATGTCACAGGGGCGGAGCGGAGCCAGAGACAGAGATGCTGGGATACAAATTCTCTCACCCCTCAAAACCTCCTTCTCCCCCAAAACTCTCTTCCTCCCCCCCCCCAAAACTCTCCTCTCCCACCACTCTCCTCCTCCCCCCCCAAAACTCCCTCCTCCCCCCAAACTCTCCTCCTCTCCCCCAAAACTCTCCCTCCGCCCGCCCCCCACAAAACCTTCCCCCCCAAAAAAAACTCTCCTCCTTCCCCCCAAAACTCCCTCCCTCCCCCCCCAAACTCTCCTCCTCCCAAACCATTCCCCCCCAAAAAAACCTCTCCTCCCCCCAAAACTCTCCTCCTCCCCCCCCCAAACTCTCCCCTCCCCCCCAAAAACCTCCTCTCCTCCCCCAAAACTCTCCTCCTCTCCCCCCAAAACTCCCTCCTCCCCTCCCAAACTCTCCTCCTCCCCCCCCTAAACTATCTCGCCTCCCCCCCCCCAAAACTCTCCTCCTCTCCCCCCAAAACTCTCCTCCTCCCCCCCACAAAACCTTCCCCCCCCAAAAAACTCTCCTCCTCCCCCCCAAAACTCTCCTCCTCCCCCCCCAAAACTCTCCTCCTCCCCCCCCAAAACTCTCCTCCTCCCCCCCCACAAAACCTGCCCCCCCAAAAAAAACTCTCCTCCTCCCCCCAAAACTCTCCTCCTACCCCCCAAAACTCTCCTCCTCCCCCCCACAAAACCTTCCCCCCAAATAAAACTCTCCTCCTCCCCCAAAACTCTCCTCCTTACTCCCCCCAAAACTCTCCTCCTCCCCCCCCACAAAACCTTCCCCCCCCAAAAAACTCTCCTCCTCCCCCCCAAAACTCTCCTCCTCCCCACCCCCACAAAACCTTCCCCCAAAAAAAACTCTCCTCCTCCCCCAAAACTCTCCTCTTACTCCCCCAAAACTCTCCTCCTCCCCCCCCCACAAAACCTTCCCCCCAAAAAAAAAACTCTCCTCCTCCCCCCAAAACCTCCTCCTACCCCCCCAAAAATTCTCCTCCTCCCCCCCACAAAACCTTCCCCCCCAAAAAAACTCTCCTCCTCCCCCCAAAACTCTCCTCCTTACTCCCCCAAAACTCTCCTCCCTCCCCCCACAAAACCTTCCCCCAAAAAAAAACTCTCCTCCTCCCCCCCAAAACTCTCCTCCTCCCCCCCCACAAAACCTTCCCCCCAAAAAAAACTCTCCTCCTCCCCCCAAAACTCTCCTCCTTACTCCCCCAAAACTCTCCTCCTCCCCCCCCCACAAAACCTTCCCCCCCAAAAAAAACTCTCCTCCTCCCCCCCAAAACTCTCCTCCTACCCCCCCCAAAACCCTCCTCCTCCCCTCCAAAACTCTCCTCCTCCCTCCCAAAACTCTCATCCTCCGTCCCCCCGCCAATCAAATCTCTCAAGCACACACAACCACTAAATAAAAAATAGAATTAAAGTCCGACCTCACCCGGGAACTCAGCGGGCCGGCCGGCCGCTGCGGGAGGCCACTCGGCCGGGGATAGGGTGCGGCGAAGATCGGGGTGTCCCTTCAGCCGGGGATAGGGGCTGCGAGCATTGGGTCCTGGCTCACAGCCCGCAGGCCACGCTGCAAGGGCAGGAGCATGCGCGCAGACTTCACTGCGCATGCGCGCAGGTGCCAGCACTGTTTTCGGTGCTGGCCTGTTGCTCCGCCCTCCCCCCCACCCCGCCTTCAGACTGCGCACCACGCCATGCCTCCAGGGACTCTGAAGAGCGGTTAGGATGCGGCCCCTTTTTTCCGGCGCCTTTTCTAGCGCGCAAAGTCGGCGCACTTCAGGTCAGTGCACCGAAAAAAACGGCTTGGGCAATGTTGGACCCGATGTCACTAACTTTATGTAACAGTAATACCATGGGAGCCAGTTAGAAACCACTGCAAAGCCTGGTGTGTGAGATGTGTTGTTCCCATGCTACGTCACTAGTGGGCACCAACGAGCTTTAGCACATTTAATCAAAGAGTACAAATACAAAAGTGTTTAACAGGCCAGACTTTGTAGGCGGAACTGATAACTCAGTCAACATGTGGTTGATAGCTTTGTATGCACTTGGCATGAGGCCCTCATATATCTGGCAGGGTTACTCTGCTATACACCTGGCAGGGTCATCATCATCATCATCATAGGCAGTCCCTCGGAATCGAGGAAGACTTGCTTCCACTCTAAAAATGAGTCCTTAGGTGGCTGAACAGTCCAATATGAGAACCACAAGTCCCTGTCACAGGTGAGACAGATAGTCGTTGAGGGTAAGGGAGGGTGGAACTGCTTTGCCGCACACTCTTTCCACTGCCTGCACTTGATTTCTGCATGCTCTCGGCGATGAGACTCGAGGTACTCAGCGCCCTCCCGGATGCACTTCCTCCACTTAGGGCGGTCTTTGCCCAAGGACTCCCAGGTGTCAGTGGGGATGTTGCACTTTATCAGGGAGGCTTTGAGGGTGTCCTTATAGCATTTCCTTTGCCCATACCTTTGGCTCGTTGGCCGTGAAGGAGTTCCGAGTAGAGCGCTTGCTTTGGGAGTCTCATGTCTGACATGCAAACAGTGTGGCCTGCCCAGCGGAGCTGATCAAGCGTGGTCAGTGTTTCAATGCTGCGGATGTTGGCCTGGTCGAGGACGCTAACGTTGGTGCGTCTGTCCTCCCAGGGGATTTGCAGGATCTTGCGGAGACATCGTTGGTGGTATTTCTCTAGCGACTTGAGGTGTCTACTGTACATGGTCCATGTCTCTGAGCCATACAGGAGGGCAGGTATTACTACAGCCCTGTAGACCATGAGCTTGGTGGTAGATTTGAGGGCCTGATCTTCGAACACTCTTTTCCTCAGGTGGCTGAAGGCTGCACTGGCGCACTGGAGGCGGTGGTGAATCTCGTCGTCAATGTCTGGTCTTGTTGATGAGAGGCTCCTGAGGTATGGGAAACGGTCTACGTTGTCCAGGGCTGGGCCGTGGATCTTGGTGACTGGGGGACAGTGCTGTGCGGTGGGGACAGGTTGGTGGGGGATGCATACTTTCGTACACCTCAGTTAATACGTTGATTATGACTAGGAGTTCAGCCTCTGTATGTGCGCAGACGCAGGCATCATTTGCGTACTGTAGCTCGACGACAGATCTTGGACCTGGCCTGGAGACGGCGAAGGTTGAACAGGTTCCCACTGGTTCCATAGTTTAGTTCCACTTCAGCGGGGAGCTTGTTCAGTGTGAGGTGGAGCATGGTAGCGAGGAAGTTTGAGAGGAGGGTTGGGGCGATGACGCAGCCCTGCTTGACCCCGGTCCAGACGTGGATTGGGTCTGTAATGGTTACATTGGTAAGGACTACAGAGGAATCTCCCTGCTATCAGCAAAGTCGCCGCTAGAGTCCTCCTCAACCGTTTTCTCCCTGTAGCTGAGGAGCTCCTCCCGGAGTCGCAGTGTGGATTTCGTTCCCTACGGGGCACAACGGACATGATCTTTATGGTGCGACAGCTTCAAGAAAAATGCAGGGAACAGCACCAGCCCTTGTACATGACCTCCTTTGATCTTACAAAGGCCTTTGACACTGTCAACCGCGAGGGCCTATTGAGCGTCCTCCGTTTCAGATGCCCCAAAATTTCGTCACCATCTCCACCTGGCAGGGTTACTACCATGTGCCTAGCAAGATAACCCCTTTCCTATAGGTCTGGGATGATAAGCCAATGCACAACCACCATAAATCAATTTATACTGAGGATGTGAGTGTCACTGGCAATGCCGGTATTTATTGCCCATCCCTAATTGCCTTTGGGAAGTGGGCCTTCTTATTGAACTGCTGCAGTCCAGGTGATGAATGTGCTCCCACAATGCTCTTGGGGAACGAGTTTCGGTGATAATGAAGGACGGCGATATATTTCCAGATCAGGATGGTTTGTGACTTGGAGGTGATGGTGTTGCAATGCACCTGCTGCCCTTGTCTTTCTAGGTAGTGGAGGTTGCGGATTTAGGAGGTGTTGCCGAAGAAGCCTTGGTGGCTTGCCGCCGTGCCTCCTGACATCCAGGCATGTGCAGTGTATTCCATCACACTTCTGACTTGTAAGTGGTGGAGAGGCTTTGGAGAGTCAGGAGCTGAGCCACTGGCCATAGAATACCCAGCCTCTGACCTGTTCTGGTAGCCACGGCATTTACATGTGGCTGGTCCAGTTGCGATTCTGGACAATAGTAACCCCCAGGATGTGGATGGTGGGGGACCTGGCGATGGTAATGCCATTGATTGTCAAGGGGAGGTGGTTAGGCTCTCTCTTGTTGGAGATGGTCATTGCCTGGCACTTGTGTAGCGCAAATGTTAATTGCCACTTACCAGCCCAAGACTGGATGTTCATGCAATCGCAGAATTATAGAAATTTACGGCACAGACTGAGGCCATTGGGCCATCAAAAGGCCCTTTGGCCCATCCAGGACCGCCTTTAACAGTCCGAGCATGACTACCGCAATCGTTGCCTCCTTTGTCCTGATCTCGGACTCCCCTGTCCTGATCTAGGGATTCTTTCCTAATCTCCATGTGAATCAAACAGATCTATTGATGGATAAGGGGGAACCAATGGATAAGGGGGAACCAGTGGATGTTGTGTATTTGGATTTCCAGAAGGCATTTGATAAGGTGCCACATAAAAGATTACTGCACAAGATAAAAGGTCACGGGATTGGGGGTAATATATTAGCATGGACAGAGGATTGGCTAACTAACAGAACACAGAGAGTCGGGATAACCGGGTCATTTCCTGGTTGACAAACAGTAACTAGTGGGGTGCCGCAGGGATCGGTCCTGGGGCCTCAAGTATTTACAATCTATATTAATGACTTGGATGAAGAGACCGAGTGTAATGTAGCCAATTTTGCTGATGATACTAAGATGGGTGGGAAAGCAAATGATGAGGACACAAAAAATATGCAAATGGATATAGACAGGCTAAGTGAGTGGGCAAAAATTTGGCAGGTGGAGTATAATGTGGGAAAATGTGAGGTTATCCACTTTAGCAGAAATAATAGAAAGCAAAAAAATATTGCAAAGTGCTGCAGTACAGAGGGACCTGGGGGTCCTTGTGCATGAAACACAAAAAGTTAGCATGCAGGCACAGCAAGTGATCAGGAAGGCAATGAGGAGGCTCAACAAGGTGGATGCAGAGAGGATATTTCCACTCATAGGGAAAACTAAAACTAGTGGACATAGTCTTAGAATAAGAGGCCGCCCAATTAAAACTGAGATGAGGAGGAATTTCTTCTCTCAGAGGGTTGTAAATCTGTGGAATTCTCTACCCCAGAGAACTGTGGAGGCTGGGTCATTGAATATATTGAAGGCGGAAATAGACAGATTTTTGAACGATAAGGGAGTAAAAGGTTATGGGGAGCGGGCAGGGAAGTGGAACTGAGTCCATGATCAGATCAGCTATGATCTTATTGAAGGCTCAAGAGGCCAAATGGCCTACTCTTGCTCCTATTTCTTATGTTCTAATTGATATCTCTACATACCTCAGTCCACTTTCCCGACAGGTAGTGATCCAGTTCCTCTTTGGATGAACTACTTTTGCTAGGGTGACCATTTTTTCTAAACCGAATCCGGGGACACACAGGGTGGGAGCAAAGTAGTCGGATCGAGTTTCAAGAAAACCGGCATGATGTCTTTGTTGCTTCTGCTAGTGGAATACGCGTAGAGGTCAACCTCCATCAACCAGCATGCAGTCAACGATAATGTTACAATTTTAAATGGAATGAACAGAAATTATGTTCGTCGCTTAGTGCTGCATTATAAAACTGCAAACAAAATGACTTTATACGGTTTATACGTGTAGTAATACAAAATAACATCAGTCTTAATTTTCACATTTCCCCAAAATGTTTAGAAGGAAGTTGTCTGTAGACAAATAAGCTCCTACCCCTGAACACACACAAGAAATTGTGCTCGGAGTATTCCTGATGATGGTGGCACTACAGATGCTCGCTGGATTATTAGCTGTATTTTTCTGCTGAGTGCATCTTTTATAATTTTAATGTTCTTGCTCAGTGTGTAGAAGAACTCAAGACAGGACAAAGTGAAGTTTGTTGTGACAGTGAGAATGGCTTTCACAGTTCTAATCTTGAATCTGGATGTTTCTGCTGTCCACAGGCCATTCAGGACAGAAAGCGCCCTCTTGATTGAAGCATTACTTCCAGGCAGGCACAAGGTCAGTTCTGCCATTTTTTAAATACTTGCGTGTGATACTGAGGATTCCCAGAAATGCTTGATTACTTCATCCCATCTGCCACACACTGCGATTGTTGTAGTTGTGTCATTGCATTTATGCAGTTTCCCTGTCACAACCTCATTTCACAGAGTTACTTCATCAAACTGTGCATCCTCATTAATTGTCACATTTGGGTATTTCTTCTGAAGTAACTCAACTGCTGTTCCAATCTCTGATGTTAATGGAACTTACTTTAAAAGCGGGCACTTCAAATCTCTCAAATCATCGGTATGCTTTCCCCGTGCACCTATGTCTTTTATGGCTCTCGCGAAGAAAAATCCTGACACGTTAAGCTAGCACTGATGTGTCACGACCCCCTGCTTCTTCTAGGTCGCCAAGTAGTCACTAAAACAGGCACAAAGTCTTCTTCGTAGCTTCTTTTCGAGATTGTTTAAGATGTCGGCTGACACTATGGCACAGCAATCATCACCCTCAAGAAATGTGATTGCGTTTTGAAAAGGTGTAATGCTTGCATGGGCAAAAACAAGCTAGAGTTCGGTACATGGATCTTCAAATATTTTGTGAAGACATACTGGCCACTTTTCCTCTGATAGTAAAATGACCTCAATGACTCATCAAGTTGAAGGAGCCTCTCTAAAACATTGACAGCCATTTGACATTACTGTATCCCAGTATATTCTGATATTTTTGTCTCACGTATTCATGAAACCATTTCAGTCTTTCCACGTGAACAATGAATATATAAAAATATCCAAAAAATCTTAATTCGAATGTTCTCAACGTCAACCGGGATTGGATCCCTCGCAGCTCGGGCACAGTTGTGCACGATGTGAGCAGGGCATCCAAGGCCTGTCACTTCCCATTTTAAGCTTGCCTTTACTTTGGTGTGCACATTTTCTCTTCCATGTCTGTGTAGGCAACCAATGTTTGTGTTTGTAATATCTGCTGACAATGCCACAACCTTATTTTCGATTCCATACTTAGTCATAACGTTTATTATCTCAGCTACAATAAGTTCGACAAAATCCACAAGTTCACAAACTGCCTTCATAAGCCTTGAAATAGTGAACTTTACACGTTTGTTATTCGATGCATCAGCAGACAGTGACACATATTGAACATCTTTCAGATCTTCAATTATTTGCCCATGGAGCACAAACATTTGCAAAATGTTACTTCACATTTTGTCCATGCAGACACGAGAATATTGGGTTGATGAATTTTTTATTTAAATTGGAAGTACACTCCATTGACCTGAAAGTGTGATTATATGCATATATTTCTTCTTGCAAAGCAAGGTCACACTCACGCTCAATTATAGATGACCTTCCTCCCCTCGAAGTGTAAAATACTGACTGGCATATTGAACATTATGCAGATGTTTCTTTTCCGGTTGTTTGTTATTATGAAAAATCATGTTGAAGCTGGTTATTAAAGCAGAAATTACGCTTTTTTGACAACGCCATTTTCACTTTACATCTCGAATCTTGCGTGTGTTCTGGCAATAGTCCTGTACCATCTAACTCACCCCCCCCCCCCACCCTCCCCACCCCAAATATCCTAACTTTTAATTTCTCAATTTTAAATCTGTTCCAAACAGACTGAGATTTTCCATATAGGTTTCAGAGACCATTTCCTCATTCATTAAAAAAACCATGATCGCTGAGATAAAGTAAATTCAGTCAGCCACCACCTCTCACCACAGGCGTGGCTATTGCAGCGCATTGTAAAGGTTCTGCTCTCCGGCCAGTCACTATTGGCCAAAATACAGGGTCAGGTGACTCAATCCCCCAGAGTGCAGTGCGGCTTGAGCTATCGATGGGGCTTTTTCTCTGTCGCGCTGCATTGTGGGAAGGCAGAGCCACCATCGTCTCCCCTATTCAACTGGCTCTTGGAATCCGCTCCTGAGCTGAAACCGGGCGGGAACGGGACAAGAATCTTCCCCGGAGTTTCTGTACGTTCGGGTTTTAAAAAAAAAGCAAAGGTTGAATTTTTCCAGTTAAAGTTAAAATCGAGCTTTTGACCATCAGACCAATGAATAGGGCTCTATTCGGGGACGGGTTTCCTGAACCCGGCACTCTTCCAGGACATTGTTGGCCTGGGGGTACAGTACCTAATCTGGGGACTGTCTGTGGAAAACGGGGACCTATGGTCAGCCTAGTTTTTACTGGTAGTCAGTTGCACCTCGGCATATATCCTGTGGTAACCACAGTTGAGCCTGACTCCATCCACCCCTGGTTTTGTCACATGCACACGTTCTAGTTTGAGCCAATAGACAGGGAACAGAATTCTCTTTTTGTTGTTGTCATTTATCTTGGGTCTGGGTACACTGAGGCCAATTACTGGGCCTTTAATGCTTCCCTGGCTGAGGTTAGCTAATTCAGGGGAGCTTGGGAATCAAACCTGCGACTTTCCTGGCCTGTATAGCTCAGTATCCACTGCACACCACATTCTGCCCCTCCAGGTGTCTATCTGTGGTAATTCTGGACTGCAGAAGATATTCAAAGTCACAAGACCTTGAAGTATTGCACTTGTGGAAATGTTAAGCAAAGGCTGTTTGCCTTTTGTTTAAGGGATGTCTTTGTCTTGGCCAAGTTACTGGAGAGCTGACGTCAGGGCTCCCAGCTTGCGACCTCCCACCACCCCTGCCAAGGCCACATCTTTGCTCAATCTGTCTTCTGAAGATAGAACGTTGACATCAAGACCCCTTCCGTGCATCCCACCCCTCCCACCTCAGAAGGAAACTCAAACACCCCAGGTAACAGGGTGATAACACACGTACTGCACCGTGTAACACAAACAATAGCTTACTGATAAATATCCCTGCTAGTCACACTGCAGGTATTTTCCAGTTCTCCTTCCTTCTCCCACCACCTCTTCTCTCCACCTAGGTGAGTTTATGTGTTACAAAGATCTTTCTATGCATTCTGTAACTGTCACTCACGCAATAGTTGAAGGTGCCTCTCGTGGCACAATCTGTATACAAAGCCTGGCACCATTCACGCATAGTCTGATACTTGCAGTTGCGTTACTGTGTGTGTATTTTATATATCGCTGATAAACATTGTTGTAATAGGACAGTTAACACTTGAAATAAACCCTTATCAACTGGGAAGAAATGGTGCGACGTGACTTCGCTCACTCACGCATCCCAAGTGCTGAGCTTTCTTTTAACCCTTTGAGAGCAGTCTTTGAAAAGGTTTCACATATTTCTCTGCATTTTCTTTCGCTCCAATGCATCTTGTGCACTGACTTATGCTGAAATAGGACTCCAATGGTAATCGTCCAAAACCACCCAGTCCCAGAGGGGAAAGGTCAGAGTGTGACCCACTGTACCACCCAGTCCCAGAGGGGAAAGGTCAGAGTGTGACCCACTGTACCACCCAGTCCCACAGGGGAAAGGTCAGAGTGTGACCCACTGTACCACCCAGTCCCACAGGGGAAAGGTCAGAGTGTGACCCACTATACCACTCAGTCCCAGAGGGGAAAGGTCAGAGTGTGACCCACTGTACCACCCAGTCCCACAGGGGAAAGGTCAGAGTGTGACCCACTATACCGCCCAGTCCCAGAGGGGAAAGGTCAGTGTGTGACCCACTGTACCACCCAGTCCCAGAGGGGAAAGGTCAGAGTGTGACCCACTGTACCACCCAGTCCCAGAGGGGAAAGGTCAGAGTGTGACCCACTATACCACCCAATCCCAGAGGGGAAAGGTCAGAGTGTGACCCACTATACCGCCCAGTCCCAGAGGGGAAAGGTCAGTGTGTGACCCACTGTACCACCCAGTCCCAGAGGGGAAAGGTCACTGTGTGACCCACTGTACCACCCAGTCCCAGAGGGGAAAGGTCACTGTGTGGCTCACTGTACCTCAATTGCTATTCTGGCCTGTGTCGGATTCAGTGAACAGCCCTATTCCTGACCTGGTGATGGAGGGAAGGTTATTGATGTACAGCTGAAGATGGTTGGGTGAGGACGCTCCCCTGAGGAACTCCTGCAGCGATGTCCTGGATACAAATGCTGGGGAGGTGAGAGCAGTTGCCCTGACATGAAGGTAGCACTCAATCAAGTACGGCGCCAAAAACTAGTCCAAGGGAATCAGGGAACAATCCTCCACTGGCCTCCGACACCCATGACCATCTCCATTTGCATCAGGTATGACTCCAGCCATTGCCGGGTTTCTCTTTTTAACCCCGTTGACCAGTTTTTCTCGGGCTTTTGGTGCCACACTCGGTCGAAAGCTGCCTCGATGGCATCTACTCTCACACCATTCCTCTGGCATTCAGCTCTAGTGGCCTTGTTTTGGACCGAGACTGTAATGAGATCTTAGGTTGAAATTCGATTTTTGTGAAGATGCAAAGCGGGCAGTATTGAATCATCCGCCCATCATCTGCCTGACACTCTGTTCCCTAAATTCAATGGAATTGAATATCCCGCGGTGCATTAACAGGCGACAGGTGCCATAGCACCCGTCTCCGCCCAAGTCGAATTTTACCACCCTGGAGTCAAGTAATTGAACTGAGCATCAGTGAGCAGGTTGTGGTGTTGCTTGATGCACTGGCGATGACTCCTTCCATCACTTTATTTACAATTGGCTTAGGGCTGATAGGACGGTAATTAGCCGGGATAATGTTTTTTTTTGGTGGATAGCACAAACCGGGGGATTTTATTTTTTTTCCTCAATAAGCTCACTACAATTAAAAAATAAGTAAAAGAAAGCATTGCCTTATTATCGCGCCTTTCAGGACCTCAAGACATCTGAATACACTTTACCTTTGAAGTGCAGTCACTGCATAATCTTGAAAAGGTGGCAGCCAATTCACACAAACAGCGATGAGTTAATGACCAGATAATCTGATTTTAGTTGGCCAGGAGAAACTCCCCTGCTCTTCTCCAAATTAGTGCCATGGGATCTTTTACATCCACCTGAGAGGGTAGACTTGGCCTTAGTTTAACATCTCATCTGAAGGAAGCATCTCCGACAGTGCAGTACTCCCTCAGTACTGCACTGGATTGTCAGACTGGATTTTGTGCTGAAGTCTCTGAAGTGAAATTTGAAGCCACAATCTTCTGGCTCAGAGGCGAGAGTGCTACCCACTGAGCCACAGCTGTTAGGTGGTTACTGTTGGCTGGTTCTACCTTTCTCTTTATTTTTATGTAAAAGGACAGCTAGCTGCTGAACATTCAGCCAACTGCTGAACATTCTCATACGGAAAATTCAACGGCAGCTTCACACATTCCTGGCGCTGGAGACAATTATTGTCTTGGGCAACCGACGCCGTTGTTTCTCACAGGAGGTGGTTTTCTGAAGCAATAATCTATGGGTTCTGGTCTTTGGTGTGGAAATATGAGGGCACCTCACTTATGATTTGTTCACACACTACAAACTGCTTTCTGTGGTCAGTGACTACTTCCATCACTCAGTCTTCCTGGACAGTGAAATCAACGGTTGGGTAGTGAGATCACAAGTCAGCTGAATGCTCAGTCACAGTACTCATTAGTTAGCTCATGAGGGGGGCAGATTGATTACAGACTGGAATCTAATCGAGGGGTTCAGGGGGTTTATATATAGAATAATGGGTACCTGGGGGTGATTACAGACTGGAATCTAATCGAGGGGTTCAGGGGGTTTATATATAGAATAATGGGTACCTGGGGGTGATTACAGACTGGAATCTAATCGAGGGGTTCAGGGGGGTTTATATATAGAATAATGGATACCTGGGGGTTATTACAGACTGGAATCTAATCGAGGGGTTCAGGGGGTTTATATATAGAATAATGGATACCTGGGGGTGATTACAGACTGGAATCTAATCGAGGGGTTCAGGGGGTTTATATATAGAATAATGGGTACCTGGGGGTGATTACAGACTGGAATCTAATCGAGGGGTTCAGGGGGGTTTATATATAGAATAATGGATACCTGGGGGTTATTACAGACTGGAATCTAATCGAGGGGTTCAGGGGGTTTATATATAGAATAATGGATACCTGGGGGTGATTACAGACTGGAATCTAATCGAGGGGTTCAGGGGGGTTTATATATAGAATAATGGATACCTGGGGGTTATTACAGACTGGAATCTAATCGAGGGGTTCAGGGGGTTTATATATAGAATAATGGATATCTGGGGGTGATTACAAACTGAATTCTAATCGAGGGGTTCAGGGGGTTTATATATAGAATAATGGATACCTGAGGGTGATTACAGGCTGGAATCTAATCGAGGGGTTCAGGGGGTTTATATATAGAATAATGGATACCTGGGGGTGATTACAGGATGGAATTTAAT
This sequence comes from Pristiophorus japonicus, assembly GCF_044704955.1. Taxonomy (NCBI): domain Eukaryota; kingdom Metazoa; phylum Chordata; class Chondrichthyes; family Pristiophoridae; genus Pristiophorus; species Pristiophorus japonicus. The sequence goes on from NC_091983.1 coordinate 222,750,639, forward strand.
CGAGGGGTTCAGGGGGTTTATATATAGAATAATGGGTACTTGGGGGTGATTACAGACTGGAATCTAATTGAGGGGTTCAGGGGGTTTATATATAGAATAATGGATACCTGGGGGTGATTACAGACTGGATTCTAATCGAGGGGTTCAGGGGGTTTATATATAGAATAATGGATACCTGGGGGTGATTACAGACTGGAATCTAATTGAGGGGTTCGGATATATATATGGGCAGGGAGGGAATCGCATTAATCCGCAGGTTTTGGATAGGAGGTTCCTGAGTCGAGACGGAGAGGATTGAATGAGAAGCCGTATGAGAAGCTGGCGATGTTTCAGGTCCAATGGTACAATGTTTTGGTACAATGAGGGTAAACCATATAATCTGCAGTTCTGGTCCACGAACCCTACCTGCATTCAACACCCAGACTTTCTGGCTGCTCATTCAGTGTTCAACTGATTGATCTAATCATAGAATTATAGAATAGTACAGCACAGAAGGAGGCCATTTGGCCCATCGTGCCTGTGCCGGCTCTTTGAAAGAGCGATCCAATTAGTTACAATCCCTTGTTCTTTATAGCCCTGCAAATTTTCCACTTCAAGTTATCCTTCATTACAACAGTGATTGTCTTGGGCAATAGCTGTCACTCCGTCTCACAGGAGGTAGTTTTGCGAATCAATAATCTATGGATTCATGTCTTTGGTGTGGAAATACGAGGACATCTCACTCAGGATTTGTTCACACGCTACAAACGGCTTTCTGTGATCAGTGACTACTTCCATCACTGAGTCTTCCCAGAGTACTTAAAGTACTTAATTGGCTGTAAAGTGCTTAGGAACATCCAGTGGCCGTGAACGGCGCTATATAAATGCAAGTCTTTCTTTTTATTTATCCAATTCAATTTTGAAGGTTATTATTGAATCTGCTTCCACCACCCTTTCAGGCACTGCATTCCAGATCATAATAATTTGCTGCGTAAAATAATTTCACATCAACTCGTCTCTGGGCTGCGACATTGCTCCAATCCGCTTCTCAATCTTCCTCGCTGCCATGCTCCACCTCACAGTCAACAAGCTCCCCGCTGGAGTGGAACTAAACTACAGAACCAGTGGGAAGCTGTTTAACCTTCACCGCCTCCAGACCAGGTCCAAGATCACCCCAACCTCTGTCGTTGAGCTACAATAAGCAGACGATGCCTGCATCTGCGCACATTCTGAGGCTGAACTCCAGGATATAGTCAACGTATTTACTGAGGCATACGAAGCATGGGCCTTACGCTAAATATCCGTAAGACAAAGGTCCTCCACCAGCCTGTCCTCGCTGCATAACACTGACCCCCCCAGTCATCAAGATCCACAGCGCGGCCCTCAACAACCATTTTCCATACCTCGGAAGCCTTTTATCAACAAAAGCAGACATTGATGAGGAGATTCAATAGCTCCTCCAGTGCGCCAGCGCAGCCTTCGGCCGCCTGAGGAAAAGAGTGTTTGAAGACCAGGCCCTCAAATCTACCACCAAGCTCATTGTCTACAGGGCTGTAGTAATACCCGCCCTCCTGTATGGCTCAGAGGCATGGACTATATACAATAGACACATCAGGTCGCTGGAGATATATCACCAACGATGTCTCCGCAAGATCGTACAAATCCCCTGGGAGGATAGGCGCACCAACATCCCTCATTCAGGCTAACATCCCTAGCATTGAAGCACTGACCAGACTCAATCAGCTCCGCTGGGCAGGCCACATAGTTCGCATGCCAGACACAAGACTCCCAAAGCGAGTGCTCTACTCGGAACTCCTTCACAGCAAACGAGCCAAAAGTGGGCAGCGGAAACGTTACAAGGACACCCTCAAAGCCTCCCTGATAAAGTGCGACATCCCCACTGACACCTGCGAGACCCTAGCCAAAGACCCCCCTAAGTGGAGAAAGTGCATCGGGGAGAGCGCTGAATACTTCGAGTCTCAACGCCGAGAGCGTGCAGAAATAAAGCGCAGGCAGCGGAAAGAGCGTGCGGCAAACCAGTCCCACCCACCCCTTCCCTCAATGACTATCTGTCCCACCTGTGACATAGTCTGTGGCTCTATATTGGACTGTTCAGCCACCAAAGAACTCACTTCAGGAGAGGAAGCAAGTCTTCCTCGATTCCGAGGGACTGCCTATGATGATGATGATGGGTTCTTTTGCCAATTACCTTAACGTCATTGCTGCTTCGGTTTATTTAAGTGAGAGGAGTTTAATCTCCACCAGTTTTGATCAATGGCTAACAATCACAGTTGTCAAGTGTGGTCAACACCTTTGCATTGCTGACTCCGAGGTGGTCCCTGTTGACAAATCCTTTATTATGTCATTCACAGTAGAGTTGATATGAGCTGTCGATACAAGGTTGCTGCTTCTTAGTGTGTCTAAAGCCCAGTAACTCCACCATGACCATGTTTCATTCAGGGCAAGCAGGTGGTGATAAATACACAACCTGAGGAATTACGTGTTCCTTTAAAAATTTATGAGTTAATGCATTGAACAAACAACACTGTCTATTTGTCATTTTAAGTTATGTAATGTAGGGATGAGTGCCACAGCCCATTCCCTGTGAACCATCTGGTTTCCATTTGCATTAGTACGTCTGCTGAGAGTTAGTGGTCCAACAAACAGACGCTGTTTTCAGCTGAAGAACGGAAACAATGAACCGCCCCATTACTGAGGTGGTCTGGTGAATGGTCCCTTCCAAGGAGTAGTGATTGGCGATAGATTCAATCCCACCCTTACCTGTGTAGTGAGGGGGATCATAGGTGTGGTCAAGGGGAGGGTAGACCTCACAGTGCCGTGCCCTTAAGAACAGTGGCCTCTTCCTGTGTTTAAATTTCTATCAGCAATAGGTTTGTGACCCTCTCGAGGGCTGATCTTACACAGTGCTTCCCCCCATCCCTGCCACCCCCTTTTTCAACATCTATCCAGTACCATTTTGGACATTGTAAGCGATCACGCCTAGCGGGAAAACATTCGCATTCCAAGAACAGTGCATGGAAAAGTTTCTTCTAATCTCTCTCTCAGTGTATCTAGTGCTTATCTTGAGCTTATGGCCTTGTGCCTTTAATCATTTATCTATATTTAACTTATCTATTCCCTTCATAATTTTTTAACACTTTTATCAAAAACTCCCACATTACAACAGTGACTACACCTAAAATACTTCATTTGCTGTAAAGTGCTTTGAGACGTCCGGTGGTTGTCAATCTTCTCAGTTGGAGAGAATACAGCCCTCACATATAATTATAACTCCGGTTAGTCATGCTCGGGTATCATCTTGGTAAGTCTATTCCCAATGGCCCTACTTGACCTCAACTGTATTATCTGGGGAAGGGGGAAGATTAGATACTACCTCACTTGGGGCCAGTGCCAACCTGATTTTCCATTATTAGGTTTTGGGTTACATAGAACATACGGCACAGAAACAGGCCATTTGGCCCAACCAGTCCATGCCGGCGTTTATGCTCCGCTCAAGCCTCCTCCCATCTTTCCTCATCTAACTCTATCAGCATAACCCTCTATTCCTTTCTCCCCTTAAATGCATCAATACTATTCGCCTCAACCACTCCCTGTGGCAGCGAGTTCCACATTCTCACCACTCTCTGGGTAAAGAAGTTTCTTCTGAATTCCCTATTGGATTTCTTGGTGACCATCTTATATTGATGGCCTCTAGTTATGCTCTTTCTCACCAGTGGAAACATTCTCTCTGTATCCACTCTATTAAAGCCTTTCATTATTTTAAAGACCTCTATTAGGTCCCTCTGGACCCTTCTTTTTCAAGAGAAAAGAGACCCAGCCTGTTTATCCTTTCTTGATATGTATACTCTTGCATTTCTGGGATTATCCTTGTAAATCTTCTCTGCACCCTCTCCAGTGCCTCTATATCTTTTTTATAATATGGCGACCAGTATGCAGTACAGGTTACCTTAAAATTATTTATTTTTGTCTCCTCTCGTTAGGGTTTCCACTGTGATTAGGTTAGGATGATAGCAGAGTTGAGAAAGTATCGACAGTAGTTAGGCCACAGTTAGAGTGCCATGTGCCAATGCACTCCTGGCCAGCTTCCTACTTTCTACCTCTGTAAACTTGAGGTCAGCCAACACTCTGCTGACTGCATCCTAACTCGCACCAAGCCCCATTCACCCATCAACCCAGTGCTCGATTTTACAATTCTCATCCTTGTTTACAAATGCCTCCATGGCCTCGCCACACCCTATCTCTGTAATCTCCTCCAGCCCCACAACCCCCCCCCCCCCCCAAGATATCTGCACTCCTCAAATTCTGGCCTCTTGAGCATCCCCGATTTCCATCACAACACCATTGGCGGCCGTGCATTCAGCTGCCAAGGCCCTAAGTTTTTGGAATTCCCTCCCTAAACCTCTCCACCTCTCTACCTCTTATTCCTTCTTTAAGACGATCCTTAAAATCTAACTCCATCTGCCCTAATATCTCCTTAAAGTGGCTTAGTGTCAAATTTTGTTTTATAATGCTCCTGTGAAACACCATGGGGCGTTTTACTACATTAAAGGCTCTATATAAATGCAAGTTATTATTGTTGTGCAGTTTTGGGTCCCTTGTGTCTGCAGCTGACTAGTGTTAATGTCTGACCGTGGAATGTTAGATGCTGACTTTCGGGATACAAAAGATTGGAAATTACTCCATTTCACTCACCTTAATCCACAAAGAACACATTCTCATGGCCCCTCCACTTACCATTTCCTGATTTCCTCCCTCCCAATCCCTGTGACATAACAACATAAGAAATAGGAGCAGGAGGAGGCCATTTGGCCCTTTGAACCTGCTCTGCCATTTAATAAGACCATGGCTGATCTTCTACCTCAACTCCACTTGCCTGCACTATCCCCATATCCCTTGATTCCCTTAATATCCAAAAATCTATCAATCGCTGACTTGAATAAACTCAAAGACTGAGCCACCACAGCTCTCTGGGGTAGAGAATTCCAAAGATTCACCACCCTCTGAGAAAGAAAGAAAAAAAGAAAGACTTACATTTATATAGTGCCTTTCATAACTATCGGATGTCTCAAAGCGTTTTACAGCCAATGAAGTACTTTTTGGAGTGTAGTTACTATATTAACGTGGGAAATTTCTCTGAGTGAAGAATTTCTCCTCATCTCAGTCCTAAATGGCTGACCCCTTATTCTGAGACTGTGACCCCTGGTTCTAGACGCCTCAGCTAGAGGAAACATCCTCCCTGCATCTACCCTAAGACCTGTAAGAATTTTGTATGTTTCAATGGGATCACCTCTCATTCTTTGAAACTCTAGAGAATATAGACCTAGTCTGCTATCAACTCATAGGGCAATCCCCGCATCCCAGGAATCAGTCTGATGAACCTTCGTTGCACTCTCTCTATGGCAAGTATATCCTTCCTTAGGTAAAGCGACCAAAACTGTACACAATGCTCCAGGTGTGGTCTCACCAGGGCCCTGTATAATTGCAGTAAGACGTCTTTACTCTTATACTCAAATCCTTTTGTAATAAAGGCCAACATACCATTTGCTTTCTTAATAACTTGCTGTACCTCAATGTTAACTTTCAGTGATTCGTGTACAGGGACACCCAGCTCCCTCTGAACACCAACACTTCCCAATCTCTCACCATTTAGAAAATACTCTGCTTTTCTATTTTTTCTACCAAAGCGGATAACTTCACATTTCTCCACATCCACATTTCTCCACATAATATTCCATTTGCTATGTTCTTGCCCACTCACTTAGCCTGTCTATACCTCCTTGAAGTCTCTTTGCATCCTCCTCACAACTCACATTCCCAATAGCTTTGTGACTGCCAATGACACTCCAGAGTGGCCTGGTGTAAATTTAGCCACCTCTGGGGAAGGACCTGATCTCTGCCAGGCACAGTGCTTCTTCCCAGCTCTTGGCTTCTTCAGAGCCTTCCCCAGTAGGCCTAACTGGTACATTGTCAAATATTGATTGTTAATGCCTTGTATCTCTACTACATTATCAACCTGAAGTGAAGTATTGACACTTATGGAAAAGTCAATGGGCTAGACTTTCCACTTGGTGGCTAAGGCCAAAAAAAATGGGCCTTGTTCCAGTGATGCGGGACATATCGCCGGCTCAAGGCCCTTTTTTTTGTTGCGATTTTCCACTTGGCCTTATCCCAGCGATGTCAAATGGGCGATGTGATTTCTCGGTGATCTCACGATCGGCCAAAGAAAACGGAAGTGAATGAAAAAAAAGATTCCCTAGCAACGCATTACTGCGCATGTGCAGGTTGATTTTTTTTTCAGGTTGATGCTCCTTCCCGCATTTTGAGAGGTCAAGGGTCTTCACATATGCTTAGAAGCTCTGTGTGGGTCTGGGAGAAAGAGAGGGAGAGAGAGGAGAAAGGAAGCAGGTTATCTTAAGCTACTGAAAAAACAGATAAATTTAAAGAATGGAGTGGGAGCTGCAGGAAAGAGAAGGGCCAAACCCTTCAGCGAAGAGGCAAATGAGGCCCTTGTGAATAGTGTAAGTGCGAGGTGGGAGGATCTGACACGGGGTGGGCATGGGAAACCTCCACCTGTGCATATCGGAGGATTTGGGCAGAGATTGAAGCATCAAATGAAGCCCGGACACCGGACCAGTGCCAGAAAAGGTGGAACAGTCTACTGGCGGCTGCAAGAGTGAGTTGAAATTTAAATTTAAAATCATCCATATTTATTATTTAATGTTGTATGGAAAATCTAATTAGAATCTGCAATGTTATATCGTAATCTTTAAGCATGACTAAGTAACTAAATTAGGATTAAATTATGATTACATTTATGCACCACAACATAAATTTGAATGTTACAGTATGAAATGTCTTCCTATGCAATGTATTGCAAACTTGAAATTGAACTTATAAATCTGTCAGTCCTAAATGTTTATTGCCAAATCCATCTGCTTATGCCGTGCGATGTTACCTTATCTATTACAGAAGAAGATTTCCATCAACCAGCGGGAGCAACGCAGGACGGGCGGGGGCTGTGCCATGCTGCAGTCGCTCAATGCCTACGAGGAGCTTGCAGTGGCCTTGGTGGGGCCAGAAAGCCGTTCGGTCACAACCCATGGTTGGGGTATGGTGAGAAAGCAGGAATGGGGTACTGAAGTTGCATGTTCAGCCATGAACTCATTGACTGGCGGTGCAGGCTCGAAGGGCCGAATGGCCTACTCCTGCACCTATTTTCTATGTTTCTATGTGGCCGAACCCACCCGAAAGTCACGTGAGTAATGAGAACTGTGCATTGTGCAATGTGTGAATCAATAGTAAATATTTGTTACGCAGGTAATCCTATGCAATGATACTTTAATTTGATATATAATTGAGTTATACTATTGAGATGTACTATTGATCTTCAAATGAGGTCATGTTAGGCCTGGTGACCACTTGTGGATATGGGCTAATGGTAATGTTTTGAGTTCTTAATTGAGATGAATTGATTTGCATTGTTAAACGTTGTTTATAACTTCCATTTGTCTTTCAAAGGTCAACAAGTACTGATGGAGTCAACGGACACGTCCACTGAGCAAATCGGGACACTCCCAGGAGGAAGAGCCAGAGGAGGAGCCAGTGTAGACTCCTGCTGCGGCTGTGCGAGAGCAGGAGGAGGAGGAGGAGGAAGAAGAAGAACAGGAGATTTTTTTTTTGTGGGCGGGAGGTGAACAACCTGCGGCCATCTCTTTTGAGACAGATGAGGCACCGGGACCAAGCGGTGTGCAGGTGGTGACGCCAAGGTGCGTGACATTGCAGACGCCGACCCCACGGAGGTCCGGTCAGCGTGAAATGCACTCGCCTGCTGTGGAGGACCAGACGGAGAGCTTACTTTCCCTGTGCAGGGAGACGGTCGCGATCGGTCGCGACCTTATCCAGGGGTTCACGGGTTTCTGAGACAATTGGAGCCAGTTCTCCACAACCTGGAGCGAGTTCTGCTCACTCTTCTCCAGCTGGTCTTCTGAGCAGTCACAGACTGCTCGGGGGACGTTGGAGGCGATCAGGGAGCAGGCGGCTGCAACAAATGCCCTACGGCACGCGTTGCTTGCTGGACATGGCGCTGCACCCCAAGGTGTCGTGTCCGCTCCCAGCGAGACCCCAAGCACACAAGCGAGTACGGAGGACACAGTTCCTCCTGACTCGGAAGTAGAGCCTAAGGCTTCTGCTTCCACTCCGTTACCTCCACCACGGCAGGAAGTCTTGCCGTCCCACTCTGCACGACGTCTTGGTGTCGGGGTGGGGTGCGAACACGGGGTGGGAAAGGATCTGGAGGGAAACTGACCGCAGGTAGGGAGGGGGGAGTGCTTTTCAATAGTTCACTTGTTTTAAAATGTTCACTTGTTATTATCACTTTATTATTCTCTTGTTATTGTTACTAAATTGGCCACTTGTATTCAATAGTTAAATGTTCACTTGTTATCATTACTTAACTGTTCACTTTCCATTCTTTCTGAAATGGTCAATTGTTATCATCACTGAAATGCTGACTTGTTAGCATGACTTAAATGGTCACGTGTTATCATTACTTAAATGGCTACTTGTTCTTTAAAATTTTCAATTTCTTCTTCTAACATTTTGGGGATTTTGAGGGAAGAGTGGTTGGTGCGGGGGGTGGGGGGTTGGAGGGAGGGTGTTGTTCATTAGTTCTTAAAAAAATTTTGTTTCTTAATAAAAAAAAAATTTTTCCACACGTAACTTTTGTACCTTCTCTCTTAACTTACATAAGTTTTCCAACGTACAGTTTTTCATGCATATTTGTTTGTTTATCCTGTTTCCTCACGGAAATGAAACTTTTGTTTAAACGTAACTGTATTTGAACATTTGAATATCAACAATAATAGTTCATGCGAAGCGTTCATTAATGAGCTGCTGACGCAAAAGCTTAGTGGCCGTGTAACTGCCACTGGCTACTGGTCTTCGGGAAGGGTGTGGTGGTATCGGTGCTAGATCGCCATGCTGATTAAGCTCCCCTATGTCCTCGCCCGCGTCTCTCCCGCATGTTCCAACAATATCATTAAATAACTTCACTATGTAAAAGCTATTTACTAAATAATTCCAATATATGAGATCTATTTAGCATAAATAAGTTGATAATGCCTATTTATATTCCCTGTCCCAAATTTCTGAGTACAATTTGCTTCAATTTTATTCTCTACATAACTCAGAACTAATTCTCCACCCTTCCTCAGAAGCTAAAAATGGCATCCGTAGTGCCTATTTCCCTCTCTAAGGCCCTGAAAAGCAACTATTTTTGAGCACTCTTTTGGGCCTTGCATCGGCCCAGCGAAGTGCATGCTAGGTGTCGAAATTTGGGATGGGCCTTGTGTGGGTGATCATTTGGGCGATCATCTCGGCGATCAAAGTGGAAACTTGGGGGCCTATTTTTCCGGCGATGTTTTGGGCCTAGTTTCCACTTTTTGCTCAAAGTGGGTGATAGAGGCCGGTTTTGGGCGATAGATGGGCCTTAGATAGGCGATGTGAAGTGGAAAGTCTAGCCCTATAAATTCTCATTCCTCAGCATTGCACACCGGAAACAAAGGAAAAAGGGTCACACAGGCCTTTCTAGAGGCAGCCAGTTTGCGCACAGGAAGCTCCCAAAATCAGAAATGAAATAAATATCTAAATTACCTGTTTCAGTGATGTTGGTTGAGGGATAAATATTGGCCATGGGATCTTCTGCATCCACCTGAAAGGGAAAATGGGGATTAGGTTTATCGTCTTAACCGAAAGACGGCACCTCCGACAGTACAGCGCTCCCTCAATGCTGCAATGGCCCAGATTTCGTGTTCAATCTCTGGAGGGGGACTTGATCCTTTCTGACTCGAGTGTGCTACCCACCGAACCTTGGCTGAACACCCGAGCTGACATTTGCAGCAAGAATCCTTCTGCCTCTCACTCGAGTGGCCATTCTTCAAGCGTGAACCTAGACGATGTGCGCTAGAGGGTATTCAACCACAGGGAGATATTTCCCTTCAGCCTGATCCTATCCTCACTTGACACCGACGCATGTTCTCAAAGAAGGCTGAGGGAGGCGGGAGTGGGGGGGGGGGGGGGAGGTCATTGGCGAGCGATCAGGAGCAGCAACACTGGCTGCTTTATATCTCTCTGTAGCCACTGAGATAATTGTCCAATTCGCTGCTCCACTCTGGCTGCTTCAGTTGGGATCAACTAACTCTGATTGAAGATAGGATCTTCCAACTCCGTACGGCCCAGCTCCACTCTCACGGGGGTCACCAGGTGTATGGCATTTCCTTGTAATCTATCCTGCGATCTGTTTATGTTTCAGGAGCGTAATTCCCTGCCATCCATTTCAATGGAAACCTGTTCAGTTAACCACGCATTAGTGTGATCAGTTGTCCGTTAGCACTCAAGGACCCAATGCCCACACTCTGAGAGTAGATTAATGCTCCATTTTCAGCAGGGCTATTGCACTGATTATTCCTATAAATCCAGTCTGACATCTCATTATTCTCTAATTGCTGGACTCCGACCGCCACACATTGCCATACCATAATCGCCTCTATTCATGATATCGGAACAGGAAGTCACAATGCCCTTCGAAGGTCAAAGGTGAAGGAATTTTAAGTGTATCCCAAATAAGAGTCAGGTGTCTTGGGCCCTTAACATTCCTCCACCTTTGACCCCCAGAGGCCATTTCAACAGCCTGTTACGATGTGTGAATAGGGAGAGCTGTAAACACTAAATAGCAGCTTTACTGAACAAATTGGTTGTCCTGCGACAAGCCACTGTCTCTTAAAGGAGCACCGTGAAGAAAGTGTTTGACGAAATCTGTTTCTCAATGGCAAAACAAAGAAGAGGTCAAAGAGTCAAGTGTGATATCTTGGTTGCATTGATGTCTCCTGCTATAAGTAATGAGACGCTGCATTTTGGTCGAACCTTTACCGCCACAATATGTATTTGCAAGGAAACAAGCTTCACCAATGGTTTTGAGCAAAAGACACCGACCCAGGGTTGATTGTTATCCTGTGCTGCGTTAGCTGGAACACAACACTTGGGCTCACTGCCACTGGATTCAGCTCGAATCTTACGAGAAATAAGAGCTAGGCCATTCAGAAGTGAAATCAGGAAGTACACAAAAGCTAGTGGAAATGTGGAACTCACTCCTCCAAAAGGCAGTGGATGCTGGGTGTCAATTGGAGCTTTCAAGACTACAATCGATAGATTTTTGTTGGGTAAACGGATCAAGGGGAAATGGGGTTGAGGTCCCTATCAACCATGATCTCATTGAATGGCAGAACAGACTCAAGGGGCTGAATGGCCTACTGCTATGTTCCTGATTACTCAAAGTGCTGTGTATGGACATTGGGTAAGGGCCCCAGGATCAGGGTTGGTGCTGATGCCCTCTACACCTCAATATCAACAAGTCCCTGACCAGTGATTTACAGAGAATGAGGCCTATTTCCACCGATGGTGACTTCGGTCAAACCCACAAAGGACTATCACCTCGACATTCCACCTCAACACCCATCAAGCAAACCAAGCTTTGGAAATATCCTTTCGTTGCTCAGAGATAAACCATGCCAAAAAACCCTCCTATTTAGGAGTCACGCTTGATCGCACCCTGTCATATAGACAATATCTCCAGAACTTTGGGAAGAAACTAAAGAGTAGGGTCAACTTGATCCAAAAACTCGCTGGATCCACATGGGGAGCAGACGCTCAAACCCTCCGTACGGCAGCACTCGCCCTGGTGTACTCTACAGCGGAGTACTGCTCTCTGGCATGGCCATCAAGTCCGCATGTCAAGTCCGTTGATGTCCAGCCTAATTGTGCTATGAGAATCACTGGTACGTTTTTATCGACACCAACACCTTGGCTTCCCGTGCTTGCAAACATTGCACCACCACACCTACACCGCAAATATGCAGCCCCCAGAGAATACAACCGCTACACCAGCTGATCCAGGCCAACTTGAACAACTTACCACCAACCCGTCTCAAATCTAGAAGGCCATTTTGGACCGTCGCCGAAGCCCTTCAGCAATCTCCCGTCAGCCACGATGACCGATGGCGAAATGCTTGAAAGAACTGCAACATACGGAATGGATTCATAGAAACATAGAAACATAGAAAATAGGTGCAGGAGTAGGCCATTCGGCCCTTCGAGCCTGCACCGCCATTCAATGAGTTCATGGCTGAACATGCAACTTCAGTACCTCATTTCTGTTTTCTCACCATACCCCTTGATCCCCCTAGTAGTAAGGACTTCATCTAACTCCCTTTTGAATATATTTAGTGAATTGGCCTCAACAACTTTCTGTGGTAGAGAATTCCACAGGTTCACCACTCTCTGGGTGAAGAAGTTTCTCCTCATCTCAGTCCTAAATGGCTTACCCCTTATCCTTAGACTGTGACCCCTGGTTCTGGACTTCCCCAACATTGGGAACATTCTTCCTGCATCCAACCTGTCTAACCCCGTCAGAATTTTAAACGTTTCTATGAGATCCCCTCTCATTCTTCTGAACTCCAGTGAATACAAGCCCAGTTGATCCAGTCTTTCTTGATATGTCAGTCCCACCATCCTGGGAATCAGTCTGGTGAACCTTCGCTGCACTCCCTCAATAGCAAGAATGTCCTTCCTCAAGTTAGGAGACCAAAACTGTACTCCAGGTGTGGCCTCACCAAGGCCCTGTACAACTGTAGAAACACCTCCCTGCCCCTGTACTCAAATCCCCTCGCTATGAAGGCCAACATGCCATTTGCTTTCTTAACCGCCTGCTGTACCTGCATGCCAACCTTCAATGACTGATGTACCATGACACCCAGGTCTCGTTGCACCTCCCCTTTTCCTAATCTGTCACCATTCAGATAATAGTCTGTCTCTCTGTTTTTACCACCAAAGTGGATAACCTCACATTTATCCACATTATACTTCATCTGTCATGCATTTGCCCACTCACCTAACCTATCCAAGTCACTCTGCAGCCTCATAGAATCCTCCTCGCAGCTCACACTGCCACCCAACTTAGTGTCATCCGCAAATTTGGAGATACTACATTTAATCCCCTCGTCTAAATCATTAATGTACAGTGTAAACAGCTGGGGCCCCAGCACAGAACCTTGCGGTACCCCACTCGTCACTGCCTGCCATTCTGAAAAGTACCCATTTACTCCTACTCTTTGCTTCCTGTCTGAAAACCAGTTCTCAATCCATGTCAGCACACTACCCCCAATCCCATGTGCTTTAACTTTGCACATTAATCTCTTGTGTGGGACCTTGTCGAAAGCCTTCTGAAAGTCCAAATATACCACATCAACTGGTTCTCCCTTGTCCACTCTACTGGAAACATCCTCAAAAAATTCCAGAAGATTTGTCAAGCATGATTTCCCTTTCACAAATCCATGCTGACTTGGACCTATCATGTCACCTCTTTCCAAATGCACTGCTATGACATCCTTAATAATTGATTCCATCATTTTACCCACTACCGATGTCAGGCTGACCTGTCTATAATTCCCTGTTTTCTCTCTCCCTCCTTTTTTAAAAAGTGGGGTTACATTGGCTACCCTCCACTCCATAGGAACTGATCCAGAGTCAATGGAATGTTGGAAAATGACTGTCAATGCATCCGCTATTTCCAAGGCCACCTCCTTAAGTACTCTGGGATGCAGTCCATCAGGCCCTGGGGATTTATCGGCCTTCAATCCCATCAATTTCCCCAACATAATTTCCCGACTAATAAGGATTTCCCTCAGTTCCTCCTCCTTACTAGACCCTCTGACCCCTTTTATATTCCTTACAGAGGAACCCACAGTACAACCTGAAGGATCAAACCTTCCTCGCAAACAGTGGACAACCATCAACCGTCTCAGAACCGGTCATGGTAGAGGCTGCCATCTTCCCCATAGATGGATGATTAAAGCTTCGCCATCGTGCGACTGTGGAGTTCCTAATCAGACCCTGGAGCACATCATCGAGCACTGCCCTCAGAGGAAATTTGCAGGCAGCTTACAAGATATCCACGCTGTTACACCGGAAGCTTTGGCCTGGATATCCAACTTAGATATTGACGTTTGATTTGCTTGGCTACTACCGTACGAAAGAAGAAGAAGGGTTGATGCTGATGCCATCCACAGTTCAATATCAACCAGACTGTGGTGGGTGGGGTGTATATTAAAGAGAGGGACTGGGCTTGTTCATAGGATTCTTTACCTTTACAAATGGAACCAAAGGCTCCTTTTTCTGCAGTTGAAGAAGCCACTCTCTCCCCCTCACCCGTTCCACTGCCAGAGCAGCTGGCGGAAAAGGCCACATGGGAGCCCTGCCATGCCGGGGGGGCAGGGAGGGGGGCAAGGTCCGAGGTCACGAGGACGTCCTTTTGCCGATGTTGGCTTGCGTTGCCTGTAAATGTCCTGCTCCACTTCCTCTCGGCTGCCATTGCGCTGGTATTCCCAGCAGCAGGGAGCACCGCCGAAGGTATCGTAACATTGGCATTGCGCGTGGCGCTGTAGATTAATTGCCAACTTGCTATCCGCACAGCATGGACCTGCAAACTGTAACATGATAGAATGAGCAGATCCTTCTGGGTGGGGGCGGGGAAGTAATGCAAGTAGGTGAAGAGTAATAAATGGTACCTTGCCTGTGTTTCCTACACACTAAAAGCAAATTTAAGAAAACGAGAGCTGGCGTACAATAAGTTAATTTCCTGGCATGTTTGGCCAGACTAGTCTAAAGCTACCGAGCAGGTACAAAAAGTAATCAAAGAGACTAATGGAATGTAGGCCTTTTTCTCGAGGGGGCTGGAGTACAAAGGGGAGGAAGCGATGCTTCAATTCTACAGAGCCTTGTTCAGACACCATCTGGAGCACTGTGTTCAGTTCTTGGCACCAAGCTTCAGGTCTTTGAGCAGGTACAGGGGAGAGGCACCAGAATGATACCGGAGCTAATATAGGAATGGTTGCATAGTGTTCATGTTACTGCACTGGTGATCCAGAGGCCCGCACTAATGGTCCAGAGACGTGCGTTCAAATCCCACTGCGGCAGCTTAAATGGAAATGAAATACAGTTAATTAAATAAATCTGGAATAAAAAGCTAGTGTCAGTAATGGTGACCATTATTGTAAAAACCCATCTGGTTCGCTAATGTCCTTTAGGGAAGGAAATCCGCCGTCTTTACCCAGTCTGGCCTGTAGCAATGTGGTTGATTCTTAACTGCCCTCTAAAATGGCCTAGCAAGCCATTCAGTTGTCAAGAAGGCGACTCACCACCACCTTCCCGAGGACAACTAGGGATGGGTAATAAATGCTGGCCTTGCCAGCGACGCTCACATCCCGTGAATGAATGAAAAAGGGTTAAATTATGAGGCTAGGTTGCATAAGCTTGGCTTGTATTTCCTTAAGTATAGAAGATTGAGTGTTGATCTGATAGAGGTGTTTAAAATGTTAACAGGATTTGAAAGGGTAGATACATAAGAACATAAGAAATAGGAACAGGAGTAGGCCAGAAGGCCTCTCGAGCCTGCTCCACCATTCAATACGATCATGGCTGATCCGATCATGGACTCAGCTCCACTTCCCTGCCCGCTCCCCATAACCCCTTCTCCCCTTCTCGTTTAAGAACCTGTCTATTTCTGTCTTAAATTGATTTAATGTCCCAGCTTCCACAGCTCTCTGAGGCAGCGAATTCCACAGATTCACAACCCTCTGAGAAGAAATTTCTCCTCATCTCAGTTCTAACTGGGTGGCCCCTTATTCTAAAATCATGCCCTCTAGTTCTAGTCTCCCCTACCAGTGGAAACATCCTCTCTGCATCCACCTTGTCAAGCCCCTCATAATCTTATGCGTTTCTATGAGATCACCTCTCATTTTTCTGAATTCCAATGAGTAGAGGCCCAACCTACTCAACCTTTCCTCATAAGTCAACCCCCTCATCCCCAGGATCAACCTAGTGAACCTTCTCTGAACTGCCTCCACAGCAAGTATATCCTTTCGTAAATATGGAAACCAAAACTGCACGCAGTATTCCAGGTGTGGCCTCACCAATACCATGTACAGCTGTAACAAGACGTCCCTATTTTTATACCCCATGCCCTTTGCAATTAAGGCTAAGGTACCACTGGCCTTCCTGATCACTTGCTGTACCTGCATACTATCCTTTTGTGTTTCATGCACAAGTACCCCCAGGTCCCGCTGTACTGCAACACTTTGCAATCTTTCTCCATTTAAATAATAACTTGCTCTTTGATTTTTTTCTGCCAAAATGCTTGACCTCACATTTTTCAACATTATACTCCACCTGCCATCTCTGGAATTCTCTACCCCAGAGGGCTCTGGAGGCTCAGTCTTTGAGTGTATTCAAGACAGAGATCGATAGACTTTTGAATATTAAGGGATATGAGATAGTGCAGGGAAGTGTTGAGGTAGAAGATCAGCCATGATCTTATTGAATGGCGGAACAGGCTCGAGGGGCCGAATGGCCTACTCCTGCTACCTTATGTACAGAGTGGCCCCAAATTCTAGGTGGAACTGCCAGTGGTATGGGCACCTGCCACTAATATTGAGGTGACCCTGTCACCGGGTGTCACGGGGGGGGAGGGGGGGGCAAAGTGTCTGGCGGCAGTTTGGCTGGGCGACACTGCGAGCCGTAGAGCGACACAGTTGGAATTCATGGCCCTAGTGTGTTTCTCGTATTGTTCAGGGGGTGGGGGGAGGGGGGGGGGGAAGAAAAAAAACCAAAGGAACTTTAATCTCATCCTGTCTACATTATGTCAGAATGTGAACGTGTTAACACAGGATGTTTGTTATTTTCTGCACAATACACTCCCCACAAACATTGTTTTACTTGAAATCCAGTCGTACTGTGGGAGTGATGGTGATACTGTATACATCGCCAAGGTCTCCAGAGATGAGGCACGTTTCAATCCACGTCAGTGGCCTGCTCTCCCTGCGCTCAGTCACGTAGCTGTCCTCAGCTGCTCTCCCTGGCTTACTTCCCCCTCCCTAACCCAGGACGCTTATAGATGCCCAGTTGCTGCTCTGCCTGAGGTCAACATATGGTAGGAATGGAACCTGGGATCTTTCCTGATTTGTACAGTTGTGCTTCATACTGCATGCTGCATTTATCCACTTCCATTGTGGGTTTCGTAGAATCCCAGTTTCTCCAGTCTCTTCACGTAATATGTCAAAAATCCAGAGGTTAAACATCAACACATAGCAAAACTCGGTAGCTGCTGAGAGGCGCTTTCACCTAGCTGGAGTGCCTCGACCTCGGGGGCACAGCCTCAGGTTAAGAGTTCGACCTTTTAAGGCAGAGATGAGAAGAGGTTTCTGCACTCGGGGTTGTGAATCTTTGGAATTCTCTGCCCCAGAGGGCTGTGGATACTCAGTCTCTGAATATATTCAAGGCTGAGATAGAGAGAGTTTTGGAGTGTAGAGGAATCAAGGGATATGGGGATCGGGCGGGAAAGTGGAGTTGAGGTCGATGATCAGCCATGATCTTATTAAATGGCGGAGCAGGCTCGAGGGGCCGTATGGCCTACTCCTGCTCATATTTCTTATGTTCTTAAAACTTCACAGGGGCGTTGTCAAACAAAATTTGAAACCGAGCCACATAAGGAGATATTAGGACAGATCACCAAAAGCTTAGTCAAAGAGGTAGGTTTTAAGGAGCGTCTTAAAGGAGGAGACATAGAGAGGCCTTGGTAGCTGAGGGCACGTCTGCCAATGGTGGAACGATTAAAATCAGGGATGAGCAAGAGGCCAGATTTGGAGGAGCGCAAAGATCTCGGAGGGTTGTGGGACTGGAGGAGGTTACAGAGAGAGGGAGGGGCGAGGCTACGGAGGTATTTGAAAACAGGGATGAGAATTTTAAAATTTAAGTGATAAAATTGAGACGATTAATGGGAGCTTTTCAAAATTATGAAAAGATTTTGATGGGGTGAATAATGAAAGATTGTTTCCACTGGCTGGTGAATCAGTTACAAGTGGCACAGGCTAAGGACTATTGCGAAAAGAGCAAAGAAGGAAGTGCTGGGTTTACCCTTCATGTGAGCAAAGAATCCTGATCTTTACCCACCCTGTTCACAGATCCCTTCATCCCCAAGAGATAGGCAATAATATGGTCCTGTCAGTGTCACCCACATCTTGAGAACGAATTGTTAAAAAACATTAAAGGAAAGTGATAAATTAGAACAGACAGCTCCAATAGAATTGGGCACAGACTTGATGGGCTGAATGGCCTCCTTCTGTGTTGTAGTTACTGTGTTTTTATAAATCAGAATGACACGTGGTGACCAACAGTTCAACTTCCCCCACGGATCTCTGAGATCCTACAGACCCGACAAACTGTCCAACACCCTCAGGGATCGGTGCTGGGTCCTCAACTATTTACAACTATTTACAATCTATATTAATGACTTGGATGAAGGGACCGAGTATAATGTAGCCACGTTTGCTGATTGTGCAAATTGTGAGGAGGACACACAAAATCTACAAAGGGATATAGAAAGGCTAAGTGAGTGGACAAAAATTTGGCAGATGGAGAATATTGTGGGAAAATGTGAGGTTATGCACTTTGGCAGAAAAAATAGAAAAGCAAATTACTATTTAAAGGGAGAAAAATTGCAAAGTGCTGCAGTACAGAGGGACCTGGGAGTCCCTATGCTTGAAACACAAAAAGTTAGCATGCAGGTACAGCAAGTGATCAGGAAGGCAAATGGAATGTTGCCCTTTATTGCAAGTGGGATAGAGTATAAAAACAGAGAAGTCCTGCTACAGCTGTACAGAGTATTGGTGAGGCCACACCTGGAGTACTGCGTACAGTTTTGGTCTCCGTATTTAAGGAAGGATATACTTTCATCGGAGGCAGTTCAGTAAAGGTTCACTTGGTTGATTCCGGGGATGAGGGGTTGACTTATGAAGATAGGTTGAGTAGGTTGGGCATGTACTCATTGGAGTTCAGAAGGATGAGGCGTGATCTTATCGAAACATAGAAACATAGAAAATTGATGCAGGTTCAGGCCATTCGGCCCTTCAAGCCTGCACCACCATTCAATCTGTTCATGGCTGATCATGCAACTTCAGTACCCCCTCCTGCCCTCTCTCCATACTCCCTGATCCCTTTAGCTGTAAGGGCCATATCTAACTCCCTTTTGAATATATCCAACGAACTGGACTCAACAACGTTCCGTGGTAGAGAATTCCACAGGTTCACAATTCTCTGGATGAAAACGTTTCTCCTCATCTCGGTCCTAAATGGCTTACCCCTTATCCTTAGACTGTGACCTCTGGTTCTGGACTTCCCCAACATCGGGAACATTCTTCCTGCATCTAACCTGTCCAATCCTGTCAGAATTTTATATGCTTCTATGAGATCCCCTTTGAAAAGGACCCGGTAATTCCCACTGTTTGCTTCCTGTCTGCCGACCAGTTCTCTATCCACGTCAATACATTACTCCCAATACCATGTGCTTTAATTTTGCACACTAATCTCTTCGGTGGGACCTTGTCAAAAGCCTTTTGAAAGTCCACATATACCATATCTACTGGTTCTCCCTTATCCATTCTACTAGTTACATCCTCAAAATATTCTATATAAAATAATATGTAAGATAATGAGGGGCCTCGACAAGGTGGATGCAGAGAGGATATTTCCACTCATAGGGGAAACTAGAACTCGGGGGCATAGTCTCAGAATAAGGGGCCGCCTATTTAAAACTGAGATGAGGAGGAATTTCTTCTCTCAGAGGGTTGTAAACCTGTGGAGCTGTGGAGAGCTGGGTCTTTGAATATATTTAAGGCGGAGATAGAGATTTTTGAGCGATAAGGGAATAAAGGGTTATGGGGAGCGGGCAGGGAAGTGGAACTGAGTCCATGATCAGATCAGCCATGATCTTATTAAATGGTGGAGCAGGCTCGAGGGGCCAAATGGCCTACTCCTGCTCCTATTTCTTATGTTCTTAAGTTCTGTAAAGTCCTGTCCCCTCAGTACAGATTCACACGAGGCATGTAGTGAAGTCAAGGTCACTCTGGACCTGCACCTTTATTTCACAGCTCTGGAATGCTGCACTTGCCTGAGACCTGTCCTTATATACCTGTCTCTTGCAAGTGCACCCCTGGTGGTAAGGCATGCTGGTGGTTACAGGTCATATCTTATTACAGTCATGTATAGCATGTTAGGATACAGTTATATATAATAATGTAAGATACATGACAAGTTCTTAAAACGTTTCCACTGGCTGGAGGTTCGATAACCAGAGGACACAGCTTTAGATAACTAGCAAAAGAACCAGAGGGAAATGAAAGAAAAATCATTTACACAGTGAGTTATTATAATCTGGAATGCACTGCCTAAAAGGGCGGTGGAAGCAGATTCAATAAAGGCTCGGAATTCCCGGTCCTGCTGAGGGCGAGCTGGCTGCGTGTGCCGTCATTTCGCCTTTGAAACTGACACAACTTCTGGATTTGGTGCACACGTAGCCTAACGCGGAAATCCTGACATTGCGGTCTGCCATTCACACCACCTCCACAGACTGTGCGCTGTGCCCCTCCCCCTCAGAGCCGGCAGTCAGCGAAATCTCTCCAATTAGGGAAACCGATGAAAACTGTGTCTCTTCCGCAGTTAAATTCCCCACTAAATGTTAGAGCCTTTTGGATTAGGTGTAACTGGGATTTTTAACAGTATAGTGACTGTTACACAATGGTTATGGCCCTGAGTAACTAAGTTTAATTTTGTTGAGTGTCACATTTATCCATTTTAATAAAAATTAAAATTTTTAAAGACTTTAAAAAAAGTTGTTTTCAAAGATCATCTTTATTTCAGTTTTTCCTTTTCCCCATGTGACAACCCCAATCTTTTTTTTTGCTCTCTCTACCATTTTTAACAAGTTTAAGAGCCTACTTTACTTCGCTGTCTGGGAATTCTGCATTTTGATTGGCTGTTCAGACAGCTTGTTGATGTCACAGCAGCTCACACTATGGGATTCCCACTATACTACGTTGATTTGAATTACGCGTCAGAAAAGCCAAAGTTCTCGGACCTGAGATGACAGACAGGGGACTTGGTTTAACATCTCATCCGAAAGGCAGCACCTGCGACAGTCACATAACAGACACATTTAAGGGGAAGCTAGATAAACACATGAGGGAGAAATGAATAGAAGGATATGGTGAAAGGGTGTGTTCAAGAAGGGTAGGAGAACTTCACCACATGGACTGTAGCGGTTCAAGAAGGCGGCTCACCACCACCTTCTGAGGGCAATGAGGGATGGGCAATAAATGCTGGCCTTGCGAGTGACGCCCACATCCCAGGAATGAATAAAATAATAGGAGGCTTGTCTGGAGCATAAATTGCCGGCATGGCCTGTTGGGCCAAAAGGCCTGTTTCTATACTGTAAACCTTATGTAATTCTAGTGCAGTACTCCTTCAGTACCGCACCAGAGCATCAGGCTAGATTGTGGGACTTGAACTCACGACCTTTTGACCCAGAGGTGAGAGCGACTGACCCAACTGCTTGGTGTTGGTTGAGGTGGACCTGGTGTATTTACACAGACGTGGGCAATTTCCTTGGCGCTGCTCCCACTCCGCCCTCGTAACCTCACCGGGAGTGCGGCGGAAAACCCGGCCAGGCAAGCGTGCAAACGAGCTTTTCTGGTGCATTTCGGGCGAAGGTGCGTTGGCAGAGCAGGAGCAGGTCTGAGGCAACTCCCTGCCCATGGTGGTGCAAAGACCGATTCGTGCCAGGTTGCTTTGACATTGGGCCGTGTTGTGCCCCCGGTCCCGGAATGCTGGCCTCAGGCAGCTGCCGTCTGCACCGAAGATAAGCTGGGCCGGAGGTTGGGAGGAGACCTCCTTCGTCTGATTGAAGTCTTCCCAGCTGCCAGCCTTAAGGTCAGGGCCACCAGCATGATACCGAGAGGATAAAAGAGACCAATAGAAATCACAACAAAGGGAGGTACAGAATGCGCACAGCTTCGACAAACCCGGAGGAGAACGTGGCCATGGATCAAAGAGTAGAGATAACAAGAGCAGCGAGCACTGGGAATCCGAAATAATTAATAAAAAGCACAGTGAATGCTGGAAGTAGACAGCAGGGCTGTCAGCATTTGGAGAAGGTAGGTTAATGTTTCAAAAGTGACTGCACCGGTACCCCCTCCCCCCCCATCCCAACCCCCACCAGCCCGTGTATCTCGAGTTGCCCTTGAGAAGGTGGGCCGCCTTCTTGAGCATTTCTTGATCCAACAGACTGGTTTGCTAGGCCTCTTCAGAGAGGAGTTACGAGTGAACCACAGGGGTGTGGGGGATGGAACCACATATAAACCAGACCAACCTTCCTTCCTTCGGAGACATTTTATTGAGCAAGTCTAATATAAATTTAGTTGAAACGCTACAAGGTATCGGATCAAAATTCCTTGCAAATGAGAAACAGGAACAGTGAAAGGGAGGTAGGAGGGTTGCGGGGATGGAGGGGGGGGGGGAGATTACGTTCTCCTGCAGTGAAAACCCCAGAGAAACGGTGTAACCGTTGATCTCCTGTCAAAATTACAGCGGGAGATTCGGAGAGCATCCACGGACATTGCTGAGGTGGAAATGTACTTCACCACGAGTGGAGGAACAGGGAGATCTAGGAGGGCAGATAAAGATAGATCTTTGAAGGTGGGAGGGCAGGTAGAAAAGGGTCACTAAAAAGGCAAATTGGGAGTTATAAATAGGGATGTTGAATGCAAGAACAAGGAAGAATGGAACTAACTGGATTGCTCCTCAAAAGAGCCGGCGCAGACTCGATGGATCGAGTAGTCTCCTTCTGTGCTGTATTATTCTGTGATTTATGACATACTGATGGCTCCATAGTTACTTTTACTCTACCGGCTTTTTGTTATTTCCAGATTTTTTTTTCAAAACTGAATTCAGATTCTCAAAGTGACCATGGTAGGATTTGAACTCACGTTCTCTGGATCACTAATCATAGAAACATAGAAATGAGGTGCAGGAGCAGGCCATTCGGCCCTTCGAGCCTGCACCGCCATTCAATATAATCATGGCTGATCATTCAACCTCTTTTCCCTTTTCCCTTTTCCCGCTTTCTCTCCATACCCCTTGATCCCTTTAGCTGTAAGGGCCACATCTAACTCTCTCTTGAATATATCTAACGAACTGGCCTCAACAACTTTCTACGGTAGAGAATTCCATAGGTTCACAACTCTCTGAGTGAAGAAGTTTCTCCTCATCTCGTTCCCAAATGGCTTACCCCTTATTCTTAGACTGTGACCCCTGGTTCTGGAACTCCCCAGCAACAGGAACATTCTTCCTGCCTCTAACCTGTCCAATCCCATCAGAATTTTATATGTTTCTATGAGATCCCCTCTCATTCTGCTAAACTCCAGTGTATAAAGGCCCAGTTGATCCAGTCTCTCCTCATATGTCAGTCCTGCCATCCTGGGAATCAATCTGGTGAACCTTCGCTGTACTCCCTCAATAGCAAGAACGTCCTTCCTCAGATTAGGAGACCAAAACGGTACACATTATTCCAGGTGAGGCCTCACCAAGGCCCTGTACAACTGCAGTAAGACCTCCCTGCTCCTATACTCAAATCCCCTAGCTATGAAGGCCAACATACCATTTGCCTTCTTCACCGCCTGCTGTACCTGCATGCCAACCTTCAATGACTGATGAACCATGTCACCCAGGTCTCGTTGCACCTCCCCTTTTCCTAATCTGTCACCATTCAGATAATATTCTGTCTTCCTGTTTTTGCCACCAAAGTGGATAACCTCACATTTATCCATATTATACTGCATATGCCATGCATTTACCCACTCACCTAACCTATCCAAGTCACTAATCTGTGCAAGGAATTTTGGTCCGATACCTTGTAGCGTTTCAACTGAATTTATATTAGTTTTGCTCAATAAAATGTCTCCGAGGGAAGGAATGTGGGTCTGGTTTATACGTGGCTCCAGCCACCACACCACTGTGGTTCACTTGTAACCCCCCACTGTAAGATCGGTTCGCCCTGAGGCAGCTGGCGCCAGGCCTACGTGCGACATAGCAGGCGGTCCTTAAAGGGACCGCAACCAACAACAACAACAACTTGTATTTATATAGCACCTTTAATGTAGTTAAACATCCCATGGCGCTTCACAGGAGTGTTTTAAGACAAAACAAATAAATTTGACACCGAGTCACGTAAGAAGAAATTACGGCAGATAACCAAAAGCTTGGTCAAAGTGGTAGGTTTTAAGGAGCGCCTTAAAGGAGGAAAGCGAGGTGGAGAGGTTTAGGGAGGGAGTTCCAGAGCTTGGGGCCTAGGCAGTTGAAGGCGCGGCCACCAATGGTTGAGCAATTATAATCAGGGATGCTCAAGAGGGCAGAATTAGAGGAGTGCAGACATCTCGGGGGGTTTCTGAGGCTGAATGAGATTACAGAGATAGGGAGAGGCAAGGCCATGGAGGAATTTGTAAACAAGGATGAGAATTTTGAAATCGAGGCATTGCTCAGGAGCCAATGTAGGTCAGCGAGCACAGGGGTGATAGTGCAAGTTAGGACAAGGGCTGCTGAGTTTTGGATGACCTCAAGTTTATGTAGGGTAGAATATGGGAGGCCAGTCAAGTCTCGTGTAGTCTGGAGTAGTCAAGTTTAGAGGTAAGATAGATATGGATGAGGGTTTTAGTAGAAGATGAGCTGAGGCAGGGGCGGAGACGGGCAATATTACGGAGGTGGGAAAAGGCGGTTTTAGTTATGCCGCGGATATGTGGCTGGAAACTCATTTCAGGGTCAAATATGATATCTAGGTTGCGAACAGTCTGATTCAGCCTCAGACAGATGCTAGGGAGAGGGATGGAGTCGTTGGCTAGGGGAACGCAGTTTGTGGCGGGGACCAAAGATAATGGCTTCGGTCATCCCAATATTTAATTGGAGAAAATTTCTGCTCATCCAGTGCGGGATGTCAGACAAGCAGTGTGACAATTTAGAGACCAAGGTGAGTTTGGAGCAGGAGTGTTCCTCCTTCTGTGCTGTAAGATTCTCGGATATGTGTCCATTCTCAGTAATCGATGGATTGAAGCATTCTTCCATCGTTAATGTCCCTTCACAGCCATCACACTTCCCTCCTCATCACTCCATACATACTGTTTACAGTGTGTGGTCTTACCAGGGAAGGCAGGAGTTTGGAATTTTTTTCCAGCTTCAATGACCTTAAGTACAATGTAGTGACAAAGTTGGAATTCTGACACCCCGAGGCCTGGTGATAACTGTAGGCCTGAAGAGTATTGCGCGAGGGTGAGAAAGAGAGTGACAGAGAGAGGGAGGGAAACAGAGAGAGGGGAAGAGAAGGAGAGAATGTAAAGGAAGGAATGTAAAAGAAAGATTCGACACAATGTCGGAAAATCCATTAGACCTGGTCAGAATCTTATCAGATGTCAAAGTGTGTAATCCTCCCGTGACTGCAGCAGAGCGACTAAGAAAGCAGAGATGATGTGATTCATGGTCAGAACACGGGAGTATAAATCCATGGAAGGTTATGCTGAGGGCTTACAATTGTTTCAATTGAGAAATCTTGGTGAAAGTAAGGACTTGTGTTTCTGTAGAACCTTTCACAACCTCAGGATATCCTGAAGCACTTCACAACCAATGAGGTCATTTTGGAGTGTAGTCACTGTTGTAATGTGGGGAAATGTGGCAGCAACACTTGGAAGTGCTGGGTTCAGTTGTGATTATCTCACTACAAAAATGTGTTGGAAAGGATAGGGAGAAAGAGCAATAGGGTAAAGGTAAGGGTAAAAGGTGCGAGCTATGAGGAGAGAGTAGAGAAGGTCAAATTCTACCGTCTAGAGACAGTGCTTAAGAGGGGGAAACTTTATTGAGGGTTTTGTAAAGTATTAAATGGAGTCGATAAGGGATGCCCAGAATGTTACTTCAAATTAAGGCAGGAAAGTAAGAAAAGTAAATTTAAAAACAGATATTAGAAAGAACGTCTTTGGTCAAAAAGTGAAAAATGTTTGGAACAATTGAGTAGGAGAGGGTAGTAGAGAAAAGGATGTTCAGTTAGATGTTGTGATAGGAAATTTAAGGTATTAAGAATGATGACATTCAATGGGCTAAAGGGTTGTTTCCCATCTTTGACTTATGTTCTTAAGCATGTGGGCCTGTTGGTTTGATGCCAATGAGCCATTACTGGGCTAACCATGATCCCACACCCAAGACCAAAACCAGCAATGAACAGCAGATGCCTTTGAAATAAGCCTTGATCAGCCATGATCTTATTGAACAGCGGTGCAGGCTCGAAGGGCCGAATGGCCTGCTCCTACATCTATTTTCTATGTTTCTATGTTTCTGTTTTTTATCTACTATGTTCAGCAGATTTCTTAATGACCCCATTTCTGAAGAGCCGTACCTCACGGGACTCTCAAAGAGAAGAGGGCTCGGTAATTAAAGATACCATGTTCGAGGCTCACAATCATAGACTTACATCAATAGATACTCTGATGTTGAGTGTGCAAAATAAGAAAGGTTTTATTTTTTCCAAGTGCAAAGGAGGGCTTAGTCTATATCATGCAATTAGGCACCACGTAAAGCTAAAGTAACCACAGGCCTCCCACACTCTGAAGTCTTACACCGATTCTTGTCATGATTTCCCTGTGACTTCTGAATGTCAGACTGGAACTCTTTTGCCCAACTGACATTCCTGTGGAGTGGCTCAGAGATGAAGCATCTCAGACAGGCTTTAGGCCACTGACTGGTTCCAGACCCAGACCCAGCCCGATAAGTCTTTCTTATTCTGCTTCATCCAAGTACCTTTGCCAGGAATGGCAAGTGGGAAACTGATTTTTTGTTGTTGTTAGTTTTGCACTGGGAGCGCGCGTGGGGATATTGCTCCCTGCGCGGTGTTCCGTTGATTCGGGTCAAACGTCAGGGAAACCGAGCCTCTGTTTGCCCGGCGAAAGAGTATGTTCAGCCTTCTCTACCCAGCCCACAAAGGTCACCATGTGTGGAGCGGCGGAGCTGAGATCAGTGGATAGATGCACCACCACCCACTCTGGTACCGAGCCGTAAAGATCAGGAGGTTCCAAAGTTCCAACACCAGACAGCGCTGAGTTAACCAATGTCAGCCCAGAGCCGAACTGAAGCTTAGAGCTGGACTTTCCCCATAGCCCCTCACCGCTCGATTGCCACCCAGAAACACCGGGAAGGTTCTGCAATTAACGCTGGTGAAAATTTCCATTAATAAGGTAAAAAATATCGCCCGGCGAGAAAATGGATCTTGCGCTAAGATTCTCGGCGGTTAAACAGGCAGTTCTTACCTGAGTGGACAGAAAGTTTTTAAAATTTAGTCCGAGGCTGCGATTGGGCCTAGGGAGGGGGGAAAGCTCGAAAAATATTTTTTCACTTTAAAAAAAAAAGTCCAAAAACATTCTCAAGATAGTTTTAAAGCTAATCGCCATTTTAGAATAAAAAAAGTTGTAATAAAAAGCCTTTAACTTACCTTTCTTTGCTGGATACTCACCTATCGCCCTGTTTCCGGCTGTTTCTCGTGGGCGGTTTCCACAGCGATCTGTACGGGCCTCCGTTGAGGCCAAACTTCGAACCTGGTGGTTTTCTTGGCGGTGCACGCAGGTGCACATGGGCGGTTCGCTCCCTGACGGACTTTTCAAAATGTGGGCGGTTCTATTTAAAAAGTAAGGGAGAAACTTACGCCGGGCGCTTTCTCTTCGAAAAACAGCTGTAGCGCCGAGAAAAAGTCTTCCCCATAATTACTGCTAATGATTTGGATAAAGGGACCGAATTTGCCAAATTTGCTGATGATACAAAGATAGGTGGGAAATCAAGTTGTGAAGAGGACACAAATAATCTGCAAAGGGATATAGACAGGCTAAATGGTTAAATATTTGGCAAATGGAGTGTAATGTGGGAAAATGTGAAGTTATCCCCTTTGGTCGGAAGAATAAAAAAGCAAGTTATTATTTAAATGGAGTGGGACTACAAAATGCTGCAGTACAGAGGGATTTGGGGGTCCTTGAACATGAAACACAAAAAGTTAGCATGCAGCCACAGCAAGTAATTAGGAAGGCAAATGGAATATTGGTCTTTATTGTAAGAGGGATGGAGTATAAAAGCAGAGAAGTCTTGCTACAACTGTACAGGCTATTGGTGAGGCCACACCTGGAGTACTGCGTACAGTTTTGGTCTCCTTATTTAAGGAGGGATATACTTGCATTGGAGACAGTTTGGAGATGGTTCACTCAGTTGATTCCTGAGATGAAGAAAGGTTGAGCAGGTTAGGCCTATACTCATTGGAGTTTAGAAGAAATGTCTCATGTATCTCACACTACTGTATATAACTGTATCTTACCATGCTATACATGACTATAATGAGATATGACCTGTAACCACAAGCATACTTTACCACCAGGGGTGCACTTGCAGGAGACACTGCATACCTGTTCCACACCGGTATATAAAGGCAGGTCTCAAGCAAGTGTGGCACTCGAGAGCTGTGAAATAAAGGTGCAGGTCCAGAGTGACCTTGACTTCAGCATGTGCCTCGTGTAAGTCTGTACTGCAGGACTTTACAAAACGTACAAGATACTGAGGGGGCTTGACAGGGTAGATGCAGAGAGGATGTTTCCCCTCGTGGGGGAATTTAGAACTAGGGAGCATAGTTTCAGAAATAAGGGGTCACACATTTAAAACAGAGATGAGGAGGAATTTCTTCTCTCAAAGGGTCGTGAATCTTTGGGATTCTCTATCCCAGAGAGCTGTGGACGGTGGGTCATTGAATATATTTAAGTTTGAGAAAGACAAATTTTTGAACGATAGGGGAGTCAAGAGTTATGGGGAGCAGGCAGGGAAGTGGAGTTGAGGCTAAGGTCAGATCAGCCATGATCTTTGGCGGAGCAGGCTCAAGGGGCTGGATGGCCTACTCCTGCTTCTATTTCTTATGTTCTTATGACCAAGGAGATCCAAGGTCTGTCCCCTGGTAGACACTGAGTTGTCTGAATTTAACCAATACTTGTTCCCTCCGCCTCCCTCTCCCCACCACCCGGGCCCCGAGCAGTGAAAGAAAGAACTTGCATTTCTATAGCACCTTTCACGATCTCAGGACGTCCCAAAGTACTTTACTGCCAATGAAGTACTTTTGGAGTGTAGTCACTGTTGTAATGTAGGAATCACAGCAGCCAATTTGCGCACA
Organism: Pristiophorus japonicus; assembly: GCF_044704955.1. Classification (NCBI taxonomy): domain Eukaryota; kingdom Metazoa; phylum Chordata; class Chondrichthyes; family Pristiophoridae; genus Pristiophorus; species Pristiophorus japonicus. The sequence goes on from NC_091983.1 coordinate 222,779,806, forward strand.
GCAAGGTCCCACAAATAATAATGTGCAATGACCAGATAATCTGTTTTAGTGATGTTTGTGATGTTTGTGCAGGAATAAATATTGGCCAGGACACCGGGGATAACTCCCCTGCTCTTCTTCAAAATGGTGTCTTGGGATCTTTTACGTCCACTTGAGAGGGTAGACACGGCCTCGCTTTCACTTCTTAGCCAAAAGACGATGCCTCCGAAAGTGCAGCTCTCCCTCAGCACAGCACTGGAGTGCCAGCCTAGGTCTTGCGCTCAGTGTAGCTGGAGTGGGGCTTGAACCCACAAGCTTCTGACTCAGAAGTGAGAGTACTACCCACTGAGTCATGGCTGACACTGTATTGGAGAGAAAAGGCAGTGAAGTTACGGGCGAGGAATGCTGTGGTGTTGTTGCCTGTGGTCGGACCCTATGAATAGAGACACTGCATGTGTTCATCATCATAGGCAGTCACTCGGAATCGAGGAAGACTTGCTTCCACTCTTAACATGAGTCCTTAGGTGGCTGAACAGTCCAGTACGAGAACCACAGTCTCTGTCACAGGTGGGACAGATAGTCGTTGAGGGAAAGGAGTGGGTGGGACTGGTTTGCCACATGCTCTTTCCGCTGCATTTAATGTCTGTTGGGTTAACCGTCACTCACTGTATAATGTCTAACGCTCAGAAATGGTTACAAATTAATCTTTATGTAAATAACTTTCCCCAGTGAGAGTGGTTTACAGATACCAACCAAATGAATGTTTGTGGCAATCTGACACTGTGCTGAGTATTGTCCAGAAACAACTCGACAATATTGTATAAATGGTTGACATGTTGTTTTGATGATGACTATTACTTTTCAAAATGATCTCGGTTAGAGTCTGCAAAGGTGTGGATTGGACTTGTGAGACCCACTCTGTGAGCTCCAGTGAGCCAAGGAGCCAGTCTGGACTGCGGCCATTCTGATGGATTCCTGCTGAAGTCACAAGGGTGGTCTATCAGGATGTCCACGGATCTTCAGCACCTGAGTTGCTTCCCTGGGCAGAAAAAACAAATGAAGCAGTGTTTCTGCTTCCGAGCTTGGTTGCTATGTACACAATGTAGAGGCAGGCAGGGAGGAAGGCGGATTAGTTAACTTATAAGAGCAAGCAGGTAAGACTTTCTGAGACAGCAAAGGACCATTTGGTTCAACATCTTGTACTTTTTCAATGGATCTCAGCATCATTTCTACACCTTCTCACCATGAGGTAGAATTTCTGCACAGTTCTCTCGAACACCCAATGTAATTTTGGTGGAAGTTCGCAGAAACCCTGCAGAAATGGCGGTTTACACAGTCTCTCCAATATTTCCGCTGTAGATAGTGCGGGAGAGCGGGAGAACACCTGTGGAAATTCCAGAGGGATATCTCTCAATTCTTTCCTTCTTCAAAAACACATCCAGATACCGTTTGAACCTATTGATGCTGCCCACTGCAATGACCTTCCCTGGTAACCTATCCTATAATTCTATTACCCTTTGGTTGAATAATTTCTCCCTGATTTCCCTTCTTCCCCCTAACTACCTCATTCCTAACCTGTGTCCTCTGGGATTTGAACCCTTCTCCACCAGGATCACATTTGTTTGGATCCACTATGCCCATCCCCTTCATAAGCCCAGAAACTTCAATTAGGTTACCTTGAAATTTCTTTTGCATTTGAAAAGAAGCCCAAATTGCTTATCCTTTCTTCAAGACAGCAATTGCTAATATTTGGAATCATGTGTGTTGTTCTCTCCATTCCCTTTGGAGGGCACCAATACCTCATTCCTACATTGTAGTATTTCTGGCCAAAGAATTTTCTTTATTTTCCAAACATTAGCTTACTTCAAGAGGAAGCACATTTGACTTCATTACTCGATAATCATCAAAGATAAAAGGGTCTGTAACTGGATTGTTGCCAGAGTGCCTCAGTTGTCCCTTGCTATGCTCCAGGACTGATGGCGAGAAGCAACTTGAGAGCAGACATTTTGTGCAGAACTCTCTTTCATGTAACTCCACTGTTACCGTAGGCAAAACAGGGACAGTGGAAGGCGGGGGGCCAAGGGCAGCGCTTCCTATTCATAGAGCTGCAGTGGACCTTCACATGATGTCACATAAGATGGAAGGCCCATAAAACAAAAAGAGAAAGACTTGAATTTATATTTTTCCTTATTGCATCGCTCAGAAATGCCATAAACCACCTCCCATACAGGGATGAGGGATTATAATTACGTGGATAGACTGGAGAAGCTGGGGTTGTTCTCCTTAGAGCAAGGACGGCTAATTAAAATTGTGAAAGATTTAGATAGAGTAAAAAAAGTGTTTCCAAAATACTGAAGGGTCGATAACCAGAGGGCACAGATTTAATGTCTTTAAGGTGATTAGCAAAAGAACCAGAAGTTACATCAGGAAAACCTTTTTTATGTAACGAGTGGTTAGGTTTTCAGTATACATTCTGGGCATCATGTGATATGTCATATATTAATGGGGAAGATCCTGTAAGGATGTACGGGAGGTCTTTTTGGACATGTAACAGATGAGGAAAAGGGGGAAAGATAAGAACGGGTAGCAGCCTTTGTGTAGTAAGAGCTCACGGGATACCTGGAGGTCCAACACCCACGTTAGCTAAGCTTGATCACCTTGGGTCTGCAGGGGACCAGGTTGTATGAGTTTATTGTATAACCGTAATAGTTATTATACTATTGGTGTCTGAGTAATAAACTTGCATTTGAACAACACGCTCAAGCCTGAATCACGAGGAATGATTCATTGAGTTTAAGGAGGTTTCCTTACACTTTAACCTAGTAAAATGTCCCGAACCACTTCAGAGGAGCGTTATCAAACAATATTTGACACTGAGGAGATATTAGGTCAGGTGACTCAAAGTTTAGAAACATAGAAACGTAGAAAATAGGTGCAGGAGCAGGCCATTCGGCCCTTCGAGCCTGCATCACCATTCAATGTGAACATGGCTGATCATGCAACTTCAGTACCCCATTCCTGCTTTCTCTCCACACCCCTTGATCCCTTTAGCCGTAAGGGCCATATCTAACTCCCTTTTGAATATATCTAACGAACTGGCCTCAACAACTTTCTGTGGTAGAGAATTCCACAGGTTCACAAAGAGCATCTTAGGTTTTAAGGAGCATCTTAAAGGAGGAGAGAGAGGAGGAGAGGTTTAGTGAGGGAATTCCAGAGCCTAGGGCCCAGGCAGCTGAAGGCACGGCCACCAATGGTGGGGCAATTATAATCAGGGATGTGCAAGAGGTCAGAATTGGAGGACCCCAGAGATCTCAGAGGGTTGTAGGGCTCGAAGAGGTCACAGAGATAGGGTGCGGCGAGGCCATGAAGGGATTTGAACATGAGGATGAGGATCGAGGTGTTACAGGACCCGGAGCCAATGTAGTTCAGTGAGCACAGGGGTGATGGATGAACGAGACCTGGTGCGAGTTAGGACTCGGGCAGCAGAGTTTTGGACGAGCTCAAGTTTACGGAGGGTGCAAGATGGGAGGCCGGCCAGGAGAGCATTGGAATAGTTGAGCCTGGAGCTAACAATTAAGGGCAGCATCTTCAACATGTAAGATTCCCTGTACTGAACTGGAATCAGTATAGATTATAGATTCAGTTACTGGAGTAGAGCTTGAAACTTGAACCCACAGAGTTACCAACTAAGCCAAACCGACACAAGAACCCTGAAATTTCCGAGCCTGGCATTACAGTGGACTGCTAAAGGTGAGGTAGAGGGGTGAGGGCGAGATCATGATCTAACAGGGTCGCATTTCAGCCCAGTCTCAAATTCTGGTAGCCTTGAGGGCAGGGCAATAATGGCCGGGCATATTGCAATGGAATGTAAGTGAGGAACATACATTATTTGAAAGTGAGCATATCTGTTTTGCGTAAGGTTGGTTGAGGAGTGGCCAGGCTTCCCTACTCTTCTCTGAAATAGTGCCATTGGAGCTTTTATGTCCAACTGAAAGTCGGCACCTTCGACAGTGCAGCACTCCCTCATCACCGCACCAGAGCATCAACCTAGATTATGAGTTCAAGTCTCTGGAGTGGGACTTGAACCGCCGACATTCTGACCCAGAAGTGAGAGCACTACCCACTGAGCCACGTCTAACACCTAAGGGAGATCGAACCTAGAACGCCCATGGTCTGTACAGCCCAGCCATGCACTGAATAAACCCGCGGAGCGGAGGTCAATCGCTTCAAAAAGAATACTTAAGAAAAAATGAACTTCAGCTGTGAATTTTCCACATTCCTGGATGAGAGGACGACTTTTAAAACATTATTTTTGAGGGGGAATCAAAGTTTGTCTCCCAAATCTCTCTTATCTCCTCGGGTTAGGCACCAGTTGTAGTCAGGAGAGCAGGAAGATGGGTGTGGAGACACAAGTCCCAGACCTCCACCTACACTGAAATATCTGCAGGGATGTGCTCCTGGGATTGTCTCAGTAAGAATCCTGAGAAATCTCCATTTCAGATTCTCATTAACTAACATGGATGAAATGAAATAAGAATTATCATTGTAGTTTTAAGATTGCATAATGTAACTGTTAGTCAATGCATGCCAATTCTTGAATATTCCTGCTTTTAAACTAGTGTAACATGTCTTGGGTAGTCTGGGTTAGATTTTAAAATGGAAGAAAGAGGCCAGATTGACCAAATATTAAAAATGCAGACTCCAACAAGCCTTTTGTTTTATTCGTTCCCGGATGTGGGCATCCCTGGCAAGGCCAGCATTTATTGCCCATCCCTAATTGCCCTTGAGAAGGTGGTCGTGAGCCGCCTTCTTGAACCGCTGCAGTCCGTGTGGTGAAGGTACTCCCACAGTGCTGTTAGGGAGGGAGTTGCAGGAGTTGACCCAGTGACGATGGAGGAACGGTGATATATTTCCAAGTCACGATGATGATAACTTGGAGGGGAACTTGCAGGTGGTGGTGTTCCCATGCGCCTGCTGCCCTTGTCCTTCTAGGTGGTAGAGATCGTGGGTTTTGGAGGTGCTGCCGAAGAAGCCGTGGTAAGTTGCTGCAGTGCATCTTGTAGATGGTACACACTGCAGCCACGGTAGTGGAGGGAGTGAATGTTGAAGGTGGTGGTTGGCAAAGTGACAGTCAGTCTGTGAGAAAAGTTGAGCGAATTAATGGCATTTCAGATACTGAGGTACTTGTGCATGAAACACAAAAGGATAGTGTGCAGGTACAGCAAGTGATCAGGAAGGCCAATGGTATCTTGGCCTTTATTGCAAAAGCAGGGAAGTCTTGCTACAGTTATACAGGGTATTGGCGAGGCCACACCTGGAATACTGCGTGCAGTTTTGGTTTCCATATTTAAGAAAGGATATATTTGCTTTGGAGGCAATTCAGAGAAGGTTCACTCGGTTGATTCTGGAGATGAGCGGGTTGACTTATGAGGAAAGGTTGAGTAGGTTGGGCCTCTACTCATTGAAATTCAGAAGAATGAGAGGTGATCTTATGAAATGTATAAGATTAAGAGGGGGCTCGACAAGATGGATGCAGAGAGGATGTTTCCAATGATAGGGGAGACTAGAACTAGAGGGCACAATCTTAGAATAAGGGGTCGCCCATTTAAAACAGAGATGAGGAGGAATTTCTTTTCTCAGAGGGTTGTAAATCTGTGGAATTCGCTGCCTCAGAGAGCTGTGGAAGCTGGGACATTGAATAAATTTAAGACAGAAATAGACAGTTTCTTAAACGATAAGGGGATAAGGGGTTATGGGGAGCGGGCGGGGGAGTGGAGCTGAGTCCACGATCAGATCAGCCATGATCTTATTGAATGGCAGAACAGGCTCGAGGGGCCGTATGGCCTACTCCTGCTCCTATTTCTTATGTTCTTATGTTCTTATAAGAGGCAGGGATTGTTATAAATTACATGTTAGTTGCTTTTTTTTGGAGTACTTGTTTTAATATCTTATAACCATTAATATCTTATAATCAGCAGTAATAGATCTATAATCATGTGTCAGGATTAAATGTAGAAGTTTGTAATCATCAACTGCATGCAAGTATAACCTGAATTATGTATAACTTGTAACCCTTTCTATTAGGCTTAAAAGTCTGTGAGTAAGCTGTAACCAGACAACCTGGAGTGATAAAAGGATTGTCATGGTCGAATAGACTGCAGTTAGCCTGGGAACCAAGGTTAGGTGCAGTTACCATTGTGCTGGAATGTTATAACATGGCAGTGAATTATAAACACAAAGGCCAACAGCAAGGGCCCTATCTCAACCCATGGAGACATATTCTTCTTGTATGGCCATAGCTACCCCAACTATAAGTCTTGATGGTCAAAAACTGATGATGTAAGAGTGTCATCAGACCAACAACCTGTGTAAGCCAGGGTGCTACATGGCATCTTTAGGATTGGATTTTGGGTCTGGGTGTCAGCCAATGATTGGTTCAGGGGGACTCCATCGGTTTTGAATGGGAGTCAGGGTATAAGAAGGGGGTCTTAAAAGCCACAAAGTGTAGAATATTTCAGGAGCAGAAGACTTCAGGAGTAGAAGATTACGAATCAAAGGGACACCTGGGAAATGGAGAGAGAGATGAGAGACAAGAGACACAGAGTGCAGCTTACTCATGGTTGTGGCTTCGACCCTGAGTATGTGGTAATATAAGTCTCAATTATACTCTGTAAACTGCTGCTTGAATACTGTAATGTATTAAGTCTTGCTTGTGATAAATAAAATTAAATCATTTAGATTCAAGGGTTCCTCTGGGATTATATTACTCCCTCTGTAATTCCCTCCCTGATTCAACAGCATGGTGAGTGGGGATGGGTCTTGTGATGGATGGGTCGCGCCCCCGGAATCAAATGGATCTGCACTTTTGCTCCTTGGAACTTCCCGATGCCTGGTTCGAACAGCGATAGAACTTGCTTAGGACCTGGGCACATGAGGTGTCATCGACGGACGAAAGCGCTTGGATGTCATCCTAGTTCCAGCATATCTTTCCTAGCCAGCTCCTGCCGAACAGCGTGGGGCCATCTCCTGGTACCACCCAGAGTGGTAACTCGTGCACCGCTCCATCGTAGGAGACTTTTATGATAGCACTGCCGATTCTGGGAATCAGTTCATTTGTATATGTTCTCAGTTTAGTACGAATGGGAGTCAGGACTGGCCTTGAGGCCTTGCTGCACCACAATTTATCGAAAGTCTTTTTGCTCATTAAGGACTGGCTTGCGCCCGTGTCCAGCTCCATGGACACCGGGAGTCCATTTAATTCAACCTTCAGCATTATTGGGGGACACTTTATGGTAAATGTGTGCACCCCATATACCTCTGCCTCTTCGGTCTGAGGCTCTGGTTCATCGTGATCCACCGTGGATCTGTCGTCCTCTGCAACATGGTGGTTTAGAAACATAGAAACATAGAAAATAGATGCAGGAGTAGGCCATTCGGCCCTTCTAGCCTGCACCGCCATTCAATGAGTTCATGGCTGAACATTCAACTTCAGTACCCCATTCCTGCTTTCTCGCCATACCCCTTGATCCCCCTAGTAGTAAGGACCTCATCTAACTCCTTTTTGAATATATTTAGTGAATTGGCCTCAACAACTTTCTGTGGTAGAGAATTCCACAGGTTCACCACTCTCTGGGTGAAGAAGTTCCTCCGCATCTCGGTCCTAAATGGCTTACCCCTTATCCTTAGACTGTGACCTCTGGTTCTGGACTTCCCCAACATTGGGAACATTCTTCCTGCATCTAACCTGTCTAACTCCGTCAGAATTTTAAATGTTTCTATGAGGTCCCCTCTCATTCTTCTGAACTCCAGTGAATACAAGCCCAGTTGATCCAGTCTTTCTTGATAGGTCAGTCCCGCCATCCCGGGAATCAGTCTGGTGAACCTTCGCTGCACTCCCTCAATAGCAAGAATGTCCTTCCTCAGGTTAGGAGACCAAAACTGTACACAATACTCCAGGTGTGGCCTCACCAATGCCCTGTACAACTGTAGCAACACCTCCCTGCCCCTGTACTCAAATCCCCTTGCTATGAAGGCCAACATGCCATTTGCTTTCTTAACCGCCTGCTGCACCTGCATGCCAACCTTCAATGACTGATGTACCATGACACCCAGGTCTCTTTGCACCTCCCCTTTTCCTAATCTGTCACCATTCAGATAATAGTCTGTCTCTCTGTTTTTACCACCAAAGTGGATAACCTCACATTTATCCACATTATACTTCATCTGCCATGCATTTGCCCACTCACCTAACCTATCCAAGTCGCTCTGCAGCCTCACAGCATCCTCCTCGCAGCTCACACTGCCACCCAACTTAGTGTCATCCGCAAATTTGGAGATACTACATTTAATCCCCTCGTCTAAATCATTAATGTACAGTGTAAACAGCTGGGGCCCCAGCACAGTACCTTGCGGTACCCCACTAGTCACTGCCTGCCATTCTGAAAAGTACCCATTTACTCCTACTCTTTGCTTCCTGTCTGACAACCAGTTCTCAATCCATGTCAGTACACTACCCCCAATCCCATGTGCTCTAACTTTGCACATCAATCTCTTGTGTGGGATCTTGTCGAACGCCTTCTGAAAGTCCAAATATACCACATCAACTGGTTCTCCCTTATTCACTCTACTGGAAACATCCTCAAAAAATTCCAGAAGATTTGTCAAGCATGATTTCCCTTTCACAAATCCATGCTGACTTGGACCTATCATGTCACCTCTTTCCAAATGCACTGCTATGACATCCTTAATAATTGATTCCATCATTTTACCCACTACCGAGGTCAGGCTGACCGGTCTGTAATTCCCTGTTTTCTCTCTCCCTCCTTTTTTAAAAAGTGGGGTTACATTGGCTACCCTCCACTCCATAGGAACTGATCCAGAGTCAATGGAATGTTGGAAAATGACTGTCAACGCATCCACTATTTCCAAGGCCACCTCCTTAAGTACTCTGGTTTGCAGGATTAGCAGGGTTTGCAGCTCGCCTGCACGTGTGTTGGAGGTGTCCCATTGTTCCACAGCCCTTGCAAACGTATCCTTTGAAGCGGCATGAATGGAAACGATGATCACCCCCACAGAGCCAACAAGGTGTTAATGGCCTTGTATTCATCCCCCTTGATGGTGGATACTGAGTCATCTGCGAACGTGCAGCTGCAGGCATGTAAGTCCTGCCCTGTACATTTCGATTCGAAAACAACGTTACTTTGTTCACAGTACTTGCAGCAGTACTCGTGTGCTGAGAAATTTGTTTGGTATTGTCACTGGTGGTAAACGCCTGGGCTATCGCTATGGCTTTACTCAAGGTTGGGGTCTCTACAGTCAAAAGTTTGCGAAGTATTGCTTCATGGCCAATGCCAAGTATAAAGAAGTCCCTGAGCATGTGCTCCAAGTGTCCTTCAAATTCGCAATGTCCTGCAAGGCGCCTTAGCTCGGCAACGTAGCTCGCCACTTCCTGGCCTTCAGACCTCTTGTACGTGTAGAACCGATACCTTGCCATCAGAACGCTTTCCTTCGGGTTTAGATGCTCCCAGACTAGTATGACTTGTCTGTGGGTTTCGCTGGAGCGAGCAGATTTTTCATGAGGCCATATGTTGATACCCCGCAAACAGTGAGGAGGATCGCCCTTCGTTTGGCAGCGATCGCTTCTCCTTCCAGCTCTTTGGCCACGAAGTATTGGTCGAGTTGCTCCACGAAGGTTTCCCAATCATCTCCCTCTGAAAATTTCTCCAGGATGCCCACGGTTTTCTGCATTGTTGCGGTGGGGTTCGTCATTTGTATCTCGTCGCCAGTTGTTACGTCTTGAATAAAGGGTCAGACTAGATACTGCAAGCTCAAAGTAAGGTGTGACTGTAGTCCTTTATTACAGATCTCAGAGTGCCTCTCCAGCCTGTGAGGCCTCCTTATATACAGGTGCTCCCAAGGGATTGTAGGATCCCTTGGGACTTCAGGGGATAAGCCCTCTGCTGGTCAGACATGGTATTTACAGGTTTACATACATAACAATATGTATGGAGAAAACAATCTTCACAAATTGTCTAGTGTTTTGCTTGTTATTATCCGCACCGGAAACATCTCTACCCACTTTGAGTAAATAATAATCGCAATGAACAATTGCTGTCCTTCTAGCTCAGCAAAATCTACATGTAACCTTTGCCACGCCCTGGAAGGCCATTTCCATGACTATAATATTACTGATGGTGGTTTCTTGCTCACTGATTGACATGTTGTACATTGACTAACGATGTATTCTGTCTCTTCATCTAAACACTCCAAATGGTAGCCGATTGAACTGATTTAGGCCTAGGTAAGTATTTATAGTCTAGCATGGCTTGGATTCTTCATTTCATTCAAGTTGTAGGTAGGCGTTTGTTAGATCTAACTTTGAAAAGATCTGGCCACCTGTCAGCGTTGTGAACAAATCTTCCACATTTGGCAACATATTGGGGTCGATTACACTAGAACCTGGAATACAGTTACCATATAATCAACTTATAATCACCACACAACCTTACCTTACCATCTGATTTGGTTACAACAACAATGGGTGTAGCCCAGTTACTCAGATCTATCTCAGAGATAATGTTCTCTGTTTTATTTGGCCTGGGTTTTTATCTGTTTTTTTGACTCTTACAGGAGATCGCATGGCTCCAGTTGGGGTGGAGTGTAGAATGTTGCGGTTGAAGAGGTGTCGCCGTTGTGTGGGGCGGACTGGTTGGGCCGGATGCTCTTTACCTGTCCGCCATTGTTTATTGTTCATAGGTTTATATGTAACCTTCAGGGCTGCTGACCGAGGGCCGTGCGGCTCTTTGTCAGCCGGCGCGGACACGATGGGCCGAAATGGCCTCCTCCTACGCTATAGATGTCTATGTTTCTAGTTTTTTGAATTCTTGCTCAACTTTCTCCTTGCGTAGGGTACAGGACGTGGCTTGCAGTAAACTGGTCTTGCGTCCTTCTGCACTCTGACACTCGCCTTGAAATCTTGGATTAGACTGCCTGTTTCGCAGAACACCTTCGGATACCGCTTGATGATATCATCTTTTGTTGCAAATTTAGTTTCCACCCGAAAAATCCTGCAACTACTATGAGAGGCAAGCTCTGATACTGATCCTTGTATTTCACTGGTGCGGTGACATTTCTTACCACAGGGATTTGCTCTGGTGAGCAGCCTCGCAGCTTTACCTTCGATTTCTCTAGTTGATAATCACGCAACCTGTTGCGATATAGTGATTCCGGTACTATGCTCACGGATGCACCAGTGTCGATTTCAACAACAACAACAACTTGTATTTATATAGCGCCTTTAACATAGTGAAACGTCCCAAGGTACTTCACAGGAGTGTTATGAGACAAAAAAATTGACACTGAGCCGCATAAGGAGAAATTAGGGCAGGTGAGGTCACAGGTAGGTTTTAAGGAGAGTCTTGAAAGAGGAAAGAGAGGCAGAGAGTCGGACAGGTTTAGGCAGGGAGTTCCAGAGCTTGGGGCCCAAGCAGCTGAAGGCACGGCCACCAATGGTTGAGCGATTATAATCAGGGATGCTCAAGAGGACCAAATTAGAGGAGCGCAGACATCTTGAGGGGGGGGGTTTCCCTGGGTAACGTGGTTCCTGCGACATCTACTTAATTGACAATACTTTGCAAATCGTTGTTCGATACCTTCATGCTCCTGATGACGTGAATCTCCACAAACTCCTCGTCCTATTGCTTCTCTCCAAAGCTATGTAGTGTCTGGTGATTTCTACTTCTAACATTGCCAGTCGGTATACTTTTCTGTCGGCACATCTTCACAAGATGCCCAGTTTCCTTGAAGTAGAAGCTGCGTGCCTTCACATACGGATAGTTTTGAGTGATGTGTTGTCCCAGACACCGACAGCATGACTTCAATACTCTGTCACCATGGCCAGTGGCTGAGGCCTTGGGGCCCAACTGCCTTTTACTTTTAGCCTGCAGCCGATTCACCTCGGTTGTCTGATGACTGGAAATGGCGTGGAATTCTCAGGAGTATCGGTCGGCCATATCCATCGACATAGCTGTCTGACAAACTAAATCAAAAGTCAAGTTAGGGGTTGTCAACAATTTACTTCTTCTTGAGTCATTTTTCAACCCACAAACAAAGCGGTCATGCAAGGTTCGTTCCTGAAAGTTTCTGAAATGACAGTGAATGGAAAGCTTTTTTAAAACCACAATGTACACACTGATAGCCTCGTCATTTAATTGATCGATAACTTTCAGCAATTTGCAGGGGCTCAGGACTGTACTGCTGTTCTAGATCCTCCTTCATTGGTGTATCCTTCGGCTTGGCTGCAACAAGCACATTTTTCAGGGTTTCATACACCCCGGTCAAGAAAATAGTCCATTTCATTTCTAAAACTGCCCGGTTACAGTTTGCATCATCGGGGACTTTGACGATACTATTCACGGTGTAAAACATCTCCAGCCACTCCACATATGCTCCAAAAGTCCCTTGGTCACTCTAATGTAGGCACCTGTCAGTATGCTCACAGGTTTGTAGAGCTGTTGTAGAGCTGTTGAGTTGGCTTAGCCAGTCATGTGATGTTCACAAGACTCAATAAAACCCCAGCCTGTTGGCTTCAGGAGATCCATGATGAGGCAGGTGGTTGTGAGCCTGGTGGATGAACTCGTAATGTGTAGTGTGATTGTTAAACCTTTACTAATAAACCAACTAGTTCTTAATAGCAATGTGTTGCTATGAATTCTTAAGCAAATAACCCATGAAGCAAATACATTACAGAAGCAAATACATATTATTCCCATAGGCATGGCCATCTGGACTCTGGCAATGTCGACAGTTCAGCCACATGTGCTCGAAATTTACCTTCGATTTTTAAGCTTTTCTGCAAAAGGAAGAACCTCTAACAGTCCCTCCACGATTGGCAGGATTATCCTCCAACAAAAATTTCAGCGAGGGAATACGAAATCGAAATCGCATCCTCATCGCCAATTCTATGGTATCTTGAGACACAGCATTATAGATAACTGCACAACATGGTTTCCGGGTAAGAACTGCACAGCACATGCTTTATTGTTATATACATCAGTAGTCCACTAGGTGGCTCTACAACAAATATACTGCAGTACTGAGGTGCCATCTTTCGGATGAGGCATTAACCAAAGGCCCCCTCTACCCTCTCGGTTGGACGTAAAATATCCCTTGGTCTTCTTCTTAGGCGGTTCCTTGGATCGAGGATGACTTGCTTCCACACCAAAAAGGGATGAGTTCAATGAGTTCACAGGTATTTCAATGAAGGACCTGATATTTCAGGCCCTAAACTGCATATTGAAGAGTGGAAGATGCCTGTGCGTGGATTTTTTTAACGTGTGGTGGCCATTGCACACCAGCCACCACACGGGCTTGACAGAGATAGGTCTTGGTCCAGTGGCAAGGGTTAACGAAGATGACTGGAGACCAGCTCTGCTGCACGGACCTAGTGCGCGCACATATCACAGTGTGGGCTGGCCCGTGCTGCCCCCGGGCCCTCGCCTCTTCTGGGCCCCGATCACATCGCTCTACATTCTCTCGCCGCTCCTTCGCCCTGACCTCGCCGCTCCTGCTGTACCTGCCCATGCTCCTCACCGACCTGGATTATGGTGACGTCCAATCCAGTTGCCTCTTCTCTGCCGTCGCCCTCCTGCACCAGCTTGCACTGCGCCCGGGAGTGGTACGCTCCTTTTAAGGCCCCGCCCTGCCGCAGATGTTCCCTCACAGATGGGGGTCGCCACTCTGCTCCCAGGTACTATTCAAAGATGAACAGGTGGAGTTCTCTCTGATGTCTCGGGCCAACATTTCTCCATCAGCCAACATTGCTAAAACAGATTATCTGGTCATTTATCTCAGTGCTGATTGTGGGAGCTTGCTGTGCGCAAATTGGCTGCCGAGCTTCCTTCATGACAACAATGCCTATACTTCAAAAGTATTTCATTGGCTGTGAAACTCTTTGGCCTGAGGTTGTGGAAGGCACTATAGAAATACAAATTCGCTCTTGCATCCCTTTGTCCGATGGTTGTGGTTGAACTTAAACTTGAACTTGTTCTCAGGATTAACCTCTCCTCGTCCACCTGGTAAAGGTTGATGTGTAACCGTACTTTGCGGGGCGAACAAAGGGTTAATGAAAAAAAGTGCTCAAAATAATGAATGAGGCGCTGATGAATAATGTATGAGGCACTGATGAATAATGTATGAGGCAGCGATGAATAATGAATGGAGCCGAACAGCTGAATGAGGCTGAGAGAGCAGTATTGTGAAGGAGGCTGACTTTTCATCTACTCGGCTCTCTCTCCGAAGGCAGTGAGCGGGAACTCTCTCTTTTTGTGTGTGTTGCAAAGCCACTGCCTCCCTGCACTACATGTCAGTCTGCACGTTGGCTTCTGTTGACTCTGTTAGTCATTCACTTGCGGGCAGCGAGCCACCTCAGTCAGCTGCTTGTTGGATCTTCATATATATAGGTCAAGGTCACCCAGATAATGAAACGAGTACTGTATACAACATGCCTGAATGAAGCAGACATAGGGCCCTCCTCTCCCTCCAGGACCCGCTCAATCGCATACCGAAATGCTCCTGCTCCCCTATTATAGGCATCCTTTGCTTCGAACTCATTAACCGCCCTCCCTCACTCTGACTTGCAGATGCTCTGCCCCTTCTCAACATACACGGGATTTTTCAAATACCAGTTCCTTTTTTTTTCTCTTCGCCCTCTGAGCTGGAAGATATTTTAAACGGCCAGTCACGGAATCGAGTGTCTCGTGAGCTGGGGGAGGCACGCACGCAGATCTTAGGAATAAAATATATATTTTTTTAAACGGAAAGAAATGGTTGGAAGCAGGGCCCGAAAAGAGAAAAATAAAGCATTCAGGTTATGGTGAGCCAGGTGTGTGTAACCTGGGCGTCTGAGGATAGGCCCACACCCAATGTACGTCAAACGGCCTTTTCTCTTTACAGATGCAAGCTCACCTGTGTCAAATTTTATCTGATAATGCTCCTGTGAAGAGCCTTGGGACCTTTTACTACATTAAAGGGGCGATATAAATGTATGTTGGAGCTGCTGTCCTGCTGTTATACTTCCAGCATTTTCTACATAGGAATAAGAGTAGGCCCATGCAGCCCCTCAGGCCTGCTCTGCCGTGTACTTAGATCCTGGCTAATCTGCACTTCAGCCACATTTACCCGCCTTTGCTCCATATCCCTCAATACCCTTATTTAATTCTCTTCTTATTTTAGATTTCAAGTGCTTGCAGGCTTTCCTTTTTATCGTATCAACCAAGTTACGCTTCTCCCTCCCTGCTTATTTCAGAGGGCCGGCATTACCATGGCAACAGAGGCCATTAGCCGCCCTGTGAGGCACGCCGATTGCTGCCCTGGTCGCATTCGGCACTACCGATCGCTCGCTTTATTTAGCCGCCGCCATTTTAAGCAGCATGGCTAGACGTCAGCCGGTGTACGGGTTAGGTGGTGTACGGGTTAGACGGTGTACGGGTTAGGTGGTGTACGGGTTACGTGGTGTACGGGTTAGACGGTGTACGGGTTAGGCGGTGTATGTTAGATGGTGTATGGGTTAGGTGGTGTACGGGTTAGGTGGTGTATGGGTTAGACGGTGTATGGATTAGGCAGTGTACGGGTTAGGTGGTGTATGGGTTAGACGGTGTATGGATTAGGCAGTGTACGGGTTAGGTGGTGTACGGGTTAGACGGTGTATGGATTAGACAATGTACGGGTTAGGCGGTGTACGGGTTAGGCGGTGTACGGGTTAGGTGGTGTACGGGTTAGGCGGTGTACGGGTTAGGTGGTGTACGGGTTAGGCGGTGTACGGGTTAGACGGTGTACGGGTTAGGTGGTGTACGGGTTAGGTGGTGTACGGGTTAGACGGTGTAAGGGTTAGGCGGTGTACGGGTTAGGCGGTGTATGGGTTAGACGGTGTACGGGTTAGGTGGTGTACGGGTTAGGTGGTGTATGGGTTAGACGGTGTAAGGGTTAGATGGTGTATGGGTTAGATGGTGTATGGGTTAGATGGTGTATGGGTTAGGCTGTGTACGGGTTAGATGGTGTACGGGTTAGGCGGTGTATGGGTTAGGCGGTGTATGGGTTAGATGGTGTACGGGTTAGATGGTGTACGGGTTAGGCGGTGTATGGGTTAGACGGTATACGGGTTAGACGGCATATGGGTTAGGCGGTGTATGGGTTAGGTGGTGTATGGGTTAGGTGGTGTATGGGTTAGACGGTATACGGGTTAGACGGTATACGGGTTAGACGGCATATGGGTTAGGCGGTGTATGGGTTAGATGGTGTACGGGTTAGACGGTGTATGGGTTAGATGGTATACGGGTTAGACGGTGTATGGGTTAGATGGTGTACGGGTTAGATGGTGTATGGGTTAGGCTGTGTATGGGTTAGATGGTGTATGGGTTAGGCTGTGTATGGGTTTGATGGTGTATGGGTTAGACGGTATACGGGTTAGGCGGTGTACGGGTTAGACGGCATATGGGTTAGGCGGTGTACGGGTTAGACGGCATATGGGTTAGGCGGTATACGGGTTAGGCGGTATACGGGTTAGGCGGTGTATGGGGTAGATGGTGTACGGGTTAGACGGTGTATGGGTTAGATGGTGTACGGGTTAGACGGTGTATGGGTTAGATGGTGTATGGGTTAGATGGTGTATGGGTTAGATGGTGTATGGGTTAGGCTGTGTATGGGTTAGATGGTGTATGGGTTAGACGGTATACGGGTTAGGCGGTGTACGGGTTAGATGGCATATGGGTTAGGCGGTGTACGGGTTAGACGGCATATGGGTTAGGCGGTATACGGGTTAGGCGGTATACGGGTTAGGCGGTGTATGGGTTAGATGGTGTACGGGTTAGACGGTTGATGGGTTTGATGGTGTACGGGTTAGACGGTGTATGGGTTAGATGGTGTATGGGTTAGATGGTGTACGGGTTAGACGGTATACGGGTTAGGCGGTGTACGGGTTAGACGGCATATGGGTTAGGCGGTGTACGGGTTAGGCGGTATACGGGTTAGGCGGTGTATGGGTTAGATGGTGTACGGGTTAGGCGGTGTACGGGTTAGATGGTGTACGGGTTAGGCGGTGTACGGGTTAGGCAGTGTCCCGGCGCAGTGGGAATGGACTGGAGTGACAACCTGCTGATAGCTGCAGCTCCCCATTGAGGCACGGAGGTTGGGATGGGAGAGTGGGGGGGGGGGAGGTGGGGGAAATGTGGGGATGGGAGGGGGTGGGGGGAGTGTGGGGATGGGAAGGTGGGGAGGGAAGGGTGGGAGAGTGGGGGGGGCTGGGGGGAGTGTGGGGAGGGAGAGTGGGGGGTTGGGGGGAGTGTGGGGGGGGGAATGTGGGGAGGGTGGGGTGAGGAGGGTGGGGGTGTAGGGGAAGTATGGGGTGGGAGAGTGGGGTGGGGGTGGGGAGAGTGTGGGGGGGGAATGTGGGGAGGGGAGGGTGGGGTGAGGAGGGTGGGAGAGTGGGGGTGTGGGGGGAGGGGAATGTGGGGAGGGTGGTGTGGGAGAGTGGGGGGGGGTGGGGGGAGGGTGGGAGAGTGGGGGGGGGGAATGTGGGGAGGGCAGGGTGGGAGAGTAGGGTGGGGTGGGGGGAATGTGGGGGGGGGAATGTGGGGAGGGTGGGAGAGTGGGGAGGGTGGGGTGGGAGAGTGGGGGGGGTGGGGGGTGTGTGGGGGGGGGGAATGTGGGGTGAGGAGGGTGGGAGTGTGGGGGGGGGGAATGTGGGGAGGGTGGGGTGGGAGAGTGTGGGGGGGTGTGGCGAGTGGAATGTGGGGAGGGGAGGGTGGGAGGAGGGAATGTGGGGAGGGTGGGATGGGAGAGTGTGGGGGGGGGGCGGTGGGGGGAATGTGGGGAGTGTGTTGATGGGAGGGTGGGAGAGTGGGGGGGGTGGGGGGAGTGTGGGGTGGGGAGGGTGGGAGAGTGCGGTGGGGTGTGGGGAGGGTGGGAGAGTGGAGGGGGTGGGGGGAGTGTGGGGGTGTGGGGAGGGGAGGGTGGGAGAGTGGGGTGGGTGGGGGAACTGTGTGGAGGATGAGGTGAGGAGGGTGGGAAGGTGGGGGGAGTGTGGGGTGGGGTGGGGTGGGGGGAGGATTGTGGGGAGGGTGGGAGACTGGGGTGGGGGAGTGGAGTGTGTGGGTGTGGGGAGGGGAAGGTGGGAGAGTGGAGTGGGTGGGGGGATTGTGTGGAGGATGAGATGAGGAGGGTGGGAAGGTGGGGGGAGTGTGGCGGGCGGGGAATGTGGGGGGGGGTGGGAGAGTGTGGGGAGGGGAGGGTGGGAGAGTGGGGGGGGGGAGTGTGGGGTGAGGTGGGGTGGGGAGTGTGGGGAGGGGGGAGGAGGATGGGAGAGCAGAAAGGGGGGGAGGGTTGTGGGAGAACCTTGCCGGAGGCTTTCTCCTGGCACTGGTATTTATTGAAACACAATTTTCATCGTTGAAATTCAATCCAAATAAAAACAAAATCAATCTATTGTGCGGTGCTGGATGTGGCTGGTGAAGCCATTGCCTCTCTTGATCTCATCAGCGTGGCCTCCTATGCAGAGCAGAATCCGTTGTCACGGCAACACACACCCCTATTTACAAAAAATACAAGCCCTCTTTAAAACTGCAGCTTTTTTTCATTGACAAAAATGGTATTTTATGACCACGAGTTCTGTGCCCAGCATTTGTGCAGCTTTTAGATACCATATTAGTGACAACATCTACTTAACAGCAGCAAAAATACCCTTTGTTGAATATTCCTTTGTCAGCTGTCGAATCTCATGACTGGCTTTGGACGGAGGCCAACACTGACTACGTGTGGAAATGGAGTGAAGTGAAGCGGCTTTGTGGCGTCTGTCAATGCTGCAGCTCTCGGCATCTCCCACAAGAGGGTAGTCTTGGTCCACAGACGGCCAACAGCTCAGCACAGTAGTTCAGGTCTGTCAGCAGCAACATCCGAATTACACAGGATATACGGCACAGAAACAGGCCATTCAGCCCAACCAGTCCACGCTTCACTCGAGCCCTTCCTCATCGAACCCTATCAGCATTCCTTCCATTCCCTTCTCCCTCATGTACTTCCCTTCTTCCTCGAGCCTCCCCTTAAATGTATCCATGCTATTCACCTCAACTACTCCCTGTGGTCGCGAGTTCCACATGCTCTCCACTCTCTGAGTAAAGAAGTTTCGTCGGAATTCCCTCTTTGATTTCTTGGGGGCCGATTTTCAGCACCTCACCGCCCGCTGCCCCCAACATTCCTCCTGGAGATCCGCCCAGCGCCACTTTCGGGGTGGGCCTGGAGCGGGCGGGAGGGGAGAGCCGCCGGGAACCGCCCGCTGAGGTCAGTGGGCGGCCGAGTGGCGCAATTGACCTCCGGCCGGTGAGCTCCCAGATTCCTGCGGGCGGGAGTCGGCGGCAGAACGGGGGGTGGATCACTGCCTGCCGCTGGTCTGTCCCCGACGGTGAGGATGAAGAACTTGACAAAAAGGTAAGTGAACATTTTAATACTTTTCTTCAACAGCGACTTACCTGCATGGGTGACTTACCCTGAAGGTCTTCCGATACTTTTTGTATTTTTTGCTGTTGTTTTTTTTTCAGGTCTTCGACCCTCCGTGGGCCCGACTCCATCCTCGGCGGCACTTGGGGCGGCAAGTGCCTCTGCCGCCGAGAATGTGATCTCCCGCCCGCTGCCACCCAGACTGGCGTCGTGCGTCTTCCATTTGCTGCCCATGACCTTCGAGGGACCTTCTTCCTCAATATCCCGCCCAAAGTGCCCTCTGGGACCTCGGCGACACTTGTGCGGGCGGAGACCTTGCTGAAAATCGGCCCCTTGCTTACTATCTTATATTGATGACCTCAAGCTTTGCTCATCCCCACAAATGGAAACACAAGCTTCCATCATTTTAAAGACTTCTATTCGATATTAGTTCACTGTGCAGCACATGCCATTCTCCCCAGGGCGAGATATATAAACCCCTGTTTTACAGGCCAAACTTTGACCAAGGTTCTGCTTTCTCTCACTGGCTCGGCCCTCCTATTGTCAAGGTGCTGACTGTGGCGGGGGAGCTGTCCCGAGAGAGCTGGCAGCCCCTCTAGTACCTCGCCAGAAAGAAACCGGGGCTTAAGAGGGTTAAGCTGTGAGGACTGGTTGCATAAACCTGGCTTGTATTTCCGTGAGTTTCGAGGATTGGGGTGATCTAGTCATCGGAATATAGGAACAGGAGTAGCTCATTCAGTCGATTAAGCCTTTTCCATCATTCAGTGAGATCACGGCTGACCTGGATCTTAACTGCATCCAACACCTTGGTTCCCTCACCCTAATACCCTTGCATAACAAAAATCTATCAAGCTCAGTTGTGAAATTTTCAATTGAGAAGCAGCTTTTTTGGAGGCGAGAGTTCCTGAAGGGTCTAGCTCTAATTTTAGGGTTATGCCCCCTTGTTCTGGATTCCCCATCAGAGGAAATAGTTTCCCTCCATATATCCTTTCAACTCCTTTATCATCCAAAACACCTCAATTAGTTCACCCCTCAATCTTCTTCCTGGTTTTCTGCTCGTAACGAGCTGGAATAGGAAATCCAGGGACCGGAAGTGATGCACTCACTGGCCGACTGCCGCCCACTGCCGCCGACATTCCTCTGTAAGATACGCCCAGTGCCACTTACAAGGTGGGCCTGGAGCGGGCGGGATGGGAGAGCCGCCAGGAACCGCCCGCTGATGCCAGCAGACGGCCGAGTGGCACAACTGACCTTCCGCCCGCCGAGCTCCCATATTGATGCGGGCAAGAGTCGGCGGCAGAACGGGGGTGGGCCGCTGGCTGGAGACTGGTCTGTCACCGACGGTGAGTCTGAAGATTCTGAAAATAAAGGTGAGTGAACATTTTTTTTTTCTCCACAGCGACTTACCTGCATGGAGTCCCCGAAGGTCTTCCGATGGTATTTTTATTTTTTCATGCTGATTTTTTTTTCCAGCTGTTCGACCCTCCGTGGGCCCGACTCCATCCTGGGCAGCACTTGGGGTGGCAAGCGCCTCTGCCGCCGAGAATGAGAGCTCCCGCCCGCTGCCGCCCAGATTAGCGGCGTACGTCGTCCATTTGCTGCCTGCCGATCTTCGAGGAACCTCAGCGACGAATATCCCGCCCAAAGTACCGTCCGGTACCTCAGCGGCCATTGGCGGCACTTTGTGCGGCACTTGGGTGAGCAAAGGCCTTGACCAAATTCGGCCTTCTCAGGTGCATCTGTCAGGATTGGCCGAGACAGGTGGGAGCCAGTAGTTTTTGAGCCTGAAGATTTCTGAAAGTTAGCGAGTAGTACGTCTGGGAACGATTGTTTGCAAATGATTTTTTTTTTAAGTCATTCAGCCTCGAAAGAAAGACTGACTGACTTGCATTTATTTATCAACTTTCACGTCCTCAGGATGTTCCAAAGCACTTTACAGCCAATGGAGAACTTTTGAAATGTAGTCACTGTTGTAATGTAGGAAACGAAGGAGCCAATTTGCGCACAGCAAGCTCCCACAAACAGCAATGTGCTAGTGTTTTTGATGATATTGGTTGAGGGATAAATATTGGCCAGGACACTGGGGAGAACTCCCCTGCTTTTCTTCAAAATAGTGCCGTGGGATCTTTTACGTCAACCTGAGAGAGCAGACGGGGCCTCAGTTTAACATCTTGGCCCGCACAGCCTCGGACACTGTCAACTGACAGTGGGAGTGTGATAGAATCATATAAGGGAATTAAGGGTTACGGGGAGCGGGCGGGTAAGTGGAGCTGAGTCCACGGCCAGATCAGCCATGATCTTGTTGAATGGCGGAGCAGGCTCGAGGGGCTAGATGGCCTACTCCTGTTCCTAATTCTTATGTTCTTGTGTTCTTATGTTCTAGAACGATACAGCACAGAAGGAGGCCATTCGGCCCATCATACCTGTGCCGACTCTTTGGTAGAGCGATCTAATTAGTCCCACTCCCCCTACTCTTTCCCCATAGCTTTGTCAAATGTTTCCCCTAAAGTATTTATCCAATTCTCTTTTGAAAGTTACTATCGAATCTGCTTCCACCGCAGCGCATTCCAGATCACAACAACTCGCTGTATAAAAATTGTTTCCTCATATCGCCTCTGGTACCATTCTAGTAAATCTCCTCTTCAAGGCTTTGACATCCTTTCTCTGATACCACCAGAAAATTTTAACCTATCCCTCATCCAGGTGAGGGCTTCTGAAGGGCCTTTCTCTATGGGCATACCCTCGTACCCTATTGCCATGGAGCAGCACAGGATGGAGCAAAGGAGAGTCAGGCAGCACTTAAGAAGGATGCAGCCCCCGCCTCTCCCCCCAAAGGTGGGGGTCTGTTACAGAATCCAATGAAGTGACCACACGCTCCATTAATTCATACAACAAGGAAAAAGCTTCCCGCCAATGAGAATTGTCGACTCAAGAGTCACAGCGGTGAGTTGTTGCACATCCAGGGAGACTGACCTGAGAGTCTGCACCTACCTTTCATGTTCCTCCACCATCCTTTTCAGGAGTTCTGTGTCCCACAACTCTGAAGCCACGGACAGCCTTCTCATCATACTCTGCTGGGAAGGTGTGTACTTCCTCAAACCCTCTCCGACCCCTCCCCGCCCTACCCCCCATGCACACACACATTTGGTCTATTGTGCTCTGCGAACCACCCAAGGCTACATCTTCACTTCACTTTCTAATCCGCCCCTGAGGGTGAAAATACCCGAACTGGTGGGTGGTGAAAAGGAATTGAGGTAGGGTGAGATCAAGCGGGTCGGAGCAGTGGAACATGAAGCAGCGTACCAGTGTAGGGTTTTAACTTGGACCCACATATCCTCTTTCTATCACTATCATCCCCTTCCTCAGCATCCTCATCCTCAAAGATATTCCTTCATTCCTGCTCTTCCTCCTCCTCATCATCACCTTGAGGGTTATAGGGGTAAATATAGGTAAAGATTATTGAATGGGAATTGGGGTTATAGGGGTAAATACAGGGAGAGATTATTGAATGGGGTTGGGTTATAGGGGTAAATACAAATAGTGATTATTGAATGGGGTTGCGGTTATAGGGGTAAATACAAGTCGGAATTATTCAATGAGATTGTGGTTATAGGGGTAAATACAGGTAGAGATTATTGAATGGGATTGGGGTTATAGGGGTAAATACAGGTCGGGATTATTGAATGGGATTGAGGTTAAAGGGATAAATACTGGTAGAGATTATTGAATGTGATTGAGGTTATAGGGGTAAATACAGATAGAGATTATTGAATGGGATTGCGGTTATAGGGGTAAATACAGGTAGAGATTATTGAATGGCATTGTGGTTATAGAGTTAAATACAGGGAGTGATTATTGAATGGGATTGTGGTTATAGGGGTAAATACAGGTAGAGATTATTGAATGGGATTGGGGTTATAGAGGTAAATACAGGGAGTGATTATTGAATGGGATTGTGGTTATAGGGGTAAATACAGGTAGAGATTATTGAATGGGATTGGGGTAAATACAGGTAGAGATTATTGAATGGGATGGGGTTATAGGGGTAAATACAGGTAGAGATTATTGAATGGGATTGGGGTCATAGGGGTAAATGCAGGGAGAGATTATTGAATGGGATTGAGGTTATACGTGTTAATACAAGTAGAGATTATTGAATGGGATTGAGGTTATAGGGGTAAATACAGGTCGGGATTATTGAATGGGATTGGGGTTATAGGGGTAAATACAGGTAGAGATTATTGAATGGGGTTGGGTTATTGGGGTAAATACAAATAGTGATTATTGAATGGGATTGGGGTTATCTGGGTAAATACAGGTAGAGATTATTGAATGGGATTGGGGTTATAGTGGTAAATACAGGTAGAGATTATTGAATGGGATTGTGTTTATAGGGGTAAATACAGGTCGAGATTATTGAATGGGATTGGGGTTATAGGGAAAATACAGGTAGAGATTATTGAATGGGATTGGGGTTATAGGGGTAAATACAGGTAGAGATTATTGAATGGGATTGGGGTTATAGGGGTAAATACAGATAGAGAGTATTGAATGGGATTGAGGTTATAGGGGTAAATACAGGTAGAGATTATTGAATGGGTTTGAGGTTATAGGGGTAAATAGAGGTAGAGATTATTGAATGGGATTGGGGTTATAGGGGTAAATAGAGATAGAGATTATTGAATGGGATTGAAGTTATAGTGGTAAATACAGGTAGAGATTATTGAATGGGATTGAGGTTATAGGGGTAAATACAGATAGCGATTATTGAATGGGATTGGGGTTATAGGGGTAAATACAGGGAGAGATTATTGAATGGGATTGAGGTTATAGGGGTAAATACAGATAGAGATTATTGAATGGGATTAGGATTATGGGGTAAATATAGGTCGAGATTATTGAATGGGATTGGCGTTATAAGGGTAAATACAGGTAGAGATTATTGAATGGGATTGTTGTTATCGGGGTAAATACAGGGAGAGATTATTGAATGGGATTGGGGTTATAGAGGTAAATATAGGTAGAGATTATTGAATGGGATTGGGGTTATAGGGGTAAATACAGGTAGATATTATTGAATGTGATTGGGGTTATAGGGATAAATACAGGGAGAGATTATTGAATGGGATTGGGGTTATAGAGATAAATACAGTTAGAGATTATTGAATGGGATTGGGGTTATAGGGGTAAATACAAATAGAGATTACTGAATGGGATTGGGGTTATAGGGGTAAATACAGGTAGAGATTATTGAATGGGATTGTGGTTATAGGGGTAAATACAGGTAGATATTATTGAATGTGATTGGGGTTATAGGGATAAATACAGGTAGAGATTATTGAATGGAATTGGGGTTATAGGGGTAAATACAGGTAGAGATTATTGAATGGGATTGATGTTATAGGGGTAAATACAGGTAGAGATTATTGAACGGGATTGGGGTTTTAGTGGTAAATACAGGTAGAGATTATTGAATGGGATTGGGGTTATAGGGGTAAATGCAGGTAGAGATTATTGAATGGGATTGGGGTTATAGGGGTAAATGCAGGTAGAGATTATTGAATGGGATTGCGGTTATAGGGGTAAATACAGGTAGAGCTTATTGAATGGGATTGGCGTTATAAGGGTAAATACAGTTAGAGATTATTGAATGGGATTGTGGTTTTTGAAGTAAATACAGATAGAGATTTTTGAATGGGATTGTGCTTATAGGGGTAAATACAGGTAGAGATTATTGAATGACATTGTGGTTATAGGGGTAAATACAGGTAGAGATTATTGAATGGGATTGCGGTTATAGGGGTAAATACAGGTAGAGTTTATTGAATGGGATTGGCGTTATAAGGGTTAATACAGGTCGGGATTATTGAATGGGATTGTGGTTTTTGAAGTAAATACAGATAGAGATTTTTGATTGGGATTGTGCTTATAGGGGTAAATACAGGTAGAGATTATTGAATGGGGTTGTGGTTATAGGGGTAAATACAGGTAGAGATTATTGAATGGGGTTGTGGTTATAGCGGTAAATACAGTTGGAGATTAGTTGAGTTAATTTTGACTTTGTGTGATATTGTAAAACAGATGATTGCGAATCGTTAGTCCATTTCACGTCTTTCCTGATTTTTACTTACAGATCTCTTCTTTGATGCACTATCTTTTCATTGTACAGGGATATATTTATTATGTACTCAATCCATCTCACATTTGAAGATCTGTTAATCTGTTTGCTATCTTTACTGCCTGGTTAATTGGGCTGGCTCTCTGCTTATCTTGCTGAACTTTGCCAGAACCCTTATCTTCAATTCTTCATTATCCTGCTCTATTTTTACATTAACTCCAGGTGGATTCCCTGCTCGGGCCTGAGATAAAATTATAGTCGGGTCTCAATAATGTCATCGGGCCACTACATGCATTATGTAAAGAAGGACCCTGTTGGCTCTGGCTGCCTGCTCAGGAAAGCGGGTTAAAATTGGAGATGTTGTGATCATGGCGGCTTTCAGAGAGGCAAGAGCCAGGGCAATTTTAACTGCCCACCTGCCAGGTTGCTGCTGAGCGAGTTGGGTTAAAATTGTCCATATATGTTGTCATTGCTATTTCCCAATTGTCGGAACGGAAGACTGTGCTGAAGAAGCAGATGGAGTTCTTGAAGAGGTGACACATATGGTGAACGTGGGAAAATGTAATGGATGTGGTGTATATCGACTTTATAAACCTTTGACCAGGTACCACACAGGAGATGGATTGCAGAAGACTAAGGAAGTACGGAATTAGGGAAAGGTTAGAAGAAAGGAAATGAGAGAGTACGAGTTACAGGTGCTTTCTCACAATGGTTGGAAGTGGGCAGCGGTGTCCCACAGGGGTTTGTTCTGGGACCGTTTATGTTCACTATTGTTGTGTATAGAAGAACTCCATGAGGCTGAATACTGTGAGCTAAACTTGGTGTGACCTTAGTGCTCTTTATTACAACTCCAGAGTGCCTAAACAACATGGCAACCAACCTTTTATACTGGCCCTGCACGTGTGTGCAGGTGACCATTAGGACTCCAACAGTCGCGCCCTCTGGTGGCAAGTATTACATGGTTACATACATAACAACTATGTATATCAATAATTGGGTATAAGGCCAGAGGGAGTGGTGTCCAAATTTTCAAACAATACTGAAAGGGAAGACGTAGTTCTGAGGGCCACAGGAAAAAGAAAAAAGAAAGACATGGATTTATACCCCGTCTTTCACAATCACCGGACGTCTCAAAGCGCTTTACAGCCAATGAACTACTTTTGGAATATAGTCACTGTCGTAAAGTAGGAAACGCGGCAGCCAATTTGTGCACAGCAAGCTCCTACAAAGGTGATAATGACCAAATAATCTGTTCTTCTTGTTATGTTGATTGAGGGATAAATATTGACCAAGGATTCCGGAGATAACTCCCTTGCTCTTCTTTGAAATAGTACCATGGGATCTTTTACGTCCACTTGAGAGGGCAGACGGGGCCTCGGTTTAACAGCTCATCCAAAAGACGGCACCACCGACAGTGCAGCACTCCCTCAGCACTGCACTGGAGTGTCAGCCTAGATTTATGAGCTTAGGTCTCTGGCGTGGGACTTGAACCCACAGCCTTCTGACTCAATGGCGAGAGTGCAGCCCACTGAGCCACAGCTAAACTGTAAGCTGTGACAAAGGAAGCTGAAAAGCAATATTGATAAGATTAGGGATGGAATGGACAAAAATATGACAGATGGAATTCAATGTCAGTAAATGTGAGGTCACATTTTGGTTTAAAAAATATAAGTAAAAATTATATTTTGAATAGGTAACATGGAAGAGCAGACTGTTTTAGGGAGGGGAGTTCAGTTTCATAAGACATTACAATCAGCACCTCAGGTGGAGAAAGTATTAACACAGTTAATGGAATACAGGGTTTTACGGGAAGAGCGTTTGAATATAAAAATTGAGCTGTAATGGTGAATCTATATAAAACCTTAGTCAGACCACTGTGCCAGTTTTGGACTCTATACTACAGGGAAGATGTTGAGGCTTCAGAGAGCATACAGCACAGATTCACTAGGATGCTGCCTGGTTTGAGGAAATACAAATACAAATAAAGACTTGAAGAATTGGACCTTTTTTTTTACTAGAACAGAGGAGATTTCAGAGAGATTTGATAGAAGTGTATAAACTTATGAATGGATCGGACGGAGTAGGTAGAAACAGATTGATTCCAGTGGTTGGGGAGGCTAGAATGAGGGAAAATAGATATAAGAATTAATGCAAGAGATTTAGGACAGAGAGCAGGAGATATGCTTTTACACGTACTTTTGTCAGGTTGTGGAATCCACTACCAGTCAGTGACTGCTGCAGAGGCCATATCAACATGTGGACCATATACAGTAGACACCTGGAGATATGTCACCAACGATGTCTTTGCAAGATCCTGCAAATCCCCTGGGAGGACAGACGCACCAACGTCAGTGTTCTCGATCGGGCCAACATCCCCAGCATTGAAGCACTGACCACACTCGACCAGCTCCGTTGGGCAGGCCACATTGTTCGCCTGCCCAACACAAGGCTCCCAAAGCAAGCGCTCTACTCGGAACTCCTACACATCAAGCGAGCCCAGGTGGGCAGAGGAAACGTTTCAAGGACACCCTCAAAGCCTCCTTGATAAAGTGCATCATCCCCTCTGACACCTGGGAGTCCCTGGCTAGAGACTGCCCTAAGTGGAGGAAGAGCATCCGGGAGGGCGCTGAGCACCTCGAGTCTCGTCGCCGAGAGCATGCAGAAATCAAGCGCAGGCAGCAGAAGGAGCGTGCGGCAAACCAGTCCCACCCACCCTTTCCTCCAATGACTGTCTGTCCCACCTGTGACTGAGACTGTAATTCCCGTATTGGACTGTACAGTCACCTGAGAACTCACTTTTAGAGTGGAAGCAAGTCTTCCTCGATCTCGAGGGACTGCCTATGATGATGATGATTTAGGAATAGGTTAAGCAGGTGGTTGAAGGAAAGGAGCATGAAGGGATTTGGGAATAGAACGGTCATGTGGGATTGGGACGATGACTCACGTGGAGGGTAAACATTAATGCCCGAGGGCAGTAATTTCTATGTACAAACACTCAGTGGAGTTCAAAGGAGACACTTCAAGTATGTCTTTGAAAACACAGGTAAATGTATTGGTCCATTCTCTCTGGCCCCACTCTATCCCCTGGGTCTGCTGCGGCCGAGAGCAGCGCCCGTTAGTAACAGAGGGTCCCACTCCTCTCGGGGGTCAGCGTAGTAGGACCTCAAAAGTAGTAATCTCGGGATTGCTACCAGTGCCACGTGCTAGTCAGAGTAGGAATCGCAGGATAGCGCAGATGAATACATGGCTTGAGCAGTGGTGCAGCAGGGAGGGATTCAAATTCCTGGGGCATTGGAACCGGTTCTGGGGGAGGTGGGACCAGTACAAAGCGGGCGGTCTGCACCTGGGCAGGACTGGAACCAATGTCCTAGGAATTTGAATCCCTCCCTGCTGCGTTTTTGCTGGTGCTGTTGGGGAGGAGTTAAACTAATATGGCAGGGGGATGGGAATCAATGCAGGGAGACAGAGGGAAACAAAAAGGAGACAAAAGCAAAAGACAGAAAGGAGATGAGGAAAAGTGGAGGGCAGAGAAACCCAAGACAAAAAACAAAAAAGGCCACTGTACAGCAAAATTCTAAAAGGAAAAAGGGTGTTAAAAAAACAAGCCTGAAGGCTTTGTGTCTTAATGCAAGGAGTATCCATAATAAGGTGGATGAATTAACTGTGCAAATAGATGTTAACAAATATGATGTGATTGGGATTACGGAGATGTGGCTCCAGGATGATCAGGGCTGGGAACTCAACATCCAGGGGTATTCAACATTCAGGAAGGATAGAATAAAAGGAAACAGAGGTGGGGTAGCATTGCTGGTTAAAGAAGAGATTAATGCAATAGTTAGAATGGACATTAGCTTGGATGATGTGGAATCTATATGGGTAGAACTGCAGAACACCAAAGGGCAAAAAACGTTAGTGGGAGTTGTGTACAGACCTCCAAACAGTAGTAATAATGTTGGGGAGGGAAATTAGGGGTGCATGCAATAAGGGTGCAGCAGTTATATTGGGTGACTTTAATATGCACATAGATTGGGCTAACCAAACTGGAAGCAATACGGTGGAGGAGGATTTCCTGGAGTGCATAAGGGATGGTTTTCTAGACCAATATGTCGAGGAACCAACTAGGGGGGAGGCTATCTTAGACTGGGTGTTGTGTAATGAGAGAGGATTAATTAGCAATACCGTTGTGCGAGGCCCCTTGGGGAAGAGTGACCATAATATGGTGGAATTCTGCATTAGGATGGAGAATGAAACAGTTAATTCAGAGACCATGGTCCAAAACTTAAAGAAGGGTAACTTTGAAGGTATGAGGCGTGAATTGGCTAGGATAGACTGGCGAATGATACTCAAGGGGTTGACTGTGGATGGGCAATGGCAGACATTTAGAGACCGCATGGATGAACTACAACAATTGTACATTCCTGTCTGTCGTAAAAATAAAAAAGGGAATGTGGATCAACCGTGGCTATCAAGGGAAATCAGGGATAGTATTAAAGCCAAGGAAGTGGCATACAAATTGGCCAGAAATAACAGTGAACCCGGAGACTGGGAGAAATTTAGAACTCAGCAGAGGAGGACAAAGGGTTTGATTAGGGCAGGGAAAATGGAGTAGGAGAAGAAGCTTGCAGGGAACATTAAGACGGATTGCAAAAGTTTCTATAGGTATGTAAAGAGAAAAAGGTTAGTAAAGACAAACGTAGGTCCCCTGCAGTCAGAATCAGGGGAAGTCATAACGGGGAACAAAGAAATGGCGGACCAATTGAACAAGTACTTTGGTTCGGTATTCACTAAGGAGGACACAAACAACCTTCTGGATATAAGAGGGGTCAGAGGGTCTAGTAAGGAGGAGGAACTGAGGGAAATCCTTATTAGTCGGGAAATTGTGTTGGGGAAATTAATGGGATTGAAGGCCAATAAATCCCCAGGGCCTGATGGACTGCATCCCAGAGTACTTAAGGAGGTGGCCTTGGAAATAGCGGATGCATTGACAGTCATTTTCCAACTTTCCATTGACTCTGGATCAGTTCCTATCGAGCGGAGGGTAGCCAATGTAACCCCACTGTTTAAAAAAAAGGAGGGAGAGAGAAAACAGGGAATTACAGACCAGTCAGCCTGACATCGGTAGTGGGTAAGATGATGGAATCAATTATTAAGAATGCCATAGCAGCGCATTTGGAAAGAGGTGACATGATAGGTCCAAGTCAGCATGGATTTGTGAAAGGGAAATCATGCTTGACAAATCTAGAATTTTTGAGGATGTTTCCAGTAGAGTGGACAAGGGAGAACCAGTTGATGTGCTATATTTGGACTTTCAGAAGGCTTTCGACAAGGTCCCACACAAGAGATTAATGTGCAAAGTTAAAGCACATGGGATTGGGGGTAGTGTGCTGACATGGATTGAGAACTGGTTGGCAGACAGGAAGCAAAGAGTAGGAGTAAATGGGTACTTTTCAGAATGGCAGGCAGTGACTAGTGGGGTACCGCAAGGTTCTGTGCTGGGGCTCAGCTGTTTACATTGTACATTAATGATTTAGACGAGGGGATTAAATGTAGTATCTCCAAATTTGCGGATGACACTAAGTTGGGTGGCAGTGTGAGCTGCGAGGAGGATGCTATGAGGCTGCAGAGCGACTTGGATAGGTTAGGTGAGTGGGCAAATGCATGGCAGATGAAGTATAATGTGGATAAATGTGAGGTTATCTACTTTGGTGGTAAAAACAGAGAGACAGACTAGTATCTGAATGGTGACAGATTAGGAAAAGGGGAGGTGCAACGAGACCTGGGTGTCATGGTACATCAGTCATTGAAGGTTGGCATGCAGGTACAGCAGGGGGTTAAGAAAGCAAATGGCATGTTGGCCTTCATAGCGAGGGGATTTGAGTACAGGGGCAGGGAGGTGTTGCTACAGTTGTACAGGGCATTGGTGAGGCCACACCTGGAGTATTGTGTACAGTTTTGGTCTCCTAACCTGAGGAAGGACATTCTTGCTGTTGAGGGAGTGCAGCGAAGGTTCACCAGACTGATTCCCGGGATGTCGGGACTGACCTATCAAGAAAGACCGAATCAACTGGGCTTGTATTCACTGGAGTTCAGAAGAATGAGAGGGGACCTCATAGAAACGTTTAAAATTCTGATGGGTTTAGACAGGTTAGATGCAGGAAGAATGTTCCCAATGTTGGGGAAGTCCAGAACCATGGGTCACAGTCTAAGGATAAGGGGTAAGCCATTTAGGACCGAGATGAGGAGAAACTTCTTCACCCAGAGAGTGGTGAACCTGTGGAATTCTCTACCACAGAAAGTTGTTGAGGCCAATTCACTAAATATATTCAAAAAAGAGTTAGATGTAGTCCTTACTACTTAGGGGATCAAGGGGTATGGTGAAAAAGCAGGAATGGGGTACTGAAGTTGCATGTTCAGCCATGAACTCATTGAATGGCGGTGCAGGCTAGAAGGGCCGAATGGCCTACTCCTGCACCTATTTTCTATGTTTCTATGTTTCTATGTCCTAAAGGAATAGGGGCACAAGGGATTAGGACTGCCGCTCAAATGGAGGATAAACACCAACATGGACAGGTTGGGCCGAATGGCCTGTTTCCATGTTATAAATTGCATGCTATTCTCCCACACTCAGATCAGTTATTTGCCCCAAGTCATTTCCCATAACTAATTCAATCAATGTTTCTTTTTGTATTGGTCTCAAAACATACAAAGATGATACCAGAAATGTGAGGGTATCATCACATGATGAACAGGCTGTGTGTGTCTCTTTTCTCTTAAAAAGCGAAGGCTGAGGGATGACCTAATAGAGGTCTTGAAAATTATGAAAGGTTTTGATCGAGCGGATACAGAGAGAATGTTTCCACTTGTGGGGAAGAGCATAACTGGAGGCCATCAATATAATATAGTCACCAAGCAATTGAATAGGAAATTCAGAAGCAACTTCTTTACCCAAAGAATGGTGAGAATGTGGAACTCGCTACCACAGGGAGTGGTTGAAGCAAATGGTGTGGATGCATTTAAGAGGAGGCTAGACAAGCATATGAGGGAGAAGGGGATAGAGGGTTATGCTGATAGATTTAGATGAGGAAAGACAGGAGGAGGCTCGAGTGGAACATATACACTGGCATGGACTGGTTGGGCTGAATAAACTGTTTCTGTGCCGTATATTCTATGTAATCCAATGTAACATACTGACCTAGGAAACAGTCCTGGATGCAGTCTAAAAAAAGTGTTCCCCACTTTGACAAAATGTACTACTAATCTTTGTAGTCTACCTTGGAGTAATTGGAATCACCTGGTATGTTTGCCCTGTTGACCTTATACAGCTTTCTGAACTGTCCGCAGATGTCCATCCCTTTCTCATTTATGCTGTTTGGTGGCCTGTGATATACCATTTCCCCATCTACTTCAGAAATCTATCCATATTGATTCTGTCTTGACTCAACTTCCTGGGGAGTCCTTACATTCTAGCTCTTTGATAGTATCCTTCACTAACACTGCCTTCCCAATCCCTTCCCTATCGGTAACCAGAGGACACAGATTTCAGAAAATTGGCAAAAGGACCAGAAGTGACATGAGGAATGTTTTTTAAAAGCAGTGAGCTGTTATGATCTGAAATGCACTGCCTGAAAGTGTGGTGGAAGCAGATTCAGTAATAACTTTCTCAAGGGAATTGGATAAATACTTCAAGTGGAACATTTCGCAAGAGTAGGGGAGTGGGACTAATTCGGTTAGCTCTTTCAAAGAGCGATTCCGTGGTGGATCATTCTACGATTCTATCTCTCCTGAAAATTCTATATTCAATAATATTAAGTTCCTAGTCCTATCCAAACTGAAGTCACATCTCTGTATTAACACTGGACTTTAAAAGAAATTCATTCTCGGGATGTGGGCATAAGAACATAAGAAATAGGAGCAGGAGTAGGCCATTTGGCCCTTTGAGCATGCTCTGCCATTCAATAAGATCATGGCTGATCTTTTACCTCAACTCCGCCTTCCCGCATTATCCCTCTATCCCTTAATTCCCTTAGTTCCCAAAACTTTATCAACCTCTGTCTTGAATATACTCAACGACTGAGCATCCACGGCCCTCTGGGGTAGAGAATTCCAAAGATTCACCACCCTCTGAGTGAAGAAATTTCTCCTCATCTCAGTCCTAAATGGCCAACCCCTTATTCTGAGACTGTGACCCCAGCCAGGGAAAACATTTTCTCAGCATTAACGCTGTCAAGCCCCGAAATAATTTTATATGTTTCAATTAGATGGAGTTGCTGGCAAGGTCAGCATTTATTGCCCATCCCTAATTGCCCTTGAGAAAGTTGTGGGAGCTTCTTCCTGAACCCCTGCAGTCCGTGTGGTGAACGTACTCCCACAATGTTATGAGATAGGGAGTTTCAGGATTTTGACCCAGCAATAAATGAAAGTGTTATATATGCAGACTATAGATATACTCTCTGTGTCATCACTGTATAGTTGCATAAGATGGAGACTTGTTACCTGATGTACTATCAATAAGATATACACTGTGTATATACTATGCTGGCACCACTAGAGGGTGTAACTGGTGGAGACCGGGGTTTCCTGCCCCTGTGGCAGAGGCTGTCCACCAGAGGTGGCACAGCGGTGGGAGACCTGAGGGTCACCTGTATAGGTGTGCAGGGCCCAGTATAACAGGCTGCTCACCAAGCTTGCGCCTCACTCTGGAGTTACGAATAAAGGACCAAGGTCACTACAGTTTGAGCACAACACATTGCCTCGTGGAGTCATTCATAAGTCCATTACAGACATAATAGAAAGAATGGCAATATATGCCCCGTAAGGATAGTTTGCGTTTTGGAGGTGGAAGTGTTCCCATGCTCCTTGGACCTTGGTTCTTCTAGGTGCTGGAGGCCACGGCTCTGGGAGGTGCTGCTGAAGAAGCGTTGGCGTGTTGCTGCAGTGCATTTTATAGATGGTACTCACTAAAGCCACAGTGCATTGGTGGTGGAGGGAGTGTATGTTCAGGATGGTGGATGAATTGGTATTAATATTAGCCTGGTGCTAACACTGGACTAATACTCACTGTGGGCTGGTATAAATATTGGACCAGTATTAATACAGGGG
This sequence comes from Pristiophorus japonicus, assembly GCF_044704955.1. NCBI lineage: Eukaryota > Metazoa > Chordata > Chondrichthyes > Pristiophoridae > Pristiophorus > Pristiophorus japonicus. Next base: position 222,814,487 of record NC_091983.1, read on the forward strand.
TGCTATTAATATTGGGCTGGCACTAATACAGGACTGCTATTAATATTGGGCTGGTGCTGACACTGGACTGGCATTAATATTAGATTGACATTAATACTAAACTGGTGTTAATATTGGACTATTACCAATACTGGATTGATATTGGAATGACATTTATATTAGACTAATAATGAACGAATATTGATATTGTACTGCAATTAATATTGGACTGATACTAATAATGGGCTAGTATAATTATTTGACAGGTGCAAGTATTGGACTGTTACTAACACAGGACTGGGATTAATATTGGACTGTTACTAATACTGAACTGATATTAATAGTAGACTGATGTTAATACTGGACTGGTATTAACAGTAGACTAGTATTGAAATCAGATTAATGCTAACAATGAACTGGTATTAATACCAGAATGTGTACAGTTGTAGTACTAATAGTGGACTGGTACTATGACTCGAGTATTCTCAACTCCATCCCGCAGCAAGCTACCCGCCACCATCTCAGTGCACGAGGTAGAAAAAGCCATAAGACAGCTAAAAAACAACAAGGCTACGGGAGCAGATGGAATCCCTCCTGAGGCACTGAAGTATGGCGGAGAGGCACTGTTGGCGCGAATGCATGACCTCATCTCTCTCATCTGGAGGGAGGAGAGCATGCCGGGGGATCTTAGAGATGCAGTGATTGTGACCATCTTTAAAAAAGGGGACAAGTCCGACTGCAGCAACTACAGAGGAATCTCCCTGCTATCAGCCACTGGGAAAGTCGTCGCTAGAGTCCTCCTCAATCATCTTCTCCCTGTGGCTGAGGAGCTCCTCCCGGAGTCGCAGCGCGGATTTCATCCCCTACAGGGCACAGTGGAACAACTGCAGGAAAAATGCAGGGAATCACGCCAGCTTCTTCGACCTTACAAAGGCCTTTGACACTGTCAACCGCGAGGGTCTATGGAGCGTCCTCCTCCGTTTCAGATGCCCCGAAAAGTACGTCACCATCCTCCGCCTGCTCCACGATGACATGCAGTCCGTGATCCTTACCAATGGATCCACCACAGACCCAATCCACGCCCGGACCGGGGTCAAGCAGGGCTGCATCATCGCCCCAACCCTCTTCTCAATCTTCCTCGCTGCCCATGCTCCACCTCACAGTCAACAAGCTCCCCGCTGGAGTGGAACTAAACTACAGAACCAGTGGGAACCTGTTCAACCTTCGCTGTCTCCAGGCCAGGTCCAAGACCACTCCAACCTCTGTCGTCGAGCTACAGTACGTGGACGACGCCTGCGTCTGCGCACATACAGAGGCTGAACTCCAGGACAAAGTCGACGTATTTACCGAGGTGTATGAAAGCATGGGCTAAACATCAGTAAGACAAAGGTCCTCCACCAGCCTGTCCTCACCGCACAGCACTGCCTCCCAGTCATCAAGATCCACGGCGTGGCCCAGGACAATGTGGACACTTCCCTTATCTCGGGAGCCTCCTATCAACAAGAGCAGGCATTGACGACGAGATCCAACATCACCTCCAGTGCTCCAGTGCAGCCTTCGGCAGCCTGAGGAAAAGAGTGTTTGAAGACCAGGCCCTCAAAACTGCCACCAAGCTCATGGTCAACAGGACTGTAGTAATACCTGCCCTCCTGTACGGTTCAGAAACATGGACCATGTACAGTAGACACCTCAAGTCGCTGGAGAAATACCACCAACGATGTCTCCGCAAGAGCCTACAAATCCCCTGGGAAAACAGATGCACCAGCGTTAGCGTCCTCGACCAGGCCAACATCCCCAACATTGAAGCACTGACCACACTTGATCAGCTCCACATAGTTCGCATGCCAGACACGAGACTCCCAAAGCAAGCGCTCTACTCGGAACTCCTTCATGGCAAACGAGTCAAAGGTGGGCACCAGAAACGCTACAAGGACACCCTCAAAGCCTCCCTGATAAAGTGCAACATCCCCACTGGCACCTGGGAGTCCCTGGCCAAAGAGTGCCCTAAGTGGAGGGAGGGCGCTGAGCACCTCAAGTCTCGTCGCCGAGAGCATGCAGAAATCAAGCACAGTCTGCAGAAAGAGCGTGCGACAAACCAGTCCCACCCACCCCTTCCCTCAATGACTATCTGCCCCACCTGTGACAGAGACTGTGGTTCTTGAATTGGACTGTTCAGCCACCTAAGAACTCATGTTAAGAGTGGAAGCAAGTCCTCCTCGATTCCGAGGGACTGCCTATGATGATGATGGGTACTATGCCAACACAGTTGTCAGTAGCATGCACGCTGACCTGTGCTGACAGAACCAGGGTACTTCTCATCTGTCAACTGCCTGAGTTTATATAAACCCGTTAATTTATAAACCAAATAACAAACTGAGCTCAACTATCTACGCATTCTTTCGGAACATAAAACATTTTATTGCGCAACTATGAAACGGTAATGCATGGCTGCAATCTGACTAAACGCACTAAAGATAGTGGAAAGAGACACTATGTTCTGGTGAAGAGTCTATTAATAGAGATTCTTCATAAACTTGTCAATCAAGAACCTCACAATGGTGACATGAACTAGTGCAATTTGAATGCATAGAGATACGTCCACTGTAAAGAATTCTATTGGATAAAATCACCTACCGTTCATTTCTATTGTTTTGAATTCCAATGATCACAAGACAGATACAGCTGAGGAAGACCATTTGACCCAGACTATTGAGTAAAGGGTTATGGGGAGCGGGCAGGGAAATGGAGCTGAGCCCATGATCAGATCAGCCATGATATTGAATGGCGGAGCAGGCTCGAGGGGCCGAATGGCCTACTCCTGCTCCTATTTCTTATGTTGTTATGTTCTTATGACCCATCCTACTTCATCCATCTAGAAAGAACCTACATTCATCTCATTCCAATATCCAACTGTACCTTAAATGATTCCAGTCTTTTCCCCCCATTACCTTACCCTAAGGTCCATTCCACATTTTGACCACTCGTTGTATAAAGAACTTCCTGGCATTAGTCCTAAATTTGACTTTTACCAGTTTGAACTGGGGTCCCCTTGTCCTACTGTCACAGTTTAATTTGCGTTTTAGCTTTCCTCTCTCACATAACTACCACTTTATATACCTCAATGAGGCCCCCCTCTCAGTCATCGCCTCTCAAGGCGTAAGAGCCCAAGTTTCTCCAACCTCTCCTCCTAACTCAATCTTCTGATGCCAGGGATCAGCCTTGCGATTTCTTTCTGCACCGACTCTAGGGTTTGAAGGTTTCCCTTTGAGACTTGGAGACCACGAGCGGGATTCGGAGCGGAACTCTGGTGGAGCAGGACATCTGACTGCATCTCTGTATCGACCCAGTTTCCTGGATCAGGGTTCATTAAGTGTACAGCACCAGACGAGCCAGCGATAGATCTTCACGCGTCAGAAGGGCTTGGCGGAGATCAGGGACTTCAACAGGTAAGTCCTCGGGGACAGAATGGAAGGAAGTGAGGCTGCTACAAGACCCTATACCTCCATGGGGGCACCTCAGGACAGTTACTGCCACTTCTTGCAGCCCTCAACCACTTTCCCCATGGCAGCGGTAACGCAGGCAGAAAGACGGAAAATCCCCAAGGGACCCATCACTATTTGTATGTGGGGGATAAGGCAAGAGTCGGCGAGGTGATAATAAGCCTCACCCCCCTGATGTGGGGTGGGAGCGTGGAGGAAAATCTTATGCGCCCATCCAAAACTCAAGATGTAGTCTCCCCAGAAAACTGTACACTTTAAGCAGGAGTAACTCCAACTCCTACTCTACTGTTGTAGCTCAATAATTCAACAATCTAGTTGCTCTGTTAATTACTGCTCTGCAGTGATTGGACATAAATGCTGATGTCTAATAACATATCTACAACCCTTTTTATTCCCATTGTATAGAATTCCAGTGGACCAATAAGGGAATTAAGGGTTATGGGGAGCGGGCAGGTAAATGGAGCTGAGTCCACGGCCAGATCAGCCATGATCTTGTTGAATGGCGGAGCAGGCTCGAGGGGCTAGATGGCCTACTCCTATTCCTAATTCTTATGTTCTTATGTTCTTATGTTTATAAGCTTCCCTATGACCAGCAGGGAGGCACAGACCGGGAGGGCTTTGGGTTTCTCGAGAATAGCAAACTTCCCCAAGGTGCAGGGAGCAATAGACTGTACGCACATCGCCCTGAGAGCACCTTTACAGGATACGGAGGTGTTTCATAACCGAAAGGGATTCCACTCCCTGAATGTGCAGCTCGTTGTCGACCACAACCAAATAATCATGGCAGTAAATGCTAATTTTTCAAGCAGCATCCATGATGCGCACATCTTGCCTGAAAGCACTGTCTCTGACCTGTTTAACAGTCAGACACAAGGTCACGGTTGGATGCTGGGGGATAAAGGATATGGCCTTGCCAGCTGGCTCATGACCCCCCTGCGTAATCCCCAGAGGGAAGCCGAGAAGCGTTACAACGAAAGCCATATAGCTACACGCAATGTTGTCGAAAAGACAGTAGGAGTGCTGAAGCAGCATTTCAGATACCTGACCACTCTGGAGGCAGCCTGCAATACCACCCTGACCAGGTCGCTGAGTTTATTGTGGTATGCTGCAGGTTGCATAACCTAGCTGTAAGGAGAGGACAACAATTGCCAGATGGGGCTGCCGGCCCACCTCAGGAGAGAGTGGAGGCGGAAGAGGCAGACAAGGAGGAGGAGGAGGAGGAGGAGGTGGTCGACGACCTCGGGGAGGACAATCAGCCTGGCGATGAACCCATGCCCCCACGCCCCCCAGCAAGACTGGGAAAACCCCGTGGGAGTTACGCAGCTGCAAAACTCTTGCATCAGCACCTCATAAATGAACGCTTTGCATGAACTTACTTTGCTGACAGTTACAGTTACAGTTATAAGAACATAAGAAATAGGAACAGGAGTAGACCATACGGCCCCTCGAGCCTGCTCTGTCATTCAATAAGATCATGGCTGATCTGATCATGGACTCAGCTCCACTTCCCCGCCCGCTCCCCATAACCCCTTATCCCCTTATCGTTTAAAAAACTGTCTATTTCTGTCTTAAATTTATTCAATGTCCCAGCTTCCACAGCTCTCTGAGGCAGCGAATTCCACAGATTTACAACCCTCTGAGAGAAGAAATTTCTCCTCATCTCTGTTTTAAATGGGCGGCCTCTTATTCTAAGATCAAGCCCTCTAGTTCTAGTCTCCCCCATCAGTGGAAACATCCTCTCTGCATCCACCTTGTCAAGCCCCCTCATAATCTGATACGTTTCGATAAGATCACCTCTCATTCTTCTGAATTCCAATGAGTAGAGGCCCAACCTACTCAACCTTTGCTCATAAGTCAACCCCTCATCCCCGGAATCAACCTAGTGAACCTTCTCTGAACTGCCTCCAAAGCAAGTATATCCTTTCCTAAATATGGAAACCAAAACTGCACGCAGTATTCCAGGTGTGGCCTCACCAATACCTTGTATAGCTGTAGCAAGACTTCCCTGCTTTTATACTCCATCCCTTTTGCAATAAAGGCCAAGTTACCATTGACCTTCCTGATCACTTGCTGTACCTGCATACTATCCTTTTGTGTTTCATGCACAATACCCCCAGGTCCCGCTGTACTGCAACACTTTGCAATCTTTCTCCATTTAAATAATAACTTGCTCTTTGATTTTTCTCTGCCAAAGTGCATGACCCGCTTGGTCCCGCTACTTCTTCTGTCGACGAAGAGGTGGCCGCAGGTAATACTTCCAGCTGGATGGAAGGGGCACCCTCCACCCTTTCCATAATGTTCTCCTCCTCATCTGGTTCCGATGATGATGTATCAGCCTCCTCGGCACCCGTGGTGATTATTACCTATAGGGGGGTAGGTGTGGCCTCCCTCTGTGTCATCGGAGCTGTGGGAAAACACAATTGAGCTTATTGAGCTTATTAGAACAGAAGAGATTCTTGCGCTGGCATACGTAGGAGGAACAGCACTACTGCAATAAATGTGACCGAGAGACGTATGGCAGTACATCTATGTGGAATTCACTGCCCCAGAGAGCTGTGGAGGCTGGATCAGTCGGAGGTAGACAGAATGATAAGTGAGTGAAGGGTTATGGGGAGCGGACAGGGAAGTGGAGCTGAGCCCGACATCAGATCAGCAATGATCTTATCAAATGACGGAGCAGGCTCGAGGGGCCAGTTGGCCTGCTCCTGCTCCTATTTCTTACGTTCTTACGTTGTTAACCTGGGAGAAGGCAGAAGCTGCATGCATAACATGACATCATTCAAACATGAATTGCCATTACATTACTTTAAATTAACATGGCTTTAGACATTACTCACGTGACGCAAGGGAGGGTTCTGCCTCACTACGGGTGGTGGCCGAGCGACTGGCTGCCGACCAGTGCCGCAACGCGTTCTTCAAGGTCGGTCAGCATTACCAGCTGTGCAGGCCCTCCCCCGGTGCGCCTACGCTCTGAGCGATTCTTAAACATCTTCCTCTGCAAACGTGACAAGAGCATGGCATAAGCTAATTGACTAGGTACTATCATGGAAAGACAACAGTTTCCAGCGTTATATGCTAATAGGGTTTGTATCCACAGTTGATGCATGGTTATAACAAAGATCGTGTTTAGGATCTAATGCTTGGCACAAACATCTCTCTCGACTACAATCTCCATTGAAGGGTCCCCGGGGGTGGTGGGAATCAGGATAGCTGGTGAGCTCGGCAATGACAAGAGCTAATGTCCCAAAGTGTCCCAGGGCAGACACTGAGCCAGTCTAGGCTGGGTTATTGTGTAGGTGACAGCAGCCGGAGAGACTGACACAGTCTGGGTAAAGGTGACCGGACACCTCAGTGCTCAGTCGTGCCCCATCCACCAACGTAACCCAAAAGGAGACGGTGCCAAAATTAGACTTAAAAAGGGCGTCGGTTCCAAGCCCTGTCCAGATCTAAGCAGGGAATCTATGCCAGAATAACCAGCTTAATTTCAATCCGGGAGATTTACATATTATGTGGATCATTACAATTTAAAATCTATTTCATAATTATTTCCAACGCCCACCCCGGGTTAGTTGGCCCCACCGGCTATGGACCTCATTGACGAGGGCCTCGTTGGCCTCATCCGAAAACGGCTTTGCCCTCCTCCTCCCCTCCACCTCCTGCCCACTCTCAGCAGACTCATGCTGGGACATATTGAAGCTATCAATTCTTTTCACTTTTCTCTCTCTCACTCTCTCTCGCTCTCTCTCCCCTTACCTTCTGCGCATGTGTAGATGACCCCTGACCTCCCGAATCGCGGGAAAACTTGTTTGCAAAAAAAAAACGCATGCGCGGAAGACCGTTGCTAGGGAAGCCGTGCCTTCCACATCGTTGAGGCCCAATCCACATCGTTAAGGCCCGATCCACATCGCTGAGCTATCGCTGAGCTATCACTGGGCTATCGCCGGGGGAAAAAAAGCCGAAAGTAGCGTTCCGAAAAATGGGCGATGTTCCAGTGATCCTGAAAGCTGAAACATCGCTAAGGCTGGAACATCGCCCATTTTTTGGGCCCTAGCGATCTAAGTGGAAAGTCTAGCCCATATGTATTTAGTGCAGGCCTCAGGATTCAGAGTTGAGTAATGTGCTATAGCAATGGTTATGTCGCTGATGTCAGCGATGGGCTGGAGATAACCTGGCCCTGGAGAAGCTTAATTTACTTTTATTGGTGTTAGAACTTTGGACCTGCTATCTTATGTCATCCAACAGATCGGCCGGGACAGCCTATTAGATAGTCCCTTCAGGCCTCACTCAGAAACAACAATGAAGAATTGAGTATCAAATCCTTGCAGATGGCAGCACTTATGTTCCTACTGCTTGTTTAAGGGGATGTTTTCCCATGGAAAGGATGAATTAGTTTAACTTTCCACAATTGATGTATTTGACTTGCATGACACTGAACTCAGTTGAGTGCGTCAGCTGATCGCTGATGCACGAACCTCGCGAATAATAATGGAGGGGTGAGAGATTTTTATTTTATATATCCATTCATTTATCAGGTCAAATAACTGGCTGGGTATCTCATCTTTTATGAGACTTCCATTCTTGTTATGCATAGACGCTTCAGAAAAGAAATATTAAAAGTATTTAGCAGTAACACCTGGCAGCACATGATCATTGAAAGAGACACTGTGTTCGGGTGGAAGGTTTGCTATGGGAATTATTTCTTCAACTTGTACAGGCAGAATTCAACCAATCGATTCGTGGGCTGATGCCAGAAAAAAAATGGGTGTGAAGGTTGCTGGATTGTTGTATAAACCGAACTGGTTCACTTCAGTAAAGGGAACCTCCCAAACCTACTGGCAACACCATCTTTCAGATGTGACGTTAAACCAAGGCCTCGTCTGCCCCCACTGGTGGATGTAAAAGATCCCACGGCACTATGTCGAAGAAGAGCAGGGGAGTTATCCCCGGTGTCCTGGCCAATATTTATCCCTTAATCAACATCAATAAAGCAGATTATCTGGTCATTATCACATTGCTGTTTGTGGGAGCTTGCTGTGCAAAAATTGTCTGCCACGTTTCCTGCATTACAACAATGGTCGGGGCTGTTTGGAGGCTCACCGGGCGCCATTGGGGATCGGGTACTGAGTCAGCCTCTCCAGTGGGGAGGTCAGGGATGGACAGTGGGCTCAGGTAGTTGCCCTTGCCCATCCCTCATACTCCCCACTGGAGTTAGGGGTAAGGGAAATAATTAGGGGTAGCAAAAATGCACCCACTATTAGGCTTAAACAGTGTGGAGGGGAGATTGGGGGAGAGAAGAGTGAAGTTGGCAGCAGATGGCCAGAGGGGAATTTGTTCAGGGGTAGCTCCCGCCCGCCATCTTCGAGCACAATTTTTGGACCTACCTCAAGCTCCCCACTGGACATGGCCGACTCAGCTGCTCCACCCGATTGCCGACGAGCCTCCGACCAGCTCCAACCTCAGGCTCGGGCCTCTTCTCCTCCAGCAACGTCCCGGCCTCTTCTCCTCCAGCAACGTCCCGGCCTCTTCTCCTCCAGCAACGTCCCGGCCTCTTCTCCTCCAGCAACATCCCGGCCTCTTCTCCTCCAGCAACGTCCCGGCCTCTTCTCCTCCAGCAACGTCCCGGCCTCTTCTCCTCCAGCAACGTCCCGGCCTCTTCTCCTCCAGCAACGTCCTGGCCTCTTCTCCTCCAGCAACGTCCCGGCCTCTTCTCCTCCAGCAACGTCGTGGCCTCTTCTCCTCCAGCAACGTCCCGGCCTCTTCTCCTCCAGCAACGTCCCGGCCTCTTCTCCTCCAGCAACGTCCCGGCCTCTTCTCCTCCAGCAATGTCCCGGCCTCTTCTCCTCCAGCAACGTCCCGGCCTCTTCTCCTCCAACAACGTCGTGGCCTCTTCTCCTCCAGCAACGTCCCGGCCTCTTCTCCTCCAGCAACGTCCCGGCCTCTTCTCCTCCAGCAACGTCGTGGCCTCTTCTCCTCCAGCAACGTCCCGGCCTCTTCTCCTCCAGCAACGTCCCGGCCTCTTCTCCTCCAGCAACGTCCTGGCCTCTTCTCCTCCAGCAACGTCCCGGCCTCTTCTCCTCCAGCAACGTCCCGGCCTCTTCTCCTCCAGCAACGTCCCGGCCTCTTCTCCTCCAGCAACGTCCTGGCCTCTTCTCCTCCAGCAACGTCCCGGCCTCTTCTCCTCCAGCAACGTCCCGGCCTCTTCTCCTCCAACAACGTCGTGGCCTCTTCTCCTCCAGCAACGTCCCGGCCTCTTCTCCTCCAGCAATGTCCCGGCCTCTTCTCCTCCAGCAACGTCCCGGCCTCTTCTCCTCCAACAACGTCGTGGCCTCTTCTCCTCCAGCAACGTCCCGGCCTCTTCTCCTCCAGTGACGTCCCGGCCTCTTCTCCTCCAACAACGTCGTGGCCTCTTCTCCTCCAGCAACGTCCCGGCCTCTTCTCCTCCAGCAACGTCCTGGCCTCTTCTCCTCCAGCAACGTCCCGGCCTCTTCTCCTCCAGTGACGTCCCGGCCTCTTCTCCTCCAGCAACGTCGTGGCCTCTTCTCCTCCAGTGACATCCTGGCCTCTTCTCCTCCAGCAACGTCCCGGCCTCTTCTCCTCCAGCAACGTCCCGGCCTCTTCTCCTCCAGCAACGTCCCGGCCTCTTCTCCTCCAGCAACGTCCCGGCCTCTTCTCCTCCAGCAACGTCCCGGCCTCTTCTCCTCCAGTGACATCCTGGCCTCTTCTCCTCCAGCAACGTCCTGGCCTCTTCTCCTCCAGTGACATCCTGGCCTCTTCTCCTCCAGCAACGTCCTGGCCTCTTCTCCTCCAGTGACATCCTGGCCTCTTCTCCTCCAGCAACGTCCCGGCCTCTTCTCCTCCAGTGACATCCTGGCCTCTTCTCCTCCAGCAACGTCCTGGCCTCTTCTCCTCCAGTGACATCCTGGCCTCTTCTCCTCCAACAACGTCCCGGCCTCTTCTCCTCCAGCAACGTCCCGGCCTCTTCTCCTCCAGCAACGTCCCAGCCTCTTCTCCTCCAGCAACCTCCCGGCCTCTTCTCCTCCAACAACGTCCCAGCCTCTTCTCCTCCAGCAACGTCCCGGCCTCTTCTCCTCCAGCAACGTCCCGGCCTCTTCTCCTCCAGCGACGTCCCGGCCTCTTCTCCTCCAGCAACGTCCCGGCCTCTTCTCCTCCAGCAACGTCCCGGCCTCTTCTCCTCCAGCAACGTCCCGGCCTCTTCTCCTCCAGCGACATCCCGGCCTCTTCTCCTCCAGCAACGTCCCGGCCTCTTCTCCTCCAGCAACGTCCCGGCCTCTTCTCCTCCAGTGACATCCCGGCCTCTTCTCCTCCAGCACGCGGTGAGCACAATGGTTGTGAACACTCTGCCCTCACCTCCTTCCACTCTGAACACCCTGACCTCCACCCTACAGAATGACCTTTCCAATGCCTGCCCCCAACCAAGTCTCGGATCACCCATCATCTCACCAAAGGGCGCTACTCAGCGCCAAGCTTATGACCAACTTCTCGCCGTAAGCAACTAGGCTCATGCAGCAGTACCTGGTCTCCAGTCGTCTTGGACCCACTTGCCACTGGATCAAGACTTTGCTCAGCTAAGCCCGTGTGGTAGCTGGTGTGCAACGGCAACCCCACATTAAAAGAACTCACGCACAGGCATCTTCCACCCTACAATTACAACAGTGACTACGCTTCAAAAAGTACTTCATTGGTTTTGGGACATCCTGGCGTTGTGAAAGGAGCAATATAACTGCAAGTCCTTGTTTTAGATCATCTCCAGAAGCAGATCCAATTTGCCCATGGACCTATCTCTATTGTCTGTTTTGGGGACCTTGACTGCTAATTTGTTCCATAGGTCTGTTACCCTTTGGGTGAAAATAGATTACTGAGCTCAGGTTTATGCTAGGACACTGTTCCATGAGCAATGGCAGCTCACTACAGTAGACATTCTAACCACCGAATCCTAGACAACAACTTGTATCTATATTGTGCTTTTAACATAGAAAATATCCCAAGGTGCTTCATAGGAGAGAAAATGGCTGTCAAGGAGTAATGAAGAGTTAGGGGAGATGGCCAACAGCGTGGCTGAAGAGGTAGCTTTTGACAAGACTTTTAGATGGGGGAAAATGCTGGAGTCCATTATTAAGGAAGCAGTAGTGGGACATTTGGAAAAGCATAATTCAGTCAAGCAGAGTCAGCATGGTTTTATGAAAGGGAAATCATGTTTGACAAATTTGCTGGAGTTCTTTGAGAATGTAACGAGCAGGGTGGATAAGGGGGAACCAGTGGATGTGGTGTATTTGCATTTCCAGAAGGCATTCGATAAGGTACCACATAAAAGGTTGCCTCCACGCCCCCCATGGTCGCCATTCGCCGCTTCTTTTATGGCCCCGACCTGCCGCTGATGGTCTCTCGTTGGCGCAGGAGGACGACGGCAGTGAAGAGTGACGTCATCAAGATCGAGGTCAGAGCGTGGGCAGATATAGCAGGAGCAGCGAGGTCGGGGCGACGGAGCGGCGAGAGACTGTAGAGGGACGTGATTGAGGGCCCAGGGGAGGCGCAAGTTCGGGGCCAGGGACCCAGGACAGCACGGGCCAGCCCTAGGTCCGTGCAGCAGAGCTGATCTCCAATCGTCTTGGGTAATCCTTGCCACTGGACCAAGACCTAGCTCTGTCAAGCCCGTGTGGTGGCTGGTGTGCAACGGCCACCCCACGTTAAAAAAATTAATGCACAGGCATCTTCCCCCCTTCAAGTTGTAGTTTGAGTCTTTCATTGAAACACCTGTGAACTCATCCTCTTTTTGGCGTGGAAGCAAGTCATCCTCGTTTCGAGGGACCGCCTATGATGATGACATAAGAGGTTACTGCACAAGATAAACATTCACGGGGTTGGGGGTAATATATTAGCATGGATGGAGGATTGGCTAACTAACAGAGAACAGAGGGTCGCATCAAGGGTAATTTTCCGGTTGGCAAGTGGTAACTGGTGAGTTGCTATAGGGATCGGTGCTGGGGCCTCAACTATTTACAATCTATATTAATGACTTGGAGGAGTGTAATGTAGCCAAGTTTGCTGATGATACAAAGCTGGGTGGGAAAGCAAGTTGTGAGGAGGACACAAAGAATCTGCAAAGTGATATAGACAGGTAAGCAAGTGGGCAAAAATTTGGCAGATGGAGTATAATGTGGGATGGTGTGAGGTTATCCACTTTGGCAGGAAAAAAAAAGCAAATTATTATTTAAATAGAGAGAAATTAAGAAATGCTGCAGTACAGAGGGACCTGGGGGTCCTTGCGCATGAAACACAAAAAGTGAGCATGCAGGTACAGCAAGTAATCAGGAAAGCAAATGGAATGTTGGCCTTTATTGCAAGGAGGATGGTGTATAAAAACAGAGAAGTTCTGCTACAACTGTACAGGGTATTGATTAGACCACATCTATAGAGTATTGCGTACAGTTTTGGTCTCCTTATTTAAGGAGGGACATATTTGCTTTGGAGGCAGTTCAGAGAAGGTTCCCTCGGTTGATTCCTGAGATGAAGGGGTTGACTTATGAAGAAAGGTTGAGTAGGTTGGGCCTATATGCATTGGAGTTTAGAAGAATGAGAGGTGATCTTATTGAAACACACAAGTTACTGAGGGGGCTCGACAAGGTAGATGCAGAGAGGATATTTCCCCTTGTGGGGGGATCTAGAACTCGGGGTCAAAGTTTAAGAATAAGGGGTCATCCATTTAGAACTGAGATGAGGAGGAATTTCTTCTCTCAGAGGGTTGTAAATTTATGAAATTCTCTGCCCCAGAGAGCTGTGGAGGCTGGGTCATTGAATATATTTAAGGTGGAGATAGACAGATTTTTGAGCGATAAGGGAGTGAAGGGTTATGGGGAGCGGGCAGGGAAGTGGAGCTGAACCCAAGATCAGATCAGCCATGGTCTTATTGAATGGCGGAGCAGGCTCGAGGGGCCAAATGGCCTACCCCTGCTCCTATTTCTTATGTTCTTATGAGGGTAGGCGGAGTGGGGTGGGGGGCATCGGTGGGGAGAAGCGACTTATTGAGAGAGTGCCAGAGTCGGACGAAATAGTTGCAGGATCTGACAAAGGTGGTGGGGCAGAGAGAGAGAGGGAGGATGTGGAGGAAGCCACAACCAGAGTATGGCAGGGCATGGGCTAGATAGTAGGGCTGGTTAGACAGCAAACGTAGGTAGGCTATTTGACCAATGGGAATTGACTGCCAAGCCCGATCCTGCCCTCAGCCGACCTTTCCCAGTAGCAGTCGCTGAGTAGGGACTCCCAGGTGATTTACTTTCCTTTCCCCAGCCATCAGCCCCGAGGCCAATCATAGGTGGAATCTTCCCAGCCCTGCGAGTGCGGGTTTGGAGGCGGGGCCTGCTGTCTAAATGGCCCTGAGTGACAGCGGGTCGGGATCCTGTTCTGGACCCGCCTCTGTATGAGTTTGTCAGCTGTTAGGTCAGCGTTCGGATCACAGACATGACAGCAAGCGGTGGGATAGTAATTAACATCATTAGAAGGTATTTAAATGCTAAGAGACTTAAAAGCAGGCACGTACAATTTTCCCAACTTTTTGACATGTTTGCCGTCCCTCGGAAAACACGCCAGGTAACTGTGTCGGGTTCTCAGTGACTCTATTGCTTTGGCTAGTTGACAGCTGCAGAAGTGGTATAAAAGGTACCATTTCAGAGCTGTTCACTTTCCAATGTCCGCAGCTGAAGCCTTCCGGTTTTGGAAGAGACTTTTGAGCTGTATGCACTTTGGAAGTGTTTGCAGTGAACTCTCTATTCACTGTCACCTCCTTGGAGCAACCTCTCTCACCACTGACAGATTGCTTCTGTCATTTCAATCTCGCCTGCCATCTATTCCAGCAGCATTGATGCCCTTGAAAAAAATCTCACCTTGGTCCTCAGAATCCCACCACGATCAGCCCCAACACCATCATCACCAGGCGCACCAGCAGCACCACCAACAACACCAACCTTCTCCGCAATCACCTGATGCTGCACAGGACACAAGGCATCAGCACCTGACCACATTGCTGTCCTGGAGGCCGGGCATGGCCTCACCATGGCCACATTTACTTCACTTGACCCTGTACACGCTGACTGCCACATGATGCGCCAGGTTGGCACCACCCCACACCGGCTCCATAAAGCATCCCTGCAATGTCCAACCCATTCCTTTCACACCCATCACCATTGCGGGGGGTACCGTTATGTCTCACTACAACTCACTAATCCACTTCCAAAGGTGCCCACAAATCTGTCTAAGAACTCAACGTCCTGAAAATAAAGATTTCAATATTTGACAACACATCAACATTAACTATACATGAACATTGGCTAATGGACCCATGTGCCTACCCTTGTATGTTGTTAGTTGGTATTTGTTATATATGTAAACCTGTATATACCTTGTGTATCTCACAATCCCTTGGGAGCACAGGTATTTAAGGAGGCCTCACAGTCTTGAGAGGCACTCTGGAGACCTGCAATAAAAGACTACGGTCACACTTTACTTTGAGCTCACAGTATCCAGTCAGACTCTTTATTCATACATAACAACTGGTGATGAGATACAGATGATGAACCCAATGATGCCGAGAACAGTGGGCATCCTGGAGAAATTTTGGGAGGGAGATGATTGGGAAACCTTCGTAGACCAATACTTTTTGGCCAACAAGCTGGAAGCAGAAGCGAACACTGCCACACGAAGGATGATTCTCCTCACCATCTGCGGGGCACCAATGTATGGCCTCATGAAAAATCCGCTTGCCCCAGTGAATCCCACGGAGAAATCATACGACGATTTGTACATGGTGGTCTGAGAGTATCTGAACCCGAAGGAAAGCATTCTGATGACGAGGTACCAGTTCTAATCCTACAAAAGGTCTGAAGGCCAGGAAGTGGCGAGTTATGTCGTCGAGTTAAGACGCCTTGCAGGACATTGCGAATTTGAAGCACATGCTCAGAGACTTTTTCGTACTTGGCATTGGCCATGAAATGATACTTCACAAACTTTTGACTGCAGAGACCCCAACCTTGAGTAAAGCCATAGTGATAGCTCAGTTCATTGCCACCAGTGACAATATGAAGCAAATCTCCCAGCACACGAGTGCTGCTAAAAGTACTGTGATGTTTTCAAATCGCAACATACAAGGCAGGCCCCACGTGCCTGCAGCTGCACGTCCGCAGATGTCTCAGAGTCCACCATCAAGGGTGATGAATGCAAGGCCATTAACACCTTGTTGGCGCTGCGGGGGTGATCATCGTTTCCATTCATGCCGCTTCAAAGGGTATGTTTACAAGGGCTGTGGAACAATGGGAAACCTCCAACGTATGTGCAGGTGAGCTGCAAACCCTGTTAACCCTGCAAGCCACCATGTTGCAGAAGAGGACAGATCTATGGAGGATCACGATGAACTATAGCCTCAGACCGAGGAGGCAGAGGTATATGGGGTGCACACATTTACCACAAAGTGTCCCCCGATAATGCTGAAGGTTGAATTGAATGGACTCCCGGTGTCAATGGAGCTGGACATGGGCGCGAGCCAGTCCATCATGAGCAAAAAGACTTTCGATAAATTGTGGTGCAGCAAGGCCTCAAGGCCAGTCTTGACTCCCATCCACATGAAACTGAGAACTTATACAAAGGAACTGATTCCCGTAATTGGCAATGCTACTGTAAAGGTCTCCTACAATGGAGCGGTGCACAAGCTATCACTCTGGGTGGTACTGGAAAATGGTCCCACGCTGCTCGGCAGGAGCTGGCGGGAAAGATACGCTGGAACTGGGATGACGACCGAGCGCTCTCGTCTGCTGATGACACTTCTTGTGCCCGGGTCTTAAACAAGTTCCCTTCGCTGTTCGAACTAGGCATTGGGAAATTCCAAGGAGCAAAAATGCAGGTCCATCTAATTCTGGGGGCGTGACCCATTCATACAAGGCGAGAACAGTACCGTACATGATGGGAGAAAGGTTGGAGATCGAGCTAGACCGGCTGCAATGAGAGGGCATCGTTTCGCCGATCGAATTCAATGAGTGGTCCAGTCCGATTGTCCCAGTCCTCAAGGGAGACGGCACCTTCAGAATCTGTGGTGATTACAAAGTAACTATCAATCGTTTCTCACTGCAGGATCAATACCCACTACCAAAGGCTGACGACCTTTTTGCTACGCTGGCGGGAGGAAAGACGTTCACGAAGCTGGATTTGACCTCGGCCTACATAACGCAGGAGCTGGAGGAATCATCGAAGGGCCTCACCTGCATCAACACGCACAAAGGTTTCACCATCTACGACAGATGCCCGTTTGGAATTTGATCAGCCGCGGTGATATTCCAGAGAAACAGAGAAAGCTTACTGAAGTCGGTCCCGCGCACAGTGGTCTTCCAGAACGGCATCTTGGTCACAGGTCGGGACACAGTCGAGCATCTGCAAAACCTGGAGGAGGTTCTTAATTGACTCAACCGCGTGGGGCTCAGGTTAAAACGCTTGAAGTGTGTTTTACTGGCGCCTGAAGTGGAGATCCTGGAGAGAAGAATCGCGGCAGACGGCATCAGGCCCACCGATTCGAATGCGGAGGCAATCGGGAATGCACCACAGAACGTGACGGAACTGCGGTCGTTTCTAGGACTCCTGAACTACTTTGGTAACTTCTTACCGGGTCTTAGCACATTGTTAGAACTACTGCACGCCTTAATGTGTAAAGGAGACAAATGGGTGTGGGGCAAAAGCAATGAAAATGCCTTTGTAAAAGCTAGAAAATTGTTATGCTCAAACAAATTGCTTGTGTTGTATGATCCATGTAAGCGTTTGGTACTAGCATGTGATGCGTCGTCGTACGGCGTCGGGTGTGTATTGCAACAAGCTAATGAATCTGGGAAATTGCAACCGGTTGCTTATGCATCCAGATGTCTGTCTAAGGCTGAGAGAGCCTACAGCATGATGGAAAAAGAAGCATTAGCGTGTGTTTATGGGGTAAAGAAAATGCATCAATATCTGTTTGGGCTCAAATTTGAATTGAAAACTGACCATAAGCCACTGATATCCCTTTTCTCCGAAAGTAAGGGGATAAATAGGAATGGATCGGCCCCCATCCAGAGATGGGCACTCACGTTGTCTGCATACAACTACGCCATCCGCCACAGGCCAGGCACAGAAAACTGTGCCGATGCTCTCAGCAGGCTGCCATGCCCACCACAGGGATGGAAATGGCGCAGCCCGCAGATTTAATCATGGTTATGGAAGCATTCGAGAGTGAGCAGTCACCCGTCACAGCCCGACAGATTAGATCCTGGATGAGCCAGGACCCTTTACTGTCCCTAGTAAAAAATTGTGTGCTTCCCGGGAGCTGGTCCAGTGTTCTAGTGGAAATGCAGGAAGAGATAAAGCCGTACCAGCAGCGCAAAGATGAAATGTCTATACAGGCAGACTGCCTTCTATGGGATAATCGGGTAGTGGTCCCCAAGAAGGGCAGGGACACTTTCATCAGTGACCTCCACAGTACTTACCCAGGCATCGTAATAATGACAGTGATAGCCAGATCCTACGTATGGTGGCCCGGTATCGCTGTGGACTTAGAGTCCTGCATGCCCAAATGTAACACATGCTTGCAGTTAAGCAATGCACCCAGGGAGGCGCCTGGAGTTTATGGTCGTGGCCCTCCAAACAGTGGTCCAGGGACCATGTCATCTATGCAGGCTGGTTTTTGGGTAAAATGTTCTTTGTGGGTGTACATGCGTACTCCAAATGGATTGAATGTGAGATAATGTCGGCAAGCACGTCTGCTGCCACCTCTGAAAGCCTGCGGGCCGTGTTTGCCACGCACGGACTGCCTGATGTCCTTGTGAATGACAACGGGCCATGTTTCACCAGTGCCGAGTTCAAAGAGTTCATGACCCGTAACGGGATCAAACATGTTACATCTGTCCCGTTTAAGTCAGCGCCCAACGGTCAGGCAGAACGAGCAGTTCAAACAATCAAGCAGGGCTTGAAAAGTATAACTGAAGGCTCACTGCAGACTCGCCTATCCCGAGTCCTGCTTAGCTACCGCACGGGACCCCACGCTCTCACTGGGATTCCACCTGCTGAACTTCTCATGAAAAGGGCAATTCAGACAAGGCTCTCATTAGTTCACTCTGATCTACATGAACAGGTGGAGAGCAGGCGGCTTCAACAAAGTACATATGATGATATAGCAAATGTGTCACGTGAAATTGAAATCAATGATCCTGTATTTGTTTTGAACTATGGGCAAGATCCCAAGTGGCTCCCTAGCACTATTGTGACCAAAGTGGGAAGCAGGGTGTTTGGGGTCAAACTTTCAAATGGACTCATTCACCGGGAACAGAGTAACAAAGAAACATAGAAAATAGATGCAGGAGTAGGCCATTCGGCCCTTCGAGCCTGCACCACCATTCAATAAAATCATGGCTGATCATTCACCTCAGTATCCCTTTCCTGCTTTCTCTCCATACCCCTTGATCCCTTTAGCCGTAAGGGCCATATCTAACTCCCTCTTGAATATATCCAACGAACTGGCATCAACAACTCTCTGCGGTAGACAATTCCACAGGTTACCAACTCTCTGAGTGAAGAAGTTTCTCCCCATCTCAGTCCTAAATGGCTTACCCCTTATCCTCAGACTATGTCCCCTGGTTCTGGACTTCCCCAACATTGGGAACATTCTTCCTGCATCTAACTTGTCCAGTCCTGTCAGAATTTTATATGTTTCTATGATACCCCCTCTCATCCTTCTAAACTCCAGTGAATACAGGCCCAGTTGATCCAATCTCTTCTCATATGTCAGTCCTGCCATCCCGGGTATCAGTCTGGTGAACCTTCGCTGCACTCCCTCAATAGCAAGAACGTCCTTCCTCAGATTAAGAGACCAAAACTGAACACAATATTCCAGATGATGCCTCACTAAGGCCCTGTACAACTGCAGTAAGACCTCCCTGCTCCTATACTCAAATCCCCTAGCTATGAAGGCCAACATACCATTTGCCTTCTTCACCGCCTGCTGTACCTGCATGCCAACTTTCAATGACTGATGTTTCATGACATCCAGGTCTCGTTGCACCTCCCCTTTTCCTAAGCTGCAACCATTCAGATAATATTCTGCCTTTGTGTTTTTGCTACCAAAGTGGATAACCTCACATTTATCCACAGTATACTGCATCTGCCATGCATTTGCCCATTCGCCTAACCTGTCCAAGTCACCCTGCAGCCTCTGAGCGTCCTCCTCATAGCTCACACCGCCACCCCTTAGTGCCATCTGCAAACTTGGAGATATTACATCCAATTCCTTCATCTAAATCGTTAATGTATATTGTAAAGAGCTGGGGTCCCAGCACTGAGCCCTGCGGCACCCCACTAGTCACTGCCTGCCATTCTGAAAACGACCCGTTTATCCCGATTCTCTGCTTCCTGTCTGCCAACCAGTTCTCTGTCCACGTCAGTACATTACTCCCAATACCATGTGCTTTAATTCTGCACACCAATCTCTTGTGTGGGACCTTGTCAAAAGCCTTTTGAAAGTCCAAATACACCACATCCAAGGTTCTCCCTTGTCCACTCTACTAGTTACATCCTCAAAAAATTCTAGAAGATTTGTCAAGCATGATTTCCCTTTCATAAATCCATGCTGATTTGGACCGATCCTGTCACTGCTTTCCAAATGCGCTGCTATTTCATCTTTAATAATTCATTCCAACATTTTGCCCATTACTGATGTCAGGCTAACCGGTCTGTAATTACCTGTTTTCTCTCTCCCTCCTTTCTTAAAAAGTGGTGTTACATTAGCTTCCCTCCAGTCCATAGGGACTGATCCATAGTCGATAGACTGTTGGAAAATGATCACCAATGCATCCACTATTTCTAGGGCCACTTCCTTAAGTACTCTGGGATGCAGACTATCAGGTCCCGGAGATTTATCGGCCTTCAATCCCATCAATTTCCCTAACACAATTTCCTGCCTAATAAGGATTTCCTTCAGTTCCTCCTTCTCACTGGACCCTCGGTCCCCTAGTATTTCTGGAAGGTTATTTGTGTCTTCTTTCGTGAAGACAGAACCAAAGTATTTGTTGGTTCTGTCTTCACGAAGGAAGACACAAATAACACTTGTACCAAATGAAACTCAGATTCACTGACTATCCTGATCAATCCACTTTGGACCCTACCTACTTTGACCCCCCAACATACACACCAGTGGCAACCGACACCGCGGTTGGTCATGAAGCAGAACCCATCACCTGCGGCAACCCAGCAGGACTCACCACACCAGACAGCCCAGCAAGGCCAGCTGCACAGCAGCCCAGCGAGGGCCCAACAAACGACTCACCAAAACCAGCATTTGCACCAAGACGATCACCAGGGAAAGAAAGGCCCCAGATCGACCCACCTTGTAAATAGTTACACTATTGACTTTGTGGGGGAATGTTGTTATATATGTATACCTTGTGTAGCCACCAGAGGGCTCATCCCCTGGTGCCCCAAGGGATCCCACAATCTCTTTGGAGCACAGATACTTAAGGAGGCCTCACAGGCTGGAGAAGCACTCTGAAGACCTGCAATAAAAGACTAAGGTCACACTTTACTTTGAGCTCACGGTATCGAGTCAGATACTTTATTCATACATAACAGTATGATTGGACAAGGATGAGAGTGAGTGTGAGGGGTGTCTAGTGAAATCGGGAAAGGATAATGTAGATAGAAAGAGAGAGAGAGGATGTGTGGAAGTGCAAGGTAAGTTGGTGTGAGTAAAGATGTGCAAGGATAGAGTAGGGAAGGCAGAGAGTTGGGGATATGATGAGTGGCACAGCAGGATGAGATTGAGTGTGGCTTAGCAATAACATTTTGTGCGGCAAACCTGTCCCATCCACCCCTTCCCTCAATGACTATCTGTCCCATCTGTGACAGAATCTGTGGTTCTCGTCTTGGACTGTTCAGCCACCAAAGAACTCATTTTAAGAGGCCTACAAAAGGCGAGCCGGTGCAGCTACAGGCAGAGGGCAAAAAAGAAGTAGAAAGAAATAAAGGTGACGTCACAGCCAAGGGGGTAAGTGATTGGCTGGTGATTGGTAAGTAGTTTTTCTTTTTTCTTTATCAGTAAGTAACCTTTAGTAAAGTTAATCGAAGGATTAAGTCATGGCAGGAGAGCTCGGACACGTGTTATGCTCCTCCTGTACCATGTGGGAAATCAGGGACGCCTCTGGTGTTCCTGACGACTACGTGTGCGGGAAATGTATCCGCCTCTAGCTCCTGATGGACCGCGTTGCGGAGTTGGAGCTGAAGGTGGATTCACTCTGGAGCATCCATGATGCTGAGAATGACGTGAATAGCATGTTTAGTGAGTTGGTCTTACCGCAGGTAAAGGGTCCACAGCCAGATCGGGAATGGAAGACAACAGGAAGAGCAGTGCAAGGAAGGTAGTGCAGGGATCCCCTGCGGTCATCCCCCTGCAAAACAGATACACCGCTTTGGGTACTGTTGAGGGGGATGACTCATCAGGGGGGAGCAGCAGCAGCCAAGTTCATGGCACCGTGGCTGACTCTGCTGCACAGGAGGGCAGGAAAAAGAGTGGGAGAGCGATAGTGATAGGGGATTCGATTGTAAGGGGAATAGATAGGCGTTTCTGCGACCGCAACCGAAACTCCAGGATGTATGTTGCCTCCGTGGTGCAAGGGTCAAGGATGTCTCGGAGCGGGTGCAGGACATTCTGAAAAGGAAGAGTGAACAGCCAGTTGTCGTGGTGCACATTGGTACCATCAATATCGGTAAAAAACGGGATGAGGTCCTACGAGACAAATTTAAGGAGCTAGGAGCTAAATTAAAAAGTAGGACCTCAAAAGTAGTAATCTCGGGATTGCTACCAGTGCCACGTGCTAGTCAGAGTAGGAATCGCAGGATAGCTCAGATGATTACGTGGCTTGAGGAGTGGTGCAGCAGGGAGGGATTTAAATTCCTGGGGCATTGGAACCGGTTCTGGGGGAGGTGGGACCAGTACAAACCGGACGGTCTGCACCTGGGCAGGACCGGAACCAATGTCCTAGGAGGAGTGTTTGCTAGTGCTGTTGGGGAGGAGCTAAACTAATATGGCAGGGGGATGGGAACCAATGCAGGGAGACAGAGGGAAACAAAATAGAGACAGAAGCAAAAGACAGAAAGGAGGTGAGTAAAAGTGGAGGGCAGAGAAACCCAAGGCAAAAAACAAAAAGGGCCACTTTGCAGCAAAATTCGAAAGGGTCAAAGTATGTTAAAAAGGCAAGCCTGAAGGCTCTGTGCCTCAATGTGAGGAGTATTCGGAATAAGTTGGACGAATTAACTGTGCAGATAGCAGTTAACGGATACGATATGGTTGGCATCACGGAGACATGGCTCCAGGGTGACCAAGGCTGGGAACTCAACATCCAAGGGTATTCAACATTTAGGAAGGATAGATAGAAAGGAAAAGGAGGTGGGGTGGCGTTGCTGAGGAACTTAATGCAATTGTAAGGAAAGATATTAGCTTGGATGATGTGGAATCAGTATGGGTGGAGCTACGGAATACCATAGGGCAGAAAACATTAGTGGGAGTTGTGTACAGACCTCCAAACAGTAGTAGTGATGTTGTGGAGGGCATCAAACAGGAAATTAGCGGTGCATGCAATAAAGGTGCAACAGTTATCATGGGCGACTTTAATATGCATATAGATTGGGCTAACCAAACCGGAAACAGCACGGTGGAGGAGGGTTTGCTGGAGTGCATAAGGGATGGTTTTCTAGACCAATATGTCGAGGAACCAACTAGGGGGGAGGCCATCTTAGACTGGGTGTTGTGTAATGAGAGAGGATTAATTAGCAATCTCATTGTGCGAGGCCCCTTGGGGAAGAGTGACCATAATATGGTGGAATTCTGCATTAGGATGGAGAATGAAACAGTTAATTCAGAGACCATGGTCCTGAACTTAAAGAAGGGTAACTTTGAAGGTATGAGGCGTGAATTGGCTTGGATAGATTTAGAATGATATTCAAGGGGTTGACAGTGGATGGGCAATGGCAGACATTTAGAGACTGTATGGATGAACTACAACAATTGTACATCCCTGTGTGGCGTAAAAATAAAAAAGGGAAGGTGGCTCAACCGTGGCTATCAAGGGAAATCAGGGATAGTATTAAAGCCAAGGAAATGGCATACAAATTGGCCAGAAATAGCAGCGAACCTGGGGACTGGGAGAAATTTAGAACTCAGCAGAGGAGGACAAAGGGTTTGATTAGGGCAGGGAAAATAGAGTACGAGAGGAAGCTTGTAGGAAACATTAAAATGGACAGCAAAAGTTTCTATAGATATGTAAAGAGAAAAAGGTTAGTAAAGACAAACGTAGATCCCCTGCAGTCAGAATCAGGGGAAGTCATAACTGGGAACAAAGAAATGGCAGACCAATTGAACAAGTACTTTGGTTCGGTATTCACTAAGGAGGACACAAACAACCTTCCGGATATAAAAGGGGTCAGAGGGTCTAGTAAGGAGGAGGAACTGAGGGAAATCCTTATTAGTTGGGAAATTGTGTTGGGGAAATTGATGGGACTGAAGACCGATAAATCCCCAGGGCCTGATGGACTGCATCCCAGAGTACTTAATGAGGTGGCCTTGGAAATAGCGGATGCATTGACAGTCATTTTCCAACATTCCATTGACTCTGGATCAGTTCCTATCGAGTGGAGGGTAGCCAATGTAACCCCACTTTTTAAAAAAGGAGGGAGAGAGAAAACAGGGAATTATAGACCGGTCAGCCTGACATCGGTAGTGGGTAAAATGATGGAATCAATTATTAAGGATGTCATAGCAGCGCATTTGGAAAGAGGTGACATGATAGGTCCAAGTCAGCATGGATTTGTGAAAGGGAAATCATGCTTGACAAATCTTCTGGAATTTTTTGAGGATGTTTCCAGTAGAGTGGACAAGGGAGAACCAGTTGATGTGGTGTATTTGGACTTTCAGAAGGCTTTCGACAAGGTCGCACACAAGAGATTAATGTGCAAAGTTAAAGCACATGGGATTGGGGGTAGTGTGCTGACGTGGATTGAGAACTGGTTGGCAGACAGGAAGCAAAGAGTAGGAGTATATGGGTACTTTTTAGAATGGCAGGCAGTGACTAGTGGGGTACCGCAAGGTTCTGTGCTGGGGCCCCAGATGTTTACTTTGTACATTAATGATTTAGACGAGGGGATTAAATGTAGTATCACCAAATTTGTGGATGACACTAAGTTGGGTGGCAGTGTGAGCTGCGCGGAGGATGCTATGAGGCTGCAGAGTGAATTGGATAGGTTAGGTGAGTGGGCAAATGCATGGCAGATGAAGTATAATGTGGATAAATGTGAGGTTATCCACTTTGGTGGTAACAGACTATTATCTGAATGGTGACAGATTAGGAAAAGAGGAGGTGCAACGAGACCTGGGTGTCATGGTACATCAGTCATTGAAGGTTGGCATGCAGGTACAGCAGTTGGTTAAGAAAGCAAATGGCATGTTGGCCTTCATAGCGAGGGGTTTTGAGTACAGGGGCAGGGAGGTGTTACTACAGTTGTACAGGGCCTTGGTGAGGCCACACCTGGAGTATTGTGTACAGTTTTGGTCTCCTAACTTGAGGAAGGACATTCTTGCTATTGAGGGAGTGCAGCAAAGGTTCACCAGACTGATTCCCGGGATGACGGGACTGACATATCAAGAAAGACTGGATCAACTGGGCTTGTATTCACTGGAGTTCAGAAGAATGAGAGGGGATCTCATAGAAACGTTTAAAATTCTGACGGGTTTAGACAAGTTAGATGCAGGAAGAATGTTCCCAATGTTGGGGAAGTCCAACACCAGGGGTCACAATCTAAGGATAAGTGGGAAAGCCATTTAGGACCGAGATGAGGAGAAACTTCTTCACCAGAGAGTGGTGAACCTGTGGAATTCTCTACCACAGAAAGTTGTTGAGACCTACTCACTAAATATATTCAAAAAGGAGTTAGATGTAGTCCTTACTACTAGAGGGATCAAGGGGTATGGCGAGAAAGCAGGAATGGGGTACTGAAGTTGCATGTTCAGCCATGAACTCATTGAATGGCGATGCAGGCCAGAAGGGCCGAATGGCCTACTCCTGCACCTATTTTTCTATGTTTCTATGTTCCTAAGGGTGGAAGCAAGTCTTCCGAGGGACTGACTATGATGATGATGATGATGATGATGTACTGAATGAGTGTTGCATTGCTGGAGGTATCATACTTCATCTGAGGTGTTAATTCTCTCTGCTTGCTCTAATGGTGTAGGGGGATGGTAAAGACGAGCACCATCATTGCTTCCTCACCAGCAAAATTGGCCATGAAGTAATATTTCGCAAACTTTTGACTGTAGAGACCACAACCTTGAGTAAAGCCATAGCGATAGCCAAGGCGTTTATCTCCACCAGTGACAATACCAAACAAATTTCACAGCACACTAGTGCTGCTTCAAGTACTGTGACCAAAGTAACATTGTTTTTGAATCGAAATATACAGGGCAGGACTTACACGTCTGTAGCTGCAAGTCTGCAGATGATTCAGAGTCCACCATCAAGGGTGGTGAATACAAGGCCGTTAACACCTTGTTGGCGCTGTGGGAGTGATCATCGATTTCATTTATGCCGCTTCAAAGGATACGTTTGCAAGGGCTGTGGAACAATGGGACACGTATGTGCAGGCAAGCTGCAAACCCTGCTAATCCTGCAAACCACCATGTTGCAGAGGAGGACAGATCCACAGTGGATCATGACGAACCAGAGCCTCAGACCAAGGAGGCAGAAGTAAATGGGGTGCATATATTTACCACAATGCTGAAGGTTGAATTAAATGGACTCCCGGTGTCTATGGAGCTGGACACAGGTGCAAGCCAGTCCATAATGAGTAAAAAGATTTTTGATAAATTGTGGTGCAACAAGGCCTCAAGGCCAGCCCTGACTCCCATTTGTACCAAACTTAGAACGAATACAAAGGAACTGATTCCCGTTATTGGCAGTGCTACCATAAAGGTCTCCTACGATGGAGTGGTGCATGATTTACCACTCTGGACAGTACTGGATGATGGCCCCACGCTGTTCGGCAGGAGCTGGCTGGGAAAGATACGCTGGAACTGGGACGATGTCCGAGCGCTTTCGTCTGTCGACGACACCTCTTGTGCCTAAGCAAGTTCCCCTCACTGTTCAAACCAGGCATCAGGAGGTTGCAAGGAGCAAAAGTGCAGATCCATTTGATTCCGGGGCCGCGACCCATCCATCACAAGGCGAGAGCGGTACCTTACATGATGAGAGAGAGGGTGGAGACCGAGCTGGACAGGCTACAACGAGAGGGCATCATTTCGTCGATCGAATTGAATGAGTGGCCCAGTCCGATTATTCCAGTCCTCAAGGGAGATGGCACCGTCAGAATCTGTGGTGATTACAAAGTGACTATCAATCGTTTCTCACTGCAGGATCAATATCCGTTACCACAAGCAGAGGCTCTATTTACGATGCTGGCGGGAGGGAAAACGTTCACGAAGCTGGACTTGACCTCGGCCTACATGTCACAGCAGCTGGAGGAATCTTCGAAAGGCCTCACCTGCATCAACACGCACAATGGTCTTTTCGTTTACAACAGATGTCCGTTTGGGATTCGATCGGCCGCGGCGATATTCCAGAGGAACATGGAAAGCTTGCTAAAGTCGGTCCTGCGCATTGTGTTCTTCCAGGACGACATCTTGGTTACAGGTCGGGACACCGTCGAGCACCTGCAGAACCTGGAGGAGGTTCTTAGTCGGCTTAATCGTGTGTGGCTCAGGCTAAAACACTCGAAATGCGTTTTCCTGGTGCCTGAAGTGGAGTTCCTGGGGAGAACAATCACAGCGGGTGGCATCAGGCTCACTGATTCGAAGACGGAGGCAATCAAAAATGCATCAAGACCACAGAACGTGATGGAGCTGCGGTCGTTTGTTGGACTCCTGAACTATTTTGGTAACTTCTTACCAGGTCTTAGCACATTGTTAGAACCCCTGCACTCTTTACTACGTAAAGGAGATGAATGGGTATGGGGTAAAAGCCAAGAAAATGCCTTTGCGAAAGCTAGAAAGCTGTTATGTTCAAACAAATGGCTTGTGGTGTACGATCCATGTAAACGTTTGGTACTAGCATGTGATGCATCGTCGTACGGGGTGGGTTTGTAGTGCAACAAGCGAATGAATTTGGGAAATTGCAACCGGTTGCTTATGCATCTAGAAGTCTGTCTAAGGCCGAGAGGGTCTATAGTATGATCGAAAAAGAAGCGTTAGCATGTGTTTATGGGGTAAAGAAAATGCATCAATATCTGTTCGGGCTCAAATTTGAATTGGAAACCGACCATAAGCCGCTTATATCCCTCTTTTCTGAAAGTAGGGGGATAAATATGAATGCATCGGCCCGCATCCAGAGATGGGCGCACACATTGTCTGCTTACAACTACACCATCTGCCATAGGCCAGGCACAGAAAACGGTGCCGATGCTGTCAGTAGGCTGCCATTGCCCACCACAGGGGTAGAGATGGCACAGCCCGCAGATTTAGTCATCATAATGGAAGCATTCAAGAGTGAGCAATCACCTGTTACAGATTAGAACCTGGACGAGCCAGGACTCCTTACTGTCCTTAGTAAAAAAAACTGTGCGCTCCACGTGTGTTGGTCTAGTGTCCCGTTAGAGATGCAGGAAGAAATAAAGCCGTACCAGCGGCGCAGAGATGAAATGTCTTTACAGGGAGACTGCCTCCTATGGGGTAATCGGGTAGTTGTGCCAAAAAAGGGCAGGGACACTTTCATTAATGACCTCCACAGTACCCACCCAGGCATTGTAATGATGAAAGCGATATCCAGATCCCACGTGTGGTGGCCCGGTATCGATGCAGACTTAGAGTCCTGTGTGCACAAATGTAACACATGTTCCCAGTTAAGCAATGCACCCAGGGAGGTGCCACTATGTTAATGGTCTTGACCCTCCAAACCGTGGTCTAGGGTTCATGTCGACGATGCAGGTCCATTCTTGGGAAAAATGTTTTTAGTGGTTGTAGATGCGTACTCCAAGTGGATTGAATGTGTGATAATGTTGGCTAGCACGTCCGCTGCCACCATTGAAAGCCTGATGTCCTTGTAAGTAACAACGGGCCGTGCTTTACCAGTGCCGAATTCAAGGAGTTCATGACCCGCAATGGGATCAAACATGTCACATCTGCCCCGTTTAAGCCAGCGTCCAACGGTCAGGCAGAACGAGCAGTTCAAACAATCAAGCAGAGCTTGAAAAGGGTAACTGAAGGCTCACTGCAGACTCGCTTATCCCGAGTCCTGCTTAGTTACCACACAAGACCCCACTCGCTCACCGGGGTCCCTCCCGCTGAACTGCTCATGAAAAGGGCACTTAAGACAAGGCTCTCATTAGTCCACCCTAATCTACATGAACAGGTAGAGAACAGGCGGCTTCAACAGAATACATATCATGATCGCGCAAATGTGTCACGCAAAATTGAAGTAAATGATCCTGTATTTGTGTTGAACTATGGACAAGGTCCCAAGTGGATTGCTGGCACTGTTTTGGTCAAAGAGGGGAGTAGGGTGTTAGTGGTCAAACTCACAAATGGACTCACTTGCATAAAACACTTGGAACAAACTAAACTCAGATTTACGGATTATCCAGAACAACCCACAGTAGACTCTACCTTTTTCGACCCTTCAACACACACATAAGTGGCAACTGACCCAGCGGTTGACCACGAAGCAGAACCCATCACCGCAGCAGTCCAGCAGGACTCACCACCCCCAGCAGCCCAACAAGGCCCGCTGCGCAGCAGCCCAGCGAAGGCCCAACAAACGACTCACCAAAACCAGCATTTGCACCGAGACAATCAACCAGGGAAAGGAAGGCCCCAGGTCGACTCAGATTGTAAATAGTTACACTATTTGACTTTGGCGGGGGTGGGGGGAGGGAGCGGGGGGCGATGTTGTTATGTATGTAAACCTGTAAACACCATGTCTAACCACCAGAGGGCTTATCCCCTGGAGTCCTAAGGGATCCCACAATCCCTTGGTACACCTGTATATAAGGAGGCCTCACAGGCTGGAGAGGCACTCTGAGATCTGTAATAAAGGACTACAGTCACACCTTACTTTGAGCTTGCAGTATCTTTTCTGACTCTTTATCCAAGACATAACAGTCATTTTCTATGATTCTCTGCTCTCCGGACTCGCAGCTCAAGAATTCTGAGAGCCTATTTTGACAGGTATGGAATGTTTAAGGGAAGTTGATCCTGGGGAGCACAGTTCATACCGAACGATCGGGCCTTACGGAGGCCAAGTTAAACATCGGCAACATTTTTCTTCATCCACTTGGCAACAGGGAGCGAAAAGGTACAGCTAAATGTGGATGGAGGTTTTGGGGGAGGGTGTCAAATGTCTCCTCTCCCCTGGTGTAGTAGGGACGTTAAATCTGGTGAATTCTCAATCTGGTTGACACCCAGTCTGAGTCAAATTTCTTCCCTTCCCCTCCCGATTTTCTCCATTGCTTTGTTCATTCCTTGTGTGGGGTGGGGGTACAGGAAAGTTAAAGGTCGACGGGCACCGACAGCACTCAGGTAGCTCCCTCAAGGGGTTGCTTCAAAGCCAGCAGTGAGTGCTGGTGTGCCCTTTGAGTGCGGGGTGGGGATGGGGAAGGAGAAGGGGTGGGGATCTGAGCTTCATTAGCCAAGCCTGAGGATTGAGTGGAGGCCAACCACAAATGAATCCCACAAAGGAGTCTTTGTGAGACTTTCATCCTCTCAGTCTCGGCAGGCCCCACAGTTGAAAGGGCAGTGCACACTCACACAGCACCACCCAGTTCCCTTCTGTCACAGATCGTAAAACCTTTCCCAAGCATTTCCCTCAGTCGCGAGCACGCTGAGGTTCCATTGATCCATGGCCCAGTTAGTGTGGTAATGCCAATCAGGCAGACTGGTGTAATTTAAGACTCCGTGCAGCTTTAAAATGTGCGGTCTTTGTGCATGCAGTTATATGGAGCCACTTTGCACCGAGAGTTTTCATGGAGTATTCTCAACAGGGACCATCCTCATTTGCACATTTTTCCACTATACCTGTGAGGCATTAGGGACAAACGACCAGACTGATTCACAGCTTGGAGCATTAACCCTCGTCCTCTTTCTAACATGTTTCCCCTTATCTCCCAACTTAAGGCGCTGGCTCGTGCTGGCAATCCCGACCTATGGATATCGGTACCTTGTCTATCTTCCATGTGTGAGCTTATGGGACAGCTGGCTAATCGACCACAAGGAGCAGCACAGCCGGGCCAACTCTTGTTCTCACCCCACCTGGGTACCTGTGCACTCTTCAGCAGGGGCCGCCAGGTGGCACTGAGGCCAATTGTAAGGCCCGCCCACTCCCGGTTGGTGAAACGGTGTTTAAACGGGCATGGCACCATCAGGCCAAGGAAGCTGTAGACAATTTAAAGAAGCCCACTATCCTGGCTGATAGAATAGTGTTCAAAGGGGCTTAGCTCCTTACCGGGTGTGCATTTACCCAATGGGCCATCGGGGTACCACATTCCCTCGTTACAAACATTTCTCATTATTTTTTATTCATTCTCAGGATGTGGGCATTGCTGACAAGGGCGACATTTATTGACCATCCCCAGTTGTCCCGAGAGGTTTTTTTTTAGGCCAAGTCAGAAGGTGGTTAAGAGTCAACCACGTTGGTATGGGACTGGGGCCACATAAAGGCCAGACTGGGTAAGGACACTAAAGAGGCATTAGTGAACCCATTGGGTTATTACGATAATCTGACAGCTCCAAGGTCACTCGTACCAAGTCCCGCTCATTCATCACCCCTGTGCTCGCTGACCTGCATTGGCTCCAGGTTAAGCAACGCCTCGATTTCAAAATTCTCATCCTTGTTTTCAAATCCCTCCTTAAAACCTACCCCTTTGACCAAGCTTTTGGTCACCTCTCTGATTTCTCTTTATGTGACACGGTGTCAAATGTTTTATCTCATAATACACCTGTGAAGCACCTTGCGATGATTCACTATGTTAAAGGTGCTATATAAATACAAGTTGTTGCTGTTATTATTGTTTACTGATACCAGCTTTTTAATTACCAGGTTTCTTTTTAAATTGAATTCAAATTCTCAAACAGCCCATGGTGGGATTCGAACTCACGTTTGCTGGATTACGAGTCCAGT
The DNA here is from genome assembly GCF_044704955.1 of Pristiophorus japonicus. NCBI lineage: Eukaryota > Metazoa > Chordata > Chondrichthyes > Pristiophoridae > Pristiophorus > Pristiophorus japonicus. Next base: position 222,846,189 of record NC_091983.1, read on the forward strand.
AATTGATCCAAATGGCTCAAACACCTCATCCTGCCTCATAGTCAAAGAAAGAACTAAAGATATATAGTGCCTTTCACGACCTCAGGACGTCCCAAAATGCTTTACAGCCAATGAAGTGTTTTTGAAGTGCAGTCACTGTTGTAATGAAGGAAACACAGCAGCCAATTTGCACACAGTAAGCTCCCACAAACAGCAACGTGATAATGTGTTATTGTGATGCTGGTTGAAGGATAAATGTTGGCCAGGACACCAGGTCAAACATTCAACGGCATTACCATCGCCGACTTAAACGAAGGAGTTAAACTAATATGGCAGGGGGATGGGAACCTATGCACGGAGACAGAGGGAAACAAAATGGAGACAGAAGCAAAAGATAGAAAGGAGAAAAGTAAAAGTGGAGGGCAGAGAAACCCAAGACAAAAAACAAAAAGGGCCACTTTACAGCAAAATTCTAAAGGGTCAAAGTGTGTTAAAAAGACAAGCCTGTAGGCTCTGTGCCTCAATGCGAGGAGTATTTGGAATAAGGTGGACGAATTAACTGCGCAGATAGCAGTTAACGGATATGATGTGATTGGCATCACGGAGACATGGCTCCAGGGCGACCAAGGCTGGGAACTCAACAATCAACGGTATTCAGCATTTAGGAAGGATAGACAGAAAGGAAAAGGAGGCGGAGTGGCATTGCTGGTTAAAAAGGAAATTAATGCAATTATAAGGAAGGACATTAGCTTGGATGATGTGGAATCGGTATGGGTGGAGCTACGGAATACCAAAGGGCTAGTGGGAGTTGTATACAGGCCACCAAATAGTAGTAGTGAGGTTGGGGACAACATCAAACAAGAAATAAGGGAGTGTGCAATAGAGATACAGCAGTAATCATGGGCGACTTTAATCTACATATTGATTGGGCTAACCTAACTGGTAGCAATGCGGTGGAGGAAGATTTCCTGCAGTGTATTAGGGATGGTTTTCTAAACCAGTTTTCGAGAAATCAACCAGAGAGCTGGCCATCCTAGATGGGTGATGTGTAATGAGAAGGGACTAATTAGCAATCTTGTTGTGCGAGGCCCCTTGGGGAAGAGTGACCATAATATGGTAGAATTCTTTATTAAGATGGAGAGTGACACAGTTAATTCAGAAACTACGGTCCTGAACTTAAGGAAAGGTAACTTTGACAGTATGAGGCGCGAGTTGGCTAGATTAGACTGGCAAATGATACTTAAAGGGTTGACGGTGGATAAGCAATGGCAAACCTTTAAAGATCATATGGACAAACTTCAACAATTGTTCATCCCTGTCTGGAGTAAAAATAAAACGGGGAAGGTGGCTCAACCGTGGCTAACAAGGGAAATTAAGGATAGTGTTAAATCCAAGGAAGAGGCATACAAATTAGCCAGATAAAGCAGCAAACTGGAGGATTGGTAGAAATTTAGAATTCAGCAGAGGAGGGCAAAGGGTTTAATTAAGAGGGGGAAAATAGAGTACGAGAGGAAGCTTGCCAGAAACATAAAAACTGACTGCAAAAGCTTCTATAGATATGTGAAGAGAAAAAGATTCGTAAAGACAAACGTAGGTCCCTTGCAGTCGGATTCGGGTGAATTTATAATGGGGAACAAAGAAATGGCAGACCAATTGAACAAGTACTTTGGTTCTGTCTTCACAAAGGAAGACACAAATAACCTTCTGGATGTACTAGGGGACCGAGGGCCTAGTGAGAAGGAGGAACTGAAGGATATCCTTATTAGGCAGGAAATTGTGTTAGGGAAATTGACGGGATTGAAGCCGATAAATCCCCAAGGCCTGATAGTCTATATCCTAGAGTACTTAAGGAAGTGGCCCTAGAAATAGTGGATGCATTGGTGATCATTTTCCAACAGTCTATCGACTCTGGATCAGTTCCTATGGACTGAAGGGTTGCTAATGTAACACCACTTTTTAAAAAAGGAGGGAGAGAGAAAATGGGTAATTATAGACCGGTTAGCCTGACATCAGTAGTGGGGAAAATGTTGGAATCAATCATTAAGGATGAAATAGTGCATTTGGAAAGCAGTGACAGGATCGGTCCAAGTCAGCATGGATTTATGAAAGGGAAATAATGCTTGACAAATCTTCTGGAAATTTTTGAGGATGTAACTAGTAGAGTGGACAAGGGAGAACCAGTGGATGTGGTGTATTTGGACTTTCAAAAGGCTTTTGACAAAGTCTCATACAAGAGATTGGTGTGCAAAATCAAAGCACATGGTATTGGGGGTAATGTACTGACGTGGATAGAGAATTGGCTGGCAGACAGGAAGCAGAGAGTTGGGATAAATGGGTCTTTTTCAGAATGGCAGGCAGTGACTAGTGGTGCCGCAGGGCTCGGTGCTGGGACCCCAGCTCTTTACAATGTATATTAATGATTTAGATGATGGAATTGAGTGTAATACCTCCAAGTTTGCAGATGACACTAAACTGGGTGGCGGTGTGAGCTGTGAGGGGGATGCTAAGAGGCTGCAGGGTGACTTGGACAGGTTAGGCGAGTGGGCAAATACATGGCACATGCAGTATAATGTGGATAAATGTGAGGTTATCCACTTTGGAAGCAAAAACACGAAGGCAGAATATTATCTGAATGGCGGCAGATTAGGAAAAGGGGAGGTGCAGTGAGTCCTGGGTGTCATGGTTCATTAGTCCTTGAAGGTTGGCATGCAGGTGCAGCAGGCGGTTAAGAAAGCAAATGGCATGTTGGCCTTCATAGCAAGGGGATTTGAGTACAGGGGCAGGGAGGTGTTGCTACAGTTGTACAGGGCATTGGTGAGGCCACACCTGGAGTATTGTGTACAGTTTTGGTCTCCTAACCTGAGGAAGGACATTCTTGCTATTGAGGGAGTGCAGCGAAGGTTCACCAGACTGATTCCCGGGATGGCGGGACTGACCTATCAAGAAAGACTGGATCAACTGGGCTTGTATTCACTGGAGTTCAGAAGAATGAGAGGGGACCTCATAGAAACATATAAAATTCTGACGGGGTTAGACAGGTTAGATGCAGGAAGAATGTTCCCAATGTTGGGGAAGTCCAGAACCAGGGGTCACAGTCTAAGGATAAGGGGTAAGCCATTTAGGACCGAGATGCGGAGGAACTTCTTCACCCAGAGAGTGGTGAACCTGTGGAATTCTCTACCACAGAAAGTTGTTGAGGCCAATTCACTAAATATATTCAAAAAGGAGTTAGATGAGGTCCTTACTGCTAGGGGGATCAAGGGGTATGGTGAGAAAGCAGGAATGGGGTACTGAAGTTGAATGTTCAGCCATTAACTCATTGAATGGCGGTGCAGGCTAGAAGGGCCGAATGGCCTACTCCTGCACCTATTTTCTATGTTTCTATGTTTCTATGAAAGTTGGCATACAGGTGTACTGAAGGAATGATCAGCCATGATCTTATTGAATGGTGGTGCAGGCTCGAAGGGCCAAATGGCCTAATGCTGCACCTATTTTCTATGTTTCTATGTTTCTATGACTCCCCCACCATCAACATCCTGGGGGTCACTATTGACCAGAAACTTAACTGGACCAGCCACATAAATACTGTGGCAACAAGAGCAGTTCAGAGGCTGGGTATTCTGTGGCGATTATCTCACCTCCTGACTCCCCGAAGACTTTCCGCCATTTACAAGGCACAAGCCAGGAGTGTGATGGAATACTCTCCACTTGTCTGGATGAGTGCAGCTCCAACAACACTCAAGAATCTCGACACCATCCAGGGCAAAGCAGCCCGCTTGATGGGCACCCTATCCACCATCTTAAACATTCCCTCCCTCCACCACCGCTGCACCGTGGCTGCAGTGTGTACCATCTACAGGATGCACTGCAGCAACTCACCAAGGCTTTTTCAACAGTACCTCCCAAACCCACGACCTCTATCACCTAGAAGGACAAGGGCAGCAGGCGCATGGGAACACCATCACCTCCACGTTCCCCTCCAAGTCACACACCATCCTGACTTGGAAGTATATCGCTGTTCCTTGATTGTCGCTGTGTCAAAACCCTGGAACACCCTCCCTAACAGCACTGTGGGAGTACCTTCACCACACGGACTGAAATGGTTCAAGAAGGCAGCTCACCACCACCTTCTCAAGGGCGATTAGGGATGGGCAATAAATGTTGGCCTTGCCAGCGACGCCACATCCCATGAACGAATAAAAAAACACAAGGAAGGAGGCAAAATCATTTGATGAGTTGCTGGGAATCAAATGTGGCTTATGAGTAGTTGTTGCAGAGTATGTGAGGGCGAAGTGCCTGACTAACCTTGCCTCCAGGGAATGGAGTGACACTCTAGAGAAAATTAAAGAGATTCAGTTAAATAAACTGCTTTTTTCTCCAGTACCTTGTACAACTATTACTCATAATAAGTCTTGTCAGAAATAGTGCCGCGGTATCTTTTATGTCCAGCTGAGAGGGTAGACGGAACTCGGTTTTGCGTCTCATCTGATAAACGGCAACTGCAACAGTGCAACATTCCCTCAGCACTGTACTGGAACGTCAGCCTAGATCATGAGCTCAAGTGCCTCAAGTACGATTTGAACCCACAATGTTCTGACTAAGTGATGAGAGTGCTGCCCATTGAGTCACAACTGACAAGACTTATTGATGAGTAATAGTTGTACAAGGTACTGGAGAAAAAAGAAAGCAGTTTATTTAACTGAATAGCTTTAATTTTCTCTAGACTGTCACTCCATTCCCTGGAGGCAAGGTTAGTCAGGCTTCACGTGCTCTGCAGCGTTACTCGTAAGCCACATTTGATTCCCGGGAACTCATCAAATGATTTTGCCTCCTTCCTTGTGGGTCAAAGTTGGAATCTTGAGGTGGGCATTAAATGCGGCCATGCCAGCATTGCCCACATCCTCAAGACAAGCATTTTCTTTAAAAGTCCTGTGTAGGGTAATCTTACTGGAGATTCACCTGTGTGGGTGGTATGTCACCACTGGCATTATAGTCTTTATCCTTCTCTGCATCATCACTATACTATTAAATAAAACATAAACAGGGTACGTCAGGTCTATGATAACATCAAGTCAGACAATCATGGAGTGAAATTCATTTGGGGAAGCAGGATCAGCTTCTGTCTTTATTGAGGTGTGTCAGAAATGTGCTAACCCGCATAGTTTAATACCTTCCACAGGCATCTTATATTTGATTTCTGCTGACATTCAACGTGAGTCACGCAAATATAAGGTTTCATTATCCACCACCTTGAAGGAATACCTGATACGGTTTGGTTGCTTTAATTAATGATTGATCATTTTTAAATTACAATTTGGGTTCAATTGTATGAGACAGGACAGTGACAATATTAATATCAGTTTATATTTTGCACTATGCAGCACTGGAGTATAGAATCATAGAATGGTTACAGCACGGAAATAGGCCATTCGGCCCTTCGAGCCCGTGCCGGCTCTCTGCAAGAGCACTTCAGCTAGTCCCATTCCCCCGCCCTTTCCCCGGAACCCTGCAAATTCTTTCCCTTCAGCTCCTTATCCAATTCCCTTTTGAAAGTTATGATTGAATCTGCCTCCACCACCCTTTCAGGCAGTACATTCGAGATCCTAACCACTTGCTGCGTAAAAGAGTTATGAAGAACATAAGAAATAGGAACAGGAGCAGGCTATATGGCCCCTCGAGCCTGCTCCGCCATTCAATAAGATCATGGCTGATCTGATCATGGACTCAGCTCCACTTCCCTGACCGCTCCCATAACTCCTTATCCCCTTATTGTTTAAGAAACTGTCTATTTCTGTCTTAAATTTATTCAATGTCCCAGCTTCCACAGCTCTCTGAGGCAGCGAATTCCACAGATTTACAACGCTCTGAGAAAAGAAATTTCTCCTCATCTCAGTTTTAAATGGGTAGCCCCTTATTCTAAGGTCATGCCCTCTAGTTCTAGTCTCCTCCATCAGTGGAAACATCCTCTCTGCATCCACCTTGTCAAGCCCCCTCATAATCTTATATGTTTCGATAAGATCACCTCTCATTCTTCTGAATTTCAATGAGTAGAGGCCCAACCTACTCAACCTTTCCTCATGTCAACCCCCTCATTCCCGGAATCAACCTGGTGAACCTTCTCTGAACTGCCTCCAAAGCAAGTATATCCTTTCGTAAATATGGAAACCAAAACTGCACGCAGTATTCCAGGTGTGGCCTCACCAATACCTTATATAGCTGTAGCAAGACTTCCCTGCTTTTATACTTCATTGCCTTTGGTTCTTCTGCTAATCATCTTAAATCTGTGTCCTCTGGTTCTCGACCCTTCTGCCAATGGGAACAGTTTCTCTCTATCTACTCTGTCTAGACCCCTCATGATTTTGAAAGATCCTTCATGAGTTTGAGTATAAGAAAAGTCAAGGATGAGAAAAGGTAATTTGCCCCATCATGGCTTAGCTCTCTAGAACCTAAACTCTCTCATTGAAACCCATCTCTCCAGCACCCTAAATCACTCATTGAATCTTGTCCCTCTAGTACTGTAACTTTCCTATTGAAATCCATCCCTTTAGTGCCTTAAAACTCTCATTGAAGCCCCTCTCCAGTACCCAATCTCTTCCAATGAAGACTGATTCTCTTGCACCCAAACTTTCCCATTGAAGCACGTTGCTCCAGTACCACCAAAGCTTATCTCTCTAGTGCCCAAACTCTCCTACCAGAGCTCATTCCTCTAGTGCCCAATCTCTCTGATTGAAGCTTACCCCTCTAGTGCCCAATCTCTCTGATTGAAGCTTACCCCTCTAGTGCCCAATCTCTCTGATTGAAGCTTACCCCTCTAGTGCCCAATCTCTCTGATTGAAGCTTACCCCTCTAGTGCCCAATCTCTCTGATTGAAGCTTACCCCTCTAGTGCCCAATCTCTCTGATTGAAGCTTACCCCTCTAGTTCACAATCTCTCTGATTGAAGCTTACCCCTCTAGTGCCCAATCTCTCTGATTGAAGCTTACCCCTCTAGTGCCCAATCTCTCTGATTGAAGCTTACCCCTCTAGTTCACAATCTCTCTGATTGAAGCTTACCCCTCTAGTGCCCAATCTCTCTGATTGAAGCTTACCCCTCTAGTGCCCAATCTCTCTGATTGAAGCTTACCCCTCTAGTGCCCAATCTCTCTGATTGAAGCTTACCCCTCTAGTGCCCAATCTCTCTGATTGAAGCTTACCCCTCTAGTGCCCAATCTCTCTGATTGAAGCTTACCCCTCTAGTGCCCAATCTCTCTGATTGAAGCTTACCCCTCTAGTGCCCAATCTCTCTGATTGAAGCTTACCCCTCTAGTGCCCAATCTCTCTGATTGAAGCTTACCCCTCTAGTGCCCAATCTCTCTGATTGAAGCTTACCCCTCTAGTTCACAATCTCTCTGATTGAAGCTTACCCCTCTAGTGCCCAATCTCTCTGATTGAAGCTTACCCCTCTAGTGCCCAATCTCTCTGATTGAAGCTTACCCCTCTAGTGCCCAATCTCTCTGATTGAAGCTTACCCCTCTAGTTCACAATCTCTCCCATTGAAGCTTGTCCCTCGAGTGCCATAACTTTCCTGAAGCACAATTGCTCTCCCGTAACTCTCCCATTAAAGCCCATCTCTCTAATGCCGCTCTCGCTTCTGAGTCAGAAGGTTGTGGGTTCAAAACCCACTCCAGAGGCTCTGTTTGCCTGCTACAATTCTTAAAAATTCATTCACGGGATGTGAACGTTGCTGGTAAGGCCAGCATTTATTGCCTATCCCTAATTGCCCTCGAGAAGGTGATGGTGAGCCGCCTACTTGAATACAACTGAGTGGCTTGCTGGGCCATTTCAGAGGGCAGTTAAGAGTCAACCACATTGCTGTGAGTCTGGAGTCACATATAGGCCAGACCGGGTAAGGACGGCAGATTTCCTTCCCTAAAGGACATCAGTGAACCAGTTGGGTCTTTTTAACAATCCGGTAGTTTCATGATCACCATTACTGATACTAGTTTTTTATTCCAGATTTATTTAATTAATTGAATTTAAATTACCTAGTTGCCATGGTGGGATTTGAACTCACGTCTCTGGATCATTAGTCCAGGCCTCTGGATTAATCGTCCAGCAACATAAATGATTTATTTGTGAGCTGTGTTCCCAGTTCTTATTTACTTCAGTTATTTACTTTTGTACCTTGCTCCTGTATTTTGATGCTCATCCAAATGATGGGTTCCAAATGGGATCTTGTCTCACTCTTTCCACCCAGTGTCTGCATTGAGCATGTGAAGTTTGGGGAAACTAAAACAAGGCGCCATAAATGTAAGATAGTCATTCATAAATCCAATAGGGATTTCAGGAGAAACTTCTTCACCCAGAGAGTGGTGAGAATGTGGAACTCGCTGCCACAGGGAGTAGTTGAGGCAAATAGAATAGATGCATTTAAAGGGAAGCTGGAGAAACACATAAGGGAGAAAGGAATAGATGGATATGCTGATGGGGTTAGTTGAAAGGGTGGGAGGAGGCTCAAGTGGAGCATAAACACTGACACAGTATTGGGTCAAATGGCCTATTTCTGTGCTGTAAATTCTATGTAATCTCCCACAAACAGCAATGAGATGTATAACCAGTTAATCTGTTTTTGGTGATAACCGAGTGTAATGTATGCACCTGTGAGGATGCTCACAGGTTGGTAGAGCCTACAAATCCCCTGGGAGGACAGGCGCACCAACACCAGTGTCCTCGCCCAGGCTAACATCCCCAGCATTGAAGCGCTGACCACACTCGATCAGCTCCACTTAGTTCGCATGCCAGACACGAGACTCCTGAAGCAATTGCTCTATGCGGAGCTCCTTCATGGCAAACGAGCCGAAGGTGGGCAGCGGAAATGTTACAAGGACACCCTCAAAGCCTCCCTGATGAAGTGCAACATCACCACTGACACCTGGGAGTCCCTGGCGAAGACCGCCCTATGTGGAGAAAGTGCATCCGGGAGGGCGTTGAGCTCTTCGAATTTCAACGCCGCGAGCGTGAAGAGGTCAGGTGCGGGCAGCGGAAGCAGCGTATGGTAAATCAGCCCCACCCCTCCTTCCCCCGACAGATGTCTGTCCCACCTGTGACAGGGTCTGTGGCTCTCGTATTGGACTGTTCAGCCACCAAAGAACTCGCTTTAGGAGTGGAAGCAAGTCTTCCTCGATTCCGAGGGACTGCCTATGATGATGATGATGATGGTAGAACTGTTGCATTGTGAGTGGCTTCGCCAGTCACGTGATGTTCACAAGACTCAATGAAACCTCAGTCAGTTGGGACTATGTCATCCACGACGAGGTATGCAGTTGTGAGCCTAGTGGATGAACTGGTAATGTGTAGTGCGATTGTTAAACCTTTGCGAATAAACCAACTAGTTCTTAATAGCAATGTGCTGCTATGAATTCTTAAGCAAAGAACCCATGAAGCAAATACATGACACCGGTTGAGGTCAGGATACCTGGGAGAACTCCCCTGGACTTCTATAAAAAGTGCCATGCACCCAAACTAGCAGATGAAACTTTGGTTTAACGTCCCATCGGAAAGATGGCATCTCTAACAGCACTGTATTGGAAAGTCAGCCTGGATTATGTGCTCAAGTCCTCAAGCCCTCTGTCTACCAACCGTCACCAAGCTCACAACAAGTCCCGTTCACCCATCGCCCCAGTGCTCGCTGACCCACATTGGCTCCCGCACCGACAACTGCTCCATTAAAAAATTCTCATCCTTCTGTTCAAATCCCTCCATGGCCTCACCCCTCTCTATCTCTGCAACATCCTCCAGTTCTACAACCATTAGAGAACACTACATTCCTCCGATTCTAACCTCTTGCTCATTCTCAATGTTCATCTATTCCTCCACTGATGGCCGTGCCTTTAGCTGCTGAGGCCCCAAGCTCTGGAATTCCCTCCCTAAACCTCTCCACCTCTCTGTCCTCCTTTTAATCATAGAATCATAGAAATTTACAGCACGGAAGGAGGCCATTTCGACCCATCGTGTCCGCGCCAGCCGACAAAGAGCTACCCAGCCTAATCCCACTTTACAGCTCTAGGTCCGTAACCCTGCAGGTTACGGCACTTCAAGTACACGTCCAAGTACTTTTTAAAAGTGGTGAGGGATTCTGCCTCTACCACACTTTCAGGCAGTGAGTTCTAGACCCACACCATCCTCTGGGTGAAAGTCACGACTTAAAACCTACCTCTGACCAAACTTTTCCTAATATCTCCTTATATGGCTGAGTGTCAAATTTTGTTTGATAATGCTCCTGTGAAGCGCCTCGGGATGTTTTACTACATAAAAGGTGCTATATAAATGCAAGTTGTCACTAGTTTGGGTACACTGGGTGAATCACAGACCATGAGCAAGTGGTGAAGGCAAAGGAGCTGCCAACCAGGGGCCCAGCTCGGGCCCTTCCTCAGCAGCACAGCCCTCAGATCCGGAGCTCAGGGGAACCTATTTTAAAGAAGGATGGTACCTGAGCATCAACATCTTCCCCTGTCACCCTGCAAAGTCTGGCGGTGAAGGCAGAGGAGTCCGCTACCCCCGCCCGTGCTGCCCCATGTGGCCGTTTAGCACCAACGACAGTCTGACATGGAGGGTGCGGCAACTCCAGCGCCATGTGCAGAGGAGCCCCCGGCGATAGAGATCCTGAGCCCACTCACAGTGTTTCTCCCGTATGCTCGGAATGCTGCTATAGCCGCTTTGACTTCGAATCAGCAAGAAGTTGCCTTGTCCGATTTCAACATGCCTCACTTCTGACCTCTTGATGGGAGCGAAGGTCATTGATGAAGCAGCTGAAGATAGTTGGTAATGCCATTGAATACCAAGGGGAGGTGATTAGGTTCTTTCTTGTTGGAGATGCTCATTGCCTGGGACTTGCCTGGTGCAAATATTACTTGCCACTCAGCCCAAGCCTGGATGTTGTCCAAGTCTTACTTTATTACCTGAGGATTTGTGAATTAGATTGCGCAATCATCAGTGGACACCCCCACTTCTGACCTTATGATGGAGAGAAGGTCTTTGATGAAGCAGCTGGAGATGTTTGGGCCGAGGACACTGCCCTGAGGAACTCCTGTAGCGATGTCCTGGGGTTAAGTTGAATGGCCTCTAACAACCACAAACATCTTCCTTTGTGCTAGGTATGACTCCAGCCAGTGGAGCGCATTCCCCTGATCGCCTTTGACTTAAGTGTTACTCGGGTTCCTTGATGCCAGACTTGGTCAAATGCTGCTTTGATGCTAAGGGCTCTGGAATTCAGCATCTTTGTCCATATTTGGACCAAGGCTGTGATCAGGTCTGGACCCTAGTGGTCCTGGCGGAACCCAAACTGAGATCGGTGAGCAGGTTACTGATGACTTAATAGCACTGTTGAAGACTTCTTCCATCACTTTGCTGATGATTGAGAATAGCCTGATAGGATCGTAATTGGGGGGGTTGGATTTGTGATGCTTTTTGTGGACAGGACATACCTGAGCAAATTTCCATTTTGTTGGCAGTGTTGTAGCTGCCAGTGTTATAGCTGTACTGGAGCAGCTTGGCTCGAGGTGTGGACAGTACTGGAGCACAAGTCTTCAGCACTACAGCTGGGATGTTGTCAGGGCCCATAGCCTTAGCTGTATCCAGTGCGCTCAGCCGTTTCTTGACATCACGTGGACTGAATCGAATTGGCTAAACACTGGCTTCTGTGATGGTGGGGACCTCAGGAGGAGGCTGAGAAGGATCATCCACTCAGCACTTCTGGCTGAAGATGTTTGCAAATGCTTCAGCCTTGTCTTTTGCACTCACTCATTTAGATACCAGTTTGTAATCACCCACAGGTATCCATTCTTCTATATATAAACCCCCTGAACCCCTCGATTAGATTCCAGTCTGTAATCACCCCCAGGTATCCATTCTTCTATATATAAACCCCCTGAACCCCTCGATTAGATTCCAGTCTGTAATCACCCCCAGGTATCCATTCTTCTATATATAAACCCCCTGAACCCCTCGATTAGATTCCAGTCTGTAATCACCCCCAGGTATCCATTATTCTATATATAAACCCCCTGAACCCCTCGATTAGATTCCAGTCTGTAATCACCCCCAGGTATCCATTCTTCTATATATAAACCCCCTGAACCCCTCGATTAGATTCCAGTCTGTAATCATCCCCAGGTATCCATTATTCTATATATAAACCCCCTGAACTCCTCGATTAGATTCCAGTCTGTAATCACCCCCAGGTATCCATTATTCTATATATAAACCCCCTGAACCCCTCGATTAGATTCCAGTCTGTAATCACCCCCAGGTATCCATTATTCTATATATAAACCCCCTGAACCTCTCGATTAGATTCCAGTCTGTAATCACTCCCAGGTATCCATTATTCTATATATAAACCCCCTGAACCCCTCGATTAGATTCCAGTCTGTAATCACTCCCAGGTATCCATTATTCTATATATAACCCCCCCGAACCCCTCGATTAGATTCCAGTCTGTAATCACTCCCAGGTACCCATTATTCTACATATAAACCCCCTGAACCCCTCGATTAGATTCCAGTCTGTAATCACTCCCAGGTATCCATTATTCTATATATAAACCCCCTGAACCCCTCGATTAGATTCCAGTCTGTAATCACCCCCAGGTATCCATTATTCTATATATAAACCCCCTGAACCCCTCGATTAGATTCCAGTCTGTAATCACCCCCAGGTATCCATTATTCTATATATAAACCCCCTGAACCCCTTGATTAGATTCCAGTCTGTAATCACCCCCAGGTATCCATTATTCTGTATATAAACCCCCTGAACCCCTCAATTAGACTCCAGTCTGTAATCACTCGCAGGTATCCATTATTCTATATATAAACCCCCTGAACCCCTCGATTAGATTCCAGTCTGTAATCACCCCCAGGTATCCATTATTCTGTATATAAACCCCCTGAACCCCTCAATTAGACTCCAGTCTGTAATCACTCGCAGGTATCCATTATTCTATATATAAACCTCCTGAACCCCTCGATTAAACCTACTCCAGGATTTGTCCGTAGTCTGTATTGAGTCATGTGATCTGATGGGGCATTAGGGACTAGGGAGAAGTCTTCTTCTTAGGCGGTCCCTCATATCGAGGGTGACTTGCTTCCACGCCAAAAAGGGATGAGTTCACAGGTGTTTTAATGAAGGACCTAATATTCCAGGCCCCGAACTACATCGTGAAAGGTGGAAGATGCCTGTGCATGGATTTTTTTAACATTTGGCGGCCATTGCTCACCAGGCCACCACACGGGCTTGACTGAGCTAGGTCTTGGTCCAGTGGCAAGGATTAACCAGGACGACTGGAGACCAGCTCTGCTGCATGGACCTAGTGCGCACACATATCACAGTGTGGGCTGGCCCGTGCTGCCCCTGGGCCTACGCCTCTTCTGGGCCCCAAACTCACGCCTCTCCTGGGCCCCGATCACGTCGCTCTGCAATCTCTCGCTGTTCCTTTGCCCCGACCTCGCCGCTCCTGCTGTGCCTGCCCACGCTCCAATCACCGACCTGGATTATGGTGATGTCCAATCCAATCACCCTCTTCGCAACCGTCGCCCTCCCGGACCGGCAGTGGTATGCCGCCACGCTGAGGGAAGCAGTAAATCAACAAATGTTGGAACTGCCAATCGCTCTTCACTGATAGGCGTGGACATCGGGTTAAGGACAGGACTTGACTCCTCTATGATAGCATCTCATTGTCTAAGCTCACACATTGAAGTGACTGCCTAGGTGGGGTGCTGGAGGGTTGCCGTCACTGAGCCCTGACCATCAGTGTGCGATGGTGCCTTTGGGAGAAGGGCAAGAAAACAGGTTACAGTCTTGCATTCAATCCGAGATATCCTTGATTCCCTCTGTCATAGAATCAGGCAATCATGGAATGCTACAGCCCAGAAGGAAGCCATTCGGCCCATCATTGAACGAGCTACCCAATTAATCCCATTCCCCTAATTTCCCTTTCAAGTATTTATCCGATTCCCTATTGAAAGTTATTATTGAATCTGCGACCCTTCGCGTAGCGCATTCTCGGTCAGAACAACTCACTGCGTAAAAATAATTCTTCTCATCTTCCTCCTGGCTTTTTTGCTAATGACTTTAAATCTGTGTGCGCTGGTTACTCAACGTCCTGCCAGTGGAAACACTTCCTCCTCATCGACGCTGTCAGATCCCCTCATAATTCTGTCCTATCGTGAAATGCTCAATTACGCTCCAGCAGACATACGATGGTAGGCAAGTGCTTTTTAAATATCTGCCACGAACAACAGAATGGAAAAAAAATGGATAGAAATATACAGAATGGAGATAGTTTGAACAGATGATAATGGCTAGGGTCACGGTGCTCAGTGAAGGACAGCCTATCGGCTCCTTGCCTCTCCGTAGTAATTACAGAACACAGCAAAGGTTCACGGGTTCACTCAGGCAACACTGAGCTCCACTCGGAGTGTTTACAGCAAGCATAGTCGCTATATTTGGATGTGGCTCTCCATCTTGTGCAATGTTAGACCCAATTAGACCGGGCAGGCGATTCAGCAAGGCAGTGAGAGATAGCAGCCGCTATCAGCCCGAAATGCTGCCTTCGACCGGGCAAAGTGACTGGAAAATACTAGAGGAGAGTTTCATAGTACAGGGTGCGAGCTCGGTTGCTGATACTCACCTGGCTGAGCACTCAGAGAACCCTGGCACCTTGCTTTGTTAATTGTTGTCAGGCTGGGATCTCCCCGAGGGGCATTAGAGTCAACGGCATTATGTGTGGGACTGGAGTTGTGTGCAGGCTCGGACTGGGTAAAGGGACAACAGGTTCTCCTTCCCTGACAATAGTTGGGTTTTAAACAACAATCCAGCAGCTTTCAAGGTTAGTTAGTTGACAGATTACCAGATTTATTGTGTTCCATTTCACAACTTTCCGCAGTGGAATAAGGCTATATATAGAAAGGTCAGAGGAGAACTGAAAAAGAAAATAAGAGGATCAAAGAGAGAATGTGAGAATAGAATGGCAGCCAACATAAAAGGAAATCCAAAAGTCTAGTATAGATATATAAATAGTAAAGGGTAGTAAGAGGAGGGGTAGGGCTAATGCATGGAGGCAGAGAGTATGTATGGCTGAGGTCCTAAATGAATACTTTGCATCTGCCTTCACTGAGGAAGAGGATGCTGCCATAGACGTAGTGAAGGAGGAGGTAATGGAGACACTTGATGGGATAAGAATTGATAAAGAGAAGGTACTAGAAAGGCTGGTTGTACTTAAAGTAGATAAGTCACCAGGACCGGATGGGATGCAACCTAGGATGCTGAGGGAATTGAGGGCGGAAATTGTGGAGGTACTGACCAATCCTCTATAGATACAGGGATGGTGCTAGAGGACTGGAGAATTGCAAATGTTACACCCTTGTTCAAAAAAGAGTGTTAGGATAAACCCAGCAACTACAGACCAGTCAGCTTAACCTCAGTAGTGGGGAAGCTTTCAGAAACAGTGATCAGGAACAAAATTAACAGTCACTTGGACAGGTGTGGATTAATTAAGGAAAATCAGCACGGATTTGTTAAAGGCAAATCGTGTTTAATCAACTTGATCGAGTTTTTTGAAGAGGTAACAGCGAGGGCTGATGAGGGCACTATGGTTGATGTAGTGTACATGGCTTTCCAAAAGGCATTTGACAAAATGCCATATAAAAGTCTTGCCAGCAAAGTTGAAGCCCATGGAATAAAAGGGACAGTGGCAGTGTGGAAACAGAGAGTAGTGGTGAACGGTTGTTTTTCAGACTGGAGGAAGATATACAGTGGTGTTCTCCATGACTTGGATGTGGGTGTACAGGGCATAATTTCAAAATTTGCAGATGACACAAAACTTGGAAATATAGTGAGGAGGAGAGGGATAGACTACAGGAAAACATAGACAGGCTGGTGAAATGGACGGACACGTGGCAGATGAAATTTAACGCAGAAAAGTGTGAAGTGATACATTTTGGTAGGAAGAATGAGGAAAGGCAATATAAACTAAAGGGTACAATTCGAAAAGGGGTGCACGAACAGAGAGACCTGGGGGTATATGTGCACAAATCGTTTAAGGTGGCAGGGTAGGTTGAGAAAACGGTTAAAAAAGGTTACGGGATCCTGGGTTTCATGAATAGAGGTATAGAGTACAGAAGCATGGAAATTATGATGAGCCTGTATAAAACACTGGTTCGGGCTCAGCTGAAGAATTGTGTCCAATTCTGGACACCACACTTTAGGAAGGATGTGAAGGCATTCGAGAGGGTGCAGAAAAGATTTACAAGAATGGTTCCAGGAATGAGGGACTTCGGTTATGTGGATTGACTGGAGAAGCTGGGGTTGTTCTCTTTAGAACAGAGAAGGTTGAGATGAGATTTGATAGAAGTGTTCAAAATCATGAGGAGTCTGGACAGAGTAGATAGAGAGAGACTGTTCCCATTGGCAGAAGGTCGAGAACCAGAGGACACAGATTTAAGGTGATTGGCAGAAGAACCAAAGGCGACATGAACAAAAACATTTTTACGCAGCGAGTGGTTAGGATCTGGAATGCACGGCCTGAAAGGGTGGTGGAGGCAGACTCAATCACTGCTTTCAAAAGGGAGTTGGATAAGGACCTAAAAGAAAAAAAACTTCAGGGCTACGGGAACCAATAAGGGAATAAGGGGTTATGGGGAGTGGGCAGGGAAGTGGACCTGAGTCCATGATCGGATCAGCCATGATCGTATTGAATGACGGAGCAGGCTCAAGGGGCCATATGGCCTACTCCTGCTCCTATTTCTTCTGTTCTTATGTTAAAAGGGTGGGGGGGGGTGGTCGGGGAGGATTAGCTGAGAGTTGGCAGGGGCTCGACGGGCTGAATGGCCTCCTTCTGTACTGTAACCATTCTACAATTCGATGATTCTAAGTTGAATTCATTCTCTCTGGGTTGCTTATCCCAGGACCATAACCACCAAGCCACCAGACCCTCTGTAGGTAAATTGACCACGTGTTGTGTCACTCAGCCGTTCAAACCAGTGTGGCCGGAGGATTGATCTTCGGTTTGTGCTAGGTGCGCTGGGAGTTGGCGGCAGGGAGAGCAATGGTTAGCTTCAGCGCTCCTGTGCTACAGAGGTGTCTCCCAGGCCATTGGCCATCCTCTGGCATACCACCCAGGTGGCCAGTTATCACCTGTGAGCTTTGACTCAAGCATGGCAGCACAGTGAGACTTGACCTTGTCCTTATCCATCATTTGAACAAATGCCCTTGTTAGCTGGGGTTGCTAGTCAGTGATTGGGAGTGGAAACCAGTAGCCTTCCTGGAGATTAATCTTCTCTTTTTAAAAGTTCATTCCTGGGATGTGGGCGTCGCCAGAATTTATTGCCCATCCCTAATTGCCCTTGAGAAGGTGGTGGTGAGCCGCCTTCTTGAACCGCTGCAGTCCGTGTGGTGAAGGTGCTCCCACAGTGCTGTTAGGGAGGGAGTTCCAGGATTGTAACCCAGCGACAATGAAGGAACGGCGATATATTTCCAAGTCAGGATGGTGTGTGACTCGGAGGAGAACTTGCAGGTGACGGTGTTCCCATGCGCTTGCTGCCCTTGTTCTTCTAGGTGGTAGAGGTCGCGGGTTTGGGAAGTACTGCCGAAGAAGCCTTGGGGAGTTGCTGCAGTGCATCTTGTAGATGGTACACACTGCAGCCAGGGGGCGCCGGTGGTGGAGGGAGTGAATGTTTAAGGTGGTGGATGGGCTGCCAATCAAGGGGGCTGCTTTGTCCTGGATGATGTTGAGTTTCTTGAGTGTTGTTGGAGCTGCACTCATCCAGGCAAGTGGAGAGTATTCCAACACACTTCTAACTTGTACCTTGTAGATGGTGAAAAGATAAAAGCAAAATACTGTGGCACGGTCTAGTGTAATGGAAACCTGCGGATGCTAGAAACTGAAATAAAAGCAGAAAATGCTGGAAATCTCAGTGGGTCAGACAGCATCCGAGAAGAGAAAAACAGGGTTAATGTTTCGGGTCGATGACCCTTCGAAGGGTCATTGACCTGAAACATTAACTCTGTTTTTCTCTCAACAGATGGTGGAAAGACTTTGGGGAGTCAGGAGGTGAGACACTCACCACAGAATACCCAGCCTCTGATCCGTTCTTGTTGCCACGGTATTTATGTGGCTGGTCCAGTTAAGTTTCTAGTCAATGATGACCCCCAGGATGTTGATGGTGGGGGATTTGGCGATGGTAATGCTGTTGAATGTCAAGGGGAGTTGGTTAGAATTGCTGGAGACCCTAGGCCAACCCTGGAGTGTTGGTAAGCATAGCCTCCTCCTCACCTGTGTCTGACACCAGGCGCTCCAACTACCTCCTCAGGCAGACCGAAGCTAATTTACCCAAGGTGAATTACACAAATAAAGAAACTTTAGACAAAAAAAAACTGCATTGACAGTTATAACTCACAAAGTTAATGGGTGAGGACCAATGTACAGTGTAAGTTTAATACAGGCTCTTAACCCCTAAGGGCACTGGTTGAATATGTCTTTCACTGCCTGTGTTATTATATAGACCAGCTGGTGTGCAACGGCCACCACACATTCAAAAAATCCATGCACAGGCATCTTCCACCCTTCAGGTCCTGCATTGAAACACCTGTGATCCTTTTTTGGCGTGGAAGCAAGTCATCCTCGTTTCGAGGGACCGCCCGTGACTGACTGATGACTGACTGACTATTGTATAGATACCGGCGGGTGTCCTGTGTGTTATTGCTCACGGATAGCCCAGGAGTCTGGAGCATGGCGGTGGTGGGTCGCGTCCACTTTAAGCCTGCTGTTGCTCAGGTCTTCCCGAGGTGGGGGGTGGGGGGAAGTGGTCCGAATAGGCGAATCCAGGTGCAGCCTCACGCACCTTCTCCGTCCAGGCTTAGTGTGGGGGCAGCGGCCGCAATCGGGCGCACGGTGCTGATCCTTTGGCAATTCCGCTGAGGTCGATTCCAAAGGCACTGCTCACGACACATTAAGCGGGCCGGCCATTTCAGGCCGCGCAAGATGAGGCTCATCGCAGTACACACACCAGATAACTTAGCTGGGCCTTGCGTCGCCAAACAGCTATCCCATAAAAAGGTTACTGGTGACATCCTACTGCCCGAAAGGGTGTTTGGAGCAGATTCAGTAGTAACTTTCAAAAGGGGAATTAGATAGATATTTGAAAAGGAAAAGATTTGCAGGACTCTGGGGAAGGGGAGTGGAGGGTGGGATTAATTGAATATCTCTTTCAGAGAGCTGGCACAGGCACGATGGGCCGAATGGCCTTCTGTGCAGCACGATTCTATGCTTTGGACACCACCCTTTGGATGATTAAAGGCTGGTAGTCCCCAGACATGTTGCCTTGGAGACATGCCATCACTAGACCATTCTTCAAACAGATGCAATACAATGTGCTGGTTAACCCAACACATACCCTGCATCCAGTGCCTCCCTCCCGCTACCGGAGAGCTTTTGTTGTAATACCGTCTATTTCTTACAGCGGGTGAGTGGCGTTAACACCAATACCCCCGCTATAAGCAGTAGGAACTGTAATTGTAGCAGCTTGGAAGTTGCAGAGCTCACCCAGATCTTAATTGCAATTGCAGATGAATTTCTGACCAGAGGTCAGCCCATGCCTGAGACGGTACCTGGAGTACTGTGTACAGTTCTGGTCTCCTTACCCTAAGGAAGGATATGCATGCCACAGAGGGAGTGCAACGAAGGTTCACCAGACATATTCCTGGGATGGGGGGATTGTCCTATGAGGAGAGATTGAGTAGACGGGGCCTATATTCTCCAGAGTTTAGAAGAATGAAAAGTGGTCTCACTGAAACATACACAATTCTTACAGGGCTTGACAGGATAGCTGCAGAGAGGATGTTTCCCCTGGCTGAGGAGTCTAGCACCAGGGGTCGCAGTCTCAGAATAAGGGGTCAGCCATTTAGGACTGAGATGAGAAGATACTTTGGAATTCTCTACCCCAGAGGAGGCTCAGACTTTGAGTATATTCAAGACAGAGATCAATAGGTTTTTGGCTGTTAGGGGAATCAAGGGATATGGGGACAGTGCAGGAAAGTGGAGTTGAAGTAGATGATCAGCCATGATCTTACTGAATGGCCGAGCAAGCTTGAGGGGCCGAATGGCCTACTCCTGCTCCTAATTCTTATGTTCTTATGTTCTAACATGGTTTTCTGGCAGACTGGCGTTCTTTTAGTGTTTTAATGGTCATTTTGCATTTGTAACAAAGCCTGATGTCAGGGCGTGACATCTAGAATGTGACGTCTCGAGGGTGACATCTAGTGCGTTATATCTGAAGTGTGCTTTCTGGAATGTGCAGATGCACACTGATCTATATAATAGGTATATATTGGTCATGGTATTATAAAGTACATACTGTGCAAATTGCTGCAGTGTAGACTTCAGGATCAGTTAGTCATCTCTGCCGGCGTGAACCTTGACCTTTAGCAACTTTGGACCTTAGCATTCTGTCTCATTTCCTGCTGCAAACTCGCATTCTACTTTGCCCCCTTTGTCTTCAGAGCTGTTTTTTTTTTATCACCTTTAACACCTGTCCACAACCTGTACACCATCCTGCGCTTTTCACCTCTACCCAGCTTTACAAACTACCAAACCCATTAGCCTTGGTTAGGTGGTAGCACTCTCGCCTCTGAGTCAGAAGGTCATGGGTCAAGTCCCACTCCAGAGACTTGAGCTCATAATCCCGACCGACATTTCAGTGCAGTGATAAGGGAGCGCTGCACAGTTCGAGCTGCTGTTTTTTGGATAAACCTCTGAGGTGGATGTAAAAGATCCCACGAGCACTATTTCGAAGAAGAGCTGGGGTGTTTGCCCTGGTGTCCTGACCAATATTTATCCCTCAATCAACATCATTAAAACAGATTATCTGGCCTTTAACTCATTGCTGTATGTGGGAGCTTGCTGTGCGCAAATTGGCTACTGCGTTTTCTACATTACAACAGTGACTACACTCCAAAAGTATTTCATTGGGTGTGAAGCGTCCTGAGGTCGTGAAAGGTGTTACAGAAATGCTAATTTTTTCTGTCATTTGTTTACCCACCCCCCAGTTCTCCCCCTGCTCTCCTGAAGGTACTGACTCATGTTATGCGGCCTACGGTTTCACAGCTCCCTGATACCTTGCCCAAATTATTAGCCTTCATACGTTGACATCAGCAGTCGATTGCACAGTGGAAGTCTTCACAGCTGAACCCGATCCCCATCCTCATTCAACTCATCCAAAGCCCAATGACATCGTGACCAATTGCAGCATCCCAATAGCTATTCTACTAATTCAGCACGGGCCAGGGCTCGAACCTGGGCCTTCAGCGGTCTGTACGGCTCAGTATTATTCCAATAAGGAAGCCCCTGCCTTCTTATTTTCACATGCTCTGTTGTGTTTCAGGGTTAGCTGTGGCTCGCCTCTGAGTCAGAAAGTCGTGGGTTCAAGTCCCACTCCAGGAACTTGAGCACATAAATCTGGGCTGATGCTCCAGTGCGGTGCTGAGGGAGTGCGGCACTGTCAGAGGTGCTGTCTTTCAGATATGACGTTTAACCAAGGCTCCGCCTGCTCTCCCAGGTGGACTTAAAAGATCCCGAAGAAAAGTAGGGGAGTTCTCCCTGGTATCCTGGCCAATAATTATCACTCAATCATCACAACAAAAACAGATTATCTGGTCATTATCACATTGCTGTTTGTGGGATTTTGCTGTGCACAAATTGGCTGCCGCATTTCCCAGATTACAACAGTGATTACACTTCAAAAGTACTTCAATAGCTGTAAACTGCTTTGAGACGTCCGGTGGTCATGAAAGGCGCTATATAAATGCAAGTCTTTTTTTTCATTGCTCCACCATCGGTGGTTGAGCCTTCAGCTGCTCAGGCCCTAAGCTCTGGAATTCCTTCCCTAAATCTCTCCACCTCTCCGCCTCCCTCTCCTCCTTTAAGATGCACTTTAAAACCGAGCTCTTTGTCTAAGCTTTTCCTCACCTGCCCTATCTCCTCATGTGTCTTGCTGTCACATTTTCTTTGGTTATGGTGTCATTACCAACACCTTGTTCCATCAGAAGGACAAATACAAGGCACCGTGGCAACGCCCTCACTCCAAGCACTGGCATCTGCTTGACTTCATCATCATCCGAGCGTGGGACCGCAAGGATGTGTGCATCACCCGCACCATGACAGGAGCCGACGACTGCTGGACAGACCATCGCCTAATCCGCTCCGTCATCAACATTAATATAGCCCCAAAGTGGCGACTGCGACAGAAACAATGCCGTAGAAAAATCAACGCCGGGGCACTCAAAGACCAGCCAGCGCCTCACTGCCAACCTGGCGACCCTCGATGACCCCGAGACGCAGAGTGCCCACAGCGTCTGGTCTGTCCTCAAGGCCTCCATAACCAGCGCCTGCGAAGAGACGCTCGGTCACTCGAGCAGGAAACACCAAGACAAGAATGACCAGGAGAAACAGGAGCTAATCAGCCGCAAGTGTAAGGCATTTCTGAACTTACAGCAGCAACCCAATTCGGGAGCAGCAAAGCAGCTCTACAGGCGGCTGTAGGCCGAGGTCCATTACGCGAGCTAAAGAATAGTTGGTGGATGGAGAAACACAAGAAATCCAGCAGCTGGCCGACAGCCATGACGTGCGAGGATTCTTCAACGCAGTCAAGTCCACCTAAGGCCCAAGCACCCAACGCTCTACCCCAATGCTGGCCAAGAACAGAGAGGCACTCATTAAGGACACAGAGGCAGTCAGGGCCTGCTCGAAGGAGCACTTCGAAAATCTCGAGTGTCCTTAACTCCATCCCGCAGCATGCTACCCACCACCATCTCAGCAAAACCCCAGCCCTGCACGAGATAGAAAAGGTCATCTATTAGCTCAAAAACAACAAGGCATCAGGAGCAGATGGAATCCCCACCGAGGCACTAAAGTAGAAACATAGAAACATAGAAAATAGGTGCAGGAGTAGGCCATTCGGCCCTTCTAGCCTGCACCGCCATTCAATGAGTTCATGGCTGAACATGCAACTTCAGTACCCCATTCCTGCTTTCTCACCATACCCCTTGATTCCCCTAGTAGTAAGGACTTCATCTAACTCCTTTTTGAATATATTTAGTGAATTGGCCTCAACAACTTTCTGTGGTAGAGAATTCCACAGGTTCACCACTCTCTGGGTGAAGAAATTCCTCCTCATCTCGGTCCTAAATGGCTTCCCCCTTATCCTTAGACTGTGTCCCCTGGTTCTAGACTTCCCCAACATTGGGAACATTCTTCCTGCATCTAACCTGTCTAACCCCGTCAGAATTTTAAACGTTTCTATGAGGTCCCCTCTCATTCTTCTGAACTCCAGTGAATACAAGCCCAGTTGATCCAGTCTTTCTTGATAGGTCAGTCCCGCCATCCCGGGAATCAGTCTGGTGAACCTTCGCTGCACTCCCTCAATAGCAAGAATGTCCTTCCTCAGGTTAGGAGACCAAAACTATACACAATACTCCAGGTGTGGCCTCACCAAGGCCCTGTACAATTGTAGCAACACCTCCCTGCCCTTGTACTCAAATCCCATCGCTATGAAGGCCAACATGCCATTTGCTTTCTTAACCGCCTGCTGTACCTGCATGACAACCTTCAATGACTCATGTACCATGACACCCAGGTCTCTTTGCACCTGCCCTTTTCCTAATCTGTCACCATTCAGATAATAGTCTGTCTCTCTGTTTTTACCACCAAAGTGGATAACCTCACATTTATCCACATTATACTTCATCTGCCATGCATTTGCCCACTCACCTAACCTATCCAAGTCGCTCTGCAGCCTCATAGAATCCTCCTTGCAGCTCACACTGCCACCCAACTTAGTGTCATCCGCAAATTTGGAGATACTACATTTAATCCCCTCGTCTAAATCATTAATTATAAGTATGGTGGAGAAGCACTATTGGCACGAATGCATGACCTCATCCCTCTTATCTGGAAGGAGGCGAGCATGTCAGGACATCTCAGAGATGCTGCAATGGTGACTATCTTCAAAAAAGGGGATAAGTCTGATTGCAGTAACTACAGAGGAATCTCCCTGTCGGCCATTGGGAAAGTCATTGCAAGACTCCTCCTCAATCGTCTTCTCCCCGTGGCTGAAGAGCTCCTCCTGGAGTCACCGTGCGGATTCCATCCACTAAGGGGTACAACGGACATGATCTTCACCGCACAACAACTACAAGAAAAATGCAGGGAACAGCAACAACCCTTGTACATGGCCTTCTTTGACCTCACAAAGGCCTTTGACACTGTCAACTGTGAGGGACTATGGGGCATCCTCCTTGGTTCTGTCTTCACTAAGGAAGACACGAATAACCTCCCGAAAATACTAAGAGACCGAGGGTCTAGCAAAAAGAGGGAACTGAGGGAAATCCTTATTAGTCAGGAAATGGTGTTAGGGAAATTGAAGGGACTGAAGGCCGATAAATACCCAGCACCTGATAGTCTGCATCCCAGAGTACTTAAGGAAGTGGCCCAAGAAATAGTAGATGCATTGGTGGTCATTTTCCAACATTCCATGGGCTCTGGATCAGTTCCTATGGATTGGAGGGTAGCTAATGTAACCCCACTTTTTAAAAAAGGAGGGAGAGAGAAAACAGGGAAAACCGGTTAGCCTGACATCGGTGATGGGGAAAATGTTGGAATCAATTATTAAAGATGTAATAGCAGCGCATTTGGAAAGCAGTGACAGGATCGGTCCAAGTCAGCACGGATTTATGAAAGAGAAATCATGCTTGACAAATCTTCTAGAATTTTTTGAGGATGTAACTAGTAGAGTGGATAAGGGAGAACCAGTGGATGTGGTGTATTTGGACTTTCAAAAGGCTTTTGACAGGTCCCACACAAGAGATTAGTGTGCAAAATTAAGGCACGTGGTATTGGGGGTAATGTATTGACGTGGATAGAGAACTGGTTGGCAGGCAGGAAGCAAAGAGTCAGAATAAACGGGTCCTTTTCAGAATGGCAGACAGTGACTAGTGGAGTACTGTAGGGTTCAGTGCTGCGACCCCAACTATTTACAATATATATTAATGATTTAGACAA
Source organism: Pristiophorus japonicus (assembly GCF_044704955.1). Lineage (NCBI taxonomy): Eukaryota > Metazoa > Chordata > Chondrichthyes > Pristiophoridae > Pristiophorus > Pristiophorus japonicus. The sequence goes on from NC_091983.1 coordinate 222,871,257, forward strand.
AGGAATTGAATGTAATATCTCCAAGTTTGCAGATGACACCAAGCTGGGTGGCAGTGCGAGCTGTGAGGAGGATGCTCGGAGGCTGCAGGGGGACTTGGACAGGCTAGGTGAGTGGGAAAATGCATGGCAGATGCAGTATAATGTGGATAAGTGTGAGGTTATCCACTTTGGTGGCAAAAACAGGAAGGCAGATTATTATCTGAATGGTGATAGATTAGTAAAAGGGGAGGTGCAACGAGACCTGGGTGTCATAGTACATCAGTCATTGAAGGTAGGCATGTAGTTATAGCAGGCAGTAAAGAAAGCAAATGGCATGCTGGCCTTCATAGTGAGGGGATTTGAGTATAGGAGCAGGACGGTCTTACTACAGTTGTACAGGGCCTTGGTGAGGCCACACCTTGAGTATTGTGTGTAGTTTTGTTCTCCTAATCTGAGGAAGGACATTCTTACTATTGAGGGAGTGCAGCGAAGGTTCACCAGACTGATTCCCGGGATGGCAGGACTGACATATGAAGAAAGACTGGATCGACTCGGCTTATATTCACTGGAATTTAGAAGAATGAGAGGGGATCTCATAGAAACATATAGAATTCTGACAGGATTGGACAGGTTAAATGCAGGAAGAATGTTCCCGATGTTGGGGAAGTCCAGAACCAGGGGTCACAGTCTGAGGATAAGGGGTAAGTCATTTAAGACTGAGATGAGGAGAAACTTCTTCACTCAGGGAGTGGTGAACCTGTGGAATTCTCTACCTCAGAAAGTTGTTGAGGCCAGTTTGTTAGATATATTCAAAAGGGAGTTAGATGTGGTCCTTATGGCTAAAGGGATCAAGGGTAATGGAGAAAAATCAGGAATGGGGTACTGAAGTTGCATGATCAGCCATGATCATATTGAATGGTGGTGCAGGTTCGAAGGACTGAATGGCCTACTCCTGCCCCTATTTTTTATGTTTCTATGTTTCGGCTGCCCCCACAAGTTTGTCACCATCCTCCGCTTGCTCCACAAAGACACGCAAGCCGTGATCCTGACCAACAGATCCACCACAGACCCAATCCACGTCCGGACCGGGGTCAAGCAAATCTGCGTCATTGCACCAACCCTCTTCTCGATCGTCCTTGCTGCAATGCTCCATCTCACTATCAACAAGTTCCGCGCTGGAGTGGAACTAAACTATAGAACCAATGGGAACCTGTTCAACCTACGTCGCCTCCAGACTAGATCCAACGTCGTCCCATCCTCTGTCATCGAACTACAGTACGTGGACGACGCTTGCGTCTGCGCACATTCAGAGGCTGAACTCCAAGCCATCGTCAACACCTTCATCGAGGCGTATGAAAGCATGGGCTTTACGCTAAACATCCGTAAGACAAAGGTCCTCCACCAACCTGACCCCACCACACAGCACTGCCCCCCGGTCATCAAAATCCACGGTGCAGCCAAGACAACGTGGACCATTTTCCATACCACGGGAGCCTACTATCAGCAAGGTCATACATCGACGACGAGGTCCAACACCGTCTCCAGTTTGCCAACGCAGCCGTTCTCTCGCCTGAGAAAGAGAGTGTTTGAAGACCAGGACCTTAAATCTGGCTCCAAGCTTATGGTCTACAGGGCAGTAGTGATATCTATCCTCCTATATGGCTCAGAGACATGGACTATATACAGCAGACATTTCAAAGCACTGGCGAAGTTCCACCAGCGCTGCCTCCGCAAGATCCTGCAAATCCACTGGGAGGATAGTTGCACCAACATAGAAACATAGAAACTTAGAAACATAGAAAATAGGTGCAGGAGTAGGCCATCTGGCCCTTCGAGCCTGCACCACCATTCAATAAGATCATGGCTGATCATTCACCTCAGTACCCCTTTCCTGCTTTCTCTCCATACCCCTTGATCCCTTTAGCCGTAAGGGCCAGATCTAACTCCCTCTTGAATATATCTAACAAACTGGCATCAACAACTTTCTGTGGTAGAGAATTCCACAGGTTAACAACTCTCTGAGTGAAGAAGTTTCTCCTCATCTCGCTCCTAAATGGCTTACCCCTTATCCTTAGACTGTGACTCCTGGTTCTGGACTTCCCCAACATCGGGAACATTCTTCCTGCATCTAACCTGTCCAGTCCCGTCAGAATTTTATATGTTTCTATGAGATCCCCTCTCATCCTTCTAAACTCCAGTGAATACAGGCCCAGTCGATCCAGTCTCTCCTCATATGTCAGTCCTGCCATCCCGGGAATCAGTCTGGTGAACCTTCGCTGCACTCCCTCAGTAACAAGAACGTCCTTCCTCATATTAGGAGACCAAAACTGAACACAATATTCCAGATGAGGCCTCACCAAGGCCCTGTACAACTGAAGTAACACCTCCCTGCTCCTATACTCAAATCCCCTAGCTATGAAGGCCAACATGCCATTTGCCTGCTGTACCTGTATGCCTGTACCTAATGGGCGATATCTGGGCGTTACACGTCATTTCAGCATTAAAATGGATGTTAAGTGGGGGTTATGCATGCAAAAATAAGGGAAAATCTAGCCCTATGCTTCTACTGAGGGAGCACGGCACTGTCGGGCACCTCTCTCAGTACCGCACTCGAGTATTAGCCTGGGTTGTGTCCTCGAGTCTTTGCAGCTGGTCTTGAGCTCACGATGAGAAGTCGTGGCTGGAACCTAAATGAAGCAGCTAATGCGGAATATTCCCTGTATGATATTATGATGTCACCTTAACCTCATTTACATACCAAAGGCCCAACCTTGGGGAAATGCTTCCTGTCGTTACTTTAAATGACAGTGGAAAATTGGGCAAAGATCCAGCAGCACACCACCGTGCCTCATTTCCTGATCGAGTGTGCTCAATTTATGCCTGTAAGTCACGTGGGCCTGATCCAAAAATTCAGCCCAACTACTTTTATTTTAATATTAAAAGTGTCTGATTCAGCCAAGAAATGTCATTCTTGGCTTAAAAGGTGAAATTATAGCGAACTTCAAAATTCCAATGAAAGAACCGAATTGGATGTCAAAAATGTAAAATGTAAAATGTAAAATGGTGGGGGGGCGGGGGGGGTGTGGGGGAAAGGGGAAAGAGGGGAAGGAGGGGGTGGGAGGGGAAAGGGGAGGGGAAGGGGAGGGGAAGGGGAGGGAGGAGAAGGGAAGGGGAAGGGGATGGAGGGGAGGGAGGGGAAGGGGAGGGGCTGGAGGGGTTGGGAGGGGAAGGGGAGGGGGGTGGGAGGGGAAGGGGAGGGAGGGAGGGACGTGGGAGGGAGCGGAAGGGGAGGGGAAGGGGAGGGAGGGGAAGGGGAGGGGTATGGGAGGGAATGGAGGGGGGTGGAGGGGATGGAGGGGAAGGGGAGGGACGGAGGGTAAGTGGAGGGAGGGGAGGGAGGGGAAGGGGAGTGAGGGGAGGGAGGGGAAGGGGAGGGAGGGGAAGGGGAGGGAGGGGAGGGAGGGGAAGGGGAGGGAGGGAGGGAGGGGAAGTGAAGGGAGGGAGGGAGGGGAAGGAGTGGGTGGGAGGGAGGGGAGGGGGAGGGGTGTGGGAGGGGAAGGAGGGGAAGGAAAGGGTGGGAGGGAGGGGAAGGGGAGGGGTGTGGGAGGGGAAGGAGGGGAAGGAGGGGGGTGGAGGGGAAGGAGAGGGATGGGATGGAGGGGAGGGGGAGGGGGGTAGAACGGAGTGCCTTCAGTACCCCATTCCCCGGCTGATCGCTTCTGATATGTTCAGCAATTGGACCCCCCCTGCGCGCCCCACCCACCCCCTTCAGTCATTCTTTCAGCTCACAGCTGCAAACCACACTTCTTGTGCTCAAATGTCAGGTACACCCAAACCATAGAATCTTACAGCACAGAAGGAGGCAATTGGGCCCATCGTGCCCGTGCTGGCTCTTTGAAAGAGCGAGCCAATTAGTCCCACTCCCCCTGCTCGCTCCCCACAGCTCTGCAGATTTCTCCCCTTCAAGCATTATCCAATTCCCTTAGGAAAGTTATGAGTGAATCTGCTTCCACCACCCTTTCAGGCAGTGCATTCCAAATCACTGCAGCTTATGTTGTGATGAATTGTGACCCGCTGCACTTTCAGTCTAACTCCTTGTCTTCATGGGTCCTCTTCATCTTCACTCCATCTCAGGTCAACGAACTGAGCCCCGCTCAGGGACTGAAGCTGCCTCCTCTGTATTGTGGTAACATTACCAGCCTCCGCTTGTACCTCAGTGGTTTGCAGCTGTGAGCTGAAAGAATGACTGAAGGGGGCGGGCGGGGGGGGTCCAATTGGTGAACATATCAGAAGAGATCAGCCGGGGAATGGGGTACTGAAGGCACTCCCTCTTACCCCCCTCCCCCTCCCCTCCCTCCCATCCCTCTCCTTCCCCTCCACCCCCCCTCCTTCCCCTCCTTCCCCTCCCACACCCCTCCCCTTCCCCTCTCTCCCACCCCTTCCTTCCCCTCCTTCCCCTCCCACACCCCTCCCCTTCCCCTCCCTCCCACCCCTTCCTTCCCCTCCTTCCCCTCCCACACCCCTCCCCTTCCCCTCCCTCCCACCCCCTCCTTCCCCTCCTTCCCCTCCCACACCCCTCCCCTTCCCCTCCCTCCCACCCCCTCCTTCCCCTCCACCCCCTCCTTCCCCTCCTTCCCCTCCCACACCCCTCCCCTTCCCCTCCCTCCCACCCCCTCCTTCCCCTCCTTCCCCTCCCACACCCCTCCCCTTCCCCTCCATCCCACCCCCTCCTTCCCCTCCTTTCCCTCCGCCCAGGCTCGGCGATTGCAACACTCTCCAGCCTGCCCTCCCCATTTCCATCCAAAGCAAACTCTCAGCTCATCCAAAACTCTGCTGCCCCTATCCTAACCCGCACCAACTCCCGCTCGCCCATCACCCCTGACCTGCGTTGGCTCCCGGTCCCCCAAAGCCTCAAATTAAAAGTGTTGGTGCTAGTGTATAAATCATTTCGTGGCCTCATCCCCTATTTATCTCTGTAACCTACTCCAGCCCTAGAACCGCTCTCCTTCCGAACTCTCCGTTCATGTTACTTTGGCCTCTTTTGCTACTCGCCCATCCCTTCGTCCCACCATTGCTTCATTGCCTAGACCCCACCCTTTGCAATTCCCTCCCTAAACCCCCACCTCCCTCGCCTCCTTTAAGTCCTACACTAAAACTTCCCTCGTTGATCAAGTTTTTGTTCACCCCCCCCGTCCCCACCGCCCAATATCCCTTTCTTTGGCTTCGCATCCAATTGTGTCACTGTGAAGCACCATGGGACATTTCTTTAAGGCAGGTTGCTGCCTGCTTCACAATTACAATGAATCAGAGCACCACATATTTACAAGTGGCGTTGGAATGTTGCCAGATTCTTAACCACGGAACAGTGTGGGCACATTAACGGGCAGAAGACCACAATGTGCAGTGACATTAATCTTTGCATCACATTTAATGCTGATTATTGAAAGAAACCCATTGCCAACAGCAATTACCAATCAGAGTCCAAGGTGTGCATTAATGAAATGGGCGTTCAAGCAACGTAGGGTATGCTCTCCTTCTGGTGACCCTCTAGGATGCCTGCTGCCTTTCCAGCACAGGCCAACGCATCAGCACTGGGAACACCATCCAAAATGCTGTCAACATTGGATCTAGAAGCTCTGCAGAAGCAGAATGCTTCCTTGTCCATGACACAGACCGGGTTTAATTTCCCTGTGACTACACTTGCATAGAATTACATAGAACTTTACAGCTTAGAAACAGGGCATTCGGCTCAACTGGTCTTTGCCACTGTTTATGCTCCACTCAAGCCTCTTCCCATCCCTCTTTATCTAACCCCATCAACATAACCCTGTATTAATTTTTCCCTCGTGTACTTACCTAGGTTTCCCTTAAAGAAAGAAACACTTGGATTTATATGGCACCTTTCACAACCACAGGACGTTGCAAAGCGCTTTACAGACAACAAAGTACCTTTGGAGTATAGTCACTGTTGTAATGTAGGAAACGTGGTGGCCAATTTGCGCACAAGCAAGCTCCCACAGACAGCAATGTGATAATGACCAGAAATTCATCTGTGCTATTTGCCTGAACTGTTCCTTGTGGTAGCGAGTTCCACATTCTTACCACTCTTTGAGTAAAGAAGATACTCCTGAATTCCTGATTGGGTGACTATCTTATATTTATGGAACCACTTCGAAACATCAGTCAAGGTAAAGAGAGCAGGGTGGTACTGCACTGAGGTCTCACCACACAGCACCCTGGTAAACCACGCTACTTGCTGTTTATTTATTGGCGTTTATAGTCTGCTGGCAGAAGCCTCCTGCCAACAACTTGTGGTCGGTGAAGTTCTGGGAGACACTGACGTCTCTGTGGTGTCTTAGGTGAAGCATACAGCAGCCTCGTGGCATCGTAGAAAGGAGGCTGAACACCTCGTGCTGTCCTGAATGAAAATGCAGGGAGAGGCCTTGCAGCATCTGAGAGAGGGACACAGAGCTCTCTGTGGCGCCTGAGACAGAACACACACAGGACTTCGTGGATAGGGCACTGAGTTATGCCAACTTGGAGACAACCTGAAGATCTCATAGCTTTTGGGAGAGAAAGGCAGGGATTTGAGAGACTTTCACCAGATGGATTCCTGGGATGGAGGGGATTGTCTGATGAGGAGAGATTGAAAAGACTAGGGGGCCAATTTTCACCAAGGTCTCCGCCCGACCAAGTGTCACCCAAAGTGCCGCCGATGGCCGCCGAGGTATTGGACGGTACTTTGGGCGGGATACTCAGGAAGAAGGTCCCTCGATGATCAGCGGGCGGCAAATGGAAGACGTATGCCGCCAATCTGGGCGGCAGCGGGCGGTCAGTCACATTCTCGGCGGCAGAGGCGCTTGCCGCCCAAGTATCACCGAGGATGGAGTTGGGCCCACGGAGAGTCGAAGACCTGAAAAAAAAAAACAACAGCAAAAAAATCAAAAAAGTATCTGAAGACCTTCAGGGGACCCCATCCAGGTAAGTCGCTGTTGAAAAAAAGTATTAAAATGTTCACTTACCTTTTTTTCAGGTTCTTCATCCTCACCGTTGGGGACAGACCAAACTCCAGCCAGCCGTCCAGCTCCGTTCTGCCGCCGAGTCCCGCCGACTCCCGCCCACAGGAATCTGGGAGCTCAGTTGCGCCATTCGGCGGGCGGTTCCCGGTGGCTCTCCCCTCTCGCCCGCTGCAGGCCACCCCGAAAGTGGCACTGGGCGGATCTCCAGGAGGAATGTCGGCCCCTAGGCCTATATTCCCTTGAATTTAGAACAATGAGAGGTGATCTCATTGGAACATATAAAACCATTACCGGGCTTGACAGGCTAGATGCTGGAAGGATGTTTCCCTAACTGGGGAGACCAGAACTAGGGGACATAGTCTCAGAATAAGGGGTTGGCCATTTAGGTCTGAGTTGAGGATAAATGTCTTCACTCAAAGGGTTTTGAATCTTAGGAATTCGTTAGCCCCAGAGGGCTGTGGAGGCTCAGTCATTGAGTATATTCAAGGCAGAGATCGATCGATTTTTGGATATTAAGGAAACAAAGGGATATGGGGATAATGCAGGAAGGTGAAGTTGAGGTAGATAATGAGCCATGATTTTATTAAATGACGGAGCAGGCTCAAGGGCCCGAATGACCTACTCCTGCTCCTATTTCTTATGTTCTTATTGTTACAATGTAAACTTGTATTTAATCTGTACAGCCACCAGAGGGCTCATCCCCTAGAGTCCTAAGGGATCCCATAATCCCTTGGGAGCACAGGTATTTAAGGAGGCCTCACGGGTTGGAGAGACACTCTGGAGACCTGCAATAAAAGACTAAGGTCACCCTTTACTTTGAGCTCACAGTGTTCAGTATGACTCTTTTTCCATACATAATAACTGGCGACGAGATACAGATTGCGAACCCAAAGATGCAAAGAACAGTGGGCATCCTGGAGAAATTCTCGGAGGGAGATGATTGGGAAACTTTTGTGGAGCGACTCGACCAATACTTCGTGGCCAACGAGCTGGATGGGGAAGAGAACGCTGCCAAACGAAGGGCGATCCTCCTCACCGTCTGCGGGGCACCAACGTATGGCCTCATGAAGAATCTGCTCACTCCAGCGAAACCCACGGAGAAATCGTACGATGATTTGTGCACACTGGTCAAAGAGCATTTGAACCCGAAGAAAAGCGTTCTGATGGTGAGGTACCGGTTCTACACCTTCAAAAGATCTGAAGGCCAGGAAGTGGCAAGTTATGTCGCCGAGCTAAGACGCCTCGCAGGACATTGCGAATTTGAAGGTCATTTGGAGCACATGCTCAGAGACTTTTTCGTACTTGGCATTGGCCATGAAGTAATACTTTGCAAACATTTGACTGTAGAGACCACAACCTTGAGTAAGGCCATAGCGATAGCCCAGGCATTTATTGCCACCAGTGACAATACTAAGCAAATCTCTCAGCACACGAGTGCTGCTACAAGTACTGTGAACAAAGTGATGTTGTTTTCAAATCGTAATGTACAGGGCAGATCACACATACCTGCAGCTGCATGTCCGCAGATAGCTCAGAGTCCACTATCAAGGGTGATGAATGCAAAGCCATTATTACCTTGTTGGCACTGCGGGGGTGATCATCATTTCCATTCATGCCGATTCAAAGGGTGTGTTTGCAAGGGCTGTGGAACAATGGGACACCTCCAACATATGTGCAGGCGAGCTGCAAATCCTGTTAACATAGAAACATAGGATCATAGAAAATAGGTGCAGGAGTAGGCCATTCGGCCCTTTGAGCCTGCACCACCATTCAATAAGATCATGGCTGATCATTCACCTCAGTACCCCATTCCTGCTTTCTCTACATATCCCTTGATCCCTTTAGCCATAAGGCCCATATCTAACTCCCTCTTGAAATCATTTCGCCGATCGAGTTCAACGAGTGGGCCTGCCCAATCATTCCTGTCCTCAAGGGAGATGGCACCGTCAGAATCTGTGGCGATTACAAAGTAACTATCAATCGTTTCTCCCTGCAGGACCAATAACCACTACCAAAGGTTGACGACCTCTTTGCAACACTGGTGGGAGGAAAGATGTTCACGAAGCTGGATTTGACTTCAGCCTACATGATGCAGGAACTGGAGAAATCATCGAAGTGCATCACCTGCATCAACACGCACAAAGGTCTTTCTGTTTATAACAGATGCCTGTTTGGAATTCGATCAGCGGCGTCGATATTCCAGAGAAACATGGAAAGCTTACTGAAGTTGGTCCCGCGCACCGTGGTCTTCCAGGACGACATCTTGGTCACAGGTCGGGACACAGTCGAGCATCTGCAGAAACTGGAGGAGGTTCTTAGTCGACTCAACCGCGTGGGACTCAGGTTAAAACGCTCAAAGTTTTCCTGGCGCCTGAATTGGAGTGCTTGGGGAGGAAGATCATGGCGGACAGCATCAGGCCCACTGATTCAAAGACGGAGGCAATCGAGAACGCACCGAGGCCACAGAACGTGACGGAGCTGCGGTCGTTTCTAGGATTCCTGAACCACTTTGGTAACTTCTTACCAGGTCTCAGCACACTGTTAGAATCACTGCATGTCTTGCTGTGTCAATGGGATGAATGAGTTTGGGGAAAAAACCAAGAAAATGCCTTTGTAAAAGCTAGAAAATTGTTATGATCAAACAAATTGCTTGTGTTGTATGATCCATGTAAGCGTTTGGTACTAGCATGTGAAGCGTCGTCATATGGCGTCGGCTGTGTATTGCAACAAGCTAATGATTTTGGGAGACTGCAACCAGTTGCTTATGCATCCAGGAGTCTATCTAAGGCTGAGAGAGCCTACAGCATGATTGAAAAAGAAGCGTTAGTGTATGTATATGCGGTAAAGAAAATGCATCAATACCAGTTTGAGCTAAAATTTGAATTGGAAACTGACCATACGCCACTGATATCCTTGTTCTCCGAGAGTAAGGGGGTAAATACTAATGCATCGGCCCGCATCCAGAGATGGGCGCTCACGTTGTCCGCATACAACTACGCATCCGCCACAGGCCAGGCACAGAAAAATGTGCTGATGCTCTCAGTAGGCTGCCATTGACCATCACTGGGGTGGAAATGACACAGCCCGTAGATTTAGCCATGGTCACGGACAATGAGCAATCACCCGTTACTGCCCGGCAGATCAAAACCTGGAAGAGCCAGGACCACTTATTGTCCCTAGTCAAAAGCTGTGTGCTTCACAGGAGCTGGTCCAGTGTCCCAGTGGAAATGCAGGAAGAGATAAAGCCATTCCAGCGGTGCAAAGATGAATTGTCCATACAGTCAGACTGTCTTCTGTGGGGTAGTGGTCCCCAAGAAGGGCAGAGACACTTTCATCAATGACCTCCACAGTACCCACCCAGGCATCGTAATGATGAAAGCGATAGCCAGATCCCACGTGTGGTGATCCGGTATCGATGCGGACTTAAGAGTCCTGCGTGCACAGATATAATACACGCTCACAGTTAAGCAATGTACCTAGGGAGGCGCTGTTAAGTTTATGGTCTTGGCCCTCCAATCCGTGGTCTAGGGTACACATCGAATATGCAGGCCCGTTCTTGGGTAAAATGGTCCTTGTGGTTGTAGATGGGTATTCCAAGTGGATTGAATGTGAAATAATGTCGGCTAGCACGTCCGTTGCCACTACTGAAAGCCTGCAGGTCATGTTTGCCACACACGACCTACCCGATGTCCTGGTGAGCGACAACGGGCCATGTTTTACCAGTGCTGAGTTCAAAGAACTCATGACTCGCAATGGGATCAAACATGTCACATCTGCCCCGTTTAAACCAGCGTCCAATGTTCAGGCAGAGAGAGCAGTGCAAACCATCAAGCAAGGTTTGAAGAGGGTAACGGAAGGCTCACTGCAGACTTGCCTATCCCGAGTCCTGCTTAGCTACCACACGAGACCCCACTCACTCACTGGGATCCCACCTGCTGAACCGCTCATGAAAAGAACACTTAAGACAAGGCTCTCGTTAGTTCACCCTGATCTACATGAACAGGTAGAGAGCAGGCGGCTTCAGCAAAGTACATACCATGATAGCGCAAATGTGTCATGCGAGATTGAAATCAATGATCCTGTATTTGTGTTGAATTATGGACAAGGTCCCAAGTGGCTTCCTGGCACTGTCATGGCCAAAGAGGGGAGCAGGGTGTTTTGGGTCAAACTTTCAAATGGACTCATTCACCGGAAATCAAATCAAACTCAGATTCACGGACTATCCTGAGCAACCCATCTTGGACCCTACCTTCTTTAACCCCCCAACATACACACCAGTAACAACCGGCACTATGGTTGGCCACGAAGTAGAACCCATCATCCACAGCAGCCCAGCAGGGCCCAACACACCAGGCAGCCCAGCAAGGCCAGCTGCACAGCAGCCCAGCAAGGGCCCAATAATTGATTCACCAACACCAGCTTTCACACCGAGACGATCAACCAGGACAAGAAGGGCCCCAGATCGACTCACATTGTAAATAGTTACACTCTTGACTCGAGGGAGTGTTGTTACATATGTGGACTTGTATTTACTCTGTACAGCCACCAAGGGCTCATCCCCTGGAGTCCCAAGGGATCCCATAATCCCTTGGGAGCACAGGTATTTAAGGAGGCCTCACAGGTTGGAGAAGCACTCTGGAGACCTGTGATAAAAGACTAAGGTCACCCTTCACTTTGAGCTCACAGTGTTCAGTATGACTCTTTATCCACACATAACACTATGTTCTCACATCTCTGCCACTCCAGAGACTTGAGCACAAAATCTAGTCTGACCCTCTAGTGCAGTTCTGGGGGAGTGCTGCACTGTCGGAGGTGCCGTCTTTCGTATGAGACTTTAAACCGAGGCCCTGTCTACCCTCTCAGGTGGATGTAAAAGATCCCATGGCCACTATTCGAAGAAGGGCAGGGGAGTTCTCCCCAGTGTCGTGGCCAAGAATTATCCCGAAACCAAAAATAGATTATCTGGTCATTATCACATTGTTGTTTGCGGGATCTTGCTGTGCGTAAATTGGCTGCCGCGTTTCCTACACTACAATAGTGACTACACTTCAAAAGTACTTCATTGGCTGTAAAGCCCTTTGGAATGTCCTGACGTTATGAAAGGTGCTCTATAAATGCAAATTCTTGATTTTAAGCACCCAGTGTCTGCTCCTGACTCCCCAAAGCCCAACTGAGAGATGAACTGGCCCAGCACACACCTGAGGATTGAATCTTCCTGTCTCATATGACTCAGCACTAACCCAAACGCACGGTGTTTATTTAAAATGTACTTCTTGTCTGCTTGTTTATTTATTATTCAGACAATGTGTTTGGTCACTGACTATTTTCGTGTGTGTATCAATGTCTGACTAATTTGGGTTATTTATTTATACATTTGCATATATATGGATTTATTTGTGAGCTGTGAGCCCAGTTCTTGTTTACTCCAGTTATTTATTTTTGTACCTTGCTCCTGTATTTTGATGCTTATCCAAATGATGGGGGTTATGTGCTGTGCAAATGGAATCTTTTCTTACTCTTCCCACCCAGTGACTGCTCCTGACTCCCCACAGCCTTTCTACGAGGCACAAGTCAGGAGTGTGATGGAATACTCGCCACTTGCCTGGATGAGTGCAGCTCCAACAACACTCAAGAAGCTCGACACCATCCAGGAAAAAGCAGCTCACTTGATTGGCAACCCAGCCACCACCTTAAACATTTACTCCCTTCACCACCGGCGCGCCGTGGCTACAGTGTGTCTCCTTCTTAGGTAGTCGCTCGGAGTCGAGGATGACTTAACTGCAGTGTGAAATGTGGACCACTTTCCATACCTCGGGAGCCTACTATCAGCAAGGGCAGACATTGACGGCGAGCTCCAACATCGCCTCCAGTGCGCCAGTGCAGCCTTTGTTCGCCTGAGGAAGAGAGTGTTCGAAGATCAGGCCCTCAAATCTGGCACCAAGCTCATGGTCTACAGGGCTGTAGTGATACGCGCCCTCCTGTATGGCTCAGAGACATGGACCATATACAGTAGACTGATTCCCGGGATGGCAGGACTGACATATGAGGAGAGACTGGATCGACGGGGCCTGTATTCACTGGGGTTTAGAAGGATGAGAGGGGATCTCACAGAAAAGTATTAAATTCTGACGGGACTGGACAGGTTAGAAGCAGGAAGAATGTTCCTGATGTTGGGGAAGTCCAGAACCAGGGGACACAGTCTAAGGATAAGGGGTAAACCATTTAGGACTGAGATGAGGAGAAACTTCTTCACTCAGAGAGTTGTTAACCTGTGGAATTCCCTACCGCAGAGAGTTGTTGATGCCAGTTCATTAGATATATTCAAGAGGGAGTTAGATATGGCTCTTACGGCTAAAGGGATCAAGGGGTATGGAGAGAAAGCAGGAAAGGGGTACTGAAGTGAATGATCAGCCATGATCTTATTGAATGCTGGTGCAGGCTCAAAGGGCCGAATGGCCTACTCCTGCAGCTATTTTCTATGTTTCTATGTTTCTGTTTCTACACCTCAAATCGCTGGAGAAATACCACCAATGATGTCTCCGAATTATCCTGCAAATCCCCTGGGAGGATGGACGTACCAACGTCAGTGTTCTCGCTCAGGCCAACACCCCCAGCATCGAAGCACTGACCACATTCGACCAGCTCCGTTGGGCGGGCCACATTGTCCGTATGCCCGACATGAGACTCCCAAAGCAAGCGCTTTACTTGGAACTCCTACACGGCAAGCGAGCCCCAGAGGAAACGTTTCAAGGACACCCTCAAAACCTCCCTGATAAAGTGCAACATCCCCACTGACACCTGGAAGTCCCTGGCCAAAGACCGCCCTAAGTGGAGGAAGCGCATCCGGGAGGGTGTTGAGCTCCTCGAGTCTCGTCGCCGAGAACATGCAGAAAACAAGCGCAGGCAGCGGAAGGAGCGTGCGGCAAACCAGACTCCCCACCCACCCTTTCCTTGAACGACTATCTGTCCCACCTGTGACGGAGACTGTATATTCCCGTATTGGACTGTACAGTCACCTGAGAACTCACTTTTAGAGTGGAAGCAAGTCTTCCTCAATTTCGAGGGACTGCCTGTGATGAACCATCTACAAGATGCACTGCAGCAACTCGCCAAGGCTTCTTCGACCTTCCAAACCCGCGACCTTTACCACCTTGAAGGACAAGGGCAGCAGGCACATGGGAACACCACCACCTCCACGTTCCCCTCCAAGTCACACACTATCCTGACTTGGAAACATATCGCTGTTCCTTCAGCGTCACTGGATCAAAATTCTGGAACTCCCTCGCTAACGGCACTGATGGCGAACCTTCACCACACGGACTGCAGCGGTTCAAGAAGGAGGCTCGCCACCAGTTTCTCAAGGGCAATTAGGGGTGGGCAATAAATGCTGGCCTTGCCAGCGACGCCCACGTCCCATGAACAAATAAAAACATTTTGAGCAGTTAATGTTGGGGGAGACTAAACTAGGGGTCATAAATATAAGATAGTCACCAATAATTCCAGTAGGGAATTCAGGAGAAATGACTTTACTCAGAGAGTGTTTAGAATTTAGAACTCGCTACCAGAAGGCGTATTTGAAAAATAAAAAGTTGCATCATATAGCAGCTTTCACAACCTCAGGACATCCTAAAGCACTTTGAAGCCAATTAAGTCCTTTTTGAAGTGTCGGAAACATGGTAGCGAACTTGCACACTGTTATGTTCATAATAAAGCAATATAACTGAGTACTGTAGACATGAGTAAGTGTGACCTTAGCTCCTTTATTCAAACTCCAGAGTATTGGTACAGCATGGGAAGCCTGCAGTGCTCCCAAGGGATGCTGGGATCCCTTGGGACTCCAACAGGTATGCCCTCTGGTGGCGGTATGATACAGGTTGCAAAGGGTGCATACATAACATCACACCCTCCCAAAATCAATAGTACACTTATTTACAGGGTGAGATGATCTGGGGCTTTCCGCTCCCTAGTCGATTGTCTCGGTACAAATGCAGGTATCGGTGAGTTGGTTGGTTCTTCGCTTGGCTGTTGGGCAGCTGGCCTTGCTGGGCTGCCGGGGATGGTGAGTTCAGCTTCTTGGTCAACCGTGATGTTGGTTGCCACTTGTGTGTGTGTTGGAGGGTCGAAGTTGGTGGTGTCCTCTTTGGGTTGCTCGTGGCTGTCTGTGAATCGCAGTTTGGTTTGGTCCAAACTACAGAACCAGTGGGAAGCTGTTTAACCTACGCCGCCTCCAGGCCAGGTCCAAGATCACTCCAATCTCTGTCATTGAGCTGCAGTACATGGACGATGCCTGCATCTGTGCACTTTCAGAGGCTAAACTCCAGGATATAGTCAATGTATTCACTGAGGCGTATGAAAGTATGGGCCTTACGCTTAACATCCATAAGACAAAGGTCCTCCACCAGTCTGTCACCACCGCACAGCACTGCCCTCCAATCATCAAGATCCACGGCACGGCCCTGGACAATGTGGACCATTTCCCACAGCTCAGGAGCCTCTTATCGACAAAGGCAGACATTGATGTGGAGATTCAGCATCGCCTCCAGTGCACCAGCGCAGCCTTCATTCGCCTGCGGAAAAGAATGTTTCAAGACCAGGCTCTCAAATCTACCACCAAACTCATGGTCTACAGGGCTGTAGTAACACCCGTCCTCCTTTATGGGTCTGAGGCATGGAAGATGTACAGAAGGCACCTCAAGTCGCTGGAGATATATCACCAACGATGTCTCCGCAAGATCCTGCAAATCTCCTGGGAGGACAGGTGCACCAACATCAGTGTCCTCGACCAGGCTAACATCCCCAGTATTGAAGCACTGACCACACTCGATCCGCTTCGCTGGGCAGGCCACATAGTACACATGCCAGATACAAGACTCCTTCACGGTAAACGAGCCAAAGGAGGACAGCGGAAACGTTATAAGGACACCCTCAAAGCCTCCCTGGTAAAGTACGACATCACCACTGACACCTGGGAGTCCCTGGCCGCAGACTGCCCGAGGTGGAGAAAGTCCATCCGGGAGGGCGTTGAGCTCTTTGTGTCTCGCGCAAGGAGCATGAAGAGGCCAGGCGCAGGCAGCGGAAGGAGCGCGCGGCAAACCAGCCCTACCGACCCCTTCCCCCGACGAATGTCTGCCCCGCCTGTAACAGGGTCTGTGGCTCCTGTATTGGACTGTTCAGCCATCAAAGAACTCACTTAGGGAGTGGAAACAAGTCCTCCTCGATTCTGAGGGACTGCCTATGATGATGATGGTTTGGTCCAAATGCTTTCTGCAAGTTAGTCCATTTGCGAGTTTGACCTGAAACACTCTACTCCCTTCTTTGGCTATGATAGTGCCAGCAAACCATTTGGGACCATGTCCATAGTTGAGTACAAATACAGAGTCATTGACTTCAATATCGCGTGACAAGTTTGCGCGATCATGGTACATGCTTTGTTGATGCCGCCTGTCCTCGACGTAATCATGGAGATCAGGGTGGACAAATGAGAGCCTTGTTTTGAGCGCCCTTTTCATGAGCAGCTCGGCTGAGGGAACCCTGGTGAGTGAGTGGGGTCTTGTGCGGTAGCTGAGCAGGACTCGGGACAGGCGGGTCTGCAGGGAGCCTTCCAACACACGTTTCAAGCTTTGCTTGATGGTTTGTACTGCCCGTTCTGCCTGACCATTGGATGCGGGCTTGAACGGGGCAGATGTGACGTGCTTGATCCCATTGCGGGTCATGAATTCCTTGAATTCAGCGCTGGTGAAACATGGCCCTCCTCACAGCTCACACTGCCACCCAACTTAGTGTCATCCGCAATTTGGAGATACTACATTTAATCCTCTCGTCTAAATCATTAATGTACAACGTAAACAGCTGGGGTCCCAGCACAGAACCTTGCGGTACCCCACTAGTCACTGCCTGCCATTCTGAAAAGTACCCATTTACTCCTACTCTTTGCTTCCTGTCTGTCAACCAGTTCTCAATCCACGTCAGCACACTACCCCCAATCCCATGTGCTTTAACTTTGCACATTAATCTCTTGTGTGGGACTTTGTCGAAAGCCTTCTGAAAGTCCAAATACACCACATCAACTGGTTCTCCCTTATCCACTCTACTGGAAACATCCTCAAAAAATTTCAGAAGATTTGTCAAGCATGATTTCCCTTTCACAAATCCATGCTGACTTGGACCTATCATGTCACCTCTTTCCAAATGCGCTGCTATGACATCCTTAATAATTGATTCCATCATTTTACCCACTACCGATGTCAGGCTGACCGGTCTATAATTCCATGTTTTCTCTCTCCCTCCTTTTTTAAAAAGTGGGGTTACATTGGCTACCCTCCACTCCATAAGAACTGATCCAGAGTCCATGGAATGTTGGAAAATGACTGTCAATGGATCCGCTATTTCCAAGGCCATCTCCTTAAGTACTCTGGGATGCAGTCCATCAGGCCCTGGGGATTTATCGTCCTTCAATCCCATCAATTTCCCCAATACAATTTCCCGACTAATAAGGATTTCCCTCAGTTCCTCCTTCTTACCAGACCCTCTGATCCCTTTTATATCCGGAAGGTTGTTTGTGTCCTCCTCAGTGAATACCGAACCAAAGTACTTGTTCAATTGGTCTGCCATTTCTTTGTTTCCCGTTATGACTTCCCCTGATTCTGACTGCAGGGGACCTACGTTTGTCTTTACTAACCTTTTTCTCTTTACATATCTATAGAAGCTTTTGCAGTCTTTATGTTCACTGCAAACTCTATTTTCCCTGCCCTAATCAAACCCTTTGTCCTCCTCTGCTGAGTTCTAAATTTCTCCCAGTCCCCGGGTTCGCTGCTATTTCTGGCCAATTTGTATGCCACTTTCTTGGCTTTAATACTATCCCTGATTTCCCTTGATAGCCACGGTTGAGCCACCTTCCCTTTTTTATTTTTACACCAGACAGGGATGTAGAATTGTTGTACTTCATCCATGCGGTCTCTAAATGTTTGCCATTGCCCATCCACTGTCAACCCCTTAAGTATCATTCGCCAATCTATCCTAGCCAATTCACGCCTCATACTTTCAAAGTTACCCTTCTTTAAGTTCTGAACCATGGTCTCTGAATTAACTGTTTCATTCTCCATCCTAATGTAGAATTCCACTATATTATGGTCACTCTTCCCCAAGGGGCCTTGCGCAACGAGATTGCTAATTAATCCTCTCTCAGTACACAACACCCAGTCTAAGATGACCTCCCCCCTAGTTGGTTCCATGACATATTGGTCTAGAAAACCATCCCTTATGCACACCAGGAATTCCTCCTCCACCGTATTGCTTCGAGTTTGGAAAGCCCAATCTATTTGCATATTAAAGTCACCCATGATAACTGCTGCACCTTTATTGCATGCACCCTTAATTTCCTGTTTGATGCCCTCCACAACATCACTACTACTGTTTGGAGGTCTATACACAACTCCCACTACCGTTTTTTGCCCTTTGGTGTTCTGCAGCTCTACCCATATAGATTCCACATCATCCAAGCTAATGTCCTTCCTAACTATTGCATTAATCTCCTCTTTAACCAGCAATGCTACCCCACCTCCTTTTCCTTTTATTCTATCCTTCCTGAATGTTGAATACCCTTGGATGTTGAGTTCCCAGCCCCAATCATCCTGGAGCCATGTCTCTGTAATCCCAATCACATCATATCTGTTAACATCTATTTGCACAGTTAATTCATCCATCTTATTACGGATACTCCTTGCATTAAGACACAAAGCCTTCGGGCTTGTTTTTTTAACACCCTTTGTCCTTTTAGAATTATGATGTAGTGTGACCCTTTTTGTTTGTTGCCTTTGCTTACTCATAAGAACATAAGAATTAGGAACAGGAGTAGGCCATCTAGCCCCTCGAGCCTGCTCCGCCATTCAATAAGATCATGGCTGATCTGGCCGTGGACTCAGCTCCACTTACCCGCCCTCTCCCCGTAACCCTTAATTCCCTTATTGAATTAACTGTTTCATTCTCCATCCTAATGTAGAATTCCACCATATTATGGTCACTCTTCCCCAAGGGGCCTCGCACAACGAGATTGCTAATTAATCCTCTCTCGGCCTTCCACTATTGCTTTTTACCTTTCTACCATCTGTTTCTGACTCTATATTACTTCGCCCTGTCTCGCTGCATAGGTTCCCATCCCCCTGCCATATTAGTTTTAACACTCCCGAAATGCATTTGCAAATGTTACCCCCAGGACATCAGTTCCAGTCCTGCCCAAATGCAAACCACCCCTTTTGTACAGGTCCCACTTCCCCCAGAACTGGTTGCAATGTCCCAGGAATTTGAATCCCTCCCTCTTGCACCACTGCTCAAGCCGCGTATTTATTCTAACTATTGAATCCATTGAATTCGCAATGTCCTGCAAGGCGCCTTAGTTCGTCGATGTAGCTCGCCACTTCCTGGCCTTCAGACCGTTGACATGTGTAAAATCGATACCTTGCCATCAGAACGCTTTCCTTCGGATTTAGGTGCTCCCGGACCAGCGTACACAGTTCTTTGGTTGTTGCTTTCACCGGAGCTAGAAGATTCTTCATGAAGCCATAGGTTGTTGCCCCACAGACGATGAGGAGGATCGCCCTTCGTTTGGCAGTGTTCTCATCCCCTTCCAGCTCATTGGCCACGAAGTATTGGTCCACAAAGGCCTCCCAATCATCCCCTTCTGAGAAGTTCTCCAGGATACCAACAGTTCTCTGCATTTTTGCGTGATTGTTTGTTATCTCATCGCCAGTTGTTACGTTCATAATAAAACAATGTAACTGAGTACTGTAGACATGAGTAAGTGTGACCTTAGCTCCTTTATTCAAACTCCAGAGTGTTGGTACAGCATGGGAGGCCTGCTTATATACAGTGCTCCCAAGGGATGCTGGGATCCTTTGGGACTACAACAGGATAGTGTTAAAGCCAAGGAAGAGGCATATAAATTGGCCAGAAAAAGCAGCAAATCTGAGGACTGGGAGAATTTTGTAATAGAGCAGAGGAGGACAAAGGGTTTAATTAGGAGGGTGAAAATAGAGAATGAGAGAAAACTTGTTGGCAACATAAAAACTGACTGCAAAAGCTTCGATAAATATGTGAAGAGAAAACAAACGTACATCCCTTGCAGTCAGATTCAGGTGAATTTATAATGGGGAACAAAGAAATGGCAGATCAGTTAAACAAATACTTTGGTTCTGTCTTCACGAAGAAAGACACAAATAACGTTCCGGAAATACTAGGGGACCGAGGGTCTAGTGAGAAGGAGGAACTGAAGGAAATCCTTATTAGGCGGGAAATTATGTTAGGGAAATTAATGGGATTGAAGGCCGATAAATCCCCGGGGCCTGATAGTCTGCATCCCAGAGTACTTAAGGAAGTAGCCCTAGAAATAGTGGATGTATTGGTGATCAATTTCCAACAGTCCATCGACTCTGGATCGGTTCCTATGGACTGGAGGGTAGCTAATGAAACCCCATTTTTTAAGAAAGGAGGGAGAGAGAAAACGGGTAATTATAGACAGTTAGCCTGACATCAGTCATGGGGAAAATGTTGGAATGAATTATTAAAGATGAAATAGCAGCACATTTGGAAAGCAGTGACAGGATCGGTCCAAGTCAGCATGGATTTATGAAAGGGAAATCATGCTTGAAAAATCTTCTAGATTTTTTTGAGGATGTAACTAGTAGAGTGGACAAGGGAGAACCAGTGGATGTGGTGTATTTGGACTTTCAAAAGACCTTTGACAAAGTCCCACACAAGAAATTGGTGTGCAAAATTAAAGCACATGGTAGCGGGGGTAATGTACTGACATGGATAGAGAACTGGTTGGCAGACAGGAAGCAGAGAGTCGGGATAAACGGCTCCTTTTCGGAATGGCTGACAGTAACTAGTGGGGTGCCGCAGGGCTCAGTGCTGGGACCCCAGCTCTTTACAATATACATTAATGATTTAGATGAAGAAATTGAGTGTAATATCTCCAAGTTTGCAGATGACACTAAGTTGGGAGGCGGTGTGAACTGTGAGGAGGACACTAAAAGCTTGCAAGGTGACTTGGACAGGTTAGGTGAATGTGCAATCGTGTGGCAGATGCAATATAATGTAGATAAATGTGAGTTATCCACTTTGGGGGCAAAAACACGAAGGCAGAATAATATCTGAATGGCGTCAGATTAGGAAAAGGGGAGGTACAACGAGACCTGGGTGCCATGGTACATCAGTCATTGAAAGTTGGCATGCAGGTACAGCAGGTGGTGAAGAAGGCAAATGGTATGTTGGCCTTCATAGCTAGGGGTTTTGAGTATAAGAGCAGGGAGGTCTTACTGCAGTTGTACAGGGCCTTGGTGACGCCACACCTGGAATATTGTGTTAGTTTTGGTCTCCTAATCTGAGGAAGGACGTTCTTGCTATTGAAGGAGTGCAGCGAAGGTTCACTTGACTGATTCCCAGGATGGCAGGACTGACATATGAGGAGAGACTGGATCAACTGGGCCTATATTCACTGGAGTTTAAAAGGGTGAGAGGGGATCTCATAGAAACGTATAAAATTCTGACGGGACTGGACAGGTTAGATACAGGAAGAATATTCCCGATGTTGGGGAAGTCCAGGGGTCACAGTCTAAGGATAAGGGGTAAGCCATTTAGGACTGAGATGAGGAGAAACTTCTTCACTCAGAGAGTTGTTAACCTGTGGAATTCCCCACCGCAGAGAGTTGTTGATGCCAGTTCATTGGATATATTTAAGAGGGAGTTAGATATGGTCCTTACGGCTAAAGGGATCAAGGGGTATGGAGAGAAAACAGGAACGGGGTGCTGAATGATCAGCCATGATCTTATTGAATGGTGGTGCAGGCTCAAAGGGCCGAATGGCCTACTCCTGCACCTATGTTCCTATTTGACAGGGACTGTGGTTCTCGTATTGGACTGTTCAGCCACCTAAAGACTGATTTTTAGAGTGGAAACAAGTCTTCTTCGATTCTGTGCGACTGCCTATGTTGATGATTGGCCAGGACACCGGGAATAACTCCCCTGCTCTTCTTTGAAATAGTGCCACACAATTTTTTACATCCACCTGAGAGCAGATTGGGCCTCAGTTTAACATCTCATCCGAAAGAGAGCATCTTCGGCAGTGCAGCATTCCCTCAGTACTGCACCGTCATTCTAGATTTTGTGCTCAAGTCTCTGGAGTGGGACTTGAACCCACAACCTTCTGATTTGTAGGCGACATTTAAGGGGAATCTAGATAAATATATAAGGCAGAAAGAAATAGAAGTTTATGCTGATAGTTATATGAAAAGAGGTGGGAGGAGCTGAGGTGGAGCATAAACACCGGCATAGACCAATTGGTTTGTTTTTTGCTGTACATTCTATGTAATTATATGTAAGATTGATCATAGCACAGATGGGCATCATCGTCATAGGCAGCCCTCGAAATTGAGGAAGACTTGCTTCCACTCTAAAAATGAGTTCTCAGGTGACTGAACAGTCCAATACGGGAATTACAGTCTCTGTCAAAGGTGGGACAGACAGTCATAAGAACATAAGAAATAGGAACAGGAGTTGGCCATACGGATCCTCGAGCCTGTTCCGCCATTCAATACGATCATGGCTGATCTGATCATGGATTCAGGTCATTTCCCTGCCTGCTCCCCATAACCCCTTATTCTCTTATTGGTCTATCTCTGTCTTAAATAAAAGAAACTGTCTATCTCTGTCTTAAATTTATTCAATGACCCAGCCTCCACAGCTCTCTGAGGCAGCGAATTCCACAGATTTACAACCCTCTGAGAGAAGAAATTTCTCCTCATCTCTGTTTTAAATGGGCGGCCCCTTATTCTAAGATCATGCCCCCTAGTTCTAGTCTCCCCTATCAGTGGAAACATCCTCTTTGCATCCACCATGTCAAGCCCCCTCATAATCTTATACTGTTCAATAAGATCACCTCTCATTCTTCTGAATTCCAATGAGTAGAGGCCCAACCTACTCAACCTTTCCTCATAAGTCAAACCCCTCATCTCCGGAATCAACCTCGTGAACCTTCTCTGAACTGCCTCCAAAGCAAGTATATCCTTTCGTAAATTTGGAAACCAAAACTGCAGTATTCCAGATGTGGCCTCACCAATACCCTGTATAACTGTAGCAAGACTTCCCTGCTTTTATACTCCATCCCCTTTGTAATAAAGGCCAAGATTCTATTGGCCTTCCTGATCACTTGCTGTACCTACATCTATTGCTATCTTCCTTGGTGTTTACTACACTTCATTTGAAATTTTGAAATTGTGCCTTGTACCCCCAAGTCCAAGTCATTAATGTATATCAAAAACAGCAGTGGTCCTAGTACTGACACCTGGGGAACTCTACTGTATACCTCCCTCCAGTCCGGAAAATAGCCATTCACCACAACTTTCTGTGTTCTATCCCTTAACCAACTTTGTATCCATGCTGCCACTGCCCCTTTTATCCCATGGGCTTCAACCTCACGGTACTTTATGTAGAACCTGGCGAAGATAATATCGGTCTGGGCTGTCGTGGTGAGAATGCATTTCCTCTTTAAGAGAATTGGTTAGTGAGTCATGTGCCTGACATCGGAATGTTTCCTATTTAGTCAAGCCGCGGTTAAATCTTTGGTGGGACTTGCAGACGTCAAAATCCTGCTTAGTATTTTCCTTTAGCAAATAAATCTTGGTTTACAAACCAAGAGAAGTCTCGGTAATAAGTGTGATATCTTTTCCCCATCACCCTCAATTATCCTGCCAGCATTCACTGTGTGAGCCTACACACGTAGATTGGCCACCTGGGTGATATAACTGCAGGCGATGACAGTGGTCTGGTTAGGTTACTGGATTAGCAATCCTGAGAAAGTGAGTACAAATCCCAGCCTAGCAGTTTGAGAATTTCGATTCAGTTAAAAAATTCTATAAAATAAAAAGCTGGGTTCAGTAAAAGTGACCGTGAATATGTAAGGCTGTTGTTAAAAACCGAACCGGTTCACTAACGTCCTAGATATAATCTAGGCTGAAACTCCAGTGCAGTGCTGGGGCAGTTGGAGGTGCCGTCTTTCGGATGAGATGTTAAACCGAGGCCTTATCTGCCCTCTCAGTGGACGTAAAAGATCCCATGGCACTATTTTGAAGAAGAGCAGGGGAGTTATCCCCGGTGCCCTGTCTAATATTTATCCCTCAATCAACATAACACAAAAACAGATTATCTGGTCATGACCACATTGCTGGTTGTGGGAGCTTGCTGTGCACAAATTGGCTGCCGCGCTTCCCACATTACAACAGTGGCTACACTCCAAAAGCAATTCATTCGGTTTAAAGTGCTTTGAGACGTCCGGTGGTCGTGAAAGGTGCTATAGAAATGCAAGTCTTTCTTTTTTCAGGGAAGGAAACCTACTGTCCTTACTTGGTCTGGGCCTATATGTGACTCCAGTCCCCACACCAAACTGGTTGAGTCTTAACTGCCCTCTGAAGTGGCCTCACAAGTCACCGAGTTCAATCAAAAACCTCTCGGGGGCAATGAGGGACAGGCAATAAATGTCGGCCTTGTCAGGGATGCCCATCTCCCGAGAATAAACACAAAAGGTGATCAGGCCTGTACAGTTGCAGTACGGAAACAGGAACAGACCAATCTTCCTTGGTAATGCGACTCCTTAGCATGTACTGCGAATGGGTTTGAGTGTAGTTAATACCCGCTTTGGCTGATGGAGTCATTGAGAATTTTAATTGGTTTGAGATTTGGTCCCATGGTTGCAGCCAGCTTGTTTAAAGCCTGTAATCCCCTTCTTGAGAATCGGATTAGGAGGCAGGCCCGCTCGAAACATTGCAGCGCTGCGTGGGCAGCAGAATGGCTCAGCGTTGCAGCATATTTCTTCATTAGACGATGGCATTCCTGAGAGAGAGAGAGAGAGAGAGAGAGAGAGAAAGAACAAAACCGGATGAGGGCTTCCGCAGACGAACGCACGTTCAGTCTCAGGTAGAGTTCTCAGCCTCGCGTGGAGCCAAGACCTTGCTCAGTCGCTCCTAAGATTCCCAGCCACTCTCACCGTGCAGCATTCCCTGTTCAAACATAACGCCTGAAGGCGGAATCTGGATCCAGGAACAGTGTGTTTGATGGCGTGCGCCTGGAATAAATACGAGCGCATTTGTTGCCAACACTGGGTCCTGGGCCCAGTAACCTAATTGGTGATTAGTCCCAAAGTGCTTCACTGTCAATGAATGGCATACTTTAAGTGTAGTCACTGTTGTAATGTGTTGTAATTGGGCCCAGGAGAGGCGAGGGCCCAGGGGCAGCACGGGCCAGCCCACACTGTGATATGTGTGCGCACTAGGTCCGTGCAGCAGAGCTGGTCTCCAGTCGTCCTGGTTAACCCTTGCCACTGGACCAAGACCTAGCTCTGTCAAGCCCGTGTGGTGACTGATGTGCAACGGCCACCCCACGTTAAAAAAATCCACGCACAGGCATCTTCCACCCTTCAGGACGTAGTTCGGGATCTGGAATATTAGGTCCTTCATCGAAACACCTGTGAACTCATCCTTTTTGGCGTGGAAGCAAGTCATCCTCGATATGAGGGACCGCCTATGATGATGATTAGTGAGAAATAGGTGATTGTGTTGATGGTGTTGAGGCTTTGATTGGACGTTTCTGACTTTCTGAAGTTTCCTTCAACAACAAATAAAAGCTTTGCATATACTCGTCATTCATTTCTGTCCCTGTTCAGTGTCCTTCTGCTTGAGGCACTGCCTCCTAGTCGGGATGTGGTCCCCAAGGTGCCAGACTGCTCTCTGTTACCTCAGCCATCTTCCTGCGCAGGTCTTGGCAAGCTTTTGATGACAAGTGATGAACCCTGAACCACTCTGATCCAAATTCCACACACAGAGGCTGAAATTCCTTGTTTTTGTTTTATATTCATTCGCGGGATGTGGGCGTTGCTGGCCAGGCCAGTAGTTTTATTCCCCATCCCTAATTTCCCTTGAGAAGGTGGTGAGGAAGGACATCCTGGAGAGGTCAGAGACAGAATCTATATGGCTGGAGTTAAGAAACAATAGAGGTGCCATTACACTACTGGGTATATTCTATAGACCACCAAAGAGTGGAAAAGATATGGAGAAGCAGATTTGCAGAGAAATTACAGAGAGGTGCAAAAAAACTAAAGGCCTAGATTCTCGGATTTTCAGATTTCGGGCCGTTAATGACGATGGGGTAGTCCTGATACCGCCTGGAAAAAGTTTGCGCCTCAGTCAGCAAAATTGGGCTGCTGGGTCCTGAGTGTGGGGCGAGGCGCTAAGGGAGGCGTTGTGGCATTGTACACCTCTCTCTTAGAGCGCTAGGCCGGCTGAGCATGCGAAAATCCCGAGCTAAACAGCCGGCCCGGGAGAGGCCCGGGGAGAAAAAAAAAAACCTGAAAAAAAAACACCCGAAACTTTCCCAATACATAGCCCACACCACCTCAATATAAATCGCACAAAAAAAATAAAAGTAAAAACAATCACATTTACCTGAGGTGGACATTGCTTACCTCACTGTGGCTGCTACAGCTCGGCCCGCCAGCTTTCACAGGCGATCCCAGCAGGGGGCGCTCTCTACAGCGCTACGGGTCGGGCGGGAGTAAAACCATCGAGCCGATGTCGCAACCAGGGGCGTTGCACACCGGCTCGCGTCCCGCCGAAACCGGCCCCGAAAACAGCGGCACGGCACTGGATGCTGGCCGCCCGTCCGGAAGAGCTCACCGCCGCCATTGCCGCCCCTCTGGGGCAAAAAACAGAGGCAGCCAGGAGTGGAAAATCCAGCCCATAGAGTAGTAACAACGGGGGACTTCAACCATCCTAATTTTGGGCCCAACTTTGCCCAACCCCTTTTTTCAGCGCACTTACCTTAAGTGTGCCGACTTTGCGTGCTGGAAACGGCGCCGGAAAAAAGTCTCCCCGTCCTGGCCACTCTTCCGAGTCCCCGGTGTCCCAGCGTGGCGTGCAGTCTGAAGTGAGGGGGGGGGGGGGCGGAGTAACAGGCCAGCGGCGAAAACAGTGAAGTCTGCGCGCGTGCTCCTGCCCTCCCAGCACGTCCTGCCGACCGTGAGCAGGACCCGATGCTTGCAGCCCCTAACCCCGGCCGAAGGGACGCCCGATCTCGCTGCACCCTATCCCTGGCCGAAGGGACGTCCGATCTCACTGCACCCTATCCCCGGCCGAAGGGACGTCCGATCTCACTGTACCCTATCCCCGGCCGATGGGACGTCCGATCTCACTGTACCCTATCCCCGGCCGAAGGGACGTCCGATCTCACTGTACCCTATCCCCGGCCGAAGGGACGTCCGATCTCACTGTACCCTATCCCCGGCCGATGGGACGTCCGATCTCACTGTACCCTATCCCCGGCCGATGGGACGTCCGATCTCACTGTACCCTATCCCCGGCCGATGGGACGTCCGATCTCATTGTACCCTAACCCCGGCCGATGGGACGTCCGATCTCGCTGCACCCTATCCCCGGCCGAAGGGACGTCCGATCTCACTGTACCCTATCCCCGGCCGATGGGACGTCCGATCTCACTGTACCCTATCCCCGGCCGATGGGACGTCCGATCTCACTGTACCCTATCCCCGGCCGATGGGACGTCCGATCTCATTGTACCCTAACCCCGGCCGATGGGACGTCCGATCTCACTGTACCCTATCCCCGGCCGATGGGACGTCCGATCTCACTGTACCCTATCCCCGGCCGATGGGACGCCCGATCTCGCTGCACCCTATCCCCGGCCGATGGGACGCCCGATCTCGCTGCACCCTATCCCCGGCCGAAGGGACGCCCGATCTCACTGTACCCTATCCCCGGCCGATGGGACGCCCGATCTCACTGTACCCTATCCCCGGCCGATGGGACGCCCGATCTCACTGCACCCTATCCCCGACCGATGGGACGTCCGATCTCACTGTACCCTATCCCCGGCCGATGGGACGCCCGATCTCACTGCACCCTATCCCCGGCCGATGGGACGTCCGATCTCACTGCACCCTATCCCCAGCCAAAGGGACGCCCGATCTCGCTGTACCCTATCCCCGGCCGATGGGACGTCCGATCTCACTGTACCCTATCCCCGGCCGATGGGACGCCCGATCTCACTGTACCCTAACCCCGGCCGATGGGACGTCCGATCTCGCTGCACCCTATCCCCGGCCGAAGGGACGCCCGATCTCGCTGCACCCTATCCCCGGCCGATGGGACGTCCGATCTCACTGTACCCTAACCCCGGCCGATGGGACGCCCGATCTCACTGTACCCTATCCCCGGCCGATGGGATGCCCGATCTCACTGTACCCTATCCCCGGCCGAAGGGACGCCCGATCTCACTGTACCCTAACCCCGGCCGAAGGGACATCCGATCTCACTGTACCCTAACCCCGGCCGAAGGGACGTCCGATCTCGCTGCACCCTATCCCCGGCCGATGGGACGTCCGATCTCGCTGCACCCTATCCCCGGCCGATGGGACGTCCGATCTCGCTGCACCCTAACCCCGGCCGAAGGGACGCCCGATCTCGCTGCACCCTATCCCCGGCCGATGGGACGCCCGATCTCACTGTACCCTATCCCCGGCCGATGGGACGTCCGATCTCACTGTACCCTATCCCCGGCCAAAGGGACGTCCGATCTCGCTGTACCCTATCCCCGGCCGATGGGACGTCCGATCTCACTGTACCCTATCCCCGGCCGATGGGACGCCCGATCTCACTGTACCCTAACCCCGGCCGATGGGACGTCCGATCTCGCTGCACCCTATCCCCGGCCGATGGGACGTCCGATCTCACTGTACCCTATCCCCGGCCAAAGGGACGCCCGATCTCGCTGTACCCTATCCCCGGCCAAAGGGACGCCCGATCTCGCTGTACCCTATCCCCGGCCGATGGGACGCCCGATCTCACTGTACCCTATCCCCGGCCGAAGGGACGTCCGATCTCGCTGCATCCTATCCCCGGCCGATTGGCGTCCCGCACCGGCCGACCAGCCCGCTGAGTTCCCGGCCGAGGTAGGACTTTATTTTTTATTTATTGATTGTGCTTGAGCGTTTTGATTGGCGGGGGGGTGGTGTGGGAGGAGGAGAGTTTGGGGGTGGGGGGAGAGTGTTTTGGCGGGGGGAGAAAGAGTGTTTTTCGGGGGGGGGGAGGAGAAAGAGTGCTTTGGGGGAAGAGGGGGAGAACGAGTGTTTTGGGGTGGGGGGGGAGGGGAGAGTGTTTTGTATACCAGTATCTCTCTCTCTCTCTCTCTGGCTACCCCTCCACCCCAGGTGACATTGCGGCCAGCAGCTTGCATTTCTCTGGTCGCTCTGGACTCCTGGTGCTCGTCTTCCCTCCCCTATCCCAGGCCGAATGGCTTCATGCACAGACCAGCCCTCTGCCTTTCCCGGGCCAACTTCAAAGAGTAAAGTAGGATTTACTTAATTTTTATTTGTATTTTAATTGTTTGAGCTTTTCCTTGCAATGTTTGGTGCTTGGTTGTTGAGGTCCTCTCCAGTTCCCTTCCCTCCCCTATCCCTGCCCTAATGTCTGCCGAATATGCGTTGCTTTTTCTTAACTGCCCACAAGGTTTTTCAGAGCTGGCCACATACACTGTCCTAAGTCGACTAGGAGTAAGTTTTTGCTGGCCAAAGTGCCATAAATGGCCAAAAATGGCATAAGTGTCTGGGAACGCCCCCTTTTGAAAAAAAACCTGATCTTCAAAAAAAAAATCGTACCTAACTGACTTACTGGAGCAAATTTTGGGGGGAAAATGTCAATTTTTAACTTAAGCCAGAAAAAACAACTTACTCCAAAAAAATTGATCAAGTCATGGCCAAGGTTGGGTCCATAGACTGGGATCATTATAGTGTAAAGGGCAGAGAAAGGGAAGAATTTTTGAAGAGTGTTCAGGAGAACTTTCTTGTTCATAGAAACATAGAAACATAGAAAATAGGTGCAGGAGTAGGCCATGTTGGAGAAGTCCATGCAGGTGCAGCAGGCGGTTAAGAAAGCAAATGGCATGTTGGCCTTCATAGCAAGGGGATTTGAGTACAGGGGCAGGGAGGTGTTGCTACAGTTGTACAGGGCATTGGTGAGGCCACACCTGGAGTATTGTGTACAGTTTTGGTCTCCTAACCTGAGGAAGGACATTCTTCCTATTGAGGGAGTGCAGCGAAGGTTCACCAGACTGATTCCCGGGATGGCGGGACTGACCTATCAAGAAAGACTGGATCAACTGGGCTTGTATTCACTGGAGTTCAGAAGAATGAGAGGGGACCTCATAGAAACATATAAAATTCTGACGGGGTTAGACAGGTTAGATGCAGGAAGAATGTTCCCAATGTTGGGGAAGTCCAGAACCAGAGGTCACAGTCTAAGAATAAGGGGTAAGCCATTTAGGACCGAGATGCGGAGGAACTTCTTCACCCAGAGAGTGGTGAACCTGTGGAATTCTCTACCACAGAAAGTTGTTGAGGCCAATTCACTAAATATATTCAAAAAGGAGTTAGATGAGGTCCTTACTACTAGGGGGATCAAGGGGTATGGTGAGAAAGCAGGAATGGGGTACTGAAGTTGAATGTTCAGCCATGAACTCATTGAATGGCGGTGCAGGCTAGAAGGGCCGAATGGCCTACTCCTGCACCTATTTTCTATGTTTCTATGTTTCTATTCGGCCCTTCGAGCCTGCACCACCATTCAATAAGATCATGGCTGATCATTCCCTCAGTACCCCTTTCCTTCTTTCTCGCCATACCCCTTGATCCCCTTAGCCGTAAGGGCCATATCTAACTCTCTTGAATATATCCAATAAACTGGCATCAACAACTCTCTGCGGTAGGGAATTCCACAGGTTAACAACTCTCTGAGTGAAGAAGTTTCTCCTCATCTCAGTCCTAAGTGGCTTAGCCCTTATCCTTAGACTTGTCCCCTGGTTCAGGACTTCTCCAACATCGGAAACATCGGAAACATTCTTCCTGCATCTAACCTGTCCCGCCCCGTCAGAATTTTATATGTTTCTATGAGATCCCCTCTCATCCTTCTAAACTCCACTGAATATAGGCCCAGTCGATCCAGTCTCTCCTCATATGTCAGTCCTGCCATCCTGGGAATCAATCTGGTGAACCTTTGCTGTACTCCCTCAATAGCAAGAACGTCCTTCCTCAGATTAGGAGACCAAAATTGAACACAATAGTCCAGGTGTGGCCTCACCAAGGCCCTGTACAACTGCAGTAAGACCTCCCTGCTCCGATACTCAAAACCCCTAGCTATGAAGGGCAACATACCATTTGTCTTCTTCACCGCCTGCTGTACCTGCATGCCAACTTTCAATGACTGATGTACCATGACACCCAGGTCTCGTTGCACCTCCCCTTTTCTAATCTGCTACCATTCAGATAATATTCTGCCTGTGTGTTTTTGCCACCAAAGTGGATAACCTCACATTTATCCACATTATACTGCATCTGCCATGCATTTGCCCACTCACCTAACCTGTCCAAGTCACCCTGCAGCCTCTTAGAGTCCTCCTCACACCACACACCGCCACCCAGCTTAGTGTCATCTGGTAACTTAGAGATATTACACTCAATTCCTTCATGTAAATCATTAATGTATATTGTAAAGAGCTGGGGTCCCAGCACTGAGCCCTGCGGCACCCCACTAGTCACTGCCTGCCATTCTGAAAAGGACCCGTTTATCCCGTCTCTCTGCCTCCTGTCTGCCAACCAGTTCTCTATTCACGTCAGTATATTACCCCCAATTTTTTACACCAATCCCGGATATAAAAGGGGTCAGAGGGTCTTGTAAGGAGGAGGAACTGAGGGAAATCCTTATTTGTTGGGAAATTATGTTGGGGAAATTGATGGGATTGAAGGCCGATAAATCCCCAGGGCCTGATGGACTGCATCCCAGAGTACTTAAGGAGGTGGCTTTGGAAATAGCGGATGCATTGACAGTCATTTTCCAACATTCCATTGACTCTGGATCAGTTCCTATGGAGTGGAGGGTAGCCAATGTAACCCCACTTTTTAAAAAAGGAGAGAGAGAGAAAACAGGGAATTATAGACCGGTCAGCCTGACCTCAGTAGTGGGTAAAATGATGGAATCAATTATTAAGAATGTCATAGCAGCGCATTTGGAATGAGGTGACATGATAGGTCCAAGTCAGCATGGATTTGTGAAAGGGAAATCATGCTTGACAAATCTTCTGGAATTTTTTGAGGATGTTTCCAGTGGAGTGGACAAGGGGGAACCAGTTGATGTAGATTTGGACTTTCAGAAGGCTTTCGACAAGGTCCCACACAAGAGATTAATGTGCAACGTTAAAGCACATGGGATTGGGGGTAGTGTGCTGACATGGATTGAGAACTGGTTGTCAGACAGGAAGCAAAGAGTAGGAGTAAATGGGTACTTTTCAGAATGGCAGGCAGTGACTAGTGGGGTACCGCAAGGTTCTGTGCTGGGGCTCCAACTGTTTACACTGTACATTAATGATTTAGACAAGGGGATTAAATGTAGTATCTCCAAATTTGCAGATGACACTAAGTTGGGTGGCAGTGTGAGCTGCGAGGAGGATGCTATGAGGCTGCAGAGTGACTTGGATAGGTTAGGTGAGTGGGTAAATGCATGGCAGATGAAGTATAATGTGGATAAATGTGAGGTTATCCACTTTGGTGGTAAAAACAGAGAGACAGACGATTATCTGAATGGTGACAGATTAGGAAAAGGGGAGGTGCAACGAGACCTGGGTGTCATGGTACATCAGTCATCGAAGGTTGGCATGCAGGTACAGCAGGTGGTTAAGTAAGCAAATGGCATGTTGGCCTTCATAGCGAGGGGATTTGAGTACAGGGGCAGGGAGGTGTTACTACAGTTGTACAGGGCCTTGGTGAGGCCACATCTGGAGTACTGTGTACAGTTTTGGTCTCCTAACTTGAGGAAGGACATTCTTGCTATGGAGGGAGTGCAGCGAATGTTCACCAGACTGATTCCCGGGATGGTGGGACTGACATATCAAGAAAGACTGGATCAACTGGGCTTGTATTCACTGGAGTTCAGAAGAATGAGAGGGGACCTCATAGAAACGTTTAAAATTCTGATGGGTTCAGACAGGTTAGATGCAGGAAGAATGTTCCCAATGTTGGGGAAGTCCAGAACCAGGGGTCACAGTCTAAGGATAAGGGGTAAGCCATTTAGGACCGAGATGAGGAGAAACTTCTTCACTCAGAGAGTGGTGAACCGGTGGAATTCTCTACCACAGAAAGTTGTTGAGGCCAATTCACTAAATATATTCAAAAAGGAGTTAGATGTAGTCCTTACTACTAGGGGGATCAAGGGGTATGGCGAGAAAGCGGGAATGGGGTACTGAAATTGCATGTTCAGCCATGAACTCATTGAATGGCGGTGCAGGCTAGAAGGGCCGAATGGCCTACTCCTGCACCTATTTTCTATGCTTCTATGTTTCTATGTTTGTGTGGGACCTTGTCAAAAGCCTTTTGCAAGTGCAAATACATCACATCCACTGGTTCTCCCTTGTCTACTAGTTATATCCTCAAAAAATTCCAGAAGATTTGTCAAGCATGATTTCCCTTTCATAAATCCATGCTGACTTGGACCAATTCTGTCACTGCTTTCCAAATGCGCTATTTAAGAACATAAGAATTAGGAACAGGAGTAGGCCATCTTGCCCCTCGAGCCTGCTCCTTAATAATTGATTCCAACATTTTCCCCACTACTGATGTCAGGCTAACCGGCCTATAATTACCTGTTTTCTCTCTCCCTCCTTTTCCAGCCCGACAAGGAAGGAGGCATTGCTGGATCTGGTTCTGGGGAATGAGGTGGGTCAGGTGGAGCAAGTGTCAGTAACAGGGAGCAATCTAGAGTAAAAATGTTTAACTGGGGGAAGGAATTTCAGTCGGATGTGAATGGGTAAATTGGAATCAAAGATTGGCAGACAAAACTGTAGTGGAACAATGGGCTGCCTTTAAAGAGGAATTAGTTCAGGTAGAGTCGAGGTACATTCGCACTCGGGGGAAAGGCATGGCAACTAAAGTCAGGGCTTTCTGAATGACATAACAGAAAGATCTTGCTGCACGCAGGCATGGACTTTTTCGTTATTTGAGGAGTTGCGAATGGCACTGAACACTGTGCAGTCATCAGCGAACATCCCCACTTCTGACCCTATGATGGAGGGAAGGTTATTGATGAAGCAGCTGAAAATGGTTGGGTCTAGGATATTGCCCTGAGAAACTCCTGCAGAGATGATCTGAGGATGAGATGATTGGCCTCCAACCACCACAACCGTCTCCCTGTCTGCTCGGTTTGACTCCAGCCAATGGAGAGTTTTCAAGACTGAGGTCGTTCAATCTTTGTTGGGTAAGGGTATCAAGGGACATGGAACTACGCGACAGATCAGCCATGATCCTATTGAATGGGTTCATAGAGTTGAAGGGCCTCTAGCTGTTCCTATGTTACCCACACAGAGGCTTGTTAGTACTGGGAATGTTTTACCACAACTGGCTACTGAGGCAGAGACAGTAACGTTGTTTAAAAGGGGATTGGATAAGTATTTGAAAAGGAAGAATGTAAAAGGAAATGGGGGAACGGCTGGGGGAATTGGACTAGAGCAGATGGATCCAGTTAAAGTGCTGGCACTTGCACATTGGATGAATTGTCTCATTTTACTCCTCTAATTGCAATAATCCTATGATAATTAATTTTGAAATCCCTTTGCCAAACGACAGATTAAAGCCAGTGCCAGCTGACATTAGTAGCTCATCTTGTGTATAGCGAAAGACAGATTTAATTAAATAGCCTTTTTATTGGCATGTAAATAGAATCGGAGAAGGAGGCTGTTGTGTATCTGCAAAGCATGCATTCCTATGTTCCGCCACCAGGGAGCTCATCCCCTGAAGTCCCAAGGGATCCCGGCATCCCTTGGGAGCACTGTATATAAGCCGGCGCCTAAGGCCTGTTCCTCACTCTGGAGTGTCTTATTAAAGACTGAGGTCACTGTTACTTTAACCTCCCTGTGTGCAGCCTCATCTGTGTTAGGAACACAATAACTGGCGACGAGAATACGAATCCACGCAAAGATGCAGCAAACTGTGGGCATCCTGGAGAAGTTCTCGGAAGGTGAGGACTGGGAAGCCTATGTCGAACGGCTAGACCAGTACTTTGTAGCCAACGAGCTGGACGGAGAAGGAAGCGCTGCAAAAAGGAGAGCGGTCCTCCTCACAGTCTGCGGGGCACCGATGTACAGCCTCATGAAGAATCTTCTGGTTCCGGTGAAACCCACAGATAAGTCGTATGAGGAGCTGTGTACACTGGTTCGGGAGCATCTTAACCCGAGGGAGAGCGTGCTGATGGCGAGGCATCAGTTCTACAAATGCCAGCGATCTACAGCCATGATCTTTTTGAATGGCAGAGCAGGCTCGAGGGGCTAGATGGGGCTACTCCTGTTCCTAATTCTTATGTTCTTATGTCAGGAAGTGGCAAGCTACTTCGCCGAGCTAAGGCGACTTGCAGGACAATGTGAGTTTGATGGTTAGCTGGAGCAAATGCTCAGAGACTTTTTTGTTCTGGGCATTGGCCACAAGACCATCCTACAAAAACTTTTGACTGTAGAGACACTGACCCTCAGTAATGCCATTGCGATAGCACAGGCGTTTATGTCCACCAGTAATAACACCAAACAAATCTCTCAGCACACAAGTGCTAGCAATGTTCATAAATTAACTGGAACTATGTTTGCGAGCAGAAATGTACAGGGCAGAACCCACAAGTCTGCAACTGCCAGCAGGCCTCAGGTGACCCAGATGACTCAGAGTCCCCAACAAAGGATGAATGCTTGGCAATTCACACCTTGTTGGCATTGTGAAGGCTTCCATTCAGCCATTCATGCCGCTTCAAAGGGTATGTTTGCAAGAGCTGTGGAACAATGGTGCACCTCCAACGAGCTTGCAAACGAGCTGCAAACTCTGCAAAACCTGATAACCACCATGTGGCAGAGGGAGATCGGTCCATGGTGGATCAAAACAATTTCAAGCTTCAGAGAGAGGAGGCAGATGCTGAAGTATACGGGGTGCTCACATTTTCAATGAAATGTCCACCTATAATGCTAAACGTAAAATTGAATGGCTTACCCGTAGCCATGGAACTGGACACTGGCGCTAGCCAATCCATCATGAGTAAAAAGATATTTGAGAGACTGTGCTGCAACAAGGCATTCAGACCAGCCCTGAGCCCCATCCACATGAAACTGAGAATGTACACCAAAGAGTTTATCACTGTCCTGGGCAGCGCCATGGTCAAGATCACCTACGAGGGCACGGTGCATGAACTGCCACTCTGGATTGTCCCGGGCGATGGTCCCACACTGCTTGGAAGGAGCTGGCTGGGCAAAATCCGCTGGAACTGGGATGACATCCAAGCGCTATCACATGTCGATGAAGCCTCATGTACCCAGGTTCTTAACAAATTTCCTTCCCTTTTTGAGCCAGGCATTGGAAACTTTTCCGGGGTGAAGGTGCGGATCCACTTGGTCCCAGAGGCACGACCCATTCACCACAAGGCGCGAGCGGTACCTCACATGATGAGGGAGAGAGTGGAAATCGAGCTGGACAGGCTGCAATGCGAGGGCATCATCTCCCCAGTGGAATTCAGTGAGTGGGCCAGCCTGATTGTTCCAGTACTCAAAAGTGATGGCAGGGTCAGGATTTGGGGCGAATATAAAGTAACTATGAATCGTTTCTCGCTACAGGACCAATACCTGCTACCTAAGGCAGACAACCTATTTGCGATGCTGGCAGGAGGCAAGACATTCACCAAGCTCGACCTGACTTCGGCCTACATGACGCAGGAGCTGGAGGAGTCTTTGAAGGGCCTCACCTGCATCAACACGCACAAGGGACTGTTCATCTACAACAGATGCCCGTTTGGAATTCGGTCGGCTGCAGCAATCTTCCAGAAAAACATGGAGAGCCTACTCAAGTCGGTACCACACACGGTGGTCTTTCAGGACGACATATTGGTCATGGGTCGGGACACCGCCGAGCACCTACAAAACCTGGAGGAGGTCCTCCAGCGACTGGGTCGCGTAGGGCTGCGGCTGAAGAGGTTGAAATGCGTCTTCATGGCAACAGAAGTGGAGTTTTTGGGGAGAAAGATCGTGGCGGACAGCATTCGGCCCACAGACGCTAAGACAGAGGTTATCAGGAACGCGCCCAGGCCACAGAACGTCACGGAGCTGCGGTCGTTCCTCGGACTCCTCAACTATTTTAGTAACTTCCTACCGGGGTTAAGCACCCTTTTAGAGCCCCGACTTGTGTTATTGCGCAAAGGTGAGATCTGGATATGGAGAAAAAGCCAAGTAATTGCTTTTGAGAAAGCCAGAAACATTTTATGCTCCAACAAGCTGCTTGTATTGTATAACCCGTGTAAAAGACTTGTGCTAGCATGTGACGCGTTGTCGTACGGAGTCGGGTGTGTATTACAACAAGATAACGTTGCGGGGAAGTTGCAACCTGTCTGTCGCCTATGCTTCCAGGAGCTTGACTAAGGCCGACAGCATGATTGAGAAAGAGGCATTAGCGTGTGTGTTCGGGGTAAAGAAAATGCATCAGTACCTGTTTGGCCTCAAATTTGAGCTGGAAACCGATCACAAGCCTCTCACATCTCTGTTTGCTGAAAACAAAGGGATAAATACTTATGCCTCAGCCCGCATACAAAGGTGGGCACTCGCGTAATCAGCATATAACTATACCATCCGCCACAGGCCAGACACCGAGAACTATGCGGATGCTCTCAGTCGGCTACCATTGCCCACCACGGTGGTGGAAATGGCGCAGCCTGCAAACTTGTTGATGGTGGCACAGCCCGCAGACTTGTTGATGGTCATGGAAGTATTTGAAAATGATAAATCACCTGTCATGGCCCGCCAAATTAGGACTTGGACCAGCCAAGATCCTCTGCTGTCCCTAGTAGAAAACTGTGTACTGCATGGGAGCTGGGCCAGCATCACCGTTGAAATGCAAGAGCCAATCATAGAAACATAGAAACATAGAAAATAGGTGCAGGAGTAGGTCATTCGGCCCTTCGAGCCTGCACCGCCATTCAATAAGATCATGACTGATCATTCCCTCAGTACCCCTTTCCTCCTTTCTCTCCATACCCCTTGATCCACTTAGCCGTAAGGACCAAATCTAACTCCCTCTTGAATATATCCAATGAACTGGCATCAACAACTCTCTGCGGTAGGGAATTCCACAGGTTCACAACTCTCTGAGTGAAGAAGTTTCTCCTCATCTCAGTCCTAAATGGCCTACCCTTTATCCTAAGACTATGTCCCCTGGTTCTGGACTTCCCCAACATCGGGATCATTCTTCCCGCATTTAACCTGTCCAGTCCCGTCAGAATCTTATACGTTTCTATGAGATCCCCTCTCATCCTTCTAAACTCCAGTGAATAAAGGCCCAGTTGATCCAGTCTCTCCTCATATGACAGTCCAGCCATCCCAGGAATCAGTCTGCTGAACCTTTGCTGCACTCCCTCAATAGCAAAAACGTCCTTCCTTAGATTAGGAGACCAAAACTGAACACAATATTCCAGGTGAGGCCTCACTAAGGCCCTGTACAACTGCAGTAAGATCTCCCTGCTCTTTTGCTCAAATCCCCTAGCTATGAAGGCCAACATACCGTTTGCCTTCTTCACCGCCTGCTGTACCTGCATGCCCACTTTCAGTGACTGATGAACCATGACACCCAGGTCTCGTTGCACCTCCCCTTTTTCTAATCTGCCACCATCCAGATAATATTCTGCCTTCGTGTTTTTGCCCCCAAATGGATAACCTCACATTTATCCACATTATAGTGCATCTGCCATGCATTTTCCCACTCACCTAACCTGTCCAAGTCACCCTGCAACCTCTTAGCGTCCTCCTCATAGCTCACACCGCCACCCAGTTTAGTGTCATCCGCAAACTTGGAGATATTACACTCAATTCCTTCATCCAAATCGTTAATGTATATTGTAAAGAGCTGGGGTCCCAGCACTGAGCCCTGCGGCACTCAATTGGGGTCCCAGCACTGAGCCCTGCGGCAAGCCGTTCCAGCGGCGAAAGGACGAGCTGTCCATTCAGGCAGACTGCCTGTTGTGGGGTAACCATGTAGTGCTACCAAAAAAGGGCAGGGAGACGTTCATCTCAGATCTCCACAGCACACACCCGGGTATAGTAATGATGAAAGCGATAGCCAGATCCCACGTGTGGTGGCCCGGTATCGACTCTGACTTAGAGTCCTGTGTACGGCAATGCAGCGTATGTGCTCAGTTGAGCAACGTGCCCAGAGAGGCATCACTAAGTTTGTGGTCCTGGCCCTCCA
Source organism: Pristiophorus japonicus (assembly GCF_044704955.1). NCBI lineage: Eukaryota > Metazoa > Chordata > Chondrichthyes > Pristiophoridae > Pristiophorus > Pristiophorus japonicus. The sequence continues at coordinate 222,910,611 of NC_091983.1, forward strand.
GACCATGGTCGAGGATCCATGTCGACGATATGGACCCGTTCCTCGGTAAAATGTTCCTGGTGGTGGTGGATGCTTTCTCAAAATGGATTGAGTGTGAAATAATGTCGGGAAGCACCGCCACCGCCACCATTGAAAGCCTGAGGGCCATGTTTGCCACCCAAGGCCTGCCTGACATACTGGTCAGTGACAACGGCCCATGTTTCACCAGTGTCGAATTTAAAGAATTCATGACCCGCAATGGGATCGAACATGTCACCTTGGCCCCGTTTAAACCAGCCTCCAATGGGCAGGCAGAGCGGGCAGTACAAACCATCAAACAGAGCCTTAAATGAGTCACAGAAGGCTCACTCCAAACCCGCCTGTCCAGAGTACTGCTCAGCTACCGCATGAGACCCCACTCGCTCACAGGGGTGCCCCCGACTGAGCTACTCATGAAAAGGATACCAGACTCTCGCTGGTTCACCCCAACCTGAATGATCAGGTAGAGAGCAGGCGGCAGCAACAAAATGTAAACGATGGTCGCACCACTGTGTCACGGGAAATTGATCTGAATGACCCTGTGTATGTGCTAAACTATGGACATGGTCCCAAGTGGATCACGGGCACGGTGATAGGTAAAGAAGGGAGTAGAGTGATTGTGGTCAAACTAGACAATGGACAAATTTGCAGAAAGCACCTGGACCAAACGAGGCTGCGGTTCACAGACTGCCTTGAACAACCCACAGCAGACACCAACTTTTTCGAGCCCACAACACACACCCAAAGGATCAACGACACCACGCCGGACCAGGAAATCGAACCCATCATGCCCAACAGCCCAGCAAGGCCAGACTCACCCAGCAGCCCTGCAGGGCCAACAACACGCCAGCCCAGCGAGGGCACAGCCAACACACCAGAACAGACATTTGTACCAAGGCGGACCACCAGGGAAAGAAAGGCTCCCGACCGCCTCACCTTGTAAATAGTTTTCACTTTGACTTTGGCGGGTGAGTGATGTTGTGTATCTGTAAAGCATGCACTCCCATGTTCCGCCACCAGGGAGCGTGTCCCCTGAAGTCCCAAGGGATCCCAGCATCCCTTGGGAGCACTGTATATAAGCCTGCCCCCTAAGGCCTGTTCCTCATTCTGGAGTGTCTTAATAAAGACTGAGGTCACTGTTACTTTAACCTCCCTGTGTGCAGCCTCATCTGTGTTAGGAACACAATAGAGGCCATTCGGCCCATCGTGCCTGTGCTGGCTCTTTGAAAAAACGATCCAAGTAGTCCCACTCCCTGCTCTTCCCCCATAGCTTAGCAATTTTTTCCCCATTGAGTTTTCATCCAATTCCCCTTTGAAGGTAATTATTGAATCCACTTCCACCACCCTTTCAGGCAGAGAAAAAAAGACTTGGATGTATTTAGTACCTTTCATGACCTCAGTTTGTCCCAAAGCGCTTCACAGCCTATGAAGTACTTTTGAAGTGTAGTCACTGTTGTAATGTAGGAAACGCGGCAGCTAATTTGCGTACAGCAAGCTCCCGCAAACAGTAATGCGGTAATGAGCAGAAAATCAATTTTAGTGATGTTGATTGGGGGATGAATATTGGTCAGGACGCTGGGGAGAACTCTCCTGCTCTTCTTCAAAATAGTGCCGTGGGATCTTTTACAGCCACATGAGAGAGCAGACGGAGCCTCGGTGTAACGTCTGATCCAACAGACAGGGGTGCAACAAAGGTTCAGGAGACTGATTCCTGGGATGAAAGTGTTGTCCTATGAGGAGAGATTGAGCAGAATGGGTCCATATTCTCTGGAGTTTAGAAGAATGAGAGGTGATCTCATTGGAACGTTATCATTCTTAGAGGGCTTGACAGTGTAGATGCTGAGAGGTTGCTTCCCCTGCTGGAGTCTAGAACTTTAGTCATAGTCTCAGGATAAGGGGTCGGCCGATTAGGACTGAGATGAGGAGAAACCTCTTCACTCAGAGGCTGGTGAATCTTTGGAATTCTCTACCCCCAGAGGGCTGTGGATGCTTAGTCATTGAATATATTCAAGACAGAGATCGATAGATTTCTGGGCACTAAGGGAACCAAGGGATATGGGGCTAGGGCGGGAAAGTGGAGCTGATGTAAAAATGTAGTCTTGATTCTATTGATTGGCGGAGCAGGCTCGATTTTTTGTATGGCCTACTCCTGCTCCTACTTCTTAGATTGTGGATTGCATTCATTAACTTCTCAGTAACAGGAGATGCTCATTACAACATTTCCTACATTCCAGCACTGACTACTCTTCAAAAGCCCTTCATTGGCTGTAAAGCACTTTGAGATGTCCCGAGGTCATGAAAGGCGCTAGAGAAATGCAAGTCTTTCTTTCTCATTGATGCAACAGCACCGAGAGAGTACCGAGTGTATTAGGAGGGCCGGGAACGGTTTATTAAATCAGCTTTACAATGGGATACATTGAGCTGGTCCTGTATCTGAGAGACTGGTTGGGGAGGGACAGACCAGTTGCCTGATCTCCAAGTGCTATCTGAGTTTTTAACTACCAGCCATCTAATCTCCTCCGACTTTAAGAGGTATTTGTAAGTGGAATATTAGAATGGGTGGGAGAAGCCTCCAGGAAGAAAGGATTGAAATAGCCGCTGGACACAGCAGCCAGGCCCGCTCATGGTCACCACTAGTTCCCCAGAGACAAGCTTTTAAACGATCTGTGCAGAACTGATCACTCAGTATTTTCACTGCAAACACTTTCTATTCAAAAGAAATAAAAAGACTGAGGATTTGCCCTCTCACACCGACGTAGGGATACGGGGAGCGGCACTGACCATCGAGGCCTATCGGGCCTTTCTCCAGGTTTCGGTGGTTCTTCTCTTCAGCGGAAAACCACCTGCAGAAATGCCCCCCCCCCCCCCAGAACGCAAGGCTTGTCACTCCTTAGCCCACTCCAAACCCCCCCATCCTACCCCACTGGAACACACGGTTCGCTACCCCACCCCATGACCCTCCCCCCCACCCCCCACCCCCCCCAACCCTCCCCCCAAGAACGCAAGACTTGTCACTCCTTCGCCCACTCCAAACCCCCCCCCCCCCCGATCCTACCCCACTGGAACACACGGTTCATCATCCCACCCCATGACCCTCCCCCCCACCCCCCCCCCCCCCCCCAACGCCCCACCCCACCCCCAGAATGTACAAAGGCTGGTGAATCTTTGGAATTCTCTGTCCCAGGGGGCTGTGGAGGCTCAGTCATTGAGTACATTCAAGACAGAGATCATTCGATTTTTGGATGTTAAGGGAATCAAGCGATCGGGCGGAAAAGTGGAGTTGAGGTAGCAGATTTGACATGACCTTGTTGAATGGTGGAGCAGGCTCGAGGGGCTGAATGGCCGAACATCGAAATGTACAGCACAGAAGGAGGCCATTCAGCCCATCATGGCCGTGTCTACTCCTGCTCTTACTATATTCTTACATATCAATTATTCCAAGGTAGCTTTATCCACTCTAATTTTGAGTGAAGTTATTTATTTAAAATAGGAGTGTTATCGATTTAGATTTTCTTCTGACCCAATCTGGATACCTGAACCTGACTTATTTTCTTGAAAAAGATTTTCCCGTGACTCTGCTCTCTGCCGCCATGGGCTACGTGTGTAATTGTCTGTCGAACATATGTAGTCTGCGATCGGTTGTGCTTTCCTGGAACAGATCCACAGGGATAAATGTCTAGCAATACATTTTCTGCTACTTGGCTTGTAATGTGACCTCCCTAACACATGGTTTCTTTTGAAATCACTTCAGGGAATCCTACATATTTTCTTGGCTCCTTTGAGCTGCTGTAGGTTAGAATTATATGAGCATAATATCCTGCTTTAGAAATAAAATATATACATTGGAAATGTCTGAACTGGGAATTGATTCACTTTCCTTACCACTCATGTGTTTGTGTGTGTGCACATCCAATTGATTCAGTGAAGGAGTGTTTTACAATGCGCTTTGAAATCCCGGCCTCCCTGGGTCCAAACGACATGTGTACGGACCCGGGAAGGCATCGCAAAAGCCGGTTTTCAGCGACAATGCACTTGCGCTGAAAACCGGCTTTTCCGATCTGTCAAGTTCCAGCTTGACAGATCATCCGCATCTCAGGAGTGAGGCCATTTGCTTGGGCAGGATTGCGGTATCTTGCCCAGCTAATGTCCTCAAAATTCTTGCGCCTGCCTGATAAAAGCAGGCGCATGGCCTAGTTTTACAGGCATAAGAGTTTTAAAACATACAAAAGCATTGTAAAATAAAATTTAAAAAACACATTTTATTGTTAAATACCCTGCCCACTACGGTAAGTTTATTTTAAACCATAATTAAAGAAACTTAAAAAAAAATCGGGAATATATATTTTTTTTATAAGACAGAACTAATTTTAATTTAAATTAACCTTAAATATGTGGAGTATTTATTCCATTTTTTACTTGTGTTTGGGTGTTTGGGGGGGCTTTCTCAATCATAATAATGGGAACTCCAACTTACGGAGTTCCCATTATTATGAATGAGAAAATACTGTACCTGGATTGGCTGCCCAGAGCCATGTGACTGCAGCTCCACTGCGCGGGGAGAGGAGACCTCAGGACCGAGACCGCTGGTGGGTGCAGCAGGAACAGGTAGATGCGCATCTTTTTTAACCATTTTCTGTCGATCGCCCGCGGGAAGCAGAGGATCAATAACTTTCTAAAGGGAATTGGATATATATTTGAAAAGAGCAATGGGCAGGGAGCAGGGGAGTGGGACTAATGTGATCGCTCTTTCAAAGAGCCAGCACAGGCAAAGGGGATGGAGTATAAAAGCAGGGAAGTCTTGCTACAGTTATACAGGGTATTGGTGAGGCCACTCCTGGAATACTGCGTGCAGTTTTGGTTTCCATATTTACGAAAGGATATACTTGCTGTGGAGGCAGTGCAGAGAAGGTTCACCAGGTTGATTCCAGAGCTGAGGGGGTTATGAGGAAAGGTTGAGTAGATTGGGCCTCTACTCATTGGAATTCAGAAGAATAAGAGGTGATCTTATCGAAACGTATAAGATTATGAGGGGGCTTGACAAGGTGGATGCAGAGAGGATGTTTCCTCTGATGGGGGAGACTAGAACTAGCGGGCATGATCTTAGAATAAGGGGCCGCCCATTTAAAACTGAGATGAGGAGAAATTTATTTTCTCAGAGGGTTGTGGATCTGTGGAATTCGCTGCCTCAGAGAGCTGTGGAAGCTGGGACATTGAATAAATTTAAGACAGAAATAGACAATTTCTTGAATGATAAGAGAATAAAGGGTTATGGGGAGCGAGCGGGGAAGTGGACCTGAGTCCATGATCGGATCAGCCATGATCTTATTAAATGGCGGAGCAGGCTCGAGGGGCCGTATGGCCTTCTCCTGCTCCTATTTCTTATGTTCTTATGTAATGATGGGCCAAATGACCTCCTTCTGAGCTTTTAGATTCTACGAGGGCAATTTTGACTCTGTGCTATAGTGTAAAGTGGGTGATAGTGAATCGGCTGCCTGTTTTACATCTCTCCCGAGTTTTATTTCCAGTAACCTCAACAGATATGAAAATCAGCTCGCTGTTCGATTCCAACTGAGTGACAGATCTGTTGTCTAAATCAAGGACTCGTGGTTAGAATTATTGTCAATTCAGTGGCTTGATCCTTTTTTTTCAAATATTCATTCTCGGGATGTGGGTGTTGCTGGCAAGGCCAGCATTTATTGCCCATCACTAATTTCCCTTGAGAAGGTGGTGGTGAGCCGTCTTCTTGAACCGCTGCAGTCCGTGTGGTGAAGGTACTCCCACAGTGCTGTTAGTGAAGGAGTTCCAGGATTTTGACCCAGCAACGATGGAGGAACGGCGATCTATTTCCAAGTCAGGATGGTGTGTGACTTGGAAGGGAACTTGGAGATGATGATACTCCCGTGTGCCTGCTGCCCTTGTCCTTCTCGGTGGCAGAGGTCGCAGGGAGAGAAGCAACCTTTTGAAAGCTGCAGCTAAGGGCATTAGATGGACAGAGCTCTGAGTGAAATCAGCTCAGCTTTGAATCTCACTATACATGTGCACATTTAAAGACATATCGAATTCTCTGATTGGGGCCAATCTTTGGCCAAGAACTTCCTTGGAGCTGCTAGGAACATAGGAACAGGAGTAGGCCATTTATCCCTCAGGCCTGTTGCGCCATTCATTGAGATCATGGCTGATCTGCAGCCTAACTCCATGTATCCGCCTTTACACAATATCCCTTAATAACTTTGGTTAGCAAAAATCTATCAATCTCAGATTTAAAATGATCAATTGGTCAAGCATCAACTGCCGTTTGTGAAAGAGAGTTCCACACTTCTACCACCCTTTGTGTGTAGAAGTGTTTCCTAATTTCACACCTGAAAGTTCTGGCTCTAATGTTTAGACTGTTGGTGTCGCCTTCAGATGAGATGTTAAACCGAGGCCCCGTCTGCCCTCTCAGGTGGACGTAAAAGATCTCATGGCACTATTTCGAAGAAGAGTAGCGGAGTTATCCTCAGTGTCCTGGCCAATATTTATCCCTCAATCAACATCACTAAAACGGATTATCTGGTCATTATCACATTGCTGTTTGTGGGAGTGAGAGAGGGTGCAGAAAAAATTTACGAGAATGGTTCCAGGGATGAGGACTTCAGTTACATGGGTAGACTGGAGAAGCTGGGGTTGTTCCCCTTGGAGCAGAGAAGGTTGAGAGCAGATTTGATAGAGGTGTTCAAAATCATGAGGAGTCTGGACAGAGTAGATAGAGAGAGACTGTTCCCATTGGCTGAAGGGTCGAGAACCAGAGGACACAGATTTAAGACGATTGGCTAAAGAACCGAAAGGCGACATGAGGAAAAACGTTTTTATGCAGCGAGTGGTTAAAATTTGGAGCGCACTGCCTGAAAGGGTGGCGGAGGCAGACTTAATCGTGGCTTTCAAAAGGGAATTGGATAAGTACCTGAAGGAAAAAAAAATGCTAGGCTAAGAGGAAAGAGTGGGACTAGCTTAAATGCTCTTGCTCATGGGCTCGACGGGCCGAATGATCACAGCACAGAAAGAGACCATTCTATGATTCTATGATTCAATGAGTTTGCAGAGTGCAAATTGGTTGCCGCGTTTCCTACATTACAACAGTGAACACACTTCAAAAAGTACTTCATGGCTTGTAAAGCGATTTGGGCCGTCCAGTGGTCTTGAAAGGCTATATAAATGCACGTCTTTATTTTCTTTCTTTCTGCCCCCTCGTCCGAGACTCCCCAACCAATGGGAACAGTTTTTCTTTATCTACCCTATCAGTTCCCTTTGATAGCTTGAAAACTTTGATCGAATCACCCCTTAACCTTCTAAATTCCAGGGAATACAACCCTAGTTTGTGTAATCTCTCTCGTAATTTCATCCTTGGAGTCTGGGTATCATTCTGGTGAATTTGTGCTTCATAGAAACATAGACATAGAAAATAGGTGCAGGAGTAGGCCATTTTGGCCCTTCGAGCCTGCACCGCCATTCAATGAGTTCATGGCTGAACATGCAACTTCAGTACCCCATTCCTGCTTTCTCGCCATACCCCTTGATCCCCCGAGTAGTAAGAACTACATCTAACTCATTTTTGAATATATTTAGTGAATTGGCCTCAACAACTTTCTGTGGTAGAGAATTCCACAGGTTCACCACTCTCTGGGTGAAGAAGTTTCTCCTCATCTCGGTCCTAAATGGCTTACCCCTTATCCTTAGACTGTGACCCCTGGTTCTGGACTTCCCCAACATTGGGAACATTCTGCCTACATCTAACCTGTCTAAACCCATCAAAATTTTAAACGTTTCTATGAGATCCCCTCTCATTCTTCTGAACTCCAGTGAATACAAGCCCAGTTGATCCAGTCTTTCTTGATAGGTCAGTCCCGCCATCCCGGGAATCAGTCTGGTGAACCTTCGCTGCACTCCCTCAATAGCAAGAATGTCCTTCCTCAGGTTAAGAGACCAAAACTGTACACAATACTCCAGGTGTGGCCTCACCAAGGCCCTGTACAACTGTAGTTATTCCGTCCAAGGCCAATATATCCTTCCTAAGGAGTGGTGCCCAGGACTGATCGCTGTACTCCAGGGGTAGTGTGACCAGGGCTGCTCCCGCCACGCCAACATAACATGTGGCGCAAAACAGCGTTCCCAGCATCTTGGTTGTGCTAGGTCAGAATCTCTAGGAGCTGAGCCCAGAATCTAGTCTGAGGGAGTGCTGCACTGTTGGAGGGGCTGTCCTTCAGCTGAGATGTTAAAGTGAGGCCCCGTTTGCTTGGAAGTGGGGCCTGATCCTCAGGATCCTATGTCGCTGGTTGAAGAGAAGTGGGAGTAAGTTCTAATGGAAATGGGAAATATTCCCAAGCACAACTTTTCCCGGATATTACCTCCCATCCTCTCCTATTCCGGATGCAAAATAAAATTAACCGACTGTTTAAAACGACAAAAATAAATCACTCGTTTCCAACCTGTCCCCGCATTAGGGTCGCCAATTTTGATTGGGCGTATTCGCAGAGGTTACATCACATGACCTCTGACCCGCCCCCAACACTCTACGTCATTGGTCGGCCGCCACATCCCACCATCCCAGGCCAATCGGAAAGCAAACAGACTCTTTGCTACCCTAATAGATGATTCTTGACTACCAATCAAACAAAGCTCACCCGCCCCGCTCCAATATTTTTAGAACTCATAAATGAAAGTGTGCATAGAAAATGAAAATAAAACACACATAATTCTTTTGGCTCCCTTGTGATTTTTCTCCCAGGTTTGCCCGGAGCAGAGTCTGGGAGATTAATCTTTAATTCCTGGAGCGTTGGCAACCTTACTCCACACCCAGTCTCTCATTCAGTGCTGGGAGGACCCATTTTCTGAGTAATTAAGCCATGGTTTTACTGGCAGGGACGTCAATGAGCATAGAGACACACAAAGCTCTCTCTTTCACGGTACAGTTGCACACTCGATGATGCGTCACCAAACAGTTCCTTTACCTGGCCCCACTCCCCTCCTCTTCTTTCCCCTCCCCATTCCCTCCTTCCCCCTCCCACTCCCCTCCCCCATCCCCTCCCCCTTCCCCTACCCCTCCTCTCCCTCCTCCTTCCCTCTCCTCCCCCTCCTCTCCCTCCCCTCCGCTCTCCTCCCCTTTCCCTCCCCTCTTTCCTCCTCCTCTCCCTCCCCTCCCTTCCCCTCCCCTACCCCCCCTCCTTCCCCCTCTCCTCCCTTCCTTTCGCCTTCCCTTCGTCTCCCCTCCCTCTCGCCTTTCCCTCCACTCTCTCCCCTTCCTTCTCCTCCCCCTCCCCTCTCTCCCCTCCCCTCCCTCCCCTCCCCTACCTCTTCCCCTCCCCCTCCCCTCCCTCCTCCTTCCCTCTCCTCCCCCTCCTCTCCCTCCCCTCCCCTCCCCTCCCCTTCCCCTCCCCTCTCTCCCCTTCCCTTTCCTCCCCCTCCCCTCCCCTCCCCCTCCCCTTCCCCCACCTCCTTCCCCCTCCCCTCCCTTCCTCTCGCCTTCCCCTCGTCTCCCCTCCCTCTCGCCTTTCCCTCCCCTTCCCCTCCCCTCCTTCCCCCTACCCTCCCTCCCCTCCCCTTCCTCTCCCCCTCCCCTCCTTCCCCTTCCCCTCCCCTTCCCTCCTTCCCCTCCCTTCCCTCCCCTTCCCCTCCCCTCCCCCACACACGCAAGGTTCATCGACTTGCTAAGCATAAGGGGAAATAATAGGCCTGTTCACATTGTTTTCATTGTTTTACATATCAGAGATTAGAAGGGGGGCTGGCTGGTGGAAAAACAACTTGCGGAAAAGATGGTCAACTTAAGATAAACAGAGAGATGGTGAACTTTGAATGGCTCAATGGATAGATGCACTAGTCATAGCATTGCCCTTGAGAAGGTGGTAGTGAGCTGCCTTCTCAAACCTGCAGTCTGCGTGGTGATGGTACTCCCACAATGCTGTTATGGAGAGAGTTCCAGGATTTTGACCCGACAATGGTGATATATTTCCAAGTCAGGATGGTGTGTGACTTGGAGGGGAACTTGCAGGTGATGGTGTTCCCATGCGCCTGCTGCCCTTGTCCTTCTCGGTGGTAGAGGTCGTGGGTTTGGGAGGTGCTGCCGAAGAAGCCTTGGCGAGTTGCTGCAGTGCATCTTGTAGATGGTACACACTGCAGCCACGGTGCGCCGGTGGTGGAGGAAGTGAATGCTTAAGGTGGTGGATGGGGAGCCAATCAAGGGGGCTGCTTTGTCCTGGATGGTGTCCAGTTTCTTGAGTGTTGTTGGAGCTGCACTCATCCAGGCAAGTGGAGTGTATTCCATCACACTCCCGACTTGTGCCTTGTAGATGGTGGAAAGGCTTTGGGGAGTCAGAAGGTGAGACACTCACCGCAGAATACTCAACCTCTGACCCGCGCCTATTGTAAAGTCCTTACACAATATCACAAATCCACACGAGGTACATTCTATGGACAAGGTCACTCCATGACCTGAACCTTTATTCACAGGACCAAGAAGTGATGACCCTGCGTGGGACCTCCCTTTATATACCTGGATGACCAGGTGAGGAGTGTCTCCCACAAGTTCACCCCCTATGGTCAAGGTGTGCATTTCTCAAGCATATACAGTATTGCAGCGTTGTTACATGAAGGTTACATACATGACATCATCTCCCCCCCAACGTTTTATTGGGATCATAGATTAAGTCTCTCGGGTGGTCTGCGCTCTCTCGTGGAGCGCCGCAGTTGGGGCTCTGGTTGTTGAGCCTTGGCCTGTGGTGATTCCGGCCTGTCCGGGCTGGCCGCAGGGACTGTGCATGCTGCTGAATGTTCTTGTTGCTCGTTCACTGGCGGTGGTGTGGGCAACATCTCATGATCTTCCTCAGGTTCCTCAGAGTCCATGCTGAACCTTTTTTTAACTTGGTCCAGATGCTTGCGGCATATCTGCCCATTGTTAAGTTTAACCACGGTGACCCTATTCCCCTCTTTGTCTATTACAGTACCTTCAAGCCATTTGGGCCCCAAAGCGTGATTGAGAACAAATAAGGGGTCACCAATTTCTGTGTATTCCCCCCTTGAATTACGGTCATGGTACTCATTTTGGGACTGGCGCTTGCCTTCAACAATGTCGGACAAGACAGGATAAATGAGGGACAGCTGAATTTTGAGTGTACATTTCATAAGGAGCTCCGTGGGCGGGACTCCCGTGAGTGAGTGCGGTCGGGACCTATAGGCCAGCAGGAGGAGCGATAGGCGGCATTGAAGGGAGGGACCTTGAATCCTGAGCATGCCGTGTTTTATGATTTGGACGCACGTTCCGCCTGGCCATTGGAGGCCGGCTTGAACGGTGCTGTCCTGACATGGTTAATGCCATTACCCGACATGAACTCCCGGAATTCGTAGCTTGTGAAACATGGGCCATTATCGCTAACAAGGATGTCCGGCAAGCCGTGGGTCGCAAAGACCGCGCGTAGACTCGCCATGGTGGTGGATGTCGTGCACGAATTTAAAATGATGCACTCGATCCATTTCGAGTACGCATCAACCACAATGAGAAACATTTTCCCTATGAATGGGCCCGCGTAGTCTACGTGAATGCGTGACCATGGCCCGGTGGGCCAGGGCTACGGGCTGAGCGGGGTCTCCCTGGGGGCATTCCCCAGCTGGGCACACGACGTGCACCTAAGAACACAAAGGTCCAGGTCTGAATCAATTCCCGGCCACCACACGTGTGACCGGGCAATGGCCTTCATCAGCATGATGCCTGGGTGCTCGCTGTAGAGTTCCCTGATGAATGCCTCCCTGCCCCTCTGGGTCATGATTACCCAGCTGCCCCATAGTAGGCATTCGGCTTGGATGGAGAGCTCATCCATCCGTCTGTGAAACGGTCTGACCTCCTCAAGGCATGCTCCGTGTGTGGGCGCCCAATCCCCAGTCAGGACACATTTCTTAAACAAAGATAGGAGGGGATCTCTGTTGGTCCAGATTTTGATCCGGTGGGCTGTGATGGGGGAGCCTGCGCTGTCAAAGGCATCAACGGCCATGACCATCTCAGTGCTTTGCTCCGCTGCCCCTTCAGTGGTGGCCAGTGGAAGCCTGCTGAGTGCGTCAGCGCAGTTTTTAGTGCCAGGCCGGTGTCGGATGGAGTAGTCAAACGCAGCCAGTGTGAGAGCCCATCGCTGTATGTGAGCTGACGCATTGGCATTGACAGCTTTGCTGTCTGACAACAGGGATGTTAACGGCTTGTGCTACGTTTTTAATTCGAACCTCCTGCCAAAAAGGTACTGGTGCATCGTTTTCACCCAGAGACACATGCAAGTGCTTCCTTCTCAACCATCCCATATCCCCCTTCAGCTTGAGCGAGCGACCTGGAGGCATAAGCCACAGATTGGAGCTGGCCCTCAGCGTTACCCTGCTGCAACACGCACCCAACCCCATAGGACGATGCATCACATGTCAGAACCAATTTCTTACAGGGGTCGTACAGGGTCAACAACTTATTTGAACAAAGCAGGTTACGCGCCCAATTGAAAGCCCGTTCCTGACAGTCCCCCCAAAACCAATCGCAACCCTTACGCAGGAGAACGTGTAGCGGCTCCAACAATGTGCTTAAGTTCGGCAGAAAGTTCCCGAAATAGTTCAACAGTCCCAGAAATGAACGCAACTCCGATGTGTTGCAGGGCCTGGGTGCTCGTCGAATTGCCTCTGTTTTGGATTCGGTGGGCCGAATCCCGTCTGCGGCAGAAACTCCTGCCCAGAAACTCGACTTCGGGAGCCAAAAACACACACTTAGACTTCTTGAGTCGCAGGCCTACCCGGCCCAGTCGGCGTAGCACCTCCACCAGGTTGTGGAGATATTCCTCGGTGTCAGGACCGGTGATGAGGATGTCGTCCTGGAATATGATTGTTCCAGGAATGGATTTAAGCAGGCTTTCCATGTTTCTTTGAAAGATCGCGGCCGCTGATCAAATGCCAAATGGGCACCTGTTGTAAACAAACAGTCCCTTGTGCGTGGTGATGGTGGTCAGTAGTTTGGATTCGTCGGCCAGTTCTTGGGTCATGTAGGCTGAAGTGAGGTCCAACTTTGTGAACAGCTTGCCGCCTGCCAGCGTGGCGAAAAGATCCTCCGCTCTCAGAAGCGGTTATTGGTCTTGTAGTGACACCCGGTTGATAGTGGCCTTGTAGTCGCCACAGATCCTGACCGAGCCATCCGCTTTTAGGACAGGAACGATGGGGCTCACCCAGTCACTGAATTCAACGGACGAGATGATGCCCTCTCTCAGCAAACTGTCCAATTCGCCTTCAATTTTCTCCCGCATCACATACGGCATAGCTCTGGCTTTGTGGTGCACTGGTCTGGCGTCCGGGGTGATGCAAATCACTACTTTGGTAATTTTGAACGTCCCGACGCCAGGTTGGATAGCGACTCAAATTGCTGTAGGACCTGTGAGCATGAACTTTGCCCAACAGATGACACTGCGTGCACATCCCCCCATTTCCAGTTCATCTCAGCTAGCCAGCTCCTCTCCAACAGTGTGGGACCATTGCCCGGGACAATCCAGAGCGGCAGCCGGTTCACTGATCCATTGTGTGTGACAGCCAACATTGCACTGCCTAGCACTGGAATGATTTCTTTGGTGTACGTCCGTAATTGAGTCTCAATGTGTTCTAGTTTGGGTCTGCTGGCTTTGAGTGGCCATAGCTTTTTGAATTGTTGAACGCCCCGTGTCCAGCTCCATGTGTACAGGGATGCCGTTTAATAGGACTTTCATCATCATAGGTGGCGTTTTGGTATATGAGCTGTGAATGTTTGCCACATGAACCCGCTGAACTTCAGCGTCCATAGATTTGCCCCAAGCGTCATCCTGCCTCACAGACCCCTCTTCTGGTCCATCCGCCTCATAAATTATCCTGGTCGCAGGCTTCCTGCACATTCTGGCTAAATGGCCAGTGAGGTTACAATTTCTGCAGGCGAACTGTTAAACCTGCAAGACCTGGCAGCATGTCTGCCCCCACACCTCCAGCATGAACTGAGATTCCCATTGTTGTGAACAAAAGAGCTGTTACCAGGCATTCCTCGCTGATTGTCCCTTTGACTGCTCTTGAGCACCCTGTTAGTGGGTGTCAATGGCCCCATCCCGGGCCGCATTGTCCGCTGGGAGGGCGTAAATGTCCATTCAGCCTGACATTGTCTGTGTTGAAAACCTGTTCTGGGGTCTATTGTTGCCTGGGGTGTGTCGAACTGCCCTTGCCTGCCTGTTGGCTCTGAGTCGCATTTATGATATTGACCCCCTGATCCATCACCACGTTTGAGGCAGAATTGCGCGCGTATATTATCTTGCTTTCCTCCTCCCCCGTCATAAAAGTCTGAGCCAGCAACGCCGCCACTTCCAAGGTCAAGTCCTTGATCTCTATTAACTTTCTGAAAATCCCGGCATGACCGATGCCCTCAATAAAGAAATCCCTTAGCATCTCCCCCCTGCAGGCATCTGTGAACTTACAGATGTTGGCCAAGCGCCGGAGGTCCGCAACGAAGTCTGGTATGCTCTGTCCTTCCCGACGTCGGTGGGTATAAAAGCTGTGTCGGGCCATGTGTATGCTGCTCGCCGGTTTGAGGTGCTCACTGATTAGCTTGCTGAGTTCTTCAAAGGTTTTGTCCGCCGGCTTTTCGGGTGCTGGCAGGTCTTTCATGAGCGCGTAAGTCACAGGTCCACAACAGGTCAGTAGATGAGCCCTTCGCTTGTCGGCCGCTGCGTCTCCCAGCCAGTCCTTTGTGACAAAACTCTGCTGGAGCCTCTCAATGAAATTGTCCCAGTCCTCACCAACACAGTACCGTTCATCTGTGCTACCGGTGGCCATTCTCATGGATCGTTGATTCCTGTTTCTCGTCGCCACTGTAAAGTCCTTACACAATACCACAAATCCACACGAAGCACTTTCTATGGACAAGATCACTCCATGACCTGAACTTTACCAAGGACCAAGAAGTGATGACCCTGCGTGGGACCTCCCTTTATATACCTGGATGACCAGGTGAGGAGTGTCTCCCACAAGTTCACCCCCTGTGGTCAAGATGTGCATTTCTCAAGTATATACAGTATTGCAGTGTTGTTACATGAAGGTTACATACATGACACCTATAATCTCAGTATGTATGTGGCTGGTACGGTGAAGTTTCCGTGTGGTACCCTCCTGAGTTAATGGATTAATCAGAGCACCCCAATTGCTCCCAGTGTCTTATGTTAGATCAACTGAGCGGATTAATCCAAATTATATAGGTTTGGACGTCAGAGATAAATCAATTTCTTGTTTTGTTTAGTATGGACAGAAAGTACAAGCAAGTTATATGGCTGTACTTACTGGTAGGGTGTCCATTGGGCCTGCTGAACTACTAACCAATCCAGGCACGTTCTCATCAGAGAATGCCAAAGTATTACTGAAAGTGAGCCTATTTATTCACTCAGACGGACAAGGTCAGATGGCATTCTCCATACGTATCAATTCTGAGACTATTACAAAAGCAAAATACTGCGGATGCTGGAAATTTGAAATACAAATTCCAAGACTATTATCATGTGATCATTTTGTGTCATATGCTAGTGTACCAGCAGTAGATGGCGATGTTGCAGCACATACTCACCATTCCCACGGCAATGTGGCTTTTATTAATGGTGTGGTTAAAACAATTGTACATAGTTATGAACATCAGTCCTTAACAGCTGAAACCTTGACATGTTGGGATTAATTGTGAATTTGGGCGATTACGAATCAGAAGCCCATTTTACATCTCTCTCCATTGAAGTTTCGCATAAAGTCAAAATCTGCCCTGTTGTCTCCAAACTAGCCATAATTCGGACACAATTACACAAATTAATGCTCCTTAAATTGCATTAACCTGACACCCAACAACCTACTCACTTAGCAGGGCCCCGAGGAATCCTAGCGACCTAATCGGAAACGAATCTAATCCACACGACCTAATCTAAAGCACGAGTTAGCCTCTATCACACAGAATACATTCTCACATTACAAAGTTACTGAGCGATGTTGCCCATGATATTGTAAACCTTGGGTTATGGGGGGGGAAGTGGGGCCTGGATTGACCCTTTCCCTGAGCGATCATCGGCGTGCTCTGATTAACAGTGTGTGCCTGCAGAGAGGGACAGGACAGGTTTAGTGGTGAAATCCCCGAGTTATCCTGCTGACACGCTGTCTAAGTGCACACCAGCTGAATGGCCATGTGGGCCAAGCGAGCCTTTGAGTGGCCATTTCCGGTTCGAACCCCCCCCCCCCCAGCTCCAGACAGTCCCGTCTCATTGAATCATTGAATCATAGAAATTTACAGCATAGAAGGAGGCCATTTTGGCCCATTGTGTCCGCGCCGGCTGACAAAGAGCTATCCGGCCTAATCCCACTTTGCAGCTCTTGATCCGTAGCCCTGTAGGTTAAGTGCACATCCAAGTATTTTTTAAATGTGGTGAGGGTTTCTGCCTCTACACCCTTTCAGGCAGTGAGTTCGATAAGAAATAAAAGAACATAAGAAATTGGAGCAGGAGTAGGCCATTTGGTCCCCCCGAGCCTGCTCCGCTATTTAATAAGATCATGGCTGACCTGCCCCTGATCTGACCCCCACCACCCTCTGGGTGAAGAAATTTCCCCTCAAATCCCCTCTATACCTCCCCCCATTTACTTTAAATCTATGCCACCTGGTTGTTGACCTCTCTGCCAAGAGAGACATGTCCCTCCTATCCACTCTATGCCTCTCATAATGTTATACACCTCAATCAGGTCTCCCCTCAGCCTCCTCTGTTCCAAAGAAAACAGACCCAGCCTCTCCAATCTTTCCTCATAGCCAAAATTCTCCAGTCCAGGCAACATTCTTGTAAATCTCCTCTTCACCCTTTCCAGTGCAATCACATCTTTCCTGTCATGTGGTGACCAGAACTGCACACAGTACTCCAGCTGCAGCCTAACCAGTGTTTTATACAGTTCCAGCATAACGTCTTTACTCTTGTATTCCATGCCTCGACTAATAAAAGCAAGTATTACACATGCCTTCTTATCCACCTTATCTACCTGTCCTGCTACCTTCAGGGATCTGTGGACCTGCACTCCAAGGTCCCTTTGTTCCTCTACACTTCTCAGTGTTGTACCATTTAATGTGTATTCCCTTGCCTCGTTGGACCTTCCCAAATGCATTACCTCACACTTATCCGGATTGAAATCCATTTGCCACTGTTCTGTCCACCTGACCAGTACATTGATATCTTCCTACAGTCCACAGCTTTCTTCTTCATTATCAACCACATAGCCTATTTTAGTATCATCTGCAAACTTCTTAATCATACCCCCAACATTCAAGTCCAAGTCATTGATATATACCACAAAACGCAAGGGTCCCAGTACTGAACCATGTGGAACCCCACTGGATATAGCCTCCCAGTCACAAAAACACCCATCAACCATTACCCTTTGCTTCCTGACTCTGAGCCAAATTTGGATCCAACTTGCCACTTTGCCCTGGATCCCATGAGTTTTTACTTTCATGACCAGTCTACCATGTGGGACCTTATCAAAAGCCTTGCTGCAATCCATATACACTGAGTCAGATGGTGCAGGTTTTGTACTAGCCCACTCCAGATAGTCCTGTCTCTGAGCCAGACGGTGCAGGGTACAAACCCCCCACTCCAGACAGTCCCGTCTTTGAGCCAGACTGTGCAAGGTACAAACCCCCCACTCCAGATAGTCCCGTCTCTGAGCCAGACGGTGCAGGGTACAAACCCCCCACTCCAGACAGTCCCGTCTCTGAGCCAGACGGTGCAGGGTACAAACCCCCCACTCCAGACAGTATGGTCTCTGAGTCAGACGGTGCAGGGTACAACCTCCACCCCCCCCCCCCCCCCACTCCAGACAGTATGATCTCTGAGCCAGACGGTGCAGGGTACAAACCCCCCACTCCAGACAGTATGGTCTCTGAGCCAGACGGTGCAGGGTACAAACCCCCCACTCCAGACAGTCCCGTCTCTGAGCCAGACGGTGCAGGGTACAACCTCCCCCCCCCCACTCCAGACAGTCCCATCTCTGAGCCAGACGGTGCAGGGTACAAACCCCCCACTCCAGACAGTATGGTCTCTGAGCCAGACGGTGCAGGGTACAAACCCCCCACTCCAGACAGTCCCGTCTCTGAGCCAGACTGTGCAGGGTACAACCCCCCACCCCCCCACTCCAGACAGTCCCGTCTCTGAGCCAGACGGTGCAACGTACAAACCCCCCCACTCCAGACAGTATGGTCTCTGAGCCAGACGGTGCAGGGTACAAACCCCTCACTCCAGACAGTCTGGTCTCTGAGCCAGATGGTGCAGGGTACAAACCCCCCACTCCAGACAGTCTGGTCTCTGAGTCAGACGGTGCAGGGTACAAACCCCCCCTGCTCCAGACAGTCTTGGCATGAGTAGACCAGAGCTCTGGCTCTGAATTGATATCCAGCGGGGATCCTCGTGTCCAGCACCCACCACTCGATGGATTTTGGGATCCCACAAAACCCTCCCACAATACAGGACCCAACCAACTATCAGCTGATATAAAGATAGTTACAGCCATTAAAAGGAGACAACTCGCCCTCTCCTGACCAGTTCATTTATCTCCATCACCTGAACGGATCAACTGCCCCCGCCCACCCACTCGCCCACCTCCTTACTGGGCCCTCTGGCTGTCTCTCAGGAACAGTATCCCAGAAAAAGTTGTTGATCTGGGGCTAATTTGCACCTTTTAAAGTAATATGGGTCAATACATGCTATGAGGGGAGATTGCGGGTTTATGGAGATGAGTAGCATTGTTTGACCATTCTTTCATGGAAGATTGGTGAGGAAACTTCGTTAAAGTCCGAAAATGCGAATATCACGGAACTGCTGGTCTATCTCGAAAGAAGGAAAGACCTGTGTTTACGTAGAATTACACGGAATGTACAGCACAGAAAAAGGCCATTCAGTCTTATATATCGCCGTTCCTTCATTATTGATGTTCCAAATTCTGGAACTTCCTCCCTGATCATACTGTGGAGTACCTGCAGCGATTCAAGAAGGCGGCTCACCACCACCTTCTCAAGGGCGATTAGGGACGGGCAATAAATGCTGGCCTTGCCAGCGACGCCCACATCCCGTGAATGAATTTTTAAAAAGCACTTTTCACGACTTCAGGACTTCCTAACTTGCTTTACAGCCAATGAAGTACTTTTGATGTGTAGTCACTGCTGTAATGTAGAGAAACGCGACAGCCAATTTGCGCACAGTAAGCTCCCACAAACAGCAATGAGATAATGACCAGATAATCTGTTTTAGTGATCTTGGTTGAGGGTTAAATATTGGCCAGGGCACCGGGGATAACTACCTTGCTCTTCTTCGAAATAGTGGCGTGGGATCTAGTACATCCACCTGAGAGGGCAGACGGGAGCCCGGTTTACCATCTCATCTGAAAGACGGCACCTCCGACAGTGCAGCACTCCCACATAGGCTAGGACGCTACGCCCTGAGCCACAGCTGGCACACCAGCCTGTCCCTTGCCCTACGCATCATCATGCAGATACTCCCTCCCCACCCGGAGCCATAGTTACACGTTGCGAGAACCCCCACGGTTCACAAGCTCATTGGGGGAAATCTGGGAGTTACACTGCACTGTACCATGGACAAGTGAGCAGGGGGTAGGGGCTGTGGGGGGTAGAGGAGGGGGCTTGCGGAGGTCAAGCGCCTGTGCCCAGGACACTGACCGATGTCCGCGCACCCCCCCACCCCCTCCCCCGTCGCTGGGCAGAGCTTTGGCCGGGGCTGATGTGCCCCCTTCCTTCAACGAGCTGGATGGCATTCCACGTCACACCCACACACAGCAGCAAGAGAGCTGAATGTGACACAATACCAGGCACAGAACAATGAGCTGGCCGCAGAAAACCTTTCAGCCTGTACGCTCAGACCTGCACGTACACACTTCGGCTGCAGCCTCAACAACTGTGGAACAAAAAGATTAGGATTAAAAAAAAAGAACAACAAGCCAGGAATATCTCGTTAATGTAATTGTTTTGTTTTCTGCTGTGTTTCTGGTACTGTTTCCCCAATACTGCTGTTTCTGGTATCGTTTCCCCAATATTGCTGTTTCTGGTATTGTTTCCCCAATACTGCTGTTTCTGGTACCGTTTCCCCAATACTGCTGTTTCTGGTATCGTTTCCCCAATACTACTGTTTCTGGTATTGTTTCCCCAATACTGCTGTTTCTGGTATTGTTTCCCCAATACTGCTGTTTCTGGTACCGTTTCCCCAATACTGCTGTTTCTGGTACCGTTTCCCCAATACTGCTGTTTCTGGTATTGTTTCCCCAATACTGCTGTTTCTGGTATTGTTTCCCCAATACTGCTGTTTCTGGTACCGTTTCCCCAATATTGCTGTTTCTGGTACCGTTTCCCCAATACTGCTGTTTCTGGTATTGTTTCCCCAATACTGCTGTTTCTGGTACCGTTTCCCCAATACTGCTGTTTCTGGTATTGTTTCCCCAATACTGCTGTTTCTGGTACCGTTTCCCCAATACTGCTGTTTCTGGTACCATTTCCCCAATACTGCTGTTTCTGGTATTGTTTCCCCAATACTGCTGTTTCTGGTACCATTTCCCCAATACTGCTGTTTCTGGTATTGTTTCCCCAATACTGCTGTTTCTGGTATTGTTTCCCCAATACTGCTGTTTCTGGTATTGTTTCCCCAATACTGCTGTTTCTGGTACCATTTCCCCAATACTGCTGTTTCTGGTACCGTTTCCCCAATACTGCTGTTTCTGGTACCATTTCCCCAATACTGCTGTTTCTGGTATTGTTTCCCCAATACTGCTGTTTCTGGTACCATTTCCCCAATACTGCTGTTTCTGGTATTGTTTCCCCAATACTGCTGTTTCTGGTACTGTTTCCCCAATACTGCTGTTTCTGGTATCGTTTCCCCAATACTGCTGTTTCTGGTATTGTTTCCCCAATACTGCTGTTTCTGGTATTGTTTCCCCAATACTGCTGTGTTTCTGGTACTGTTTCCCCAATACTGCTGTTTCTGGTATTGTTTCCCCAATACTGCTGTTTCTGGTATTGTTTCCCCAATACTGCTGTTTCTGGTATCGTTTCCCCAATACTGCTGTTTCTGGTATTGTTTCCCCAATACTGCTGTTTCTGGTATTGTTTCCCCAATACTGCTGTTTCTGGTATTGTTTCCCCAATACTGCTGTTTCTGGTATTGTTTCCCCAATACTGCTGTTTCTGGTATTGTTTCCCCAATACTGCTGTTTCTGGTATTGTTTCCCCAATACTGCTGTTTCTGGTACTGTTTCCCCAATACTGCTGTTTCTGGTATTGTTTCCCCAATACTGCTGTTTCTGGTATTGTTTCCCCAATACTGCTGTTTCTGGTATTGTTTCCCCAATACTGCTGTTTCTGGTATTGTTTCCCCAATACTGCTGTGTTTCTGGTACTGTTTCCCCAATACTGCTGTTTCTGGTATCGTTTCCCCAATACTGCTGTTTCTGGTATCGTTTCCCCAATACTGCTGTTTCTGGTACCATTTCCCCAATACTGCTGTTTCTGGTACCGTTTCCCCAATACTGCTGTTTCTGGTACCATTTCCCCAATACTGCTGTTTCTGGTACCATTTCCCCAATACTGCTGTTTCTGGTACTGTTTCCCCAATACTGCTGTTTCTGGTACCGTTTCCCCAATACTGCTGTTTCTGGTACCGTTTCCCCAATACTGCTGTTTCTGGTACCATTTCCCCAATACTGCTGTTTCTGGTACTGTTTCCCCAATACTGCTGTTTCTGGTACCATTTCCCCAATACTGCTGTTTCTGGTACCATTTCCCCAATACTGCTGTTTCTGGTACCGTTTCCCCAATACTGCTGTTTCTGGTATCGTTTCCCCAATACTGCTGTTTCTGGTACCGTTTCCCCAATACTGCTGTTTCTGGTACCATTTCCCCAATACTGCTGTTTCTGGTACCATTTCCCCAATACCGCTGTTTCTGGTACCATTTCCCCAATACTGCTGTTTCTGGTACCGTTTCCCCAATACTGCTGTGTTTCTGGTACCGTTTCCCCAATACTGCTGTTTCTGGTACTGTTTCCCCAATACTGCTGTTTCTGGTACCATTTCCCCAATACTGCTGTTTCTGGTACCATTTCCCCAATACTGCTGTTTCTGGTACCGTTTCCCCAATACTGCTGTGTTTCTGGTACCGTTTCCCCAATACTGCTGTTTCTGGTACTGTTTCCCCAATACTGCTGTTTCTGGTACCATTTCCCCAATACTGCTGTTTCTGGTACCGTTTCCCCAATACTGCTGTTTCTGGTACTGTTTCCCCAATACTGCTGTTTCTGGTACCATTTCCCCAATACTGCTGTTTCTGGTACCGTTTCCCCAATACTGCTGTGTTTCTGGTACCGTTTCCCCAATACTGCTGTTTCTGGTACCATTTCCCCAATACTGCTGTTTCTGGTACCATTTCCCCAATACTGCTGTTTCTGGTACCATTTCCCCAATACTGCTGTTTCTGGTACCGTTTCCCCAATACTGCTGTTTCTGGTACCATTTCCCCAATACTGCTGTTTCTGGTACCATTTCCCCAATACTGCTGTTTCTGGTACTGTTTCCCCAATACTGCTGTTTCTGGTACCGTTTCCCCAATACTGCTGTGTTTCTGGTACTGTTTCCCCAATACTGCTGTTTCTGGTACTGTTTCCCCAATACTGCTGTTTCTGGTACCATTTCCCCAATACTGCTGTGTTTCTGGTACTGTTTCCCCAATACTGCTGTTTCTGGTACCATTTCCCCAATACTGCTGTTTCTGGTACCATTTCCCCAATACTGCTGTTTCTGGTACTGTTTCCCCAATACTGCTGTTTCTGGTACCATTTCCCCAATACTGCTGTGTTTCTGGTACTGTTTCCCCAATACTGCTGTTTCTGGTACCATTTCCCCAATACTGCTGTTTCTGGTACGATTTCAACAATACTGCTGTGTTTCTGGTACTGTTTCCCCAATACTGCTGTTTCTAGTACCATTTCCCCAATACTGCTGTGTTTCTGGTACTGTTTCCCCAATACTGCTGTTTCTGGTACCATTTCCCCAATACTGCTGTGTTTCTGGTACCGTTTCCCCAATACTGCTGTGTTTCTGGTACTGTTTCCCCAATACTGCTGTTTCTGGTACCATTTCCCCAATACTGCTGTGTTTCTGGTACTGTTTCCCCAATACTGCTGTTTCTGGTACCATTTCCCCAATACTGCTGTTTCTGGTACCATTTCCCCAATACTGCTGTTTCTGGTACTGTTTCCCCAATACTGCTGTTTCTGGTACCATTTCCCCAATACTGCTGTGTTTCTGGTACTGTTTCCCCAATACTGCTGTTTCTGGTACCATTTCCCCAATACTGCTGTTTCTGGTACCATTTCCCCAATACTGCTGTGTTTCTGGTACTGTTTCCCCAATACTGCTGTTTCTGGTACCATTTCCCCAATACTGCTGTTTCTGGTACCGTTTCCCCAATACTGCTGTTTCTGGTACCATTTCCCCAATACTGCTGTTTCTGGTACTGTTTCCCCAATACTGCTGTGTTTCTGGTACTGTTTCCCCAATACTGCTGTTTCTGGTACCATTTCCCCAATACTGCTGTTTCTGGTACTGTTTCCCCAATACTGCTGTTTCTGGTACCGTTTCCCCAATACTGCTGTTTCTAGTACTGTTTCCCCAATACTGCTGTTTCTGGTATTGTTTCCCCAATACTGCTGTTTCTGGTACCGTTTCCCCAATACTGCTGTTTCTGGTACCGTTTCCCCAATACTGCTGTTTCTGGTACCATTTCCCCAATACTGCTGTTTCTGGTACCATTTCCCCAATACTGCTGTTTCTAGTACCATTTCCCCAATACTGCTGTGTTTCAGGTACCGTTTCCCCAATACTGCTGTTTCTGGTACCATTTCCCCAATACTGCTGTGTTTCTGGTACTGTTTCCCCAATACTGCTGTTTCTGGTACCATTTCCCCAATACTGCTGTGTTTCTGGTACCGTTTCCCCAATACTGCTGTTTCTGGTACCATTTCCCCAATACTGCTGTTTCTGGTACCATTTCCCCAATACTGCTGTGTTTCTGGTACCGTTTCCCCAATACTGCTGTTTCTGGTACCATTTCCCCAATACTGCTGTTTCTGGTATCGTTTCCCCAATACTGCTGTTTCTGGTACCATTTCCCCAATACTGCTGTGTTTCTGGTACCGTTTCCCCAATACTGCTGTTTCTGGTACCATTTCCCCAATACTGCTGTTTCTGGTATTGTTTCCCCAATACTGCTGTTTCTGGTACCATTTCCCCAATACTGCTGTTTCTGGTATTGTTTCCCCAATACTGCTGTTTCTGGTACCGTTTCCCCAATACTGCTGTTTCTGGTACCATTTCCCCAATACTGCTGTTTCTGGTATTGTTTCCCCAATACTGCTGTTTCTGGTACCGTTTCCCAATATTGCTGTTTCTGGTACCGTTTCCCCAATACTGCTGTTTCTGGTACCGTTTCCCCAATACTGCTGTTTCTGGTACCGTTTCCCAATATTGCTGTTTCTGGTACCGTTTCCCCAATACTGCTGTTTCTGGTATCGTTTCCCAATATTGCTGTTTCTGGTACCGTTTCCCCAATACTGCTGTTTCTGGTACCATTTCCCCAATACTGCTGTTTCTGGTATCGTTTCCCCAATACTGCTGTTTCTGGTACCGTTTCCCCAATACTGCTGTTTCTGGTACCGTTTCCCCAATACTGCTGTTTCTGGTACTGTTTCCCCAATACTGCTGTTTCTGGTACCGTTTCCCCAATACTGCTGTTTCTGGTATTGTTTCCCCAATACTGCTGTTTCTGGTATCGTTTCCCCAATACTGCTGTTTCTGGTATCGTTTCCCCAATACTGCTGTTTCTGGTACCATTTCCCCAATATTGCTGTTTCTGGTACCGTTTCCCCAATACTGCTGTGTTTCTGGTACCGTTTCCCCAATACTGCTGTTTCTGGTACCATTTCCCCAATACTGCTGTTTCTGGTACTGTTTCCCCAATATTGCTGTTTCTGGTACCGTTTCCCCAATACTGCTGTGTTTCTGGTACCATTTCCCCAATACTGCTGTTTTTGGTACCGTTTCCCCAATACTGCTGTGTTTCTGGTACCATTTCCCCAATACTGCTGTGTTTCTGGTACCATTTCCCCAATATTGCTGTTTCTGGTACCGTTTCCCCAATATTGCTGTTTCTGGTACCGTTTCCCCAATACTGCTGTGTTTCTGGTACCATTTCCCCAATACTGCTGTTTCTGGTACCGTTTCCCCAATACTGCTGTTTCTGGTATTGTTTCCCCAATACTGCTGTTTCTGGTACCATTTCCCCAATACTGCTGTTTCTGGTACCGTTTCCCCAATACTGCTGTTTCTGGTATTGTTTCCCCAATACTGCTGTTTCTGGTACCATTTCCCCAATACTGCTGTGTTTCTGGTACCGTTTCCCCAATACTGCTGTTTCTGGTACCATTTCCCCAATACTGCTGTTTCTGGTACCATTTCCCCAATACTGCTGTTTCTGGTACCATTTCCCCAATACTGCTGTGTTTCTGGTATCGTTTCCCCAATACTGCTGTTTCTGGTACCATTTCCCCAATACTGCTGTTTCTGGTATTGTTTCCCCAATACTGCTGTTTCTGGTACCATTTCCCCAATACTGCTGTTTCTGGTATCGTTTCCCCAATACTGCTGTTTCTGGTACCGTTTCCCAATATTGCTGTTTCTGGTACCGTTTCCCCAATACTGCTGTTTCTGGTACCGTTTCCCCAATACTGCTGTTTCTGGTACCGTTTCCCCAATATTGCTGTTTCTGGTACCGTTTCCCCAATACTGCTGTTTCTGGTATCGTTTCCCCAATACTGCTGTTTCTGGTACCGTTTCCCAATATTGCTGTTTCTGGTACCGTTTCCCCAATACTGCTGTTTCTGGTACCGTTTCCCCAATACTGCTGTTTCTGGTATCGTTTCCCCAATACTGCTGTTTCTGGTACCGTTTCCCCAATACTGCTGTTTCTGGTACCGTTTCCCCAATACTGCTGTTTCTGGTACCGTTTCCCCAATACTGCTGTTTCTGGTACCATTTCCCCAATACTGCTGTTTCTGGTATTGTTTCCCCAATACTGCTGTTTCTGGTATTGTTTCCCCAATACTGCTGTTTCTGGTATTGTTTCCCCAATACTGCTGTTTCTGGTACCATTTCCCCAATACTGCTGTTTCTGGTACCGTTTCCCCAATACTGCTGTTTCTGGTACCATTTCCCCAATACTGCTGTTTCTGGTATTGTTTCCCCAATACTGCTGTTTCTGGTACCATTTCCCCAATACTGCTGTTTCTGGTATTGTTTCCCCAATACTGCTGTTTCTGGTACTGTTTCCCCAATACTGCTGTTTCTGGTATCGTTTCCCCAATACTGCTGTTTCTGGTATTGTTTCCCCAATACTGCTGTTTCTGGTATTGTTTCCCCAATACTGCTGTGTTTCTGGTACTGTTTCCCCAATACTGCTGTTTCTGGTATTGTTTCCCCAATACTGCTGTTTCTGGTATTGTTTCCCCAATACTGCTGTTTCTGGTATCGTTTCCCCAATACTGCTGTTTCTGGTATTGTTTCCCCAATACTGCTGTTTCTGGTATTGTTTCCCCAATACTGCTGTTTCTGGTATTGTTTCCCCAATACTGCTGTTTCTGGTATTGTTTCCCCAATACTGCTGTTTCTGGTATTGTTTCCCCAATACTGCTGTTTCTGGTATTGTTTCCCCAATACTGCTGTTTCTGGTACTGTTTCCCCAATACTGCTGTTTCTGGTATTGTTTCCCCAATACTGCTGTTTCTGGTATTGTTTCCCCAATACTGCTGTTTCTGGTATTGTTTCCCCAATACTGCTGTTTCTGGTATTGTTTCCCCAATACTGCTGTGTTTCTGGTACTGTTTCCCCAATACTGCTGTTTCTGGTATCGTTTCCCCAATACTGCTGTTTCTGGTATCGTTTCCCCAATACTGCTGTTTCTGGTACCATTTCCCCAATACTGCTGTTTCTGGTACCGTTTCCCCAATACTGCTGTTTCTGGTACCATTTCCCCAATACTGCTGTTTCTGGTACCATTTCCCCAATACTGCTGTTTCTGGTACTGTTTCCCCAATACTGCTGTTTCTGGTACCGTTTCCCCAATACTGCTGTTTCTGGTACCGTTTCCCCAATACTGCTGTTTCTGGTACCATTTCCCCAATACTGCTGTTTCTGGTACTGTTTCCCCAATACTGCTGTTTCTGGTACCATTTCCCCAATACTGCTGTTTCTGGTACCATTTCCCCAATACTGCTGTTTCTGGTACCGTTTCCCCAATACTGCTGTTTCTGGTATCGTTTCCCCAATACTGCTGTTTCTGGTACCGTTTCCCCAATACTGCTGTTTCTGGTACCATTTCCCCAATACTGCTGTTTCTGGTACCATTTCCCCAATACCGCTGTTTCTGGTACCATTTCCCCAATACTGCTGTTTCTGGTACCGTTTCCCCAATACTGCTGTGTTTCTGGTACCGTTTCCCCAATACTGCTGTTTCTGGTACTGTTTCCCCAATACTGCTGTTTCTGGTACCATTTCCCCAATACTGCTGTTTCTGGTACCATTTCCCCAATACTGCTGTTTCTGGTACCGTTTCCCCAATACTGCTGTGTTTCTGGTACCGTTTCCCCAATACTGCTGTTTCTGGTACTGTTTCCCCAATACTGCTGTTTCTGGTACCATTTCCCCAATACTGCTGTTTCTGGTACCGTTTCCCCAATACTGCTGTGTTTCTGGTACCGTTTCCCCAATACTGCTGTTTCTGGTACCATTTCCCCAATACTGCTGTTTCTGGTACCATTTCCCCAATACTGCTGTTTCTGGTACCATTTCCCCAATACTGCTGTTTCTGGTACCGTTTCCCCAATACTGCTGTTTCTGGTACCATTTCCCCAATACTGCTGTTTCTGGTACCATTTCCCCAATACTGCTGTTTCTGGTACTGTTTCCCCAATACTGCTGTTTCTGGTACCGTTTCCCCAATACTGCTGTGTTTCTGGTACTGTTTCCCCAATACTGCTGTTTCTGGTACTGTTTCCCCAATACTGCTGTTTCTGGTACCATTTCCCCAATACTGCTGTGTTTCTGGTACTGTTTCCCCAATACTGCTGTTTCTGGTACCATTTCCCCAATACTGCTGTTTCTGGTACCATTTCCCCAATACTGCTGTTTCTGGTACTGTTTCCCCAATACTGCTGTTTCTGGTACCATTTCCCCAATACTGCTGTGTTTCTGGTACTGTTTCCCCAATACTGCTGTTTCTGGTACCATTTCCCCAATACTGCTGTTTCTGGTACGATTTCAACAATACTGCTGTGTTTCTGGTACTGTTTCCCCAATACTGCTGTTTCTAGTACCATTTCCCCAATACTGCTGTGTTTCTGGTACTGTTTCCCCAATACTGCTGTTTCTGGTACCATTTCCCCAATACTGCTGTGTTTCTGGTACCGTTTCCCCAATACTGCTGTGTTTCTGGTACTGTTTCCCCAATACTGCTGTTTCTGGTACCATTTCCCCAATACTGCTGTGTTTCTGGTACTGTTTCCCCAATACTGCTGTTTCTGGTACCATTTCCCCAATACTGCTGTTTCTGGTACCATTTCCCCAATACTGCTGTTTCTGGTACTGTTTCCCCAATACTGCTGTTTCTGGTACCATTTCCCCAATACTGCTGTGTTTCTGGTACTGTTTCCCCAATACTGCTGTTTCTGGTACCATTTCCCCAATACTGCTGTTTCTGGTACCATTTCCCCAATACTGCTGTGTTTCTGGTACTGTTTCCCCAATACTGCTGTTTCTGGTACCATTTCCCCAATACTGCTGTTTCTGGTACCGTTTCCCCAATACTGCTGTTTCTGGTACCATTTCCCCAATACTGCTGTTTCTGGTACTGTTTCCCCAATACTGCTGTGTTTCTGGTACTGTTTCCCCAATACTGCTGTTTCTGGTACCATTTCCCCAATACTGCTGTTTCTGGTACTGTTTCCCCAATACTGCTGTTTCTGGTACCGTTTCCCCAATACTGCTGTTTCTAGTACTGTTTCCCCAATACTGCTGTTTCTGGTATTGTTTCCCCAATACTGCTGTTTCTGGTACCGTTTCCCCAATACTGCTGTTTCTGGTACCGTTTCCCCAATACTGCTGTTTCTGGTACCATTTCCCCAATACTGCTGTTTCTGGTACCATTTCCCCAATACTGCTGTTTCTAGTACCATTTCCCCAATACTGCTGTGTTTCTGGTACCGTTTCCCCAATACTGCTGTTTCTGGTACCATTTCCCCAATACTGCTGTGTTTCTGGTACTGTTTCCCCAATACTGCTGTTTCTGGTACCATTTCCCCAATACTGCTGTGTTTCTGGTACCGTTTCCCCAATACTGCTGTTTCTGGTACCATTTCCCCAATACTGCTGTTTCTGGTACCATTTCCCCAATACTGCTGTGTTTCTGGTACCGTTTCCCCAATACTGCTGTTTCTGGTACCATTTCCCCAATACTGCTGTTTCTGGTATCGTTTCCCCAATACTGCTGTTTCTGGTACCATTTCCCCAATACTGCTGTGTTTCTGGTACCGTTTCCCCAATACTGCTGTTTCTGGTACCATTTCCCCAATACTGCTGTTTCTGGTATTGTTTCCCCAATACTGCTGTTTCTGGTACCATTTCCCCAATACTGCTGTTTCTGGTATTGTTTCCCCAATACTGCTGTTTCTGGTACCGTTTCCCCAATACTGCTGTTTCTGGTACCATTTCCCCAATACTGCTGTTTCTGGTATTGTTTCCCCAATACTGCTGTTTCTGGTACCGTTTCCCAATATTGCTGTTTCTGGTACCGTTTCCCCAATACTGCTGTTTCTGGTACCGTTTCCCCAATACTGCTGTTTCTGGTACCGTTTCCCAATATTGCTGTTTCTGGTACCGTTTCCCCAATACTGCTGTTTCTGGTATCGTTTCCCAATATTGCTGTTTCTGGTACCGTTTCCCCAATACTGCTGTTTCTGGTACCATTTCCCCAATACTGCTGTTTCTGGTATCGTTTCCCCAATACTGCTGTTTCTGGTACCGTTTCCCCAATACTGCTGTTTCTGGTACCGTTTCCCCAATACTGCTGTTTCTGGTACTGTTTCCCCAATACTGCTGTTTCTGGTACCGTTTCCCCAATACTGCTGTTTCTGGTATTGTTTCCCCAATACTGCTGTTTCTGGTATCGTTTCCCCAATACTGCTGTTTCTGGTATCGTTTCCCCAATACTGCTGTTTCTGGTACCATTTCCCCAATATTGCTGTTTCTGGTACCGTTTCCCCAATACTGCTGTGTTTCTGGTACCGTTTCCCCAATACTGCTGTTTCTGGTACCATTTCCCCAATACTGCTGTTTCTGGTACTGTTTCCCCAATATTGCTGTTTCTGGTACCGTTTCCCCAATACTGCTGTGTTTCTGGTACCATTTCCCCAATACTGCTGTTTCTGGTACTGTTTCCCCAATATTGCTGTTTTTGGTACCGTTTCCCCAATACTGCTGTGTTTCTGGTACCATTTCCCCAATACTGCTGTGTTTCTGGTACCATTTCCCCAATATTGCTGTTTCTGGTACCGTTTCCCCAATATTGCTGTTTCTGGTACCGTTTCCCCAATACTGCTGTGTTTCTGGTACCATTTCCCCAATACTGCTGTTTCTGGTACCGTTTCCCCAATACTGCTGTTTCTGGTATTGTTTCCCCAATACTGCTGTTTCTGGTACCATTTCCCCAATACTGCTGTTTCTGGTACCGTTTCCCCAATACTGCTGTTTCTGGTATTGTTTCCCCAATACTGCTGTTTCTGGTACCATTTCCCCAATACTGCTGTGTTTCTGGTACCGTTTCCCCAATACTGCTGTTTCTGGTACCATTTCCCCAATACTGCTGTTTCTGGTACCATTTCCCCAATACTGCTGTTTCTGGTACCATTTCCCCAATACTGCTGTGTTTCTGGTACCGTTTCCCCAATACTGCTGTTTCTGGTACCATTTCCCCAATACTGCTGTGTTTCTGGTATCGTTTCCCCAATACTGCTGTTTCTGGTACCATTTCCCCAATACTGCTGTTTCTGGTATTGTTTCCCCAATACTGCTGTTTCTGGTACCATTTCCCCAATACTGCTGTTTCTGGTATCGTTTCCCCAATACTGCTGTTTCTGGTACCGTTTCCCAATATTGCTGTTTCTGGTACCGTTTCCCCAATACTGCTGTTTCTGGTACCGTTTCCCCAATACTGCTGTTTCTGGTACCGTTTCCCCAATATTGCTGTTTCTGGTACCGTTTCCCCAATACTGCTGTTTCTGGTATCGTTTCCCCAATACTGCTGTTTCTGGTACCGTTTCCCAATATTGCTGTTTCTGGTACCGTTTCCCCAATACTGCTGTTTCTGGTACCGTTTCCCCAATACTGCTGTTTCTGGTACCGTTTCCCCAATACTGCTGTTTCTGGTACCGTTTCCCCAATACTGCTGTTTCTGGTACCGTTTCCCCAATACTGCTGTTTCTGGTACCATTTCCCCAATACTGCTGTTTCTGGTACCGTTTCCCCAATACTGCTGTTTCTGGTACCGTTTCCCCAATACTGCTGTTTCTGGTACCATTTCCCCAATACTGCTGTTTCTGGTACCGTTTCCCCAATACCGCTGTTTCTGGTACCATTTCCCCAATACTGCTGTTTCTGGTACCGTTTCCCCAATACCGCTGTTTCTGGTACCGTTTCCCCAATACTGCTGTTTCTGGTACCATTTCCCCAATACTGCTGTTTCTGGTACCGTTTCCCCAATACTGCTGTTTCTGGTACCATTTCCCCAATACTGCTGTTTCTGGTACTGTTTCCCCAATACTGCTGTTTCTGGTACCGTTTCCCCAATACTGCTGTTTCTGGTACCATTTCCCCAATACTGCTGTTTCTGGTACTGTTTCCCCAATACCGCTGTTTCTGGTACCATTTCCCCAATACTGCTGTTTCTGGTACCGTTTCCCCAATACTGCTGTTTCTGGTATCGTTTCCCCAATACTGCTGTTTCTGGTACCGTTTCCCCAATACTGCTGTTTCTGGTATCGTTTCCCCAATACTGCTGTTTCTGGTACCGTTTCCCCAATACTGCTGTTTCTGGTACCATTTCCCCAATACTGCTGTTTCTGGTACCATTTCCCCAATACTGCTGTTTCTGGTACCATTTCCCCAATACTGCTGTTTCTGGTACCATTTCCCCAATACTGCTGTTTCTGGTATCGTTTCCCCAATACTGCTGTTTCTGGTACCATTTCCCCAATACTGCTGTTTCTGGTACCATTTCCCCAATACTGCTGTTTCTGGTACCATTTCCCCAATACTGCTGTTTCTGGTATCGTTTCCCCAATACTGCTGTTTCTGGTACCATTTCCCCAATACTGCTGTTTCTGGTACTGTTTCCCCAATACTGCTGTTTCTGGTACCGTTTCCCCAATACTGCTGTTTCTGGTACCATTTCCCCAATACTGCTGTTTCTGGTACTGTTTCCCCAATACTGCTGTTTCTGGTACCGTTTCCCCAATACTGCTGTTTCTGGTATCGTTTCCCCAATACTGCTGTTTCTGGTACCGTTTCCCCAATACTGCTGTTTCTGGTATCGTTTCCCCAATACTGCTGTTTCTGGTATTGTTTCCCCAATACTGCTGTTTCTGGTACTGTTTCCCCAATACTGCTGTTTCTGGTATCGTTTCCCCAATACTGCTGTTTCTGGTATCGTTTCCCCAATACTGCTGTTTCTGGTACCGTTTCCCCAATACTGCTGTTTCTGGTATCGTTTCCCCAATACTGCTGTTTCTGGTACCATTTCCCCAATACTGCTGTTTCTGGTACCGTTTCCCCAATACTGCTGTTTCTGGTACCATTTCCCCAATACTGCTGTGTTTCTGGTACCGTTTCCCCAATACTGCTGTTTCTGGTACCATTTCCCCAATACTGCTGTTTCTGGTACCGTTTCCCCAATACTGCTGTTTCTGGTACCGTTTCCCCAATACTGCTGTTTCTGGTATTGTTTCCCCAATACTGCTGTTTCTGGTATTGTTTCCCCAATATTGCTGTTTCTGGTACCGTTTCCCCAATACTGCTGTTTCTGGTATCGTTTCCCCAATACTGCTGTTTCTGGTACCATTTCCCCAATACTGCTGTTTCTGGTATCGTTTCCCCAATACTGCTGTTTCTGGTACCGTTTCCCCAATACTGCTGTTTCTGGTACCGTTTACCCAATACTGCTGTTTCTGGTACTGTTTCCCCAATACTGCTGTTTCTGGTACCGTTTCCCCAATACTGCTGTTTCTGGTACCATTTCCCCAATACTGCTGTTTCTGGTACCATTTCCCCAATACTGCTGTTTCTGGTACCGTTTCCCCAATACTGCTGTTTCTGGTACCGTTTCCCCAATACTGCTGTTTCTGGTACCGTTTCCCCAAT
Organism: Pristiophorus japonicus; assembly: GCF_044704955.1. NCBI lineage: Eukaryota > Metazoa > Chordata > Chondrichthyes > Pristiophoridae > Pristiophorus > Pristiophorus japonicus. The sequence goes on from NC_091983.1 coordinate 222,944,208, forward strand.
ACTGCTGTTTCTGGTATTGTTTCCCCAATACTGCTGTTTCTGGTATCGTTTCCCCAATACTGCTGTTTCTGGTATTGTTTCCCCAATACTGCTGTTTCTGGTATTGTTTCCCCAATACTGCTGTTTCTGGTATCGTTTCCCCAATACTGCTGTTTCTGGTACCGTTTCCCCAATACTGCTGTTTCTGGTACTGTTTCCCCAATACTGCTGTTTCTGGTACTGTTTCCCCAATACTGCTGTTTCTGGTACTGTTTCCCCAATACTGCTGTTTCTGGTACCGTTTCCCCAATACTGCTGTTTCTGGTACCGTTTCCCCAATACTGCTGTTTCTGGTACCGTTTCCCCAATACTGCTGTTTCTGGTATTGTTTCCCCAATACTGCTGTTTCTGGTATCGTTTCCCCAATACTGCTGTTTCTGGTACCGTTTCCCCAATACTGCTGTTTCTGGTACTGTTTCCCCAATACTGCTGTTTCTGGTACTGTTTCCCCAATACTGCTGTTTCTGGTACCATTTCCCCAATACTGCTGTGTTTCTGGTACTGTTTCCCCAATACTGCTGTTTCTGGTACCGTTTCCCCAATACTGCTGTTTCTGGTACTGTTTCCCCAATACTGCTGTTTCTGGTATTGTTTCCCCAATACTGCTGTTTCTGGTACTGTTTCCCCAATACTGCTGTTTCTGGTACTGTTTCCCCAATACTGCTGTTTCTGGTACCATTTCCCCAATACTGCTGTTTCTGGTACCGTTTCCCCAATACTGCTGTTTCTGGTATCGTTTCCCCAATACTGCTGTTTCTGGTATTGTTTCCCCAATACTGCTGTTTCTGGTACCATTTCCCCAATACTGCTGTTTCTGGTACCGTTTCCCCAATACTGCTGTTTCTGGTACCGTTTCCCCAATACTGCTGTTTCTGGTATCGTTTCCCCAATACTGCTGTTTCTGGTATTGTTTCCCCAATACTGCTGTTTCTGGTACTGTTTCCCCAATACTGCTGTTTCTGGTACCGTTTCCCCAATACTGCTGTTTCTGGTATCGTTTCCCCAATACTGCTGTTTCTGGTACCGTTTCCCCAATACTGCTGTTTCTGGTACCGTTTCCCCAATACTGCTGTTTCTGGTATCGTTTCCCCAATACTGCTGTTTCTGGTACCGTTTCCCCAATACTGCTGTTTCTGGTACCGTTTCCCCAATACTGCTGTTTCTGGTATTGTTTCCCCAATACTGCTGTTTCTGGTATTGTTTCCCCAATACTGCTGTTTCTGGTACCGTTTCCCCAATACTGCTGTTTCTGGTATTGTTTCCCCAATACTGCTGTTTCTGGTACCGTTTCCCCAATACTGCTGTTTCTGGTACCATTTCCCCAATACTGCTGTTTCTGGTACTGTTTCCCCAATACTGCTGTGTTTCTGGTACCGTTTCCCCAATACTGCTGTTTCTGGTACCATTTCCCCAATACTGCTGTTTCTGGTACCATTTCCCCAATACTGCTGTTTCTGGTACCATTTCCCCAATACTGCTGTGTTTCTGGTACCGTTTCCCCAATACTGCTGTTTCTGGTACCATTTCCCCAATACTGCTGTTTCTGGTACCATTTCCCCAATACTGCTGTGTTTCTGGTACCGTTTCCCCAATACTGCTGTTTCTGGTACCATTTCCCCAATACTGCTGTTTCTGGTATCGTTTCCCCAATACTGCTGTTTCTGGTACCATTTCCCCAATACTGCTGTTTCTGGTACTGTTTCCCCAATACCGCTGTTTCTGGTACCGTTTCCCCAATACTGCTGTTTCTGGTACCGTTTCCCCAATACTGCTGTTTCTGGTACCGTTTCCCCAATACTGCTGTTTCTGGTACCGTTTCCCCAATACTGCTGTTTCTGGTACCGTTTCCCCAATACTGCTGTTTCTGGTACCGTTTCCCCAATACTGCTGTTTCTGGTATCGTTTCCCCAATACTGCTGTTTCTGGTATTGTTTCCCCAATACTGCTGTTTCTGGTACCATTTCCCCAATACTGCTGTTTCTGGTACCATTTCCCCAATACTGCTGTTTCTGGTACCGTTTCCCCAATACCGCTGTTTCTGGTACCATTTCCCCAATACTGCTGTTTCTGGTACCGTTTCCCCAATACTGCTGTTTCTGGTACCATTTCCCCAATACTGCTGTTTCTGGTACTGTTTCCCCAATACTGCTGTTTCTGGTACCGTTTCCCCAATACTGCTGTTTCTGGTACCATTTCCCCAATACTGCTGTTTCTGGTACTGTTTCCCCAATACCGCTGTTTCTGGTACCATTTCCCCAATACTGCTGTTTCTGGTACCATTTCCCCAATACTGCTGTTTCTGGTACCATTTCCCCAATACTGCTGTTTCTGGTATCGTTTCCCCAATACTGCTGTTTCTGGTACCATTTCCCCAATACTGCTGTTTCTGGTACTGTTTCCCCAATACTGCTGTTTCTGGTACCGTTTCCCCAATACTGCTGTTTCTGGTACCATTTCCCCAATACTGCTGTTTCTGGTACTGTTTCCCCAATACTGCTGTTTCTGGTACCGTTTCCCCAATACTGCTGTTTCTGGTATCGTTTCCCCAATACTGCTGTTTCTGGTACCATTTCCCCAATACTGCTGTTTCTGGTACCGTTTCCCCAATACTGCTGTTTCTGGTATCGTTTCCCCAATACTGCTGTTTCTGGTACCATTTCCCCAATACTGCTGTTTCTGGTACCGTTTCCCCAATACTGCTGTTTCTGGTACCATTTCCCCAATACTGCTGTGTTTCTGGTACCGTTTCCCCAATACTGCTGTTTCTGGTACCATTTCCCCAATACTGCTGTTTCTGGTACCGTTTCCCCAATACTGCTGTTTCTGGTACCGTTTCCCCAATACTGCTGTTTCTGGTATTGTTTCCCCAATACTGCTGTTTCTGGTATTGTTTCCCCAATATTGCTGTTTCTGGTACCGTTTCCCCAATACTGCTGTTTCTGGTATCGTTTCCCCAATACTGCTGTTTCTGGTACCATTTCCCCAATACTGCTGTTTCTGGTATCGTTTCCCCAATACTGCTGTTTCTGGTACCGTTTCCCCAATACTGCTATTTCTGGTACCGTTTCCCCAATACTGCTGTTTCTGGTACCGTTTCCCCAATACTGCTGTTTCTGGTACCGTTTCCCCAATACTGCTGTTTCTGGTACCGTTTCCCCAATACTGCTGTTTCTGGTACCGTTTCCCCAATACTGCTGTTTCTGGTATTGTTTCCCCAATACTGCTGTTTCTGGTACCGTTTCCCCAATACTGCTGTTTCTGGTACCATTTCCCCAATACTGCTGTTTCTGGTACCGTTTCCCCAATACTGCTGTTTCTGGTACCGTTTCCCCAATACTGCTGTTTCTGGTACCGTTTCCCCAATACTGCTGTTTCTGGTATTGTTTCCCCAATACTGCTGTTTCTGGTATCGTTTCCCCAATACTGCTGTTTCTGGTATTGTTTCCCCAATACTGCTGTTTCTGGTATTGTTTCCCCAATACTGCTGTTTCTGGTACTGTTTCCCCAATACTGCTGTTTCTGGTATTGTTTCCCCAATACTGCTGTTTCTGGTATCGTTTCCCCAATACTGCTGTTTCTGGTATTGTTTCCCCAATACTGCTGTTTCTGGTATTGTTTCCCCAATACTGCTGTTTCTGGTATAGTTTCCCCAATACTGCTGTTTCTGGTATCGTTTCCCCAATACTGCTGTTTCTGGTACCGTTTCCCCAATACTGCTGTTTCTGGTACTGTTTCCCCAATACTGCTGTTTCTGGTACCGTTTCCCCAATACTGCTGTTTCTGGTACCGTTTCCCCAATACTGCTGTTTCTGGTACTGTTTCCCCAATACTGCTGTTTCTGGTACTGTTTCCCCAATACTGCTGTTTCTGGTACCGTTTCCCCAATACTGCTGTTTCTGGTATTGTTTCCCCAATACTGCTGTTTCTGGTACTGTTTCCCCAATACTGCTGTTTCTGGTATTGTTTCCCCAATACTGCTGTTTCTGGTATTGTTTCCCCAATACTGCTGTTTCTGGTACTGTTTCCCCAATACTGCTGTTTCTGGTACCGTTTCCCCAATACTGCTGTTTCTGGTATCGTTTCCCCAATACTGCTGTTTCTGGTACCGTTTCCCCAATACTGCTGTTTCTGGTATCGTTTCCCCAATACTGCTGTTTCTGGTACCGTTTCCCCAATACTGCTGTTTCTGGTATTGTTTCCCCAATACTGCTGTTTCTGGTACCGTTTCCCCAATACTGCTGTTTCTGGTATCGTTTCCCCAATACTGCTGTTTCTGGTATTGTTTCCCCAATACTGCTGTTTCTGGTACCGTTTCCCCAATACTGCTGTTTCTGGTACCGTTTCCCCAATACTGCTGTTTCTGGTATTGTTTCCCCAATACTGCTGTTTCTGGTATTGTTTCCCCAATACTGCTGTTTCTGGTACCGTTTCCCCAATACTGCTGTTTCTGGTATTGTTTCCCCAATACTGCTGTTTCTGGTATCGTTTCCCCAATACTGCTGTTTCTGGTACTGTTTCCCCAATACTGCTGTTTCTGGTATTGTTTCCCCAATACTGCTGTTTCTGGTACCGTTTCCCCAATACTGCTGTTTCTGGTACCGTTTCCCCAATACTGCTGTTTCTGGTATCGTTTCCCCAATACTGCTGTTTCTGGTACTGTTTCCCCAATACTGCTGTTTCTGGTACCGTTTCCCCAATACTGCTGTTTCTGGTACCGTTTCCCCAATACTGCTGTTTCTGGTATCGTTTCCCCAATACTGCTGTTTCTGGTACCATTTCCCCAATACTGCTGTTTCTGGTACCGTTTCCCCAATACTGCTGTTTCTGGTACCGTTTCCCCAATACTGCTGTTTCTGGTATTGTTTCCCCAATACTGCTGTTTCTGGTACCGTTTCCCCTATACTGCTGTTTCTGGTATTGTTTCCCCAATACTGCTGTTTCTGGTACCGTTTCCCCAATACTGCTGTTTCTGGTATCGTTTCCCCAATACTGCTGTTTCTGGTACCGTTTCCCCAATACTGCTGTTTCTGGTATTGTTTCCCCAATACTGCTGTTTCTGGTACCGTTTCCCCAATACTGCTGTTTCTGGTACCGTTTCCCCAATACTGCTGTTTCTGGTATTGTTTCCCCAATACTGCTGTTTCTGGTACTGTTTCCCCAATACTGCTGTTTCTGGTATCGTTTCCCCAATACTGCTGTTTCTGGTACCGTTTCCCCAATACTGCTGTTTCTGGTATTGTTTCCCCAATACTGCTGTGTTTCTGGTACCGTTTCCCCAATACTGCTGTTTCTGGTACTGTTTCCCCAATACTGCTGTTTCTGGTATCGTTTCCCCAATACTGCTGTTTCTGGTACCGTTTCCCCAATACTGCTGTGTTTCTGGTACCGTTTCCCCAATACTGCTGTTTCTGGTACTGTTTCCCCAATACTGCTGTTTCTGGTATTGTTTCCCCAATACTGCTGTTTCTGGTACCGTTTCCCCAATACTGCTGTTTCTGGTATTGTTTCCCCAATACTGCTGTTTCTGGTACCGTTTCCCCAATACTGCTGTTTCTGGTATTGTTTCCCCAATACTGCTGTTTCTGGTACCGTTTCCCCAATACTGCTGTTTCTGGTACCGTTTCCCCAATACTGCTGTTTCTGGTATTGTTTCCCCAATACTGCTATGTTTCTGGTACCGTTTCCCCAATACTGCTGTTTCTGGTACTGTTTCCCCAATACTGCTGTTTCTGGTATCGTTTCCCCAATACTGCTGTTTCTGGTACCGTTTCCCCAATACTGCTGTGTTTCTGGTACCGTTTCCCCAATACTGCTGTTTCTGGTACTGTTTCCCCAATACTGCTGTTTCTGGTATTGTTTCCCCAATACTGCTGTTTCTGGTACCGTTTCCCCAATACTGCTGTTTCTGGTATTGTTTCCCCAATACTGCTGTTTCTGGTACCGTTTCCCCAATACTGCTGTTTCTGGTACCGTTTCCCCAATACTGCTGTTTCTGGTACCGTTTCCCCAATACTGCTGTTTCTGGTATCGTTTCCCCAATACTGCTGTTTCTGGTACCGTTTCCCCAATACTGCTGTTTCTGGTATCGTTTCCCCAATACTGCTGTTTCTGGTATCGTTTCCCCAATACTGCTGTTTCTGGTATCGTTTCCCCAATACTGCTGTTTCTGGTACCGTTTCCCCAATACTGCTGTTTCTGGTATTGTTTCCCCAATACTGCTGTTTCTGGTATCGTTTCCCCAATACTGCTGTTTCTGGTACCGTTTCCCCAATACTGCTGTTTCTGGTATTGTTTCCCCAATACTGCTGTTTCTGGTATTGTTTCCCCAATACTGCTGTTTCTGGTATCGTTTCCCCAATACTGCTGTTTCTGGTACCGTTTCCCCAATACTGCTGTTTCTGGTATCGTTTCCCCAATACTGCTGTTTCTGGTATCGTTTCCCCAATACTGCTGTTTCTGGTACCGTTTCCCCAATACTGCTGTTTCTGGTACCATTTCCCCAATACTGCTGTTTCTGGTACTGTTTCCCCAATACTGCTGTTTCTGGTATTGTTTCCCCAATACTGCTGTTTCTGGTATCGTTTCCCCAATACTGCTGTTTCTGGTATCGTTTCCCCAATACTGCTGTTTCTGGTACTGTTTCCCCAATACTGCTGTTTCTGGTACCATTTCCCCAATACTGCTGTTTCTGGTACCGTTTCCCCAATACTGCTGTTTCTGGTACCGTTTCCCCAATACTGCTGTTTCTGGTACCGTTTCCCCAATACTGCTGTTTCTGGTATTGTTTCCCCAATACTGCTGTTTCTGGTATCGTTTCCCCAATACTGCTGTTTCTGGTATCGTTTCCCCAATACTGCTGTTTCTGGTACCGTTTCCCAATACTGCTGTTTCTGGTACCGTTTCCCCAATACTGCTGTTTCTGGTACCGTTTCCCCAATACTGCTGTTTCTGGTACCGTTTCCCCAATACTGCTGTTTCTGGTACCGTTTCCCCAATACTGCTGTTTCTGGTATCGTTTCCCCATTACTGCTGTTTCTGGTACCGTTTCCCAATACTGCTGTTTCTGGTACCGTTTCCCCAATACTGCTGTTTCTGGTATCGTTTCCCCAATACTGCTGTTTCTGGTACCGTTTCCCCAATACTGCTGTTTCTGGTATTGTTTCCCCAATACTGCTGTTTCTGGTACCGTTTCCCCAATACTGCTGTTTCTGGTATCGTTTCCCCAATACTGCTGTTTCTGGTATCGTTTCCCCAATACTGCTGTTTCTGGTACCGTTTCCCCAATACTGCTGTTTCTGGTATCGTTTCCCCAATACTGCTGTTTCTGGTACCGTTTCCCCAATACTGCTGTTTCTGGTACCGTTTCCCCAATACTGCTGTTTCTGGTACAGTTTCCCCAATACTGCTGTTTCTGGTACCGTTTCCCCAATACTGCTGTTTCTGGTACCGTTTCCCCAATACTGCTGTTTCTGGTACTGTTTCCCCAATACTGCTGTTTCTGGTACCATTTCCCCAATACTGCTGTTTCTGGTACCATTTCCCCAATACTGCTGTTTCTGGTATCGTTTCCCAATACTGCTGTTTCTGGTACAGTTTCCCCAATACTGCTGTTTCTGGTACCGTTTCCCCAATACTGCTGTTTCTGGTACTGTTTCCCCAATACTGCTGTTTCTGGTACCGTTTCCCCAATACTGCTGTTTCTGGTACCGTTTCCCCAATACTGCTGTTTCTGGTACCGTTTCCCCAATACTGCTGTTTCTGGTACTGTTTCCCCAATACTGCTGTTTCTGGTACCGTTTCCCCAATACTGCTGTTTCTGGTACTGTTTCCCCAATACTGCTGTTTCTGGTACCGTTTCCCCAATACTGCTGTTTCTGGTACTGTTTCCCCAATACTGCTGTTTCTGGTACAGTTTCCCCAATACTGCTGTTTCTGGTACCGTTTCCCCTATACTGCTGTTTCTGGTACTGTTTCCCCAATACTGCTGTTTCTGGTACTGTTTCCCCAATACTGCTGTTTCTGGTACCGTTTCCCAATACTGCTGTTTCTGGTACCGTTTCCCCAATACTGCTGTTTCTGGTACCATTTCCCCAATACTGCTGTTTCTGGTACCGTTTCCCCAATACTGCTGTTTCTGGTATCGTTTCCCAATACTGCTGTTTCTGGTACTGTTTCCCCAATACTGCTGTTTCTGGTACCATTTCCCCAATACTGCTGTTTCTGGTACCATTTCCCCAATACTGCTGTTTCTGGTACCATTTCCCCAATACTGCTGTTTCTGGTACCATTTCCCCAATACTGCTGTTTCTGGTATCGTTTCCCCAATACTGCTGTTTCTGGTACTGTTTCCCCAATACTGCTGTTTCTGGTACCGTTTCCCCAATACTGCTGTTTCTGGTACTGTTTCCCCAATACTGCTGTTTCTGGTACTGTTTCCCCAATACTGCTGTTTCTGGTACTGTTTCCCCAATACTGCTGTTTCTGGTACTGTTTCCCCAATACTGCTGTTTCTGGTATTGTTTCCCCAATACTGCTGTTTCTGGTATCGTTTCCCCAATACTGCTGTTTCTGGTACTGTTTCCCCAATACTGCTGTTTCTGGTATTGTTTCCCCAATACTGCTGTTTCTGGTATCGTTTCCCCAATACTGCTGTTTCTGGTACCGTTTCCCCAATACTGCTGTTTCTGGTACCATTTCCCCAATACTGCTGTTTCTGGTATCGTTACCTCCAATACTGCTGTTTCTGGTACTGTTTCCCCAATACTGCTGTTTCTGGTATCGTTTCCCAATACTGCTGTTTCTGGTACCGTTTCCCCAATACTGCTGTTTCTGGTATCGTTTCCCCAATACTGCTGTTTCTGGTATCGTTTCCCCAATACTGCTGTTTCTGGTACTGTTTCCCCAATACTGCTGTTTCTGGTATCGTTTCCCAATACTGCTGTTTCTGGTACCGTTTCCCCAATACTGCTGTTTCTGGTATCGTTTCCCCAATACTGCTGTTTCTGGTATCGTTTCCCCAATACTGCTGTTTCTGGTACCGTTTCCCCAATACTGCTGTTTCTGGTACCATTTCCCCAATACTGCTGTTTCTGGTATCGTTTCCCCAATACTGCTGTTTCTGGTACTGTTTCCCCAATACTGCTGTTTCTGGTATCGTTTCCCAATACTGCTGTTTCTGGTACCGTTTCCCCAATACTGCTGTTTCTGGTACTGTTTCCCCAATACTGCTGTTTCTGGTACCGTTTCCCCAATACTGCTGTTTCTGGTATCGTTTCCCAATACTGCTGTTTCTGGTACCGTTTCCCCAATACTGCTGTTTCTGGTACTGTTTCCCCAATACTGCTGTTTCTGGTACCGTTTCCCCAATACTGCTGTTTCTGGTATTGTTTCCCCAATACTGCTGTTTCTGGTATCGTTTCCCCAATACTGCTGTTTCTGGTACTGTTTCCCCAATACTGCTGTTTCTGGTACCGTTTCCCCAATACTGCTGTGTTTCTGGTACCGTTTCCCCAATACTGCTGTTTCTGGTACTGTTTCCCCAATACTGCTGTTTCTGGTACTGTTTCCCCAATACTGCTGTTTCTGGTACCGTTTCCCCAATACTGCTGTTTCTGGTACCATTTCCCCAATACTGCTGTTTCTGGTATTGTTTCCCCAATACTGCTGTTTCTGGTACCGTTTCCCCAATACTGCTGTTTCTGGTATTGTTTCCCCAATACTGCTGTTTCTGGTACCGTTTCCCCAATACTGCTGTTTCTGGTACTGTTTCCCCAATACTGCTGTTTCTGGTATCGTTTCCCCAATACTGCTGTTTCTGGTACTGTTTCCCCAATACTGCTGTTTCTGGTATCGTTTCCCAATACTGCTGTTTCTGGTACCGTTTCCCCAATACTGCTGTTTCTGGTACTGTTTCCCCAATACTGCTGTTTCTGGTATCGTTTCCCCAATACTGCTGTTTCTGGTACTGTTTCCCCAATACTGCTGTTTCTGGTATCGTTTCCCCAATACTGCTGTTTCTGGTATCGTTTCCCCAATACTGCTGTTTCTGGTATCGTTTCCCCAATACTGCTGTTTCTGGTATTGTTTCCCCAATACTGCTGTTTCTGGTACCGTTTCCCCAATACTGCTGTTTCTGGTATCGTTTCCCCAATACTGCTGTTTCTGGTATCGTTTCCCCAATACTGCTGTTTCTGGTATTGTTTCCCCAATACTGCTGTTTCTGGTACCGTTTCCCCAATACTGCTGTTTCTGGTATCGTTTCCCCAATACTGCTGTTTCTGGTACCGTTTCCCCAATACTGCTGTTTCTGGTATTGTTTCCCCAATACTGCTGTTTCTGGTACTGTTTCCCCAATACTGCTGTTTCTGGTATCGTTTCCCCAATACTGCTGTTTCTGGTACTGTTTCCCCAATACTGCTGTTTCTGGTACTGTTTCCCCAATATTGCTGTTTCTGGTACCGTTTCCCCAATACTGCTGTTTCTGGTACTGTTTCCCCAATACTGCTGTTTCTGGTATCGTTTCCCCAATACTGCTGTTTCTGGTACTGTTTCCCCAATACTGCTGTTTCTGGTACTGTTTCCCCAATACTGCTGTTTCTGGTATCGTTTCCCCAATACTGCTGTTTCTGGTATCGTTTCCCCAATACTGCTGTTTCTGGTATCGTTTCCCCAATACTGCTGTTTCTGGTACCGTTTCCCCAATACTGCTGTTTCTGGTATCGTTTCCCCAATACTGCTGTTTCTGGTACTGTTTCCCCAATACTGCTGTTTCTGGTATCGTTTCCCCAATACTGCTGTTTCTGGTACTGTTTCCCCAATACTGCTGTTTCTGGTACAGTTTCCCCAATACTGCTGTTTCTGGTATCGTTTCCCCAATACTGCTGTTTCTGGTATCGTTTCCCCAATACTGCTGTTTCTGGTACTGTTTCCCCAATACTGCTGTTTCTGGTATTGTTTCCCCAATACTGCTGTTTCTGGTACAGTTTCCCCAATACTGCTGTTTCTGGTACCGTTTCCCCAATACTGCTGCTTCTGGTATCGTTTCCCCAATACTGCTGTTTCTGGTATCGTTTCCCCAATACTGCTGTTTCTGGTACCGTTTCCCCAATACTGCTGTTTCTGGTACCATTTCCCCAATACTGCTGTTTCTGGTATTGTTTCCCCAATACTGCTGTTTCTGGTATCGTTTCCCCAATACTGCTGTTTCTGGTATCGTTTCCCCAATACTGCTGTTTCTGGTACTGTTTCCCCAATACTGCTGTTTCTGGTACCATTTCCCCAATACTGCTGTTTCTGGTACCGTTTCCCCAATACTGCTGTTTCTGGTACCGTTTCCCCAATACTGCTGTTTCTGGTACCGTTTCCCCAATACTGCTGTTTCTGGTATTGTTTCCCCAATACTGCTGTTTCTGGTATCGTTTCCCCAATACTGCTGTTTCTGGTATCGTTTCCCCAATACTGCTGTTTCTGGTACCGTTTCCCAATACTGCTGTTTCTGGTACCGTTTCCCCAATACTGCTGTTTCTGGTACCGTTTCCCCAATACTGCTGTTTCTGGTACCGTTTCCCCAATACTGCTGTTTCTGGTACCGTTTCCCCAATACTGCTGTTTCTGGTATCGTTTCCCCAATACTGCTGTTTCTGGTACCGTTTCCCAATACTGCTGTTTCTGGTACCGTTTCCCCAATACTGCTGTTTCTGGTATCGTTTCCCCAATACTGCTGTTTCTGGTACCGTTTCCCCAATACTGCTGTTTCTGGTATTGTTTCCCCAATACTGCTGTTTCTGGTACCGTTTCCCCAATACTGCTGTTTCTGGTATCGTTTCCCCAATACTGCTGTTTCTGGTATCGTTTCCCCAATACTGCTGTTTCTGGTACCGTTTCCCCAATACTGCTGTTTCTGGTATCGTTTCCCCAATACTGCTGTTTCTGGTACCGTTTCCCCAATACTGCTGTTTCTGGTACCGTTTCCCCAATACTGCTGTTTCTGGTACAGTTTCCCCAATACTGCTGTTTCTGGTACCGTTTCCCCAATACTGCTGTTTCTGGTACCGTTTCCCCAATACTGCTGTTTCTGGTACTGTTTCCCCAATACTGCTGTTTCTGGTACCATTTCCCCAATACTGCTGTTTCTGGTACCATTTCCCCAATACTGCTGTTTCTGGTATCGTTTCCCAATACTGCTGTTTCTGGTACAGTTTCCCCAATACTGCTGTTTCTGGTACCGTTTCCCCAATACTGCTGTTTCTGGTACTGTTTCCCCAATACTGCTGTTTCTGGTACCGTTTCCCCAATACTGCTGTTTCTGGTACCGTTTCCCCAATACTGCTGTTTCTGGTACCGTTTCCCCAATACTGCTGTTTCTGGTACTGTTTCCCCAATACTGCTGTTTCTGGTACCGTTTCCCCAATACTGCTGTTTCTGGTACTGTTTCCCCAATACTGCTGTTTCTGGTACCGTTTCCCCAATACTGCTGTTTCTGGTACTGTTTCCCCAATACTGCTGTTTCTGGTACAGTTTCCCCAATACTGCTGTTTCTGGTACCGTTTCCCCTATACTGCTGTTTCTGGTACTGTTTCCCCAATACTGCTGTTTCTGGTATTGTTTCCCCAATACTGCTGTTTCTGGTATCGTTTCCCAATACTGCTGTTTCTGGTACCGTTTCCCCAATACTGCTGTTTCTGGTACCATTTCCCCAATACTGCTGTTTCTGGTACCGTTTCCCCAATACTGCTGTTTCTGGTATCGTTTCCCAATACTGCTGTTTCTGGTACCATTTCCCCAATACTGCTGTTTCTGGTACCATTTCCCCAATACTGCTGTTTCTGGTACCATTTCCCCAATACTGCTGTTTCTGGTACCATTTCCCCAATACTGCTGTTTCTGGTACCATTTCCCCAATACTGCTGTTTCTGGTATCGTTTCCCCAATACTGCTGTTTCTGGTACTGTTTCCCCAATACTGCTGTTTCTGGTACCGTTTCCCCAATACTGCTGTTTCTGGTACTGTTTCCCCAATACTGCTGTTTCTGGTACTGTTTCCCCAATACTGCTGTTTCTGGTACTGTTTCCCCAATACTGCTGTTTCTGGTACTGTTTCCCCAATACTGCTGTTTCTGGTATTGTTTCCCCAATACTGCTGTTTCTGGTATCGTTTCCCCAATACTGCTGTTTCTGGTACTGTTTCCCCAATACTGCTGTTTCTGGTATTGTTTCCCCAATACTGCTGTTTCTGGTATCGTTTCCCCAATACTGCTGTTTCTGGTACCGTTTCCCCAATACTGCTGTTTCTGGTACCATTTCCCCAATACTGCTGTTTCTGGTATCGTTTCCCCAATACTGCTGTTTCTGGTACTGTTTCCCCAATACTGCTGTTTCTGGTATCGTTTCCCAATACTGCTGTTTCTGGTACCGTTTCCCCAATACTGCTGTTTCTGGTATCGTTTCCCCAATACTGCTGTTTCTGGTATCGTTTCCCCAATACTGCTGTTTCTGGTACTGTTTCCCCAATACTGCTGTTTCTGGTATCGTTTCCCAATACTGCTGTTTCTGGTACCGTTTCCCCAATACTGCTGTTTCTGGTATCGTTTCCCCAATACTGCTGTTTCTGGTATCGTTTCCCCAATACTGCTGTTTCTGGTACCGTTTCCCCAATACTGCTGTTTCTGGTACCATTTCCCCAATACTGCTGTTTCTGGTATCGTTTCCCCAATACTGCTGTTTCTGGTACTGTTTCCCCAATACTGCTGTTTCTGGTATCGTTTCCCAATACTGCTGTTTCTGGTACCGTTTCCCCAATACTGCTGTTTCTGGTACTGTTTCCCCAATACTGCTGTTTCTGGTACCGTTTCCCCAATACTGCTGTTTCTGGTACCGTTTCCCCAATACTGCTGTGTTTCTGGTACCGTTTCCCCAATACTGCTGTTTCTGGTACTGTTTCCCCAATACTGCTGTTTCTGGTACTGTTTCCCCAATACTGCTGTTTCTGGTACCGTTTCCCCAATACTGCTGTTTCTGGTACCATTTCCCCAATACTGCTGTTTCTGGTATTGTTTCCCCAATACTGCTGTTTCTGGTACCGTTTCCCCAATACTGCTGTTTCTGGTATTGTTTCCCCAATACTGCTGTTTCTGGTACCGTTTCCCCAATACTGCTGTTTCTGGTACTGTTTCCCCAATACTGCTGTTTCTGGTATCGTTTCCCCAATACTGCTGTTTCTGGTACTGTTTCCCCAATACTGCTGTTTCTGGTATCGTTTCCCAATACTGCTGTTTCTGGTACCGTTTCCCCAATACTGCTGTTTCTGGTACTGTTTCCCCAATACTGCTGTTTCTGGTATCGTTTCCCCAATACTGCTGTTTCTGGTACTGTTTCCCCAATACTGCTGTTTCTGGTATCGTTTCCCCAATACTGCTGTTTCTGGTATCGTTTCCCCAATACTGCTGTTTCTGGTATCGTTTCCCCAATACTGCTGTTTCTGGTATTGTTTCCCCAATACTGCTGTTTCTGGTACCGTTTCCCCAATACTGCTGTTTCTGGTATCGTTTCCCCAATACTGCTGTTTCTGGTATCGTTTCCCCAATACTGCTGTTTCTGGTATTGTTTCCCCAATACTGCTGTTTCTGGTACCATTTCCCCAATACTGCTGTTTCTGGTACCGTTTCCCCAATACTGCTGTTTCTGGTACCATTTCCCCAATACTGCTGTTTCTGGTACCATTTCCCCAATACTGCTGTTTCTGGTACCGTTTCCCCAATACTGCTGTTTCTGGTATTGTTTCCCCAATACTGCTGTTTCTGGTACTGTTTCCCCAATACTGCTGTTTCTGGTATCGTTTCCCCAATACTGCTGTTTCTGGTACTGTTTCCCCAATACTGCTGTTTCTGGTACTGTTTCCCCAATATTGCTGTTTCTGGTACCGTTTCCCCAATACTGCTGTTTCTGGTACTGTTTCCCCAATACTGCTGTTTCTGGTATCGTTTCCCCAATACTGCTGTTTCTGGTACTGTTTCCCCAATACTGCTGTTTCTGGTACTGTTTCCCCAATACTGCTGTTTCTGGTATCGTTTCCCCAATACTGCTGTTTCTGGTATCGTTTCCCCAATACTGCTGTTTCTGGTATCGTTTCCCCAATACTGCTGTTTCTGGTACCGTTTCCCCAATACTGCTGTTTCTGGTATCGTTTCCCCAATACTGCTGTTTCTGGTACTGTTTCCCCAATACTGCTGTTTCTGGTATCGTTTCCCCAATACTGCTGTTTCTGGTACTGTTTCCCCAATACTGCTGTTTCTGGTACAGTTTCCCCAATACTGCTGTTTCTGGTATCGTTTCCCCAATACTGCTGTTTCTGGTATCGTTTCCCCAATACTGCTGTTTCTGGTACTGTTTCCCCAATACTGCTGTTTCTGGTATTGTTTCCCCAATACTGCTGTTTCTGGTACAGTTTCCCCAATACTGCTGTTTCTGGTACCGTTTCCCCAATACTGCTGTTTCTGGTATCGTTTCCCCAATACTGCTGTTTCTGGTATCGTTTCCCCAATACTGCTGTTTCTGGTATCGTTTCCCCAATACTGCTGTTTCTGGTATTGTTTCCCCAATACTGCTGTTTCTGGTATCGTTTCCCCAATACTGCTGTTTCTGGTATCGTTTCCCCAATACTGCTGTTTCTGGTATCGTTTCCCCAATACTGCTGTTTCTGGTACCGTTTCCCCAATACTGCTGTTTCTGGTATTGTTTCCCCAATACTGCTGTTTCTGGTACTGTTTCCCCAATACTGCTGTTTCTGGTATCGTTTCCCCAATACTGCTGTTTCTGGTACTGTTTCCCCAATACTGCTGTTTCTGGTATCGTTTCCCCAATACTGCTGTTTCTGGTACTGTTTCCCCAATACTGCTGTTTCTGGTACAGTTTCCCCAATACTGCTGTTTCTGGTACAGTTTCCCCAATACTGCTGTTTCTGGTACTGTTTCCCCAATACTGCTGTTTCTGGTACTGTTTCCCCAATACTGCTGTTTCTGGTACTGTTTCCCCAATACTGCTGTTTCTGGTATCGTTTCCCCAATACTGCTGTTTCTGGTACCGTTTCCCCAATACTGCTGTTTCTGGTACCGTTTCCCCAATACTGCTGTTTCTGGTACCGTTTCCCCAATACTGCTGTTTCTGGTACAGTTTCCCCAATACTGCTGTTTCTGGTATTGTTTCCCCAATACTGCTGTTTCTGGTACCGTTTCCCCAATACTGCTGTTTCTGGTACAGTTTCCCCAATACTGCTGTTTCTGGTACTGTTTCCCCAATACTGCTGTTTCTGGTACCGTTTCCCCAATACTGCTGTTTCTGGTACTGTTTACCCAATATTGCTGTTTCTGGTACCGTTTCCCCAATACTGCTGTTTCTGGTATCGTTTCCCCAATACTGCTGTTTCTGGTATCGTTTCCCCAATACTGCTGTTTCTGGTACCGTTTCCCCAATACTGCTGTTTCTGGTACCGTTTCCCCAATACTGCTGTTTCTGGTACTGTTTCCCCAATACTGCTGTTTCTGGTATTGTTTCCCCAATACTGCTGTTTCTGGTACCGTTTCCCCAATACTGCTGTTTCTGGTATTGTTTCCCCAATACTGCTGTTTCTGGTACCGTTTCCCCAATACTGCTGTTTCTGGTACTGTTTCCCCAATACTGCTGTTTCTGGTATTGTTTCCCCAATACTGCTGTTTCTGGTATTGTTTCCCCAATACTGCTGTTTCTGGTATTGTTTCCCCAATACTGCTGTTTCTGGTATTGTTTCCCCAATACTGCTGTTTCTGGTATTGTTTCCCCAATACTGCTGTTTCTGGTACCGTTTCCCCAATACTGCTGTTTCTGGTATTGTTTCCCCAATACTGCTGTTTCTGGTACCGTTTCCCCAATACTGCTGTTTCTGGTATTGTTTCCCCAATACTGCTGTTTCTGGTACCGTTTCCCCAATACTGCTGTTTCTGGTATTGTTTCCCCAATACTGCTGTTTCTGGTATTGTTTCCCCTATACTGCTGTTTCTGGTACCGTTTCCCCAATACTGCTGTTTCTGGTATTGTTTCCCCAATACTGCTGTTTCTGGTACCGTTTCCCCAATACTGCTGTTTCTGGTATTGTTTCCCCAATACTGCTGTTTCTGGTACCGTTTCCCCAATACTGCTGTTTCTGGTACCGTTTCCCCTATACTGCTGTTTCTGGTACCGTTTCCCCAATACTGCTGTTTCTGGTATTGTTTCCCCAATACTGCTGTTTCTGGTACTGTTTCCCCAATACTGCTGTTTCTGGTACCGTTTCCCCAATACTGCTGTTTCTGGTACCGTTTCCCCTATACTGCTGTTTCTGGTACCGTTTCCCCAATACTGCTGTTTCTGGTATTGTTTCCCCAATACTGCTGTTTCTGGTACCGTTTCCCCAATACTGCTGTTTCTGGTATCGTTTCCCCTATACTGCTGTTTCTGGTACCGTTTCCCCAATACTGCTGTTTCTGGTACCGTTTCCCCAATACTGCTGTTTCTGGTACCGTTTCCCCTATACTGCTGTTTCTGGTATTGTTTCCCCAATACTGCTGTTTCTGGTATTGTTTCCCCAATACTGCTGTTTCTGGTACTGTTTCCCCAATACTGCTGTTTCTGGTACCGTTTCCCCAATACTGCTGTTTCTGGTACCGTTTCCCCTATACTGCTGTTTCTGGTATTGTTTCCCCTATACTGCTGTTTCTGGTACCGTTTCCCCAATACTGCTGTTTCTGGTATTGTTTCCCCAATACTGCTGTTTCTGGTATTGTTTCCCAATACTGCTGTTTCTGGTACCGTTTCCCCAATACTGCTGTTTCTGGTACTGTTTCCCCAATACTGCTGTTTCTGGTATCGTTTCCCCAATACTGCTGTTTCTGGTACTGTTTCCCCAATACTGCTGTTTCTGGTATCGTTTCCCAATACTGCTGTTTCTGGTATCGTTTCCCCAATACTGCTGTTTCTGGTACTGTTTCCCCAATACTGCTGTTTCTGGTACCATTTCCCCTATACTGCTGTTTCTGGTACCGTTTCCCCAATACTGCTGTTTCTGGTATTGTTTCCCCAATACTGCTGTTTCTGGTACAGTTTCCCCAATACTGCTGTTTCTGGTACCGTTTCCCCAATACTGCTGTTTCTGGTACTGTTTCCCCAATACTGCTGTTTCTGGTACCGTTTCCCCAATACTGCTGTTTCTGGTACCATTTCCCCAATACTGCTGTTTCTGGTACCGTTTCCCCAATACTGCTGTTTCTGGTACTGTTTCCCCAATACTGCTGTTTCTGGTACCGTTTCCCCAATACTGCTGTTTCTGGTACTGTTTCCCCAATACTGCTGTTTCTGGTACTGTTTCCCCAATACTGCTGTTTCTGGTACCATTTCCCCAATACTGCTGTTTCTGGTACCGTTTCCCCAATACTGCTGTTTCTGGTACCGTTTCCCCAATACTGCTGTTTCTGGTATTGTTTCCCCAATACTGCTGTTTCTGGTACCGTTTCCCCAATACTGCTGTTTCTGGTATTGTTTCCCAATACTGCTGTTTCTGGTACCGTTTCCCCTATACTGCTGTTTCTGGTATCGTTTCCCCAATACTGCTGTTTCTGGTACCGTTTCCCCAATACTGCTGTTTCTGGTATCGTTTCCCCAATACTGCTGTTTCTGGTATCGTTTCCCCAATACTGCTGTTTCTGGTACCATTTCCCCAATACTGCTGTTTCTGGTACCGTTTCCCCAATACTGCTGTTTCTGGTACCGTTTCCCCAATACTGCTGTTTCTGGTACTGTTTCCCCAATACTGCTGTTTCTGGTATTGTTTCCCCAATACTGCTGTTTCTGGTACAGTTTCCCCAATACTGCTGTTTCTGGTACCGTTTCCCCTATACTGCTGTTTCTGGTACCGTTTCCCCAATACTGCTGTTTCTGGTATTGTTTCCCCAATACTGCTGTTTCTGGTACAGTTTCCCCAATACTGCTGTTTCTGGTATTGTTTCCCCAATACTGCTGTTTCTGGTATTGTTTCCCCAATACTGCTGTTTCTGGTACAGTTTCCCCAATACTGCTGTTTCTGGTATTGTTTCCCCAATACTGCTGTTTCTGGTACCGTTTCCCCAATACTGCTGTTTCTGGTACCGTTTCCCCAATACTGCTGTTTCTGGTACCGTTTCCCCAATACTGCTGTTTCTGGTACTGTTTCCCCAATACTGCTGTTTCTGGTACCGTTTCCCCAATACTGCTGTTTCTGGTACAGTTTCCCCAATACTGCTGTTTCTGGTACCGTTTCCCCAATACTGCTGTTTCTGGTACCGTTTCCCCAATACTGCTGTTTCTGGTACCGTTTCCCCAATACTGCTGTTTCTGGTACTGTTTCCCCAATACTGCTGTTTCTGGTACCGTTTCCCCAATACTGCTGTTTCTGGTACAGTTTCCCCAATACTGCTGTTTCTGGTACCGTTTCCCCAATACCGCTGTTTCTGGTACCGTTTCCCCAATACTGCTGTTTCTGGTACCGTTTCCCCAATACTGCTGTTTCTGGTACCATTTCCCCAATACTGCTGTTTCTGGTACCGTTTCCCCAATACTGCTGTTTCTGGTACCGTTTCCCCAATACTGCTGTTTCTGGTACCGTTTCCCCAATACTGCTGTTTCTGGTACTGTTTCCCCAATACTGCTGTTTCTGGTACCGTTTCCCCAATACTGCTGTTTCTGGTATTGTTTCCCCAATACTGCTGTTTCTGGTACCGTTTCCCCAATACTGCTGTTTCTGGTACTGTTTCCCCAATACTGCTGTTTCTGGTACAGTTTCCCCAATACTGCTGTTTCTGGTACCGTTTCCCCAATACTGCTGTTTCTGGTATTGTTTCCCCAATACTGCTGTTTCTGGTACTGTTTCCCCAATACTGCTGTTTCTGGTATCGTTTCCCCAATACTGCTGTTTCTGGTATCGTTTCCACAATACTGCTGTTTCTGGTACAGTTTCCCCAATACTGCTGTTTCTGGTACCGTTTCCCCAATACTGCTGTTTCTGGTACCGTTTCCCCAATACTGCTGTTTCTGGTATTGTTTCCCCAATACTGCTGTTTCTGGTACCGTTTCCCCAATACTGCTGTTTCTGGTATTGTTTCCCCAATACTGCTGTTTCTGGTATTGTTTCCCCAATACTGCTGTTTCTGGTACAGTTTCCCCAATACTGCTGTTTCTGGTACCGTTTCCCCAATACTGCTGTTTCTGGTACTGTTTCCCCAATACTGCTGTTTCTGGTACAGTTTCCCCAATACTGCTGTTTCTGGTACCGTTTCCCCAATACTGCTGTTTCTGGTATTGTTTCCCCAATACTGCTGTTTCTGGTATTGTTTCCCCAATACTGCTGTTTCTGGTATTGTTTCCCCAATACTGCTGTTTCTGGTATTGTTTCCCCAATACTGCTGTTTCTGGTACAGTTTCCCCAATACTGCTGTTTCTGGTACCGTTTCCCCAATACTGCTGTTTCTGGTACTGTTTCCCCAATACTGCTGTTTCTGGTACAGTTTCCCCAATACTGCTGTTTCTGGTACCGTTTCCCCAATACTGCTGTTTCTGGTATCGTTTCCCAATACTGCTGTTTCTGGTACTGTTTCCCCAATACTGCTGTTTCTGGTATCGTTTCCCCAATACTGCTGTTTCTGGTATCGTTTCCCCAATACTGCTGTTTCTGGTACCGTTTCCCCAATACTGCTGTTTCTGGTATCGTTTCCCCAATACTGCTGTTTCTGGTACCGTTTCCCCAATACTGCTGTTTCTGGTACTGTTTCCCCAATACTGCTGTTTCTGGTACTGTTTCCCCAATACTGCTGTTTCTGGTACTGTTTCCCCAATACTGCTGTTTCTGGTATTGTTTCCCCAATACTGCTGTTTCTGGTATCGTTTCCCCAATACTGCTGTTTCTGGTACTGTTTCCCCAATACTGCTGTTTCTGGTACTGTTTCCCAATACTGCTGTTTCTGGTACTGTTTCCCCAATACTGCTGTTTCTGGTACTGTTTCCCCAATACTGCTGTTTCTGGTACTGTTTCCCAATACTGCTGTTTCTGGTACTGTTTCCCCAATACTGCTGTTTCTGGTATCGTTTCCCCAATACTGCTGTTTCTGGTATCGTTTCCCCAATACTGCTGTTTCTGGTACTGTTTCCCAATACTGCTGTTTCTGGTACTGTTTCCCCAATACTGCTGTTTCTGGTACCGTTTCCCCAATACTGCTGTTTCTGGTATTGTTTCCCCAATACTGCTGTTTCTGGTATCGTTTCCCCAATACTGCTGTTTCTGGTATCGTTTCCCCAATACTGCTGTTTCTGGTATCGTTTCCCCAATACTGCTGTTTCTGGTATCGTTTCCCCAATACTGCTGTTTCTGGTACCGTTTCCCCAATACTGCTGTTTCTGGTACTGTTTCCCCAATACTGCTGTTTCTGGTATCGTTTCCCCAATACTGCTGTTTCTGGTACTGTTTCCCAATACTGCTGTTTCTGGTATCGTTTCCCCAATACTGCTGTTTCTGGTACTGTTTCCCAATACTGCTGTTTCTGGTACCGTTTCCCCAATACTGCTGTTTCTGGTATCGTTTCCCCAATACTGCTGTTTCTGGTACTGTTTCCCAATACTGCTGTTTCTGGTACTGTTTCCCCAATACTGCTGTTTCTGGTACCATTTCCCCAATACTGCTGTTTCTGGTACTGTTTCCCCAATACTGCTGTTTCTGGTATCGTTTCCCCAATACTGCTGTTTCTGGTACTGTTTCCCCAATACTGCTGTGCTTTGATCAAGTGATGTGACTCCAATCTCTCACTCCTTTTTCTTTTCTTCCTTCAACTTAATTAAAGGGGCAGAGTTTTTCTGTGCAGCACTCGACCAGCTCCGTTGGACGCTCCACATCGCCCGCATGCCCGACACAAGACTCCCAAAGCAAGCGCTCTACTCGGAGCTCCAACACAGCAAGCGAGCCCCAGGTGATCAGAGG
Source organism: Pristiophorus japonicus (assembly GCF_044704955.1). NCBI lineage: Eukaryota > Metazoa > Chordata > Chondrichthyes > Pristiophoridae > Pristiophorus > Pristiophorus japonicus. The sequence goes on from NC_091983.1 coordinate 222,966,252, forward strand.
AAATGTTTCAAGGACACCCTCAAAGATTCCCTGATAAAGTGCAACATACCCACAGACACCTGGGAGCCCCTGGCCAAAGACCGCTCTAAGTGGAGGAAGAGCATCCGGGAGGGCGCTGAGCACCTCGAGTCTTGTCGCCGAGAGCATGCAGAAATCAAACGCAGGCAGCGGAAGGAGTGTGCGGCAAACCAGACTCCCCACCCACCCTTTCCTTCAACCACTGTCTGTCCCACCTGTGACACAGACTGTAATTCCCGTATTGGACTGTTCAGTCACCCGAGAACTCACGTTTAGAGTGGAAGCAAGTCTTCCTCAATTTCGTGGCACTGCCTATGATGATGATGATGAGCCCTTGGTCTGGAAAGTTTCAGGCCAATCAAAATCACAAAATTCACAAACCTCCAACAAGGTTAACTAAAACTAACTGCTGACTGAACCAACGCCCACTCTCCTGACTGGTTCATTAATGCCCATCTCCTGACTGAACCAACGCCCACTCTCCTGACCGGTTCATTAATGCCCATCTCCTGACTGAACCAACGTCCACTCTCCTGACCGGTTCATTAATGCCCATCTCCTGACTGAACCAACGCCCACTCTCCTGACCGGTTCATTAATGCCCATCTCCTGACTGAACCAACGTCCACTCTCCTGACCGGTTCATTAATGCCCATCTCCTGACTGAACCAACGTCCACTCTCCTGACTGGTTCATTTATAGAAGCATGGACTCATAGAAAAATTACAACACAGGAGGAGGCCATTCTGCCCATCGTGTCTGCGCCGGCTGACCAAGAGCTACCCAGCCTGATCCCACCTTCCAGCACTAGGTCCGTAGCCCTGTAGGTTATGGCACTTTAAGTGCACATCTAAGTATATTTTAAATGTGGTGAGGGTTTCTACCTCTACCACCCTTTCAGGCAGCGAGTTCCAGACCCTCACCACCCTCTGGGTGAAGAAATTTCCTCTCAAATTCCCTCTAAATCTTCTTCCAACTGCTTTAAATCAATACCCCCCCCCCCCCCCCCCCAGTTGTTGACCTCGCTGCCAAGGGAAATAGATCCTTCCTATCCACTCTATCCAGGTTCCTCATAATTTTATACACCTCAATTAAATCTCTCCTCAGCCTCCTCTGTTCCAAGGAAAACAACCCAGCCTATCCAATTTTTCCTCATAGCTAAAGTTTTCCAGTCCTGGCAACATCCTCATAAATCTCCTCTGCACCTCTCCAGTGCAGTCTCATGATTCCTGCAATGTGGTGACCAGAACTGCACACAGTACTCCAGCTGTGGCCTAACTAGTGTTTTATACAGTTCGAGCATAACCTCCCTGCTCTTGTATTCAATGCCTCGGCTAATAAAGGAAAGCATTCCGTATGCCTTCTTAACCACCTTATCTACCTGGCCTGCTACCTTCAGGGATCTGTGGACATGCACTCCAAGGTCCCTCTGTTCCTCCACACCAGTTTTAGCCACTTTGGACCTTCTTAGATATTCTCAGTTGCTATTTCTCCCCCAGTTTTATCTCTGCCTCTCTGTTTCCCATTCTTCTCTCTCCAGAAGATGCTAACTTTGCTTGGTTCCTCAGACACTCATTGGTTCCTCACCCAAGTGGTCCAACCCCTCATTGGTTCTTCACCCAAGTGGCTCAACCCCTCATTGGTTCCTTATCCAAGTGGCCAAACTCCTCATTGGTTCCTCACCCAAGTGGCCCAACCCCTCATTGGTTCCTCGCCCAAGTGGTTAACTCCTCATTAGTTCCTCACCCAAGTGGCTCAACCCCTCATTGGTTCCTCACCCAAGTGGCCCAACCCCTCATTGGTTCCTCACCCAAATGGCTCAACTCCTCATTGCCTCAATTCCAGGCAGCGTCTGACACCAGGGACACCCTCAGGAACTGTCCAATGCACCGTGCCTGGGATTGATGAGACACAGGTCCACATTCCATGATTCCCACACAAGGAGGTCCCAGTTTCAATTGTCCATCCGTGACCTGATCCCACGTGAAGGTCAGGTATTCCCAACAGATTCCCTATAGAACTACAGCTCCATTAACACTTTCAGTTTTTAATTTTAAAAAATTGCATTTCTATAGCACCTTTAACGACCTCAGAACATTCCAAACTGCATATCAGCCAATGAAGTACCTTTTGAAGTGAAATCACTTGTAATGTAGGAAACGCGGCAGCCATTTTGCGCACAGCAAGGTTCCATTAACAGCCAGGAGATAATAGCCCGATAATCTGTGTTTTGTGATATTACTTGAGGGATCAATAGGGGAGGAACTCCCATGCTCTTCATTGAATAGTGCCATCGGATCATTTATGTCCAGCTGAAAGAGCTTGGTTTAATATCACATCTGAAAGGCGGCACCTCTGACAGTGCAGCACTCCCTCAGCACGGCACTGGAGTGTCGGCCTAGATTTTGTGCTCAAGTCTCTGGAGTGGGACTTCAACCCAAAACCTTCTGACTCAGAGGCGAGAGTGCTACCGCTAGCCATGTATCTCAGTGCTCTTTGCTGTGTGCAAATTAGCTGCCGTGATTCCCTACATAGCATTAGTCACCATATACTTTATTGGTTATTAATTGCTTGAAGACGTTCTGAGGTCATGTAAGGCACTACGTAAATACAAGCTCTTTCTTTCCCCTTTTAGCCTGGAACGTTGGGGCCACTTGGAGCAACCTTATCGTCAGTCCACCTGAGGTCAACCAACTCAGCTTAGATCAGCCTAGCAGCAAGTTGTCCCAGTGTCCTGGCCAGAATTCTTCCCTCAGCCGACACCATCAAAACAGGCCATTTGCTATTTGTGGGATCTTGCCATGTGTAATTTGCATAACAGTCATTTTGAAAATATAATTCATTGGCTGTGAAGCACTTTGGGATCACATAAAAAGCACTGGATAACTGCAAGATCTTTCTTTCTTTCTTTCTTTCTTTCTTTCTCTCTTTCTTTCTTTCTCTCTTTCTTTCTTTCTCTCTTTCTTTCTTTCTCTCTTTCTTTCTTTCTCTCTTTCTTTCTTTCTTTCTCTCCCTCTCTTTCTTTCTTTCTTTCTCTCCCTCTCTTTCTTTTTCTCTCTCTCCCTCTCTTTCTTTTTCTCTCTCTCTTTCTCTTTTTTTTTCTCTCTCTCTTTCTTTCGTTCTCTCTCTCTCTATAAGACACTGAAGCTGACACCTTCGTGGCCTGTGTGGGTCAATCCCACCCTCGATGCTGCATTTATGTTTGCAGAGTCAAGCCCTAATCGCCCATATCATGTTTTTTTTCCCGTGGATTTCATCCTTCCAACTAGGCCCTGTAAGCAACTTCTGTTCCGTCTGTGGCCTTAGCAACCACCTGCCGGCTATTACACGGCCAGACAGAGAGCTGCTTGTTTGTGGAAAGGGAAAAAAAGGAGAGCGTTTAAACAATATTACAAGGTCAGCGGGTGAAAAGATTGACGTCTCAGCAGCTGTAAAAGATCTGTGGAGAAGGAACTCCCCAAAGCAGAAGGAAATGGCTGCCTCAGCTGTCAGCTCACAGAAAACAGAGACACCCCAGGCACCTGCTGAAAGACTTGGCTTGCATTATGTAGAGCCTCAGTGCACAGCTGTCTGCTGAGCCTCAGGAGGAAGAGACATCTGCCCACTTGGCAACTGAAGTGACCTGCCTGCCGTTTGGATTGGTACAGCCATCAGCCTAAGGGAACAGGCCTCCTTTGGCCAAAGGCTCGGGCATGTAGTTTATGGGCCAGAGAAGGAAAAGCTATTGGCAGGTGACCCACTGCGAACTGCGGCTCGAGGTTAGGAATTTCAAGCTGCAGTCCTAAAATTCTTAATTTTTATTTAACTTCTCACCGTTAAACTCCTAACTTCATAAGAAATAGGAGCAATGTTGGGCCATTTGGCCCTTCGAGCCTGCTCCGCCATTCAATAAGATCATAGCTGATCTGATCTAGGCCTCAACTCCACTTCCTGCCTGTTCCCCATAACCCTTGACTCCCTTATCGTTCAAAAATCTGTCTCCAGCTTGAATATATTCAATGAGCCTCCACAGCTCTCTGGGGCAGAGAATTCTAAAGATTCACGGCCCTCTGAGAGAAGAAATTCCTCCTCATTTCCGTTTTAAATGGGCGACCTCCTTATTCTGAAACTAGGCCCCTATGAGGGGAAACATCCTCTGAGCATCTACCTTGTCAAGCCCCCTCAGAATCTTATATGTTTCAATAAGATCTCTCATTCCTCTAAACTCCAATGAGTATAGGCCCTACCTGCTCAACCTTTCTTCATAAGACAACCCCTTCATCTCAGGAATCAACCAAGTGAACCTTCTTTGAACAACCTCCAATGTAATTTTATACCACCTTAAATAAGGAGACCAAAACTGTACGCAGTACTCCAGGTGTGACCTCACCAATACCCTGTACAGTTGTAGCAGGACTTCTCTGCTTTGCTACTCTATCCCACTTGCAACAAAGGCCAACATTCCATTTGCCTTCCTCATTACCTGCGTACTCACTTTTTGTGTTTCATGTCCTAGGGCACCCAGATCCTTCTGCACTGAAGCATTCTGTTGTCTCTCTCCATTTAAATAATATTCTGCTTTTCATTCACCTTGCAATGCATGTGTGTGTGGGGGGGGATGCGTGTGGGATGTTTGTGTGGGGGGTTTTGTGTGTGTGTGTGTGTGTGTGTGTGTGGGCGGGGTGTGTGTGGTGTGCGTGTGTGTGTGTGTGTGTGTGTGTGTGTGCGTGTGTGTGGGCGGGGTGTGTGTGGTGTGCGTGTGTGTGTGGTGTGCGTGTGTGTGGTGTGTATGTATGTGTGTGGGGTGTGTGTGGGGGGGTTTTGTGTATGTGTGTGTGTGGGCGGGGTGTGTGTGGTGTGCATGTGTGTGGTGTGCGTGTGTGTGGTGTGTGTATGTGTGGGGGGTGTGTGTGGGGTGTGTGTATGTGTGGGGGGTGTGTGTGGGGGGGGGTTGTGTGTGTGGGGGGTTTTGTGTGTGTGTGTGTGTGTGGGCGGGGTGTGTGTGGTGTGCATGTGTGTGGTGTGTGTGTATGTGTGGGGGGTGTGTGTGGGGGGAGTTTTTTGTGTGTGTGTGTGTGTGGGCGGGGTGTGTGTGGTGTGCATGTGTGTGGTGTGCGTGTGTGTGGTGTGCGTGTGTGTGGGGGGTGTGTGTGGGGTATGTGTATGTGTGGGGGTGTGTGTGTGGTGTGCGTGTGTGTGGTGTGCGTGTGTGTGGCAGTTGTGTGTGGTGTGCGTGTGTGTGGTGTGCGTGTGCGTGGTGTGCGTGTGTGTGGTGGGTGTGTGTGGTGTGCGTGTGTGTGGTGTGTGTAGGTGTGGGGTGTGTGTGTGTGGTGGGTGTGTGTGGGGGGTGTGTGTGGTGTGTGTGTGTGTGGTGTGTGTAGGTGTGGGGGGTGTGTGTGTGTGGTGTGTGTAGGTGTGGGGGGTGTGTGTGTGTGGTGTGTGTAGGTGTGGGGGGTGTGTGTGGTGTGTGTAGGTGTGGGGTGTGTGTGTGGGGTGTGTGTGTGGGGCCCAGGGGCAGCATGGACCAGCCCACACTGCGATATGTGCGCGCGCTCGGTCTATGCAGCAGAGCTGGTCTCCGGTTAATCTTGGGTAATCCTTGCCACTGGACCAAGACCTAGCTCCGTCAAGCCCGTGTGGTGGCTGGTGTGCAACGGTCACCAAACTTTTAAAAAATCCACGCACAGGCATCTTCCATCCTTCAGGATGTAGTTTGGGATCTGGAATATTAGGTCCTTCATTGAAACACCTGTGAACTCATCCCTTTTTGGCGTGGAAGCAAGTCATCCTCACTTCGAGGGACCGCCTATGATGATGAATGCGTTCATGTGAGCCTCACTGTCTTACACAATGTAAAGACTTCACACTGCCCACCCCTTCTCTATGTGTGCCAGGCCATGCTCCTCTTTGCTGGAGACACCCTCAATGCTCTCTATCGCCTCCCCAGACATGCCCCGCCCATCCAAGTGTCTCTCACCTTCTAGCTCCTGACTCAGCCTGAGGACACCAACAACACCTTTTAACTCTCCATATGTAGTCACAGGCCTTCAGCCTCAGGCTTACTCGTAGCTCCTTGTGCCCAGACCCCACCTTTGACACATCCACTATGCAGGCTGAGGTGCAGAGAGTCACACCTTGCGACATTAGTAGTGAGTGACTTACTGCAGACACATGGGGCACATGAATAGCTACAGACACACTGACAACTTCTTGGGCTCAATTTTCCCCAATGCCGCTTTTTGAGCGTACTGCAAGAGTTACGCACGTTTTATTTTGGTCCCGATACTCCAAAAAAATAACTAGCAAGTTTCCCTATTTTATTTTTTGAAATTGGCGCTGTGCAGTCTGTCCTTTAGCTTCGGCGGGGGTGGGGTGAATCGTAATGTCCGTGCCGAAAAAACGATGCCCTCCCCATTCTGTGCATGTGCGGGATAAAAAAAGACTTTTTTGATGTGATTGCTATGGGTGCACATGCCCAGTACAGCTCCCGGTCTGCATTCGGCCATTTTTAAAGAGCCAGTTGTGTGTGAGAACTTTAATTCTCATTGGAAAAATCGGAGCTGCAATACAATATGCAACGCAGCTCAAGGAGCAAGAATTTCTCACAGGATGAAGTGGGGACACTGGTTACTATAATTGAGGTCAGATGGCACGAGCTGGACACCAGCAGAGGTCACACAAAAGTTTCACCAAAAGAAATGAAGAAACGCTGGAACAAACTTGCAGAAGATTACTGTGCACTGGTGACCACCCCGAGGTCTGGAGGCCAGTGCAAAACGAAGTGGCAGGAGCTTGGTCAAGCAGTTAGTGAAAGTCATATTTTCATTTTTTCAATGGAATTGCAATTGTAAATGTGACCATCCATATATGTCCCACTCAGCAGAAAGACACTCTCTCTGAAAAGTTTTATTTTCATCTTTGCAGAAGAAGGTGGCACTCAACAAAAGGGAAGGAACTCGAACAGGAGGAGGCCCGGCAAATCTGCACCCCACTGACACCCTTGGAAGAGAGGGTCGCTGCTTTGATGGGTCCTGCCTGGAGAAAAGCAACCACCACTGCACAAGCTGGGCCCACACTCGAGGGACAGGGTAAGTCCTGCAAATTCCACAGTCTGACTTTGCTAAATGTTAAGTACTGTGTGGGCTAGCCACGCTTCGGTTCATGGGGATGTCTCCATCAGCTACGCTTCGGTTGATGCAATGTGCTATCATTCATCGTGGTCCTTCAAATGAGCCTGCTGCCTGCGCTGTGTGAGCCTACTCATATCACCCACCCTGCCCCCTCCTCTGCTGCTAACCATTTGTCTGTTGTGTTATATTTGCAGAACTTGAGACCAACCCTGACTAGGCTGAAGCCAAAGCAGAAGCTGATTCAGACGAGGACGAGCCTGAAGAGGAGAACATCTTCCAATCCCACCTTCCAGACCAAGAGCCTGGGGATGAGGAGGAGGGGGTGGGGGTGGGACAGGGGGAGGGGATGGATGAAGCCTCCACTGTGGTACTCACTCTGGAGGAGGTGCAGTTGCCACCCATTGAGGTGCCAGGTCCTTTCCTGAGTGGTACGAGTGTTGGGACATTCCATGGTTTCTCAGTCTGAGGCTGGGGATTCTAGTGGGGTGCAGTGATCTTAAAGTTTGTAAGTGATCTTAACTGAAAACTTTAAAGCTTGATACAAGAAGATTTTTATTAAAGTTAAGTTAAGTGCAAACAAGTGTTTGTTAATCTTTTGAATAAAACATACTTTAAATTATAACTGAATAATTTCCATTATTTGTTCCATTATTTGATTTAAAGAAGAATAATTTCCATTACTTGTTCCATTAACATAACACAACATTATGGAACAGGTCCAAACAGTAAACATGGTCCATTTGGAATAGTTGCCGCTGAGCCTTCAGGCAGCAAAACGTTCACGGATGAGCTGTTGGCACAAGGCCCGAGCAATCGTTACAGGGTCACGTCGGCCTGCCCTCCTCCGTCATCGTGCTCCGGGTTCAGGTAGTTGCATGGCATCCTCTTCCTCCTCGTCATCTGCATCTTCCTCATCATCATCAGCCACTCTCACCTCAGGTGGGTCTTCTATTACCAGCTGCTGCTGCCTCATGATGGCTAAGTTATGCAGCATGCAGCACACAACAGTGAACTGACCGACAATTTCAGGGGAGTATTGCAAGTAGCCTCCGGAATGGTCCAGGCATCAGAAACACTGCAAATAGTCCTCCCTATTATGCTCTGCAACGCAATGTGTGAAATGTTGTATTCCCAGTCAGCTTCCGTCCGGGTTACGCGCAGGGTCGTCATGAGCCAGGTGGCGAGGCCGTACCCGTTGTCTCCCAGCAGCCAGCTCTGTTCTTCTGGCTGCTGCTGAAACATGGCAGATGCAGCGCTCTCACGTAGGATGAGTGTATCATCGGTGCTCCCAGGGTATCTCGCATCAACTGACATGATGCGATGCATGACGTCACACAGGAGCTGCACAGTAATGGAGTGGAAGCCTTTTCTGTTCCTGTACATCTCGGAATCCTCCAAAAGGTGCTCACAAGGCAATGTGGGTACAATCAATGCAGTCCTGTGCCTTTGGGAAGCCAGCAATCCTGGAGACACCCACAGCCCTTTCACACATTGCCTGGGCGGTCATGGGGAACTTTATGTAGTTTCTATATTCCTCCGGGCATATAGTGCAGCAGTCACCTGCTGAATGCAGATATGTGTTACGTGTTGAGAAATGGTGCATGGAATGAAAGTGCAGCTGTAATCTTCACTTTAAATGACAAAGCAGACCTCCTGATGCTTCTAGGCTGCAGGTCTGCTTTTGCTAACTCACAGATTTCGGTTACAACTTCTTTGCGAAAATGCAGCCTCCTCTCACAATCTGCATCAGGTGCAGGGATGAACGCCTGTCTCGATATACCCAACGTGGGCATGGCCTCCTGCCCATTATGCTACATGCTCTGAGGTTCCTCATGCGATGACGTCGAATCAATTGTCTCTGTTATATATGTGAACATGTATTTACTCTGTATAGCCACCAGAGGGCTCATCCCCTGGAGTCCCAAGGGACCCCATAATCCCTTGGGAGCACTGGTATTTAAGGAGGCGTCACAGGTTGGAGAGGCACTCTGGAGATCTGCAATAAAAGACTAAGGCCACACTTTACTTTGAGCTCACAGTGTTCAGTCTGACTCATTTTGCATACATAACAACTGGCGACGAGGTATAGATAACAAACCCAAAGATGCAGAGGACAGTGGGCATCCTGGAGAAATTCTCGCGGGACATGATTGGGAAACTTTTGTGGAGCGACTCGACCAATACTTCGTGGCCAATAAGCTAGATGGGGAAGAGAACGCTGCCAAATGAAGGGCGATCCTCCTCACCGTCTGTGGGGCACCAACGTATGGCCTCATGAAAAATCTGCTCACTCCAGCGAAACCCACGGAGAAATCATACGACGATTTGTGCACACTGGTCTGAGATCATTTGAACCCGAAGAGAAGCGTTCTGATGGCGAGGTACAGGTTCTACACCTACAAAAGATTTGAAGGCCAGGAAGTGGCGAGTTATGTCGCCGAGTTAAGATGCCTTGCAGGACATTGCGAATTTGAAGGACATTTGGAGCACATGCTCAGAGACTTTTTCGTTTTTGGCATTGGCCACGAAACCATACTTCGCAAACTTTTGACTGTAGAGACCCCAACCTTGAGTAAGGCCATAGCGATAGCCCAGGCGTTCATTGCCACCAGTGACAATATGAAGCAAATCTCTCAGCACACAAATGCTACTACAAGTACTGTGAACAAAGTGATGTTGTTTTCGAATCGTAATGGACAGGGTAGGTCATACATACCTGCAGCTGCACGTCCGCAGATATCTCAGAGTCCACTGTTAGATCTCTTAATTTCCAATGAAATACGAACTCCGATGGTGGTTTTAACTTCTTTATTTTGGCAGAGAGTAACAAGCTGCTGGCTGATTGCTAGTTCCTTTGTCTTACTGAAACCACATGGTCAAAATGGCTGTACTTATACCTGGATCAATTTACAGAAAAGAACTCGCCTTCTTTGACCTTATTGGCTCACTACCCAAGGGTCCTAAAATTTCAAGTTGATTGATGGCTTAATGCAATGTGGCCTGTGTTTTTTCACAGCCTATCGAAATGCAGCCTGGCTGCAGAGCTTGAATTCTCGATCAATCCCCCCTTTGATTCTTTCACAAACTGAATCATAAAACATCAGGTATCACTGGTTAAACATTCTACAAAATAATTTCATACATGTTAATAGAGTTTCCTTCTAAAATTTGTTGATGTGTTTCGCCACATGTCCGGACTAGTAGCTTCCACACAAATTTACACCAACCCGAGTTCCATCGTGGCCACAATGGAAGTCTGGTTTTAATAGGTTAATTAACCTTATTCCAATTTAATCCAAATCAATATCTTAAATCAACCAGTAAACAACCTTTCCTTAAGCATAACATACCTCTGTGCCACGTACAGACGGTCTGCTGGGACCTGCAAGGTGTCTCACCTGCGGGATAGCAGCTACAGCCGCCTGGTTGCAACAACATTTAATCAATATAAACAAACAATATAAAAGTAAAACAATTACAACAAATAGAATTAAACCTTCCACCAATGAAGTTCCTATTGAACCTAGCCATTCAGTGGCTCCGCTCCACAAAGTGAATGATTGGGGTTGCTTAAGTTTTTCTACCTCCTTTTGGATATGCTCCACTAAGTGGGTAATTTCTTCGGAGCTATCTGGGATATATGTGCAACACTCAGTTCCGAGTAGGGTGCAAGTACCTCCCTTTTCAGCCAGGATGTAATCAAGGGCCAGCCTATTCTGTAGGGCTACTGTGTGGATTGCTACCATTTCTGCATTGATTTTAACTAGGGCCTCTGAGGTATCATTGGCTACCCGTTCCACAACGGATGCCAAGTTAATGGATTCCCTTGCCAGTTTGGCGGTCCCATACCTGGGGATCAGGATGGCAAGAACCTCTCTGTTTCTGTGATAGCTCTCTTAGGACGGTGTAAATGTTCCGACAGTGACTTTATATGATACATATAAGGCACAATTTAGGCTAAATAGCAGGAACCCGTCCAATTCTGGGGCAGCCAAGGGTAGGCCTTGTGGCCACACACCCAATAGGTGCCATTATAGGCAATGAATGTTAGCTGTTTCTTTGTCAGCAACACCCCGGAGTCTGTCCAGGCTTTTCCATCTGTTTTATTCAGAATCCCCGTTACGTTAAAAATTCCCACATCGGCCCAGTTTGGACGGTTCCGTGGCTTGATTATATTATAATTTCGGGAGCAGTTACTATACCCCATATTTTGGCCTCCTTTGATGTTTCTAATCAGACAGACCGATTCCCCCGGTCTTCCTATTCCCGTTGTATTAGTGATAACAAAAAATGGGGGCCGTTTGTAATTATTGTAGCACGGTTGGTATCCCCCTTCAAAGGTAGTCAGATTGTAACCTGCTGACTTCCATTTACATGCCCAGTTTTCCGTATCCTGAAACGCATTGCCTGTTTTGTTTTGATTAATTATCCACTCAGCCATTTCCGAGATATTCAAGGGAACTGGCCTCAAGGGAATCCCTCCCTTTGAGTGAATAGGAATATGCGCACACACCCAACAACTAGAAATGTTACCTTGTTTGGCATAAATGTATGACATATATAAAAAGGTATTTACATGTAATTCCCTTGCTACCCTACTATTTCCCTTTAGTGCAGAGGGTCGGCTAGTAAGAAGTAGGCCTATGCCTAGAATACCTACAATCAATAATACAGTAAATTTATACATTTTCGCAAAAAGTAATTGTCCTTATTAGATTTCAGCTTCAGTTAGGGGTGCTCGTTTAACGTGTGAAGCATGGATCCAGGCTTTCTTTCCTTGGACTTTAACAGCTGCCTGGGTGGTCAATAACACTTGATAAGGTCCCTCCCACTTGGTACCCAAAGGTTCTTTATGCAACTTTTTCACACACACCCAGACTCCCGGGATGATGTCGTGTCCTCCTTCGGGTGGATTACCCCAAGCTGCCGATACCTGTCAGGAAACAGAACTAATAGCATTGGTTCTGACAGTATGATAACAAAGTGTCACCCATTAAGTGAACATCAGCTTTCCGTAAATCGATAGTTCCTGGCAGCGACATGGGTCTTCCTGTTATAATTTCAAATGGGCTTAGACCTGTAGTTCTGTTCGGGGTTGCCCTAATGCTACATAGCACTATTGATAGTGCCTGGGGCCATGGTGTTCCTTCAATTCTTCTTTCTTCAAAGTTCTAATTGACCATATCACCCGACCATCCTCAAAATGCAACGATGAATCTACTTGGATTAGAACGTCCATTCCCAAAAGGGGTTGATCTACTGGGCCTATCCAGACCGGCGTGGTTAATTCATGTGGACCCAGCCCTATAAGTACCGGTGTTGTCCTTTTAATTTCTATTTTATGGCCTCCAACTCCATAGGCTGTACGCGCCCTACCATCCAACGGCAAAAAGTCTCCATATTGTAGGGGTAAGCATGTTAATTCTAAAAGACAGTCCACATCCTTATCGCCCACCCTCACAGTTATATATAGCCCATCTCCCCTTTGTTGTATTAGTGCGAGGAGGGGGGGCCAGGGTGGGCTCAAATCGTTTTTTGCTATTCCAAGCAACTCCTTCTGTTGTTGTATTGTCAGTCACTTAAATGCTTCTATGAGGTCGTTATCTTGTGACAAGCCTGGTTTGTTGGCTGAATTGTATCCCTGGCTGTGTCCTCTTCCCCGGCCATGACCTTGCTGTTTTGCCCTGCACATCTTGGCCCAGTGACCACCTTTCCCACAATAATGACATTTTCCGGGTAATTTTCCGATAGACTGTTTATCGGAATCCTGGGATTTCCATCCCATAGCCTGTAGAGCTCGGACTTTAGCTCCCATATCCCGATCTAATTGGTTACATCGATCCACCAATGCTGCAAAGGTAGTTTATCTACCTTCCCAGTCCGGTAACACTACCTTAAGCATTTTGGACAGTTCTGTCTTTAGACCTACCATGAAAGCTGCTTTCAGGTGTCCAAACACTTGTTCATCCATTTCCTCATCCGTATTATTCATACCCGAATGTTCTAGCCATGTGCATCTAAACCGCTCGTCATACTCCAGGATCTCCTCTGTTCCTTTCTGTTGGCAGGCTGCAATTTTTCCCCAGTCTGTCTTAGCTGGACTGAAGGCTTGCAGCCAGTGTTTAATCGCCTCCCATCCTGCGTTTAATTCTTGCTCATTCTGCCCCAAAGCTTCTTCTACCTTGTCGTGCAATTTTCTCCCCTGTGTTTTTGGCACCATTATGGTCAAAATTTGCACTCCGTCCCAGGGATGAAGTTGATATATATTTTTTAAGCGGTCCAATTGGTCCCACGTTTTCACTCCCCCTTTCTTTGGATTGGGCAACTCCTTGGACCATTTATCAATTTTCTCTGGATCTGCCGGATCATGAACTAAGTATTCTTCGTACACCTTCTCTTTGTTTTTTTGGTTCTGCCCTGATCCACAGTCTCTTCTGATTTGACTACAAATCGTCTTTTTTTAAACGGGGCAAAGCGCATCCCTAATTCTTCATCCTCCGACCCTGTATCGTCAGAGGATTCAGAATCCGTATCTATTCCTCGGTCGTGTCTTCGGGTTTGCGCTTTTAATTTATCCAAATACCCTGGGAATTGATCAATACATTTTCCTTTTCCTATTACTGTCTCTTGACCTAATGATTTTTTCCATTCTTTAATTTCACCTTTAAGATCTTTAACTTCCGCTTCCAGCTTTTCAAGTTCAAGTTTTTTCTGTCGCAGCTGTTCACAAACAGCTTGCAATTGATCCTTTGTACTGGTCAGTTCTCGATCATGTTGGGAACGCATTATAATTTCATTCCGCTTTCGAATCTGGCCCATAACTGCTAGGGACCATCTAGTTCGCTCTTTATTTTTCATACGGGTCATTTTTCACCAGACCCTTTTAATCTCGTCCAAGGACCATTGTCCTTTGGAGGTTCTGTACTTTTGTTCGATCTTAATACAAGTTTTAGATAAGTTGAATTGTTGCTCTATGTATTCTTTCGACTGTTCGAGGATTTCATCTAACGAAACTTCAGGTGGTGCCTGCCCACCTTTAACAGTTGTAGGCAATTCTTTGCTCTTATCTCCTGCTGCCATAATTTCTTTACTGGGGTCTCGAGTCGTAGGCTTTTAGCTGATCAATAGGTCGGTGATTAATTAACTAACACACCGCTGAAGTTTAGACGTCTATGGGACCTCGAGCCGACTACCAACCGGAGGGTTCGCAAACCGGAGGCTTTCGGAATCGCGTAGAAGGAGAGGCGAATTTAGACTTTTGACCGAGGACTTTTTAAAAAGAGGTGTCCTTACCACAATATGTAGGTCCGATGTCCAAAATTCAATTTCTTTCCTCAGCGATCCTGTTCGCAGCGCCAAAATTGTTAGATCTCTTAATTTCCAATGAAATACGAACCCCGATGGTAGTTTTAACTTCTTTATTTTGGCAGAGAGTAACAAGCTGCTGGCTGATTGCCAGTTCCTTTGTCTTACTGAAACCACATGGTCAAAATGGCTGTACTTATACCTGGATCAATTTACAGAAAAGAACTCGCCTTCTTTGACCTTATTGGCTCACTACCCAAGGGTCCTAAAATGTCAAGTTGATTGATGGCTTAATGCAATGTGGCCTGTGTTTTTTCACAGCCTGTCTAAATGCAGCCTGGCTGCAGAGCTTGAATTCTCTATCACCACCATCAAGGGTGATGAATGCAAGGCCATTAACACTTTGTTGGCGCTGCGGGGGTGATCATCGTTTCCATTCACGCCGATTCAAAGGTTACGTTTGCAAGGGCTGTGGAACAATGGGACACCTCCAACGAGTGTGCAGGCGAGCTGCAAATCCTGTTAAACTTGCAAACCAACATGTTTCAGAGGAGGACAGATCCACAGAGGATCACGATGAACCAGGGCCTCCGATTGAGGAGGCAGAGGTACATGGTGTGGTGTCCTTACACCTTACTATAGAATCACATGAGGCATGTACTGCAGACAAAGTCACTACGTGACCTGAACTTTTATTCCCAGGACCAAGAAGTGCTGACCCTGCGTGGGACCTCCCTTTATATACCTGGATGACCAGGTGAGGAGTGTCTCCCACAAGTTCAAGGTGTGCATTACTCAGGTGTATACAGTGTACAGTGTTGTTACATAAAGGTTACAGTTATGTGAAGGTTACAAACATGACATCACCTCCCCCCAATGTCTTTGGGTCAAAGATTAAGTCTTTCAGGCGGTCGACGCTCTCTCGTGGAGCGCCACAGTTGGGGCTCTGGTGGTTGAGCGTGGCATGTGTCTCTGTCGCCTGAGGTGATTCCGGCCTGTCCGGGCTGGCCGCAGGGACTGTGCATGCTGGTGAATGTCCTTGTTGCTCGTTCACTGGCAGTGGTGTGGGTGACATCTCATGATCTTCCTCAGGTTCCTCAGTGTCCATGCTGAACCTTTTCTTTACTTGGTCCAGATGTTTGCGGCATATCTCTCCATTGTTAAGTCTGTCCACTGTGACCCTATTCCCCTCTTTGCCAATTACAGCACCCTCAAGCCACTTGGGTCCCAATGCGTGATTGAGAACGAATACAGGGTCATCGATTTCTATGCATCTCCCCACTGAGTTGCGATCATGGCACTCGATTTGGGACTGACGCGTGCCCTCAACAATGTCTGACAGGGCTGAATGAATGAGGGACAGCCGCATTTTAAGCGTGCGTTTCATGAGTAGTTCCGCGGGAGGGACTCCCGTGAGCGAATGCAGCTGGGACCTATAGGCCAACAGGAGGCGCAATAGGCGGCATTGAAGGGAGGGTCCTTGAATCCGGAGCATGCCCTGTTTTATTATTTGAACCGCATGTTCTGTCTGGCCATTGGAAGGCGGCTTGAACGGTGCTGTCCTGACATGTTTGATGCCATTACCCGACATGAACTCCTGGAATTCCTAGCTAGTGAAACACAGGCCGTTGTCGCTAACCAGGATGTCCGGCAAGCCGTGGGTCACAAAGACAGTACGCAGACTCTCCACGGTGGTGGATGTCGTGCATGAATTCAATATGATGCACTCGATCCATTTCGAGTACACATCGACGACAATCAGGAACATTTTTCCCATGAACGGGCCCGCGTAGTCTACATGAATATGTGACCATGACCTGGTGGGCCAGGGCCACATGCTGAGTGCGGCCTCCCTGGGGGCATTTCCCAGCTGATCACACGTCATGCACCTGCGAACCCAGTGTTCCAGGTCTGTCAATTCCCGGCCACCATACATATGACCGGGCAATGGCTTTCATTAGCATGATGTCTGGGTGCTCGCTGTGGAGTTCCCTGATGAATGTACTATGTGGGAACTCAGGGACACTTCTGGTGTCCCTGATGACTACGTGTGCGGGAAGTGTATCCGCCTCCAGCTCCTGACGGACCATGTTGCGGAATTGGAGCTGAGGGTGGATTCACTCTGGAGCATCCACAATGCTGAGAATGGCGTGATTAGCACGTGTAGCGAGTTGATCTTACCGCAGGTAAAGGGTCCACAGCCAGATTGGGAATGGAAGACCAACAGGAAGAGCACTGCAAGGAAGGTAGTGCAGGGGTCCCCTGCGGTCATCCCCCTGCAAAACAGATACACCACTTTGAGTACTGTTGTGGGGGATAACTCATCAGGGGAGAGCAGCAGCAGCCAAGTTCAAGGCACCGTGGCTGGCTCTGCTGCGCAGGAGGGCAGGAAAAAGAGTGGGAGAACGATAGTGATAGGGGATTCAATTGTAAGGGGAATAGATAGGCGTTTCTGCGGCTGCAACCGAGACTTCAGGATGGTATGTTGCCTCCCTGGTGCAAGGGTCAAGGAGTGGGTGCAGGACATTCTGAAAAGGGAGAAAGGGAGGGAGAACAGCCAGTTGTCATGGTGCACATTGGTACCAACGATATAGGTAAAAAACGGGATGAGGTCCTACGAGACGAATTTAAGGAGCTAGGAGCTAAATTAAAAAGTAGTAATCTTGGGATTGCTACCAGTGCCACGTTCTAGTCAGAGTAGGAATCGCAGGATAGCTCAGATGAATACGTGGCTTGAGCAGTGGTGCAGCAAGGAGGGATTCATAAGAACATAAGAACATAAGAACATAAGAATTAGGAACAGGAGTAGGCCATCTAGCCCCTCGAGCCTGCTCTGCCACTCAAACAAATCATGGCTGATCTGGCCGTGTACTCAGCTCCACTTACCCGCCCGCTCCCCGTAACCCTTAATTCCCTTATTGGTTAAAAATCTATCTATCTGTGATTTGAATACATTCAATGAGCTAGCCTCAACTGCTTCCTTGGGCAGAGAATTCCACAGATTCACAACCCTCTGGGAGAAGAAATTCCTTCTCAACTCGGTTTTAAATTGGCTCCTCCGTATTTTGAGGCTGTGCCCCGAGTTCTAGTCTCCCCGACCAGTGGAAACAACCTCTCTGCCTCTATCCTGTCTATCCCTTTCATTGTTTTAAATTTTTCTATAAGATCACCCCTCATCCTTCTGAACTCCAACGAGTAAAGACCCAGTCTACTCAATCTATCATCTTAAGGTAACCCCCTCATCTCCGGAATCAGCCTAGTGAATCATCTCTGTACCCCCTCCAAAGCCAGTATATCCTTCCTTAAGTAAGGTGACCAAAACTGCACGCAGTACTCCAGGTGCAGCCTTACCAATACCCTATACAGTTGCAGCAGGACCTCCCTGCTTTTGTACTCCATCCCTCTCGCAATGAAGGCCAACATTCCATTCGCCTTCCTGATTACCTGCTGCACCTGCAAACTAACTTTTTGAGATTCATGCACAAGGATCCCCAGGTCCCTCTGCACCTCAGCATGTTGTAATTTCTCCCCATTCAAATAATATTCCCTTTTACTGTTTTTTTTCCCAAGGCGAATGACCTCACATTTTCCGACATTGTATTCCACCTGCCAAAACTTAGCCCATTCGCTTAACCTATCTAAATCTCTTTGCAGCCTCTCTGTGTCCTCTACACAACCCGCTTTCCCACTAATCTTTGTGCCATCTGCAAATTTTGTTACACTACACTCTGTCCCCTCTTCCAGGTCATCTATGTATATTATAAACAGTTGTGGTCCCAGCACTGATCCCTGTGGCACACCACTAACCACCGATTTCCAACCCGAAAAGGACCCATTTATCCCGACTCTCTGCTTTCTGTTAGCCAGCCAATTCTCTATCTATGCTAATACATTTCCTCTGACTCCGTGTACCTCTATCTTCTGCAGTAACCTTTTGTGTGGCACCTTATCGAATGACTTTTGGAAATCTAAATACACCACATCCATCGGTACACCTCTATCCACCATGCTTGTCATACCCTCAAAGAATTCCAGTAAATTAGTTAAACATGATTTCCCCTTCATGAATCCATGCTGCGTCTGCTTGATTGCACTATTCCTATCTAGATGTCCTGCTATTTCTTCCTTAATGATAGCTTCAAGCATTTTCCCCACTACAGATGTTAAACTAACCGGCCTATAGTTACCTGACTTTTGTCTGCCCCCTTTTTTAAACAGAGGCGTTACATTAGCTGCTTTCCAATCCGCTGGTACCTCCCCAGAGTCCAGAGAATTTTGGTAGATTATAACGAATTCCTGGGGCATTGGAACCGGTTCTGGGGGAGGTGGGACCAGTATAAACTGAACGGTCTGCAGCTAGGCAGGACTGGAACCAATGTCCTAGGGGGAGTGTTTGCTAATGCTGTTGGTGAGGTGAGATGCAACTTGGTGAACAGCTTGCCACCTGCCAGCGTGGCAAAAAGATTCTCCGCTATCGGAAGCGGCTATTGGTCTTGTAGTGACACTCGGTTGATGGTGGCCTTGTAGTCGCCACAAATCCTGACCGAGCCATCCGCTTTAAGGACAGGGACGATGGGACTTGCCCAGTCACTGAATTCAACAGGCGAAATTATGCCCTCTCTTAGCAGCCTGTCCAACTCACTCTCAATTCTCTCACGCATCACAGACGGCACGGCTCTGGCTTTGTGGTGCACTGGTCTGGCGTCCGGGGTGATGCGTATCACTACTTTGGTGCCCTTAAAAGTCGCAACACCTGGTGAAAAAGTGGCTCGAATTTCTGTCGGACCTGTGAGCATGAACTTCGCTCCACAGATGAAATGGCGTGCACATCCCCCCATTTCCAGTTCATCTCGGCTAACCAGCTCCTCCCCAAGAGCGCGGGACCATTCCCCGGGACAATCCAGAGTGGCAGCCGGTTCTCCGATCCGTTGTGTGTGACCACCAAGTTTGCACTGCCTAGTATTGGAATGATCTCTCTGGTGTACGTCCATAACTGCGTGTCAATGCGTTCCAGTTTGGGCCTGTTAGCTTTGAGTGGCCATAGTTTTTCAAATTGTTGGGCACTCATAAGTGACTGGCTGGCTCCTGTGTCCAGCTCCATGCATACCGGGATGCCATTTAATAGAACTTTCATCATCATAGGTGGCGTTTTGGTATACGAGCTGTGGACGTCTGCCACATGAACCCACTGGACTTCAGCGTCCATAGCTTTGCCCCAAGCATCACCCTGCCTTGCAGACCCCTCGTCTGGTTCCTCTGCCTCATAAACTAGCCTCGCTATGGGCTTTCTGTACATTCTGGCCAGATGTCCACTGAAGTTACAGTTTCTACAGATAAATTGTTGAAACCTACAGGTTTTCACAGCATGTCTGCCACCGCACATCCAGCATGAGCTGAGATTGTTGTGAACAAAGGAACTGTTAACAGGCATTCCTCTCTGATTGTCTCTTTGATTACTCTTGAGCACTCTGTTGCTGAGTGTCAATGGTCCCATCCCGGGATGCATTGTCCCTTGTGATGGTGTGAATTGCCGATCCCCCTGCCATTGTCTCTGTTGCTGGCCCACCTTAGAGCCTGTTGCTGCCTGAGCGGTGTCGAATTGCCCTTGCCTGCCTGCGGGGTTCTGAATCTCGTTTACAATGTTAACTCCCTAGTCCATCGCCATGTTGGAACTAGGGCTGCGCGCGTAAATTAGCTTGGTCTCCTCTTCCCCCGCCATGAAGGTCTGAGCTATCAATGTTGCCCTTTCCAAAGTCAAGTCCTTGGTCTCAATAAGCTTTCTGAAAATCCCGGCATGACCAATGCCCTCAATGAAGAAATCCCTTAACATCTCCACCCTGCAGACATCTGTGAACTTACAGAGGCTGGCCAAATGCCGAAGGTCCGCAACGAAGTCCGGTATGCTCTGTCTTTACCGACGTCTGTGTGTATACAATCGGTGTTGGGCCATGTGTATACCGGTTTGAGGTGCTCACCGATCAGAGTGCTGAGCTCTTCAAAAGACTTGTCCGCCGGCTTCTCGGGTGCGAGCAGGTCTTTCATCAGCACGTACGTCTTGGATCCACAAGTAGATCAGTAGATACGCCCTCCACTTGCCAGCCGCTTCCTCTCCCAGCCAGTCCTTCGTGACAAAGCTCTGCTGGAGCCTCTCAACGAAATCGTCCCAGTCCTCACCAACACAGTACCATTCCTCTGTGCTACCGGTGGCCATCCTCGTGGGTCATTGATTCCCGTTTCTCGTCGCCAAATGTTGTGTCCTTACACCGTACTATAGAATCACACGAGGCATGTACTGCAGCCAAAGTCACTATGTGACCTGAACTTTTAGTCCCAGGACCAAGAAGTGCTGACCCTGCGTGGGACCTCCCTTTATATACCTGGATGACCAGGTGAGGAGTGTCTCCCACGAGTTCACCCCCTGTGGTCAAGATGTGCATTACTCAGGTGTATACAGTGTACAGTGTTGTTACATAAAGTTTACAGTTATATGAAGGTTACAAACATGACACATGGGATGCACACATCCACCACGAATTGTCCCCCGATAATGCTGAATGTTGAACTAAATGGACTCCCGGTGTCAGTGGAGCTGGACTCAGGTGCGAGCCAGTCCATCATGGGCAAAAAGACTTTTGAAAGATTGTGGTGCAACAAGGCCTCAAGGCCGGTCTTAACTCCAGTTTGCACGAAACTAAGAACTTACACAAAAGAACTGATTCCTGTAATCGACAGTGCTACCGTAAGGGGTTCCTACCATGGAGCGGTGCACAAGCTACCATTCTGGTATCGGGCGATAGTCCCACGCTGCTCAGGAGGAGCTGGTTGGGAAAGATACGCTGGAACTGGGATGACGTCCGAGCGCTATCGCCCGCTGACAACACTTCATGTGCCCAGGTCTTAAACAAATTGCCTTCACTGTTCGAACTGGGCATCGGGAAATTCCAAGGAGCAAAAGTGCAGATCCACCTAATTCCGGGGGCGTGACCCATCCATCACAAGGCAAGAGCAGTACCATACATGATGAGAGAAAGGGTAGAGATCGAGCTATACCGGCTGCAATGAGAGGGCATCATCTCACTGATCGTATTCAATGAGATGGCCAGCCCGATCATCCCAGTCCTCAAGGGAGACGGCACCGTCAGCATCTGTGGTGATTACAAAGTAACTATCAATCGTTTCTCCCTGCAGGACCAATACCCACTACCAAAGGCCGACGACCACTTTGTAATGCTGGCTGGAGGAAAGACGTTCACGAAGCTGGATCTGACTTCAGCCTACATGATGCAGAAACTGGAGGAATCATCGAAGGCCCTCACCTGCATCAACACACACAAAGGTCTTACTGTTTATAACAGATGCCCGTTTGGAATCCGATCAGTGGCGGCGATATTCCAGAGAAACATGGAAAGCTTACTGAAGTCGGTCCTGCACACTGTGGTCTTCCAGGGTGACATCTTGGTCACAGGTCAGAATACAGTCGAGCATCTGCAGAACCTGGAGGAGGTTCTTAGTCGACTCAACCGCGTGGGGCTCAGGTTAAAACGCCGAAGTGCGTTTTCCTGGCGCCTGAAGTGGAGTTTTTGAGAAGGAGGATTGCGGCGGACAGCATCAGGCCCAACGTGAAAACGGAGGC
The DNA here is from genome assembly GCF_044704955.1 of Pristiophorus japonicus. NCBI lineage: Eukaryota > Metazoa > Chordata > Chondrichthyes > Pristiophoridae > Pristiophorus > Pristiophorus japonicus. Next base: position 222,988,317 of record NC_091983.1, read on the forward strand.
AATCGAGAATGCACCGAGGCCACAGAACATGACGGAGCTGCGGTCGTTCCTGGGACTCCTGAACTACTTTGGTAACTTTTTACCAGGTCTCAGCACACTGTTAGAACCACTGCATGTTCTACTATGAAAAGGGGACGAATGGGTTTGGGGCAAAAGCCAAGAAAATGCCTTTGTAAAAGCGAGAAAATTGTTATGCTCAAACAAATGCTTGTGTTGTATGATCCATGTAAGCGTTTGGTACTCGCATGTGATGCATCGTCATATGGCGTTGGGTGTGTATTCCAACAAGCTAATGATTTTGGGAGACTGCAACCGGTTGCTTATGCAGCCAAGAGTCTGTCTGAGGCTGAGAGAGCCTACAGCATGATTGAGAAAGAAGCGTTAGCGTGTGTCTATGGGGTAAAGAAAATGCATCAATACCTGTTTGGGCTCAAATTCGAATTGGAAACTGACCATAAGCCACTGATATCCCTGTTTTCTGAGAGTAAAGGGATAAATACCAGCGCATCGTCTCGCATCCAGAGATGGGCGCTCATGTTGTCCGCATACAACTACGCCATCCGCCATCACGAGGGTAGAAATGGCGCAACCCGCAGATCTAGCCATGGTTATGGAAGCATTTGAGAGTGAGCAATCACCCGTCATTGCCCGGCAGATCAAAATCTGGACAAGCCAGGACCCCTTATTATCTGTTGTGAAAAGCTGTGTTCGTCATGGGAGCTAGTCCAGTGTCTCAGTGGAAATGCAGGAAGAGATAAAGCCGTTCCAGCAGCGCAAAGATGAAATGTCTATACAGGCAGACTATCTTCTGTGGGGCAATCGAGTAGTGGTCCCCAAGAAGGGCAGAGACACCTTCATCAATGACCTCCACAGTACCCACCCAGGCATCGTAATGATGAAAGCGATAGCCAGATCCCACGTGTGGTGGCCCGGTATCGATGTGGACTTAGAGTCCTGCGTTCACAGATGTAATACATGCTCGCAGTTAAGCAATGTACCCAGGGAGGCGCCGCTAAGTTTATGGTCTTGGCCCTCCAAACCGTGGTCTAGGGTACACATCGACTATGCAGGCCCATTCTTGGGTAAAATGTTCCTTGTGGTTGTAAACGCGTACTCCAAGTGGATTGAATGTGAGATAATTTTGGCTAGCACGTCCGCTGCCACCACTGAAAGCCTGCGGGCCATGTTTGCCACACACAGCCTACCCGATGTCCTGGTGAGTGACAACGGGCCATGTTTTACCAGTGCTGAGTTCAAAGAATTCATGACCCATAACGGGATCAAACATGTCACATCTGCCCCGTTTAAACCAGCATCCAATTGTCAGGCAGAGAGAGCAGTGCAAACCATCAAGCAAGGCTTGAAGAGGGTAACTGAAGGCTCGCTGCAGACTCGTCTATCCCGAGTCCTGCTTAGCTACCGCATGAGACCCCACTCACTCACTGGGATCCCACCTGCTGAACTGCTCATGAAAAGAGCACTTAAGACAAGACTCTCATTAGTTCACCCTGATCGACATGAACAGGTAGAGAGCAGGCGGCTTCAACAAAGTACATACCATGATAGCCCAAATGTGTCACGTGAGATTGAAATCAATGATCCTGTAATTGTATTGAATTATGGACAAGGTCCCAAGTGACTTCCCGGCACTGTCGTGGCCAAAGAAGGGAGCAGGGTGTTTCGGGTCAAACTTTCAAATGGGCTCATTCACCGGAAACACTTGGACCAAATCAAACTCAGATTTACGGACTATCCTGAGCAACCCACCTTGGACCCTACCTTTTTTGATCCCCCAACATACTCACCAGTGGCAACCGGCACCACGGTTGACCACGAAGCAGAACCCATCATCCACAGCAGCCCAGCAGGGCCCAACACACCAGGCAGCCCAGCAAGGCCAGCTGCACAGCAGCCCAGCGAGGGCCCAACAAATGATTCAACAACACCAGCTTTCACACCGAGATGATCAACCAGGGCAAGAAGGGCCCCAGATCGACTCACATTGTAAATAGTTACACTCTTGACTTTGGGGGGGAATGTTGTTATATATGTGGACTTGTATTTACTCTGTACAGCCACCAGAGGACTCATCCCCTGAAGTCCCAAGGGATCCAATAATCCCTTGGGAGCACAGGTATTTAAGGAGGCCTCACAGGTTGGAGAGGCACTCTGGAGACCTGCAATAAAAGACGAAGGTCACACTTTACTTTGAGCTCACAGTATTCAGTCTGACTCTTTCTCCATACATAAGAGTCTCCTCTGCAGCACCATCATGCAGAAGGCTTGCATGAGTTATGGTATTGTGAGTATTGCCCCCATGATTAAATCGTAGCTTTGCAAGAAGCTCAAAACAGCAGGACCAACTTCTTTGTTCTCTCTCTCTCGCCAAGGTCGACGCCCTAGTCTGGCCCACACCCAGGTCTGCGCATGCGCAATAGGCTTGCTTAGAATGGGAAGCTCGGCATTCCAATGAGGACATTTGGGGCAACAAAGTCTAATAAAGTGCCACCCAACCACTGACTGAACATCTCTTCACCGGGCTCGAGGGTTGGCTGACCGAATCGCTCCCTTGCCCGGACACAGGTGCCCGGCAAACATCCAGCCCCCCCCCCCCACTCCCCTCCGTCACCCCCGGGCTTCTTTTGATGCTGAGCTCGGAGCCCCTGTGTCCGATTCTGCCGGCCGACACTCCGACCCTTGAGCCCGGTTTGGCGACGTTCAGTGGTGGCGTGGCACTTTGAAAAAAATCCAAAATTAAAGAATTGCATCCAACTTGAATTTTCTGCGTTTTAAGTTTGAAAACATTAAGCCTCATGATGCATATATAATGTGTTCTTGACTTCCTCCGAAACTTCGCCTAAAAACAATGGTGTCTTTCTCTGCCTATTTTTTGATGTGCGCTGGTTTTTCTTACGTGCCCAGAAGGTTTTTTGTGTGTGGTCACATGCACCGTCCTAGGAAAAATGTAAGTTGGCCAAACTGGCTTAAATGTGAAAAACTGGCGCAAACATCAGGTTACGTCCCTTATGACGCAGAAAAAAACCGAACCTAAAAAAAATCGTAACTAACTGAGTTATGCTGGCGCACAATCTTTGGGGAAACTTGGATATTTAAATTTAGGCCAAAAAAAGCGTCGCACACCAAAAAGATGGCGCAGATAATTGAGCCCCTTGTTTTGCTCATTGCAGGCCGAGCTCGCCCACAACAGACGAGAGCAGCAGCGGATGGGAGGAGGGGAGCCAGATCTCCAGGACATCACCGCCATCGAGGAGCGAGTGTCCGCCCTCATGGGCAGAGCCCCCACAGAACACTGACGGTTTGTCAATGAGAATGAGATGTCCGTTTTCTGTGACAGCCCTGACCCTTCATCCCATGCCTTGCAACATGTAGCTCCAAAATAACAATGCCCCCTCCTTCTTGCCTTCCTGCCCGCCACTGCCCAGCTGCTATCCACACTTCTGTTGGCTTACAGACGACAACACCATCAACCTCCGGGGCTTTACAGATGCTGGCCGCTCCTGGATACAGTGGCCAGCAGCAACGCGCAGCGCGAGGGGAAGCTCTCCGGCGGGTAAGTCGGCCCGGGAGTCCTGCTCACAGTCAGGGAGATGAGGACGTAGATTGGGGAGGCTCTGTCATTGCGGATGCACCGTGAGATGATGGGTGCATTGGGGAGGGTGCCACAGAGCGTGGATGCACTTGCTGTGAGTGTGGCGGAGGCCGCCTCCAGCATGGCCCATGCCTCTCAGCAGTCCACCGAGACCATCGTTGCCCCTATAAACCGGGAAGCGGGCTCAACGAGTGACAGTGGGGTCCCAGAGACGAAAGCACGTGCCATGGTTGACGTGGCGGCAGCCATGACATCACAGGCCGAAGCCACGCAAGGTCTTCGTGATGTCATGCAGACACTCTCAGACTGCAGTGTTTCAGGCGCTCCCTGCGTTCCTTCAGTCTCAGAGTGATGCCACACAAGCTGTGTGTGCCGCTCTCCTCTCTGTCTTCCCCACAGTCGGACAGGGAACAGACGATGCCGCAGCAGGCCAGCAATCTGTGGGTGGGGGGGGCACCACCCAGCAGGACTGTCAGTGTGCCGCAGGAAATGGAAGGTGCTGTCCTTCCTCACGATCACAGCGTTCCAGCTCCCGCCACTGCCAGTCCGCCTCTACACCCGCCACGGCCTGCACCCCAGCCATCCCACACTGCTGCCGTCCTGAGGTGGTGCAGTCAGCAGCTGGGACTTCCAGGCCCACAGCTGGTCCAGGGCGTCAACGGAGGCCATCTGTCCTGACTCCCTCAGACACACAGCAGCCCTCAAGCAGCCTTGCTGCAGGCACTGAGCCCACATTGGGGAGGAGCCGAGGGAGTGGGGTGAGGCAGAGGGGTGGGGAATGCTATGTATTGTCCAGGTACATTAAATGTAGAAGTAGAATGGTGCGCCACAGAGGGCGCTGTGGTGGGAGACCTGAAAGTACCTGCAAGACAGAGTATAAAAGGCTATCCACCACACCGAGAGGTACTCTGGAGTCAGACAATAAAGGACTAAGGTCACAGCAGTTACCACAACACCAGACCGCGTGGAGTCAGTGATTTGAGTGCTACATACACCACATTGGCGACGAAGACACGGACGAACTTCACGCATCACACAACTATGGCTACTCTGGGTTCGTTAAAGGATTTTACGGTGGGAAATGATTGGGAGGCCTTTACGGAAAGACTCGAATACTACTTCACAGCAAACGACCTGACGGGGAACATGGACGCACTGAGAGAGAAGCGTAAGGCGATATTACTTTCCAGCTGTGGCGATGAGGTTTACTGTCTCGTCAGGGATTTGCTGGCACACCGGAGCACCAGGGATAAGTCATATGAGGAGCTGGTCGTACTCATTCGTGACCAACTTAAACCGAAGGAGAGCATTCTCACGGCCCGGTACAAATTCTACCACCACTGCAGACCTGAGGGCCAGGATGTCACCAAATATGTTGCGGATCTCAGGAGACTCGCGGCGCCGTGTGATTTTGGCACACGCCTTGACGACGCGTTGCGAGACGTTTTTGTTATGAGGATTGGCCATGAGGATCTCCTTCACAAGCTGTTATCCGCGGAACCTACAGTCACCCTGAAGCAAGCCATCACCAGAGTGTTTATGGCATAGACTTGCAGCACCAAACAGATGATCCACACAGTCTCGAACCCGGCAGGCACTGTCCACAGGATAGCGCCCGTCACGGACAAAGCTGCAGAACGTGGCTCTGCCCAGGGCAGAGAGCACGGACCTCGGGGTCCTGGAACTCAGAGTCCGCCGAGGGGGGCTAATCGAGTAGAACCATGCTGGCGCTGTGGAGGAAGCCATGGGGCTCACCGGTGCAGGTTTGCCACACGAAAGGCCACCTTCAGCGTATGTGTAAAAGACACCTGACTCGACGTGTGGCTGAGGAGATGGCAGAGGGTCCAGAGGGTCCATTTTCCAGCGAGGAGCAGGCAAAAGAAGACGGGGCGTTGTTTGGACTGTATACGTGTACCGACGGTTCGGCCCCAGTGATTATGAAGGTCAAGATTAACGGAGTCCCAGTGAGTATGGAAGTGGACACGGGCTCGGGTCCGTCGTTGATGAGTCAGGAAACTTTTGAGAAACTGTGGATTAACCCAGCTGCACGACCCAAGCTGGTCCCGGTCACGGCGAAGCTGCATACCTACGCCAAGGAACTGATGCTTGTTCTTGGCAGAGCGGATGTGCAGGTATCTCACGGGCGGGCGAGACGCACGGTTTACCTTTGTGGGTCATTGCAGGCGATGGACCGACGCTTCTCGGCAGAAGATGGATGGGAAAGGTCCGTGGGAGCTGGGAAGACTTCACTCCTCCACAGACCGCTGTCCCCCGGGTCCCCAAAGAGCAGCGCCGACCGAGCTGGAGAAGAAATAAGCCGTCCATCAGCAGCCTCAATTCCACAGGCCACAGCAGCCCTGCAGCCCCAACCCTGGAAGAGCAGCTTTTCAACCCGGCTGCAGGAGCGGCGGCAGGTGCTGGAGCAGGAGCCAGAGCAGATGCAGGAGCCAGAACGGAGGATACAGCCAGATTCAAGATCATGTTTTGGCTGTTTTCTTTCCTTCTTTCTTCGTTATTTCTTCTTTTCCAGAGAGTAAAACGGCAGGCCAGCGAGCTCAAGATGGCGGCAGCAGAGCTCTGCAAAGAACAAAGGCAAGCAGTACAACTAAAATGGCGGCGCCCAAGGGAAGCCTCGTGGGAACCACAAGGTGGCATCTTAAAAGGGAAATGCACCCGGGAGCCTTAAAAGGGCCTTACACCGTTGGCGGTCCCCACAAAGAGACTTTTGTAAGGCAAGAGCGAGTCTAAATGAGCAATGTGAATGAGGATGATGGATTTATGATAAGAATTAATATTTTAATGCTGAATGGTTACTGTGTTTAAAATAATGGATATGAATTACGATTTATGATAAGAGTTAATATTTTAATGCTGAATGGTTACTGTGTTTAAAATTATGGATGTGAATTACGAAAAGAGTTAATAGCACGAGGTTCGAGTAAAAGGGATATGGACCCGTGACTAACATGACCAATGGGCTAACATGATTTCCGATTTAGGTGATTCATGCAATGGTTCAGCGGCTGCTAAGGTGACTACTTCATGAGAACAGAGGCAACGCACCAGTTGCGATACCCTGTCTCAGTGCAGCCCATTACCTCGGGCAAAAATGGGCTGTGAACCGCCACCATACCTCACCCAGAGAGGCTGGGATTAAATAACTGTTCAGTGTACCTGCAACCTTTTGACATAACATCTGTACCACATATATGTTGGAGGTTATGCTCGTGTGCTTTATCCACCATGTAAGGACTGCAAATACCACATGTGTGCACCGGGTCCTCCACATGGGGGAGAAGAGGGAAATGGATGGTCATAGACTCACACTCACAAATCAACCAGGACAAACAAGGCCGCGGTCACTGGCAATGGCTTTTGGAACTGCAGGGAGAGTGAGATGTTATGTATTGTCCAGGTACATTAAATGTATAAGTACAATGGTGCGCCACAGAGGGCGCTGTGGTGGGAGACCTGAAAGTACCTGCAAGACAGAGTATAAAAGGCTGCCCACCACCCCTGAGAGGCACTCTGGATTTACACAACAAAGGGCTAAGGTCACAGCAGTTACCACAACACCAGACCGTGTGGAGTCAGTGATTTGAGAGCCACATACATCACAGGAAATGCCAACAGAAAACCCACTGAGCAGATGTCTCCCCATGAGACCGCTGTAGAAATGTGATGAAGTCTGACCTTTGTTTGTGTGCTTGGAAGGGGCGGGTGCTCCATGTTGATCTATTTGTGGGTGTGGGGTTTTCGGGGATTGTTACAGCAGAGATAAACTGTTACTTTGACCGTCTCCTTCGGCCTCTGGTGTCTGACTGTGGACTTGTTGCAGAGGTGTGGCATTATCGATGCACAATGGGCGCTCATTATTTAGCTGCATCGCTCAGCTCACTCCATTTAAGCGAATCGCTGCCTTATGAGCTGCCAGCGAATAGCTGTGCCGCCGCCCACATGGGCAGGCTGCCTCCTCCGTGGCGGCTCCTGGTCCTCATCGTCTTGCTGGGCATTCGGGGCGTTGCAAGGATTCTGTTCCACTTCCTTCTCCTACCCCTCCCACTCCTGAGGTGGGCCTGCGATCCACACTGGCAAGGCCTGGGTCTGCACGATGGCCAAGTTGTGCAGCATGCGGCACATCACCATGAATAGTGAGACCTGTTGAGGGGTGTATTGAAGGCCGCCTCCAGAGCGGTCCAGGCATCAGAATTGCTGCTTCAGCACCCCTCTTGTCTGCTCTATGACGTTGCTGGTAGCCGCATGGCTCTCTTTGTAGTGTTCCTCCGGCTCTGTGGTGGGCTTGCGGAGGGGGTCCATTAGCCAGGTATCCAGGCTGTATCCCTTGGGCCCGAGCAGTCAGTCTCGGCCTCGCCGCAGGGGGCTAAAACAGTCGAGGCACAGTGCCCTCCCGCAGGATAAAGGCATCATGTGCTCTTCCAGGATAGCGAGCATTGACTGGGAGGATGAGCTGTGTGTGGTCGTACACCAGCTGCACATTCAGGGAGTGGTATCCCTTGCTGTTACTGAAAACATTCTGGAATGGTGCTCGCAAGGCCGCGTGTGTGCAGTCAATTGCTCCTTGCACCCTAGGGCAGCCTGCTATCCTGGCAAACCCACATGTGCGCGCATTGTGTTTCTCCCTGGTCATTGGGAAGGTAATGAAGTCCATTCTACGCGTGTAGCGAACCTGTGTGATGTCGCGGATGCAGCGATGTGCTGCAAATTGAAATCCAAATACACTACATCTACTGGTTCCCTTTGATCCACCTGCTTGTTACATCCTCAAAGAACTCTAATAAATTTGTCAAACACGATTTCCCTTTCATAAAACCATGGTGACTCGGCTTGATTGTATTATGATTTTCTAAATGACCTGCTATTACTCCCTCAATAATTCCCTTCCTCGGCCTTGGAGACTGGGAGAAATTTAGAACTCAGCAGAGGAGGACAAAGGGTTTGATTAGGGCAGGGAAAATGGAGTACGAGAAGAAGCTTGCAGGGAACATTAAGACGGATTGCAAAGGTTTCTATAGATATGTAAAGAGAAAAAGGTTAGTGAAGACAAACGTAGGTCCCCTGCAGTCAGAATCAGGGGAAGTCATAACGGGGAACAAAGAAATGGCGGACCAATTGAACAAGTACTTTGGTTCGGTATTCACTAAGGAGGACACTAACAACCTTCCGGATATAAAAGGGGTCAGAGGGTCTAGTAAGGAGGAGGAACTGAAGGAAATCCTTATTAGTCAGGAAATTGTGTTGGGGAAATTAATGGGATTGAAGGCCGATAAATCCACAGGGCCTGATGGACTGCATCCCAGAGTACTTAAGGAGGTGGCCTTGGAAATAGCGGATGCATTGACAGCCATTTTCCAACATTCCATTGACTCTGGATCAGTTCCTATTGAGTGGAGGGTAGCCAATGTAACCCCACTTTTTAAAAAAGGAGGGAGAGAGAAAACAGGGAATTATAGACCGGTAAGCTTGACATCGGTAGTGGGTAAGATGATGGAATCAATTATTAAGGATGTCATAGCAGCGCATTTGGAAAGAGGTGACATGATAGGTCCAAGTCAACATGGATTTATGAAAGGGAAATCATGCTTGACAAATCTTCTAGAATTTTTTGAGGATGTTTCCAGTAGAGTGGACAAGGGAGAACCAGTTGATGTGGTATATTTGGACTTTCAGAAGGCTTTCGACAAGGTCCCACACAAAAGATTAATGTGCAAAGTTAAAGCACATGGGATTGGGGGTAGTGTGCTGACATGGATTGAGAACTGGTTGTCAGACAGGAAGCAAAGAGTAGGAGTAAATGGGTACTTTTCAGAATGACAGGCAGTGACTAGTGGGGTACCGCAAGGTTCTGTGCTGGGGCCCCAGCTGTTTACACTGTACATTAATGATTTAGACGAGGGGATTAAATGTAGTATCTCCAAATTTGAGGATGACACTAAGTTAGGTGGCAGTGTGAGCTGCGAGGAGGATGCTATGTGGCTGCAGAGTGACTTGGATAGGTTAGGTGAGTGGGCAAATGCATGGCAGATGAAGTATAATGTGGATAAATGTGAGGTTATCCACTTTGGTGGTAAAAACAGAGAGACAGACTATTATCTGAATGGTGACAGATTAGGAAAAGGGGAGGTGCAACGAGACCTGGGTGTCATGGTACATCAGTCATTGAAGGTTGGCATGCAGGTACAGCAGGCAGTTAAGAAAGCAAATGGCATGTTGGTCTTCATAGCGAGGGGATTTGAGTACAGGGGCAGGGAGGTGTTGCTACAGTTGTACAGGGCATTGGTGAGGCCACACCTGGAGTATTGTGTACAGTTTTGGTCTCCTAATCTGAGGAAGGACATTCTTGCTATTGAGGGAGTGCAGCGAAGGTTCACCAGACTGATTCCCGGGATTAGGGACTGACCTATCAAGAAAGACTGGATCAACTGGGCTTGTATTCATTGGAGTTCAGAAGAATGAGAGGGGACCTCATAGAAACGTTTAAAATTCTGATGGGTTTAGACAGGTTAGATGCAGGAAGAATGTTCCCAATGTTGGGGAAGTCCAGAACTAGGGGTCACAGTCTAAGGATAAGGGGTAAGCCATTTAGGACCGAGATGAGGAGGAACTTCTTCACCCAGAGAGTGGTGAACCTGTGGAATTCTCTACCACAGAAAGCTGTTGAGGCTAATTCACTAAATATATTCAAAAAAGAGTTAGATGTAGTCCTTATGGCGAGAAAGCAGGAATGGGGTACTGAAGTTGCATGTTCAGCCATGAACTCATTGAAGGGCCGAATGGCCTACTCCTGCACCTATTTTCTATGTTTCTATGCTTAAGGCAATAAATCGCTGGGATCTCCAGAGTTCTATTTAAGTTGTCTTGAAGGATGCTTCAACCATTGACTGTTGCTAAACAACTGAGGCACCTCCGTGTTTGAAGGGTTGACAATGCTTCCGATCATCTCTTCTAACTAACGAACCACCTAACTCCTAACTCTTCCACGACTCCTTGGTATCTGCTGCTCCTCTGTGAAGCATTTGGGGAAGACTCCAGTGCAGTGCTGAGGGAGTGCTGCACCGTCGAATGGTGCTGTCTTTCAGATGAGACGTTAAACCAACGTCCCGTCTTCCCTCTCAGGTGGAGGCAAAAAAACAATGGCACTAATTTTGAAGCAGAGCTGGGGAGGTCTACCCAGTGATCTGGCCAATATTTATCCTTCAACCAACATCATGAAAAAGCAGATTATCTGTCCATTATCACATTGGTGTTTGTGGGAGCTTGCTGTGTGTAAATTGGCTGCTGCGCTTCCCACATTAGAACAGTGACTACACATACTCTGTTGGCTGTGAAGCGCATCGGGACATCCTGAGGTCGTGAAAGACGCTATATAAATGCAAGTCCTTTTTTTTTCTTTTAGTGTAAAAGGTGCTTATACAACACCTGGAGTCAGGTGACTGCCTCGCTCACCCTGCACCCTACCTAAATTAAATTGCTGCGTGTCACCTCAGGATAGAGCCAAGATGAATTTATAGCCAAAAAGCAGCTCTCAGCTAGTAAAAACTGGAATCGGTTCAGGAGAGAAAGGAGAGTGACCTTCAGACTGATCCCTCGAAGCAGCGGAAACCATGGTTACGTCTTCTGCAAGGCGAAGACATTTCATTCCATATACAGTGCCGCGAGGAACCAGTAGGCCTTTTATTAATAGAGAGACCTAGGTGAAGGGCCAAAGCCCATTGTGCAGTAGTCAGACGGGTTTTGAATGGAGTAGGATGCAAGAACTGAGGGTTGCGCCCGTTTGTGTGTTAACTGTGGTCCTGACTGTCGGGGTTTGCTACGCGGCCTCAGGAGACACTTGCAGATGGGTGACTGCTCCTGGTTTTGGCTGGTGGGCAAAAATGCGGGCGTTTCAGCCCTCGCAGTGGGCCGGCAGCGAGAAGGGGCAGCAGCGGGTCCTGTAACACAGCCGTGTGCCACAAGCAGAGGCCAACTGGAGGCACCGGCGGAGGCAGGACCTGCTGAACCCTGACCAGATCCAGGCTGAGAAAAGCCAGCTTGGCAGGCCGCAAGCTGCAGGCCCTTCGGCAAGGGTTCAGGGAGAGAAGGAACTTACTTAAAGGGACTGACACTCATTCCCAACACACACCCAACTCCCCACACACTCCCCACCTAAAGGTTCCTGATGCAGCAGGCATATGAACATGCTAAATTGATGGCAAGAATAGACCATCTTGTCCATCACGCCTGCCCCACACACCATGGCGGTCAGGGCATCAGGACTAGGCACTTCCTCCCCCACCCCATCCCTCCCCCTCTCTCTCTGCCCCCACCCCTGCCCCTCTCTCTCTGCCCCCACCCCTGCCCCTCTCTTTCTTCCCCCACCCCTCCTCCCTCTCTCTGCCTCCACCCTCCCCCTCTCTTTCTTCCCCACCCCTCCCCCTCTCTCTCTACCCCCCCACCCCTCCCCCTCTACCCCCCACCTCTCCCCCTCTAACCCCCACCCCTCCCACTCTCTCTACCTTCCCACCCCTCCCCCTCTCTCTCTGCCTCCACCCTCCCCCTCTCTTTCTTCCCCCACCCCTCCTCCCTCTCTCTACCCCCCACCCCTCCCCCTCTACCCCCCATCTCTCCCACTCTCTCTTTACCCCCCCCAACCCTCCCCCTCTCTCTCTGACTCCACCCTTCCCCTCTCTTTCTTCCCCCATCCCTCCCCCTCTCTCTCTACCCCCCCACCCCTCCCCACCCTCTCTCTCTACCCCCACCCCTCCACGGCCATTGAATCTCCTGGTAGAGGCAAAAATACAGAGATTAAAAACCCAGGAACAATAAGGGAAAAAAATACTCTGGAGATTTCCTCTCCGACCTCACTCAGGTGATTGAAACCAGTCCAGGAGATCACATGGACCAAAGGGCCGCAATTGCTGAACTCACCGCCCACTGCCGCCCACTGCCGCCGATGTTCCCCTGGTCGAACTGCCCAGTGCCACTTTCGACGTGGCCTGGAGCGGGCGGGAGGAGAGAGCTGCCGGGAAGCACCCACCGACGTCAGCGGACGGCCGAGTCGTGTAATTGACATCCCATCCGCCGAGCTGCGATATTGATGCGGGCAGGAATCGGCGGCAGTCGGCGGCAGAACGGGGGTGGACCGCTGGTTGAAGGCTGGTCTGTCCCCGACAGTAGGTAGGAAGATGGAGAAAAGTTTCTATTTTTTTCTTTACAGGGACGTACCTCGATGGGGTCCCCTGAAGGTCTTCAGATGTTCTTTTTTATGCTTTTGCTTTCCAGCTCTTCCACCCTCCCTGGACCCGACTCTATTCTCGGCAATACTTGGGCGGCCTGTAAAAGCTGCTCAAACAGGGCAGTAAGGCGGGGGCCTGCAAAGAAAGGTAAGTGAAAGGTTCTTTATTGATTTTTTAAAAATTTTAACACGCCAATTAGGTTTAAAACTGTCTTGGGAATCCTTTTACGTTTTTTTTTTAATGACATTTAAAAAAAAATGTTTTCTCGCCCCCTCCATAGGCCCAACCGCAGCCTCGGACTAAATTTTAATACTTACCGTCCATTCCGGTAACGATCGCCCATGTTGGTAACTTTCCACTTACCCGCCGAGAAAACCATCGACAATGAGTGTGCAACGCCCATTTTCTCACCGGGCCATTAGTTTTACTTATTTTTACCTTTACAATGGCATTGCTCACCAGCTTTTTTCGCCGAACGTTAGCGATGCTTCTCAGCGGGCAATCGGGCGTTGAGGGCCTTTAGGGAAAGTCTAGCCCATAGGACCAAGAGTAGACCATTCAGCCTCTTGAGCCTGTTTCGCCGTTGGATCATGGCTAACTGGTTCCTCAACTCCATTTACTCACCTTGGTTCCATGACCCTTAATACACTTGCCTAACACAGGTGGCAAAAACAGGAAGGCAGAATATTATCTGAATGGTGGCAGATTAGTAAAAGGGGAGGTGCAACGAGACCTGGATGTCATGCTACATCAGTCATTGAAAGTTAGCATGCAGGTACAGCAGGCGGTGAAGAAGGCAAATGGCATGTTGGCCTTCATAGCGAGAGGATTTGAGTATAGGAGCAGGGAGGTCTTACTGCAGTTGTACAGGGCCTTGGTGAACCACACCTGGAATATTGTGTTCAGTTTTGGTCTCCTAATCTGAGGAAGGAAATTCTTGCTATTGAGGGAGTGCAGCAAAGATTCACCAGACTGATTCCCAGGATGGCAGGACTGACATATGGAGAAAGATTGGATTGACTAAGCTTATATTCACTGGAATTTAGAAGAATGAGAGGGGATCTCATAGAAACATATAAAATTCTGACGGAATTAGACAGGTTAGATGCAGGAAGAATGTACCCGATGTTGGGGAAGTCTGAAACCAGGGGTTACAGTCTAAGGATAAGGGGTAAGCCATTTAGGACCGAGATGAGGAGAAACTTCTTCACTCAGAGAATTGAGAACCTGTGGAATTCTCTACCACAGAAAGTTGTTGAGGCCAGTTCGTTAGATATATTCAAAAGGGAGTTAGAATTGGCCTTACGGCTAAAGGGATCAAGGGGTATGGAGAGAAAGCAGGAAATGGGTACTGAAGTTGCATGATCAGCCATGATCATATTGGATGGTGGTGCAGGCTCGAAGGGGCGAATGGCCTACTCCTGCACCTATTTTCTATGTTTCTATGTTTCTGTGTTTCTAACAAAAATCTGTCGACCTTAGTTTTGAAATTTTCAATTGACTCTCAGCATCCACAGCCTTTTAGGGGAAAATTCAGATTTGTAATATGCTTTGTGTGAAGAAGTGCTTCCCGTCATCACCCCTGTTGTACGTAAGGCCGCTCCTTATTGACGTTGAAATGTGAAGATTCCAGTGGTATGTTTGATAATAGTTCTGGTTGTAGCATGAGTGTCGCTGCCCCGACGCTCTGCTCCTGCCCCAAGTTGGAACATGGTCCATAATTGAGGAGAGTAACTTTGGTCTCGCTCTTCATTTCCCTTCACATGAGGAAGGGATGGAGCATTGCCTTACAATGAAGGCATCATAATAGCTTCTCAAGGAGCAGCATTGCTTTACAAGGTGCCGTGCTGCTGGTCCCATAATAGGTCGACACAGAGATATGCAAAATACACTAGGGTACAGCATTGTGAGCAGAGGCCCCAATAGCACTGTGCATGGTGACACCCAGCCTAAAATGTCCCAATTTCTTCTAACTAAACATAGCAACATAGGAATTTCTAGACAATATCTTCTACCATCCAGGTAGTCACACGATACAATCATAATGGAGCTGTTGACTATCCATAGCAATCAATCTCAATGAGTCTACAACACACCCAGACATGAGATGAGGAAACTCCCCTAGTGGTGGAGAGCTTTGGGGGCCAGAACCTGTGGAATTGTAACCATTCAATATGATCATGGCTGATCATGCAACTTCAGTACCCCATTTGTCCCGAGCCTGCTACCAAGATGGGAAGACCAAAGCTATTGTGTTCAGCCCAACCGCTCCCTGGCCCACCCACCCACCCCAACCCGCTTCTTACTCTGTTCCCACGCCATTGACTAATCTCCCTCTGAGGCTTCTGTCTCAGGCTGAGCCAGGCCGTTCACAACCTCCGCACCTTGTGGAATACCGAGCTGAGCCTCTGACCCACCTCCAGAACACGGGCCGCTTCCAGCCTTACCTCAGCCCGTCTGCCAATACGCCACTTGGTGACCTCAATAATGGAAAACGCGGCAGCCACCCAGCAGGTCAGGCGACATCTGTGCGGAGAACGGGAGCTAGCGATTCGCTGCGTTGGCGCCTCCCGTTAGCGGTCCCGGGGGCTGTGCGCCCCAATATCCTGCGAGAGGGATGGAGTACAAAAGCAGGGAGGTCCTGCTGCAACTGTATAGGGTATTGGTAAGGCCGCACCTGGAGTACTGCGTGCAGTTTTGGTCACCTTACTTAAGGAAGGATATACTAGTTTTGGAGGGGGTACAGAGACGATTCACTAGGCTGATTCCGGAGATGAGGGGGTTACCTTATGATGATAGATTGAGTAGACTGGGTCTTTACTCGTTGGAGTTCAGAGGATGAGGGGTGATCTTATAGAAACATTTAAAATAATGAAAGGGATAGACAAGATAGAGGCAGAGAGGTTGTTTCCACTGGTCGGGGAGACTAGAACTAGGGGGCACAGCCTCAAAATACGGGGGAGCCAATTTAAAACCGAGTTGAGAAGGAATTTCTTCTCCCAGAGGGTTGTGAATCTGTGGAATTCTCTGCCCAAGGAAGCAGTTGAGGCTAGCTCATTGAATGTATTCAAATCACAGATAGATAGATTTTTAACCAATAAGGGAATTAAGGGTTACGGGGAGCGGGCGGGTAAGTGGAGCTGAGTCCACGGCCAGATCAGCCATGATCTTATTGAGTGGCGGAGCAGGCTCGAGGGGCTAGATGGCCTACTCCTATTCCTAATTCTTATGTTCTTATGTTCTTATGAGATGGTGACGACATCGCCATGCGCATCGCCTCGTTCGCGCCCTGGCCCCGAAATTGGCGCCTGGCGATGACACCGACATCGGGCGGTCGGCCGTTACCGGGGCGGAAATCAAATGCGAAGTAGCCGAAATAAAAACCTGTACCTTTTTTGTTGCTGTTCCTTCGTGGTTTCTTCGCGGAGTTGTGGCCGCGATCGCTCAGCTTGGCGCTCTGCTTGATGCCGGGCTGATCGCGCGGTACCCCCTCTCCCCAGTGGTCCAGGTAGGTGCCTTTTCCCCCTTGCAGCGTGGGCAGTGTGGGCGCGGCCCAGTGCGTTGCTGCGGCATCCATTCCACTAGCGCCCCTTCCGGGGGGCGCTGACCTGACTTTCTCGGGAGGGGTGGGACTTCCGCGCCTGGCGCTAACACTCGCACCTCCCGGAGGTTATTGCCCCCAGACGGGGCGATAGTGAATTCCCCCCCTCCCCCCCCCCCCCAGATGTGTTACTGTTTCAGGTGTGAACTTATGGTGAGAATGTGGAACTTGATACCACAGGGAGCAGTTTAGGCAAACAGCATCTATGCATATAAGGGAAAGCTGGATTAACACATGAGGAAGCAAGGACGAGAAGGTTATGTTGATAGAGTTAGATAAAATTGGGTGGGATGAGGCTCGCTTTCAGCATAAACACCGAATGAACTGTTTCTGAGTTATGTCATTTTATCAGAGCTGGAAAGGGTCTACATCTGAAATATTAACCAGTCTGTTCTTTCCAAAAAGGGGCTGACTGACCCGCTGAGTGATTCTGCCATTTTCTGTTTTTGTTTCAGATTAGTAGCATCTGTAGTTCTTTTGCTTTTTCTTTCTCAGTTACTCCAATGCTCTCCTGACTGGCTTCCCTTCTTCCACCCTTCAGCTGGTCCGAATCCTCGCTGACCGTACCCTAACCCGTTCACCCCTTATCCCTGTCCTGGGCTCCTGGTCTGCCATGCCTCAAACTTTAAAACCCACCTACAATATAGAGCTCCACCTAGTGGACTACTGCTCCACCTAGAGGACTACTATGGTAATGCAGCTGCTGATGTCAATACAATAAAAGTCACACGATGTATTGGCGCCATCTTATAAGGTTTGTATGTTTGTAATGTCGTAAACAATATATCACATTGGCGACGAGGATGGGATAATCGGATTCCCTAGCTGAAATTTTTGTTGGTGGATGATCCAGCCAAACAACAGAGAGACTTTGAGGGATTCTTTGTTTTGCTGCACAGCTAAAAATCCAAGGTTCATTTCAAGCACACTGTTGACATTGCCAGAGTCGAGATGGCTGTGCCTATGGGAATAATAGGGCGCTTGCAACCGAGAGACCTTCGGAGCATATGTGGAGCGGCTAGAAATGGTTTTCACCACAACTTGCATTGTCGAAATCCCCGAGGATGAAAACCTTAACCCGGTGGTGTTGGAAAGAAACCCTGAAAAATTTGTTTCTTCCCATCAGGCCACTGACAGAAATTCTAACCAAGTTAGAACATCATTACAGTCCTGAGCCCCTGTAAGTTGCTGATCAATTATATGCCGAGAGTATCAGTGAGACCATTGTAGCTTTAAAAAAGCTATCCATTCACTGTCATTTCGGAAACTTTCAGGACCGAGCACTGCGTGACTGCTTTGTTTGTGGGATAAAAAATGAAGCAATCAGAAGAAAATTGTTGACAACCCCTAACTTAACTTTCGATTTAGCTTGTCAGACAGCTATGTCGATGGATATGGCCGACCAATACTCCCGAGCACTTTGCGGCATTTCCAGTCGTCAGACAACCGAGGTGAATTGCCTGCAGGTTAGAAGTAAGACGCAGTTATGCCCCAAGGCCTCAGCAACTGGCAATGCTAGCAGAGCATTGAAGTCATGCTATTGGTCCCTGGGACAACACATTGCTCAAGGTTGTCCACGTGTGAAGGCAGAGTGTTTCTTCTGCAAGTAAACTGGGCATCTTGCCGACTGAAGATTAAACCAACGTTCAATGCTACAAGGATGTTTTTGTGACTGGAAGGCTGTGTCCAATGGGGTTCCGCAGGGCTCAGTGCTTTCTGTGGTATATATCAATGACTTGGACTTAAAAGTTGGGGGTATGATTAAGAAGTTTTCAGATGGCACTAAAATAGGCTGTGTCGTTGATAATGAAGAAGAAAGCTGTGGACTGCAGGAAGATATCAATGTACGGGTCAGATGGGCGGAACAGTGGCAAATGGAATTCAATCCGGATAAGTGTGAGGTCTAACAACACATTAAATGATATGACACTGAAAAGTGTAGTGGAACAAAGGGACCTTGGAGTGCAGGTTCACAGATCCCTGAAGGTAGCAGACCAGGTAGATAAGGTGGATAAGAAGGCATATGAAATACTTGACTTTATTAGTCGAGGCAGGGGATACAAGAGCAAGGAGTGCTTGAACTGTATAAAACACTGGTTTGGCTGCAGCTGGAGTATTGTGTGCAGTTCTGGTCACCACATTGCAGGAAAGATATGATTACACTGGAAAGGGTGTAGAGGAGATTTAAAAGAATGTTGCCCGGACTGGAGAATTTTGACTGTGAGGAAAGATTGGAGATGCTGGGTCTGTTTTCTTTGGAACAGAGGAGGCTGAGGGGAGACCTGATTGAGTTGTATAAAATTACGAGGGGCCTGGATAACGTGGATAGAATGGACCCATTTCCCTTGGCAGAGGGGTCAACAACCAGGGGGCATAGATTTAAAGTAATTGGGAAGAGGTTTAGACGAGATATGAGGGGAAAATTTTTCATCCTGAGGGCGGTGGGAGTCTGGAACTCACTGCCTTAAAGGGTGGTGGAGGCAGGAACCCTCACCACATTTAAAAGATACTTGGATGTGCACTTAAAGTGCTGTAGCCTACAGGGCTATGAACTAAGAGCTGGAAAGTGGGATTAGGCTGGATAGCTCCTGGTCGGCCAGCACGGACACAATGGGTCGAAATAGCCTCCTTCTATGCTGTAGATTTCTATGATTCTATGAAGTAGGAATCTCCAGAGACTACATAGCATTGAAGAGAAACAACAGGATGAGGAGGGTCTGGAGATGCACGTCATCAGAAGCACGAGAGTATCTAACAGCGATTTGTGAAGTATCGTCAGCCAAGTAGACGTTGCAGGAACCAGGATAGCCATAGTAATCGACCCATCTATGAGCGTAGTACCGGAATTGCTATATCTCGAGAAGTTGAGTGATTTTCCACTGGAGAAGTCAAAGATAGAGCTGCGAAGAGCAAATCACTGTGGTAGGACATATCACCATACCGGTGAAATACAAGGATCAGGTTCAGAGCTTGCCTCTCTTAGTAATGTCAGGAGAAATTGATTGGGATCACTGAAGCTGGATTGGAATGAGATTTTTCGTGCAGAAATGAAATGAAATTTGTATCCAAAGAGGATGTCATCAAGCAATATCCGAAGATGTTCTGTGAAACAGGCAGTCCGATCCAAGGCTTCAAAGCGTGTGTCAGGGTACAGAAGGACGCTAGACCAGTTTACTGCAAGCCACATCCCGTATCATACACACTCAAGGAGAAAGTTGAGCAAGAGCTCAAAAGACTAGAAACTGAGAACATTATCTCTAAGGTAGATCTAAGTAATTAAGATGTACCCATATAAACATAGAAACATAGAAAATAGGTGCGGGAGTAGGCCATTCGGCCCTTCTAGCCTGCACCGCCATTCAATGAGTTCATGGCTGAACATGCAACTTCAGTACCCCATTCCTGCTTTCTCACCATACCACTTGATCCCCCTAGTAGTAAGGACTACATCTAATTCCTTCTTGAATATATTTAGTGAATTGGCCTCAACAACTTTCTGTGGTAGAGAATTCCACAGGTTCACCACTCTCTGGGTGAAGAAGTTCCTCCTCATCTCGGTCCTAAATGGCTTACCCCTTATCCTTAGACTGTGACCCCTGGTTCTGGACTTCCCCAACATTGGGAACATTCTTCCTGCATCTAACCTGTCTAAACCCATCAGAATTTTAAACGTTTCTATGAGGTCTCCTCTCATTCTTCTGAACTCCAGTGAATACAAGCCCAGTTGATCCAGTCTTTCTTGATAGGTCAGTCCCGCCATCCCGGGAATCAGTCTGGTGAACCTTCGCTGCACTCCCTCAATAGCAAGAATGTCCTTCCTCAGGTTAGGAGACCAAAACTGTACACAATACTCCAGGTGTGGCCTCACCAATGCCCTGTACAACTGTAGCAACACCTCCCTGCCCCTGTACTCAAATCCCCTTGCTATGAAGGCCAACATGCCATTTGCTTTCTTAACCGCCTGCTGTACTTGCATGCCAACCTTCAATGACTGATGTACCATGACACCCAGGTCTCGTTGCACCTCTCCTTTTCCTAATCTGTCACCATTCAGATAATAGTCTGTCTCTCTGTTTTTACCACCAAAGTGGATAACCTCACATTTATCCACATTATACTTCATCTGCCATGCATTTTCCCACTCACCTAATCTATCGCTCTGCCGCCTCATAGCATCCTCCTCGCAGCTCACACTGCCACCTAACTTAGTGTCATCCGCAAATTTGGAGATACTACATTTAATTGTACCCATTATTGTTGTACCTATGTCCGATGGTAAGGTAAGGTTGTGTGGTGATTATAAAGTAACCGTAAACCAAGTTTTGAGGGTAATCTGCCCAATACATTGCCAAATGTAGAAGATTTGTTCACATCGCTGATAAGTGGCCAGATCTTCTCAAAGTTAGATCCAACAAATGCCTATTTACAGCTTGAACTAGATGAGGAGTCCAAGTCATGCTTGACTATAAATACTCATCTAGACATATATCAATTTAATAGGCTACCATTTGGAGTGTTTTCCACCCCTGCCATATTCCAAGGGGTGATGAACCAGATTTTGCAAGGCCTTGAATGGGTAGTAGATGACATACTAATTTCAGCACCAAACAGGCAAATCCATAGTAATGTATTAAATGAAGTGCTCAAACAGCTGGAGAAGCACAGAGTACAATTGACTACTCGCAAGTGTTATTTCAAAACTCAGTCGAGTACTTAGGGCACAGAGTAGACAAAGATGGTTTACATCCAATCAAGGGAAAGCTGGATGCAATCAGAAATGCCAAGAATGTCACTGAACTTCGATCATTTTTAGGTCTTTTGAACTATTATCGGAAGTTCCTACCAAATTTAGCTACAGTGTTACATCCACTGAATGAGCTGTTGGAAAAATAGGTTCATTGGAAGTGGTCAGAAGAATGCGATGCAACATTCAAGGAGTGTAAAAGTCAATTGGTAGAGAGCACTATGTTAGTTCACTATGACGTATCTAAGGAGATCAAGCTAGCATGTGACGCCTCTCCGTGTGGAGTTGGGGCAGTGATCTCTCATGTATCACATAGTGGGGAGGAGAGACCAATTGCTTTTGCTTCACGCACTCTCAGTGCCAGTGAGAGTAATTGTGTGCAAATTGAAAGGGAAGCTTTGGCATTAATTGTTGGGGTCAAGAAGTTTCACAAATACTTGTATGGTTGTAAGTTTACCATCGTTACAGACCATAAGTCCCTGACAACAATCCTCTATCCAAAGTCCCCAGTTCCAACATTAGCTGCAGCCCGAATGCAGAGATGGGCTTTGATTTTGTCAGCATATACATATGATATTGAATACAGACGATCAGCTGATCACAGTAATGCTGATGCAATGTCTAGTTTGCCATCCCCATCACAAATTACACCCAATAGGGAAGAATTGTTCTATTTTTCATACATTGATGAACTGCCAGTCACAGCAGAAAAGATTGGTAAAGCAACCAACCGTGACCCAGTTATGTCAAAGGTGTATGATTATATCACAAATGACTGGCCAAACCAGGTTTCAGAGAAAGATATCAGTTGTCATGTGGAATGCAAGAGTGGTTATTCTAAATAAATTCAGGTCCAAATTATTAGCAGATCTTCATGACCAGCACCTGGGAATGTGCTTGACCAAGCATTAGATTTTCCATTATTTTTGCATGCATACCACCCACTTAACGTCCATTTTAATGCTGAAATAAGGTATAATGCCCAGATCGCTCGCGGTAACGGCCATTTTCAAAAATGGAAAGTTAGGGTTTTGAAAATGGGCGATACTCCGCGATTTCAAAACTCATTTTTACCGCACACGCTGGAAATAACGGCCATTTTTGTCTGATCTGCACAAAAGTGGAAAGTCTAGCCCCAAGAGTTTTGCATGCAGTTACTTATGGTGGCCAGGTCTAGATAAAGATACAGGGGCTGATTTTTATCAAGGCCTCCGCCCGCCCAAGTGCTGCCCAAAGTGTCGCCAATGGCCACCGAGGTACCGCATGGTACTTTGGGCGGGATATTCATCGCCGTCAATCTGGGCAGCAGCAGGTGGGAAGTCTTATTCTCGGCAGCAGAGGCGCTTGCCACCCAAGTGCCGCTAAGGATGGAGTCGGGCCCACGGAGGGTTGCAGACGTGGAAAAAAAATGTGGCAGTAAAAAAATAAATATCTCCAAGTTTGCAGATGACACTAAACTGGGAGGCAGTGTGAGCTGTGACGAGGACACTAAGAGGCTGCAGGGTGACTTGGACAGGTTAGGTGAGTGTGCAAATGCATGGCAGATGCAGTGTAATGTGGATAAATGTGAGGTTATCCACTTTGGGGGCAAAAACATGAAGGCAGAATATTATCTGAATGGTGGCAGATTAGGAAAGGGGGAGGTGCAACGAGACCTGGGTGTCATGGTACATCAGTCATTGAAA
The DNA here is from genome assembly GCF_044704955.1 of Pristiophorus japonicus. Taxonomy (NCBI): domain Eukaryota; kingdom Metazoa; phylum Chordata; class Chondrichthyes; family Pristiophoridae; genus Pristiophorus; species Pristiophorus japonicus. The sequence goes on from NC_091983.1 coordinate 223,011,190, forward strand.
GTTGGCATGCAGGTACAGCAGGCGGTGAAGAAGGCAAGTGGCATGTTGGTCTTCATAACTAGGGGATGTGAGTATAGGAGCAGGGAGGTCTTACTGCAGTTGTACAGGGCCTTGGTGATACACCTGGAATATTGTGTTCAGTTTTGGTCTCCTAATCTGAGGAAGGATGTTCTTGCTTGAGGGAGTGCAGCGAAGGTTCGCCAGACTGATTCCCAGGATGGCAGGACTGACATATGAGGAGAGACTGGATCAACTGGGCCTGTATTCACTGGAGTTTAGAAGGATGAGAAGGGATCTCATAGAAACATATAAAATTCTGACGGGACTGGACAGGTTAGATGCAGGAAGAATGTTCCCGATGTTGGGGAAGTCCAGAACCAGGAGACACAGTCTAAGGATAAGGGGTAAGCCATTTCGGACTGAGATGAGGAGAAACTTCTTCACTCAGAGAGTTGTTAACCTGTGGAATTCTCTACCGCAGAGAGTTGTTGATGCCAGTTCGTTGGATATATTCAAGAGGGAGTTAGATATGGCCCTTACGGCTAAAAGGATCAAGGGGTATGGAGAGAAAGCAGGAAAGGGGTACTGAGGTGAATGATCAGCCATGATCTTATTGAATGCTGGTGCAGGCTCGAAGGGCCGAATGGCCTACTCATATACCTATTTTCTATGTATCTATGTTTCTATGTTTCTAAGACCTCCAGGGGAACCCACGCAGCTGTGGAATTAAAAAAAAAAACTGTTCACTTACATTTTTTTCAGATTCTTCATACCGTGGGGGACAGACTAGCTTCCCCGTCGTTCTGCCGCCGAGTTTCGTCGACTCCCACCTGCATCAATATGGTAACTTGGCAGAGGTGTTTGCGATGCGGAAAATAACAGCAAGTAAAACACTGGACATTTTGCGAAGATTGTTTTCTTCATATGGTCTCCCAGAAGAAATTGTTTCTGATAATGGGCCACAAATTTGTTCTGAAGAGTTCACACAATTCATGCGCAGAAATGGTGTGAAACATACCAAAATTCCACTGTACCACTCTGCTTCAAATGATTTAGCAGAGCACACAGTACAAATTGTAAAATGTGCCCTCATCAAGCAAATGTTGGATCCAAATCCAAAGAAACGGCAATTGTCATTGGACCACAATCTAGCAAATTTTCTGATAACTTTTCATAATACTCCTCATACAACTACTGGTAGAACACCAGCAGAGTTGTTTCTCAAACAGCCACGAACCAGGTTCTTGTTGTTAAAGCCAGACTTTGCACAGTCAGTAGAAGAGAAACAATTAAGACAGAAAGAGAATCAGGATAGCGTTAGAGTGAGAGAAAGAGAAGGTGCAATTGAATCAGAAGGTGAGAGTGAAGAACTATCATGATAAATGATTAAAGTGGTTACCAGGAAGATTAGTAAAGAACCAGGAAGATTAGTAAAGATATGTGGCCATTGCATATATTTGGTCAAGATGTTTGATCATGGAAAGGTTAGGTTTGTTCACATTGATTATATTTTACCTACAGAAGTGGAAGGAGTTGAAAGTTGGAATTATTCGATTATTTCTGATGAGTCAGATAATCTTGTTACAAGTAGAGTACCAGTAGCAAATCCTACATCAGATGTACTAGAAACAAGTCCAAGAGAAAGTCAGAATTTAAGTCTGAGTCCGAGTCAGGTAGACAAACAGTCTGAAGTTGTAGAGAGTCCAAATGTTGATCAAGGTCCGCCCTTGCAGAAAACTCTCCTCAGGCTCATCTTATAATGAATCTAAGTTCGACACCAAGTTTGGAGAGTTCTGTTCAAGAGTGAAGGTATCCTCTTCGAAACAGGAAAGCTGTGGTTTAAGTTTGATTTGCAAATATGGCAAAATAAGTCCATGGGCTAGATTTTCGACTTTTTTTGCATGCATAACGCCCACTTAACGTCTATTTTAACGTTGAAATGACATATAAAGCCAAGATATCGGCCATTTAGCCACAAAATGAAAACTGACGCCTATTTTTCGGACACTTATCGCCGAGTGTTACTTTCCCCATGTGTGTAACGCCGGGAAAAATAATACTGCCCGCCCACTTTTCTTGGGCGGAATCATCAGAATGGGTGAAACCAACACCCATAATATCACCCAGCGTTAGTTTCCACACGGAATTAACGCCGAGATTCAATAATACCGACCGCCCACTTTATTTTATTGTAAAGATCACATTTGCCAAAACTAACGCCCAGGAGATTGCCCAGTGACACTTTCACCACCTCGCACACATCTCGCCCACAATATCGCTCGCCCAAAAATCCACCGGGAAAAAGTGGAACTAACTGGAACTACTTACAGCGTTATGGACGCCACGTTCTAAATCACATGTCGCATCATTTAAAAGGCTGCTCTGCTTCAACCTCGGGGGAGTTCGGATGTACTCTGGAGGTCTTTGTAGATGATGTGTGTAAAGTCCTTACTCTACAGCATGAAACCACATGAGGCACATTCCAGGGACAAGGCCATTCAGTGACCGTAACTCTTTATTCAGCACTCCAGAAGTGATGACCCTGCGTGGGACCTCCCTTTAAATACCTGAGTGATCAGGTAAGGAATGTCTCCCACAAGTTCACCCCCTGTGGTCAAGGTGTGTATCTGTGTTGAGTGTATACAGTGATACAGTGGTGTTACATTGTAGTTACAAACATGACAATGTGAACATCTGAACAAACATCTTTATCATACTATGAGCAATTGGAATTTAATAGGTGTCTTCATCAGGACATTCATTCTTTGTGACCAATTGGTGGAAAATAGATAGCTATTGGAATGGGGCCTGTCCTTTCTCACCATCTCTTGATGACCAATCACATGCTGCAGACTCGAGATGGCAGAAGGTATGTTCCACAGCATTATGTGCTCAATGTAAGGCATGCCAGACTGATGAGAAGGATAAGACGTTACACCCCCCCGTTACACCCCCCGAGGGAGATGCAGTCTTACCTCGACTTGCCCGACACCACCTGCCTTCGGAGACAAAGAGGTTATCACTGAGGTATGCCAGCTCATAAGGGGAGATCTGCAGCCTGCCAGCACCATCAGTACTGCACTGTCCGTCGTGGTCAATGTCACCGCGGCACTGTCGTTCTACGCATCGGGTTCGTTTCAGGATTCAGCTGGCGTCATTTGCGGTATATCTCAGCATGCCACACATTGTTGCATTAGACAGGTCACTGAAGCCCTGTACGCACGCAGGAGGGACTTGATCAGTTTCCCTATGACCAGGGAGGCACAGACTGAGAGGGCTTTAGGATTCTACCGAATTGCTAACTTCCCCAAGGTGCAGAGAACAATAGACTGTACGCACATTACGATGTGGGCACCTTTTCAGGATGCAGAGGTTTTCAGGAACCGCAAGGGATTCCACTCCCTGAATGTGCAACTCATTGTCGACCACCAGCAAATTATAATGGCAGTGAATGCTAAATTTCTGGGCAGCGTCCATGATGTTCACATACTGCGTGAGGGCACTGTATCTGACTTGTTTAACAATCAGCCACAAGGTCATGCTGGATGCTTGGTGACAAAGGATATGGCCTCGCCACCTGGCTGATGAACCCCTGCGTGACACCCACACCGAAGCCAAGAAGCGATACAATGAGAGCCACAGAGCCACTCACAATATCGTGGAGAAAACCATTGGGAGTGCTGAAGCAGCGCTTTAGGTGCCCGGACCACTCAGGAGGCGAGCTCCAATACCACCCTGAGCAGGTAACTCAGTTCATGGTGGTGTGCTCCATGCTGCACAACTTGGCTATCAGGAGGGGACAAGAATTGCCAGAAAGGTCTGACAGAGCAGGAGGACGAGGAGGTGGACGCTGACATTGGACCAGACAAACAGGCTGACGCTGAAGCCATGCCCCCGCCCCCCTGTAGACTGCATGAAAGGGCCCGTGGTGGCATGATAGTTGCAAGACTCTTAAGTTAGGAGCTCATAAATGAGCGCTTTTCCTGAAAGAACGTTGGTGTTATTTATAAGGCTGATACACTGCTGAGTGTGCTGGTCATACATCAATGGTGGGCATCACCTTGATGACAGGTAAAATTTAAGTTGATTGAGGTTAAGTGTAATTATACTCTTTGATGTTAAGGAATCACCAGTGTATAACAGTGCAGCTATCTGAGCCAATGCGCAACAAGGTTTTGTTAAATAAAAAACTATTACACCGAACATTTGTCTGAAATCATCAGTATTTCTGTAAAAACAAATCCTTCCCCTCCACACCGCTCCACTTCTCCTCCCCATCTCTACCCCTTGCCCTTCCCCTCCTGACTCCAAGCCGCCTGGCTGAGGAGGTCCTCAGGCGATGCTTCAATGGGAGGGGGAGGGAATGACGGCCGAACCGCTGCTTGGACGGATACGGGAGAGGACGATATCGAGGTGGGAACGTGCTCCTAGCCAGAAGCAAGATGTTGTTCCTGGCTCTCGTGTCGTTGGCAATGGACCACTGGGAGCCCTCTCCCACCAGTGTTCCTGGATACCAGTTCCAGGGTCTCCACCATCCCTTCCATGTTACATATCATTTGTGAGACAAACATTCGGTGGCAACTACATTCTTGGTGCTTGGTAGGCTTTTTGCTGCTGGTGAATCTCCCTCGTGCCTCCCACAACAGCCAAACACGCACACAACACACCCACACATACTTTCAGTCCTTCTCTGTTCCCTCTCTCGCTGTCTCCTCTTCTGCGCATGTCATGATGACCCTTGACCTCCTGAATTGCGGGAATCAAACGTTGCCATGCTGCTGCTAAGGACGGCGACAGTTTGCGGCAGAAGGTCAGCAAGAATTAACGCTAACGCCCATTTGATATCACTCGCGGTAATGCCCAATTTCAAAAATGGAGACGAGGGGCTTTGAGAACGGGCGACAAGCCGGTGATCTGAAAACCCATTTTTACCGCCCACGGCGGGAATAACACCCATTTTTGGGCAATCTGCACAGAAGTGTAAAATCTAGCCCCAAATCTTTGGTTGTGTATACCCTGCAAATTATGTATGATGATCATTTTGTTATGATTACTTCTTCATTAAGGAGGGAGAAGTGTAATATGGAGCCACGCTTAGTGGACTACTGCTCCACCTAGTGGATTACTGTGGTAATGCAACTGCAGATGTAAATACAACAAAAGTCACATGGTTTATTTGAGCCTTCTTTTAAAGTCTGTGTGTTAGTGATGTCATAACGAATGTATCACATCATCCATGATTTTAAATCCCTCCCTGGCCTTGCCCCCCTCTAACTCCATAACCCCCTACACCCCTACACCCCTCCCTATCTCTGGAACCTCCTCCAGCAACACACCCCTCCCTATCTCCATAAACCCCAACACTCCTCATTATCTCCCGAACCACCTCCAACCCTACACCCCTCCCTACCTCTGTAACCACCTCCAGCCCTACACCCCTCCATTTCTCAGTAACCCCCTCCAGCCCTACACCCTTCTCTATCTCAGTAATCCTCTCCAGCCCTACACCCTTCCCTATCTCTGTAAACTCCTCAAGCCCTTCACACCTCCCTATCTCTGTAACCCCCGCCAGCCCTACACCCCTCCCTATCTCTGTAACCCCCTCCAGCCCTACACCCCTCCCTATCTCTGTAATCTCTTCCAGCCCTACACCACTCCCAACAATGTAACCTCCTCCAGCCCTACACCCCTCCCTATCTCTGTAATCTCTTCCAGCCCTACACCACTCCCAACAATGTAACCTCCTCCAGCCCTACACCCCTCCCTATCTCTGTAATCTCCTCCAGCCCTACATTCCTCCCTACCTCTGTAACCACCTCCAAACCTACACCCCTCACTATCTCCCTACCACCTCCAGCCCTACACCCCTCCCTAACTCTGTAACCCCCTCCAGGCCTACACCCTTCCCTATCTCTGTAACCTCCTCCAGCCCTACAACCCTCCCTATTTCTGCAACCTCCTACAACCCCACACCCCTCTCTATCTCTGTAACCCGCTCCAGCCCTACACCCTTCCCTATCGCTGTAACCTCCTCCAGGCCTCCAGCCCTCCCTACCTCTGTAACCCCTTCCAACCCTACACCCCTCCCTATCTCTGGGAACCTCTCCAGCCCTACACACCTTCCTATCACTGTAAGCCCCCTCCAGACCTACACCTCTCCCTATCTCTGTAACCTCCTCCAGCCCTACAACCCTCCCTATCTCTGCAACCTCCTACAATACCACACCCCTCCCTATCTCTGTAACGCGCTCCAGCCCTACACCTTTCCCTATCTCTGTAACCTCCCACAGACCCGCACCCGTCCCTATCTCTGTAACCTCCTCCTGACCTACACCCCTCCCTATCTCTAACATCCTCCAGCCCTTCATTCCTCCCAATTTGGTAACTGCCTCCAGCCCTACATCTCTCCCTATCTCCCCAATCACCTCCAGCCGTACACCACTCCCTATCTCTGTGACACCCTCCAACCATATACCCCTCCCTATCTCAGTAACCTCCTCCAGTCCTACATCCCTCCTTATCTCTGTAACCTACTGCAGCCTACATCCCTCCCTATCTCTGTAACCTCCTGCAGCCCGACACCTCTCCCTATTCCTGTAATCTTGTCCAGCCCTACACCCATCCCTATCACTGTAACCTCCTCCAGTCCTACACCCCTCCTATCTCTGTAACCTCCTCCAGTCCTGCACCCCTCCTATCTCTGTAACCCCCTCCAGCGCTACATCCCTCCTATCTCTGTAACCCCCCCCAGCCCTACACCCCTCCCTATCTCTGTAACCCACTCTAAACCTACACCACTCCCTATCTCTGTAACACCCTCGAGCACTACACCCCTCCCTATCTCTGTAAGCTCCTCCTGTCCTAGGCCTCTCCCTATCTCTGTAACTTTCTCCAGCCCTACACCCCTTCCTATCTCTGAAACCTCCTCAAGCAATACACCCCTCCCTATCTCTGTAACCCCTGACAGCCCGACACCATTCCCTTTCTCTCTAAACTCCTCCAGCCCTACATCCCTCCCGATCTGTGTAACCGCCTCCAGTCCTACACCCCTCCCTATCTCTGTAAGCCCCTCCAGACCTACACCCATTCCTATCTCTGAAACCTCCTCCAGCACTACACCCCTCCCTATCTCTGTTTCTTCCTCCAGCCCTACACCCCTCCCTATCTCTGTAACCCCCTCCAGCCCTACACCCCTCCCTATTTCTGTAACACTCTCCAACCCTACTTCCTTCCCTATCTTTGTAACCGCCCACAGATCGACACCCCTCACTATCTCTGTTACCTCCTCCAGTCCTACACCCCTCCCTATCTCTGTAACTTCCTCCAGCCCTAACCCAACCCCCACCTCTGTAATCTCCTTCAGGCCTACACCCCTCCCTAACGCTGTCACTACCTCCAACCTACACCCCTCATTATCTCGCTAACCACCTCCAGCCCTACATCCCTCCGTATCTCTGTAACCTGCAGCCCTACACCCATCCCTAACTCTGTAACCTCCTCCAGCCCAAAACCCTCCCGATCTCTGTAACCTGCTCCAGAACGACACCCCTCCCTATCTCTGTAACCTGCTCCAGAACTACACCCCTCCCTATCTCTGTAACACTCTCCAGCCATACACCCCTCCCTATCTCTCTAAACCTCTCCAGCCCTATACCCCTCCCTATCTCTGTAACCTCCTCCAGCCCTACACCCCTCCCTATCTCTGTAAACCACTCCTGCCCTACACCCCTCCCAATCTCTGTAACCTCCTCCAGCCCTACATCCCTCCCTATCTCTATAAACTCCTCCAGCCCTACACCCATCCCTATCTCTGTAAGCTCCTAAAGCCATAGCCTCTCCCTATCTCTGTAACCTCCTCCAGCCCTACGCTCCTCCTATCTCTGTAACCTCCTCCAGCCCTACACCACTCCCTAACTCTGTAATCTCCTCCAGCCCAACACCCTCCCGATCTCTGTAACCTGCTCCAGAACAACACCCCTACCTATCTCTGTAACCTGCTCCAGAACTACACCCCTCCCTATCTCTGTAACCTGCTCCAGAACTACACCCCTACCTATCTCTGTAACACTCTCCAGCCATACACCCCTCCCTATCTCTCTAAACCCCTCCAGCTCTACATCCCTCCCTATCTCTGTAAGCTCGTCCAGCCCTACACCGCTCCCAATCTCTGTAACCTCCTGCATCACTACATCCCTCCCTGTCATTGTAACCCACTCCAACCCAACACACCTCCCTATCTCTGTAACACCCTCCAGCCCTACACCATTCCCTATCTCTTGAACCTTCTCCAGCCCTACACCCCTCCCTATCTCTGAATCCCCCCTCCAGCCCAACACCCCTCCCTATCTCTGAAACCTCCTCCAGCACGACACCCCTCCCTATCTGTGTAACCTCCTCCAGCCCTACGTCCCTCCTATCTCTGTAACCTCCTCCAGCCCTACACCACTCCCTATCTCTGCAGCCTCCTCCAGCCCTCCACCCATCCCTATCTCTGGAACCTCCTCCAGCCCTACACCCCTCCCTATCTCTATAACCACCTCCAGCACTACACCACTCCCTGTCTCTGTAAACCCCTCCAACCCGACACACCTCCCTATCTCTGTAACCCGCTCCAGCCGTACACCCTTCCCTACCACTGTAACCTCCTCCAGACCTACAACCCTCCCTATCTGTGTAACCGCCTCCAGCCCTACACCCCTCCCTATCTCTGAATCCCCCCTCCAGCCCAACACCCCTCCCTATCTCTGAAACCTCCTCCAGCATGACACCCCTCCCTATCTATGTAACCTCCTCCAGCCCTACACACCTCCCTATGTCTGCAACCTCCTCCGGATCTACACCCCTCCCTATCTCTGTAACCTCCTCCAGCCCTACACCCCTCCCTATCTCTGTAACCCCCTCCAGCCCTACATCCCTCCCTATCTCTGTAACCGCCTCCAGTCCTACACACCTCCCTATCTCTGTAACCCCCTCCCACCTTACACCCCTCCCTATATCCCTAACCAGCTCCAGCCCTACACCACTCCCTAGCTCTGCAACGCCCTCCAGCCCTACACCCCTCCCTTTCTCTGTAACCTCTTCCAGCCCTACACTCCTCCCTATCTCTTTAAACCCCTCCAGCCCTACACCCTCCCTATCTCTGTAACCTCCTCCAGCCATACACCCCTCCCTATCTCTCTAAACCCCTCCAGCCCTATACCTCTCCCTATCTCTGTAACCTCCTCCAGCCCGACAACCACCCGACCTCTGTAACCTACTCCAGCCCTACACCCCTCCCTATCTCTGTAAACCACTCCTGCCCTACACCACTCCATATCTCTGCAGCCTCCTCCAGCCCTACACCCATCTCTATCTCTGGAACCTCCTCCAGCCCTACACCGCTCCCTATCTCTATAACCATCTCCAGCACTACACCACTCCCTGTCTCTGTAAACCTCTCCAACCCTACACCGCTCCCTATCTCTGTAACCTCCTGCATCACTACACACCTCCCTATCTCTGTAACCCGCTCCAGCCGTACACCCTTCCCTACGACTGTAACCTCCTCCAGCTGTACACCCCTCCCTATCTCTGTAACCTCCTACAGCCCCACATCCCTCCCTATCTCTGTAACCTCCTCCAGCCCTACACCGCTCCCAATCTCTGTAACCTCCTGCATCACTACACCACTCCCTGTCATTGTAACCCACTCCAACCCAACACACCTCCCTATCTCTGTAACACCCTCCAGCCCTACACCATTCCCTATCCCTTGAACCTTCTCCAGCCCTACACCCCTCCCTATCTCTGAATCCCCCCTCCAGCCCAACACCCCTCCCTATCTCTGAAACCTCCTCCAGCACGACACCCCTCCCTATCTGCGTAACCTCCTCCAGCCCTACGTCCCTCCTATCTCTGTAACCTCCTCCAGCCCTACACCACTCCCTATCTCTGCAGCCTCCTCCAGCCCTCCACCCATCCCTATCTCTGGAAACTCCTCCAGCCCTACACCCCTCCCTATCTCTATAACCACCTCCAGCACTACACCACTCCCTGTCTCTGTAAACCCCTCCAACCCTACACACCTCCCTATCTCTGTAACCCGCTCCAGCCGTACACCCTTCCCTACCACTGTAACCTCCTCCAGCTCTACACCCCTCCCTATCTCTGTAACCTCCTACAGCCCCACATCCCTCCCTATCGATGTAACCTCCTCCAACCCAACACACCTTCCTATCTCTGTAACCCATGCCAGTCCTACACCCTCCCTATCTCTGTAACCCCCTCCAGCCCTACACCATTCCCTATCTCTCGAACCTTCTCCAGACCTACACCCCTCCCTATCTGTGTAACCGCCTCCAGCCCTACACCCCTCCCTATCTCTGAATCCCCCCTCCAGCCCAACACCCCTCCCTATCTCTGAAACCTTCTCCAGCATGACACCCCTCCCTATCTATGTAACCTCCTCCAGCCCTACACGCCTCCCTATGTCTGCAACCTCCTCCGGATCTACACCCCTCCCTATCTCTGTAACCTCCTCCAGCCCTACACCCCTCCCTATCTCTGTAACCCCTTCCAGCCCTACATCCCTCCCTATCTCTGTAACCGCTTCCAGTCCTACACACCTCCCTATCTCTGTAACCCCCTCCCACCTTACACCCCTCCCTATATCCCTAACCAGCTCCAGCCCTACACCACTCCCTAGCTCTGCAACGCCCTCCAGCCCTACACCCCTCCCTTTCCCTGTAACCTCCTCCAGTCCTACACTCCTCCCTATCTCTTTAAACCCCTCCAGCCCTACACCCTCCCTATCTCTGTAACCTCCTCCAGCCCTACACCCCTCCCTATCTCTGTAACCCCCTCCAGCATTAAACCCGTCCCTATCTCTGTAACCTCCTCCAGCCCTACACCCCTCCCTATCTCTGTAACCCCCTCCAGCACTACACCCCTCCCTATCTCTGTAATCTCATCCAGCCCTACACACGTCCCTATCTCTATAACCCCTCCAGCCCTACACCCCTCCCTATCTCTGTAACCCCCTCCAGCATTACACCCCTCCCTATCTCTGTAACCCTCTCCGACCCTACACAACTCCTTATCTCTGTAATCCCCTCCTGTCCTACATCCCTCCCTATCTCTGTAACCTACTCTGGACTTACACCCCTCCCTATCTCTGTTACCTCCTCCAGCCAGAGACCCCTCCCTATTTCTGTAACCCCCTCCAGCCCGACACACCTCCCTATCTCTGTAACCTCCTCCAGCCCTACACCCCTCCCTATCTCTGTAACCCCCTCCCACCATACACCCCTCCCTATCTCTGTTACCTCCTCCAGCCCTTCCTGCCTCTGTAACCCCCTCCAATGCTACACCCCTCCCTATCTCTGTAACCAGCTCCAGCCCTACACCACTCCCGAGCTCTGTAACGCCCTCCAGCCCTACACCCCTCCCCATCTCTGTAACCTCTTCCAGCCCTACACTCCTCCCTATCTCTGTAACCCCCTCCAGCCCTACACCCCTCCCTATCTCTTTAACCCCCTCCAGCCCTACACCCCTCCCTATCTGTGTAACCGCCTCCAGCCCTACACCCCTCCCTATCTCTGAATCCCCCCTCCAGCCCAACACCCCTCCCTATCTCTGAAACCTTCTCCAGCATGACACCCCTCCCTATCTATGTAACCTCCTCCAGCCCTACACGCCTCCCTATGTCTGCAACCTCCTCCGGATCTACACCCCTCCCTATCTCTGTAACCTCCTCCAGCCCTACACCCCTCCCTATCTCTGTAACCCCCTCCAGCCCTACATCCCTCCCTATCTCTGTAACCGCCTCCAGTCCTACACACCTCCCTATCTCTGTAACCCCCTCCCACCTTACACCCCTCCCTATATCCCTAACCAGCTCCAGCCCTACACCACTCCCTAGCTCTGCAACGCCCTCCAGCCCTACACCCCTCCCTTTCTCTGTAACCTCCTCCAGTCCTACACTCCTCCCTATCTCTTTAAACCCCTCCAGCCCTACACCCTCCCTATCTCTGTAACCTCCTCCAGCCCTACACCCCTCCCTATCTCTGTAACCCCCTCCAGCATTAAACCCGTCCCTATCTCTGTAACCTCCTCCAGCCCTACACCCCTCCCTATCTCTGTAACCCCCTCCAGCACTACACCCCTCCCTATCTCTGTAATCTCATCCAGCCCTACACACGTCCCTATCTCTATAACCCCCTCCAGCCCTACACCCCTCCCTATCTCTGTAACCCCCTCCAGCATTACACCCCTCCCTATCTCTGTAACCCTCTCCGACCCTACACAACTCCTTATCTCTGTAATCCCCTCCTGTCCTACATCCCTCCCTATCTCTGTAACCTACACTGGACTTACACCCCTCCCTATCTCTGTTACCTCCTCCAGCCAGAGACCCCTCCCTATTTCTGTAACCCCCTCCAGCCTGACACACCTCCCTATCTCTGTAACCTCCTCCAGCCCTACACCCCTCCCTATCTCTGTAACCCCCTCCCACCATACACCCCTCCCTATCTCTGTTACCTCCTCCAGCCCTTCCTGCCTCTGTAACCCCCTCCAATGCTACACCCCTCCCTATCTCTGTAACCAGCTCCAGCCCTACACCACTCCCGAGCTCTGTAACGCCCTCCAGCCCTATACCCCTCCCCATCTCTGTAACCTCTTCCAGCCCTACACTCCTCCCTATCTCTGTAACCCCCTCCAGCCCTACACCCCTCCCTATCTCTTTAACCCCCTCCAGCCCTACACCCCTCCCTATCTCTGTAACCTTCTCCAGCACTACACCCCTCCCTATCTCTGTTACCCCCTCTAACCCTACACACCTCCCTATCTCTGTAACCCGCTCCAGCCATACACCCTTCCCTACCACTGTAACCTCCTCCAGCTGTACACCCCTCCCTATCTCTGTAACCTCGTCCAGCCCTACACCGCTCCCTATCTCTGTAACCTCCTGCATCACTACACCCCTCCCTGTCATTGTAATCCACTCCAACCCAACACACCTCCCTATCTCTGTAACCCCCTCCAGCCCTACACCATTCCCTATCTCTCGAACATTCTCCAGCCCTACACCCCTCCCTATCTGTGTAACCGCCTCCAGCCCTACACCCCTCCCTATCTCTGAATCCCCCCTCCAGCCCAACAACCCTCCCTATCTCTGAAACCTCCTCCAGCACGACACCCCTCCCTATCTATGTAACCTCCTCCAGCCCTACACGCCTCCCTATGTCTGCAACCTCCTCCGGATCTACACCCCTCCCTATCTCTGTAACCTCCTCCAGCCCTACACCCCTCCCTATCTCTGTAACCCCCTCCAGCCCTACATCCCTCCCTATCTCTGTAACCGCCTCCAGTCCTACACACCTCCCTATCTCTGTAACCCCCTCCCACCTTACACCCCTCCCTATATCCCTAACCAGCTCCAGCCCTACACCACTCCCTAGCTCTGCAACGCCCTCCAGCCCTACACCCCTCCCTTTCTCTGTAACCTCCTCCATCCCTACACTCCTCCCGATCTCTTTAACCCCCTCCAGCCCTACACCCTCCCTATCTCTGTAACCTCCTCCAGCCCAACACTTCTCCCTATCTCTGTAACCTCCTCCAGCCCGACACTCCTCCCTATCTCTGTAACCCCCTCCGCCCTACACCATCCCTATCTCTGTAACCTTATCCAGCCCTACACCCCTCCCTATCTCTGTAACCTCCTCCAGCCCGACACTCCTCCCTATCTCTGTAACCCCCTCCGCCCTACACCCCTCCCTATCTCTGTAACCTCCTCCAGCCCTACATTCCTCCATATCTCTTTAACCCCCTGCCCGACAGCACTTCCTTTCTCTCTAACCTCCTTGGGCCCTACACCCCTCCCTATCTCTGTAACCCCCTCCATCCCAACACCCCTCCCTATCTCTGTAACCCCTTCCAGCCTTACACCCCTCCCTATCTCTGTAAACTCCTCCAGCCCTACACCCCTCCCTATCTCTGTAATCTCCTCCAGCCCTATACCCCACCCTATCTCTGTTACCTGCTCGCACTAGTCCCCTCCCTATATCTGTCACCTCCTCCAGCCCTACACCCGTCCCTATCTCTGTAAACTCCTCCAGCCATACATCCCTCCCTATCTTTGTAATCTCTTCCAGCCCTACACCCCTCCGTATCTCTGTAACCCCCTCCAGCATTAAACCCGTCCCTATCTCTGTAACCTCCTCCAGCCTGACACCCCTCCCTATCTCTGTAACCCCCTCCAGCCCTACACCCCTCCCTATCTCTGTAACCCCCTCCAGCATTACACACCTCCCTATCTCTGTAACCCCCTCCGACCCTACACACCTCCTTATCTTTGTAACCTCCTCCTGTCCTACACCCCTCCCTATCTCTGTAACCTACTCCGGACTTACACCCCTCCCTATCTCTGTTACCTCCTCCAGCCAGAGACCCCTCCCTATCTCTGTAACCCCCTCCAGCCCTACACCCCTCCCTATCTCTGTAACCTCCTCCAGCCAGAGACCCCTCCCTATCTCTGTAACCCGCTCCAGCCGTACACCCTTCCCTACCACTGTAACCTCCTCCAGCTCTACACCCCTCCCTATCTCTGTAACCTCCTACAGCCCCACATCCCTCCCTATCGATGTAACCTCGTCCAGCCCTACACCGCTCCCTATCTCTGTAACCTCCTGCATCACTACACCCTTCCCTGTCATTGTAATCCACTCCAACCCAACACACCTCCCTATCTCTGTAACCCCCTCCAGTCCTACACCCTCCCTATCTCTGTAACACCCTCCAGCCCTACACCATTCCCTATCTCTCGAACCTTCTCCAGCCCTACACCCCTCCCTATCTCTGAATCACCCCTCCAGCCCAACACCCCTCCCTATCTCTGAAACCTCCTTCAGCACGACACCCCTCCCTATCTCTGTAACCTCCTCCAGCCCTACGTCCCTACTATCTCTGTAACCTCCTCCAGCCCTACACCACTCCCTATCTCTGCAGCCTCCTCCAGCCCTCCACCCATCCCTATCTCTGGAACCTCCTCCAGCCCTACACCCCTCCCTATCTCTATAACCACCTCCAGCACTACACCACTCCCTGTCTCTGTAAACCCTTCCAGCCCTACACACCTCCCTATCTCTGTAACCCGCTCCAGCCGTACACCCTTCCCTACCACTGTAACCTCCTCCAGCTCTACACCCCTCCCTATCTCTGTAACCTCCTACAGCCCCACATTCCTCCCTATCGATGTAACCTCCTCCAGCCCTACACCGCTCCCTATCTCTGTAACCTCCTCCATCACTACACCCCTCCCTGTCATTGTAACCCACTCCAACCCAACACACCTCCCTATCTCTGTAACCCACGCCAGTCCTACACCCTCCCTATTTCTGCAACCCCCTCCAGCCCTACACCATTCCCTATCTCTCGAACCTTCTCCAGCCCTACACCCCTCCCTATCTGTGTAACCGCCTCCAGCCCTACACCCCTCCCTATCTCTGAATCCCCCCTCCAGCCCAACACACCTCCCTATCTCTGAAACCTCCTCCAGCACGACACCCCTCCCTATCTCTGTCACCTCCTCCAGCCCTACACGCCTCCCTATGTCTGCAACCTCCTCCGGATCTACACCCCTCCCTATCTCTGTAACCTCCTCCAGCCCTACACCCCTCCCTATCTCTGTAACCCCCTCCAGCCCTACACCCCTCCCTATCTCTGTAACCCCCTCCCACCATACACCCCTCCCTATCTCTGTTACCTCCTCCAGCCCTTCCTGCCTCTGTAACCCCCTCCAATGCTACACCCCTCCCCATCTCTGTAACCTCTCCCAGCCCTACACTCCTCCCTATCTCTGTAACCCCCTCCAGCCCTACATCGTCCCTATCTCTGTAACCTCCTCCAGCCCTACACGCCTCCCTATATCTGTAACCCCCTCCAGCGCTACACGCCTCCCTATCTCTGTAACCCCCTCCAGCCCTACACCCCTCCTTATCTCTGTAACCCCTTCCAGCACTACACCTCTCCCTATCTCTGTAACCCCCTCCAGCCCTACACACCTCCCTATCTCTGTAACCTCCTCCTGTCCGACACCCCTCCCTATCTCTGTAACCTTATCCTGTCCTACACCCCTCCCTATCTCTGTAACCTTCTCCAGCACTACACCCCTCCCTATCTCTGTTACCCCCTCTAACCCTACACACCTCCTTATCTCTGTAACCTCCTCCTGTCCTACACCCTTCCCTACCTCTGTTACCCCCTCCAGCCCTACACCCCTCCCAATCTCTATTACTTCCTCCAGGTCTACACCCCTCCCTACCTCTGTAACTCCCTCCAGCCCTACACACCTCCCCATCTCTGTAACCCCCTCCAGCCCTACACACCTCCCTATCTCTGTAACCCCCTCCAGCCCTACACACCTCCTTATCTCTGTAACCTCCTCCTGTCCTACACCCCTCCCTATCTCTGTAACCTACTCCGGACTTACACCCCTCCCTATCTCTGTTACCTCCTCCAGCCCGAGACCCCTCCCTATCTCTGTAACCCCCTCCAGCCCTACACACCTCCCTATCTCTGTAACTCCCTCCAGCCCTACACCCCTCCCAATCTCTATTACTTCCTCCAGATCTACACCGCTCCCTACCTCTGTAACTCCCTCCAGCCATACACACCTCCCTATCTCTGTAACCTCCTCCAGCCCTACACCCCTCCCTATCTCTGTAACCCCCTCCAGTCCTACATCCCTCCCTATCTCTGTAACCGCCTCCAGTCCTACACACATCCCTATCTCTGTAACCCCCTCCCACCTTACACCCCTCCCTATATCCCTAACCAGCTCCAGCCCTACACCAGTCCCTAGCTCTGCAACGCCCTCCAGCCCTACACCCCTCCCTTTCTCTGTAACCTCCTCCAGCCCTACACTCCTCCCTATCTCTTTAACCCCCTCCAGCCCTACACCCTCACTATCTCTGTAACCTCCTCCAGCCCAACACTTCTCCCTATCTCTGTAACCTCCTCCAGTCCTACACTCCTCCCTATCTCTGGAACCCCCTCCAGCCCTACACCATCCCTATTTCTGTAACCTTATCCAGCCCTACACCCCTCCCTATCTCTGTAACCTCCTCCAGCCCTACATTCCTCCATATCTCTTTAACCCCCTGCCCGACAGCACTTCCTTTCTCTCTAACCTCCTCGGGCCCTACACCCCACCCTATCTCTGTAACCTGCTCGCACTAGACCCCTCCCTATCTCTGTCACCTCCTCCAGCCCTACACCCGTCCCTATCTCTGTAAACTCCTCCAGCCATACATCCCTCCCTATCTTTGTAATCTCTTCCAGCCCTACACACCTCCCTATCTCTGTAACCCCCTCCAGCATTAAACCCGTCCCTATCTCTGTAACCTCCTCCAGCCCTACACCCCTCCCTATCTCTGTAACCCCCTCCAGCACTACACCCCTCCCTATCTCTGTAATCTCATCCAGCCCTACACACGTCCCTATCTCTATAACCCCCTCCAGCCTTACACCCCTCCCTATCTCTGTAACTCCCTCCAGCATTACACCCCTCCCTATCTCTGTAACCCCCTCCGACCCTACACAACTCCTTATCTCTGTAACCTCCTCCTGTCCTACACCCCTCCCCATCTCTGTAACCTACTCTGGACTTACACCCCTCCCTATCTCTGTTACCTCCTCCAGCCAGAGACCCCTCCCTATCTCTGTAACCCCCTCCAGCCCTACACACCTCCCTATCTCTGTAACCTCCTCCAGCCCTACACCCCTCCCTATCTCTGTAAACCCCTCCCACCATACACCCCTCCCTATCTCTGTTACCTTCTCCAGCCCTTCCTGCCTCTGTAACCCCCTCCAATGCTACACCCCTCCCTATCTCTGTAACCAGCTCCAGCCCTACACCACTCCCTAGCTCTGTAACTCCCTCCAGCCCTACACCCCTCCCCATCTCTGTAACCTCTTCCAGCCCTACACTCCTCCCTATCTCTGTAACCCCCTCCTGCCCTACACCCTCCCTATCTCTGTGACCTCCTCCAGCCCTACACGCCTCCCTATATCTGTAACCCCCTCCAGCGCTACACCCCTCCCTATCTCTGTAACCCCCTCCAGCCCTACACCCCTCCCTATCTCTGTAACCTTCTCCAGCACTACACCCCTCCCTATCTCTGTTACCCCCTCTAACCCTACACACCTTCCTATCTCTGTAACCCGCTCCAGCCATACACCCTTCCCTACCACTGTAACCTCCTCCAGCTGTACACCCCTCCCTATCTCTGTAACCTCGTCCAGCCCTACACCGCTCCCTATCTCTCTACCCTCCTGCATCACTACACCCCTCCCTGTCATTGTAATCCACTCCAACCCAACACACCTCCCTATCTCTGTAACCCCCTCCAGCCCGACACCATTCCCTATCTCTCGAACCTTCTCCAGCCCTACACCCCTCCCTATCTGTGTAACCGCCTCCAGCCCTACACCCCTCCCTATCTCTGAATCCCCCCTCCAGCCCAACACCCCTCCCTATCTCTGAAACCTCCTCCAGCACGACACCCCTCCCTATCTATGTAACCTCCTCCAGCACTACACGCCTCCCTATGTCTGCAACCTCCTCCGGATCTACACCCCTCCCTATCTCTGTAACCTCCTCCAGCCCTACACTCCTCCCTATCTCTGTAACCCCCTCCAGCCCTACATCCCTCCCTATCTCTGTAACCGCCTCCAGTCCTACACACCTCCCTATCTCTGTAACCCCCTCCCACCTTACAGCCCTCCCTATATCCCTAACCAGCTCCAGCCCTACACCACTCCCTAGCTCTGCCACGCCCTCCCGCCCTACACCCCTCCCTTTCTCTGTAACCTCCTCCAGCCCTACACTCCTCCCTATCTCTTTAACCCCCTCCAGCCCTACACCCTCCCTATATCTGTAACCTCCTCCAGCCCAACACTTCTCCCTATCTCTGTAACCTCCTCCAGCCCTACACTCCTCCCTATCTCTGTAACCCCCTCCAGCCCTACACCATCCCTATCTCTGTAACCTTATCCAGCCCTACACCCCTCCCTATCTCTGTAACCTCCTCCAGCCCTACATTCCTCCATATCTCTTTAACCCCCTGCCCGACAGCACTTCCTTTCTCTCTAACCTCCTCGGGCCCGACACCCCTCCCTATCTCTGTAACCCCCTCCATCCCAACACCCCTCCCTATCTCTGTAACCCCCTACAGCCTTACACCCCTCCCTATCTCTGTAATCTCATCCAGCCCTACACACGTCCCTATCTCTATAACCCCCTCCAGCCTTACACCCCTCCCTATCTCTGTAACCCCCTCCAGCATTACACCCCTCCCTATCTCTGTAACCCCCTCCGACCCTACACAACTCCTTATCTCTGTAACCTCCTCCTGTCCTACACCCCTCCCCATCTCTGTAACCTACTCTGGACTTACACCCCTCCCTATCTCTGTTACCTCCTCCAGCCAGAGACCCCTCCCTATCTCTGTAACCCCCTCCAGCCCTACACCCCTCCCTATCTCTGTAACCTCCTCCAGCCCTACACCCCTCCCTATCTCTGTAACCCCCTCCCACCATACACCCCTCCCTATCTCTGTTACCTCCTCCAGCCCTTCCTGCCGCTGTAACCCCCTCCAATGCTACACCCCTGCCTATCTCTGTAACCAGCTCCAGCCCTACACCACTCCCTAGCTCTGTAACGCCCTCCAGCCCTACACCCCTCCCCATCTCTGTAACCTCTTCCAGCCCTACACTCCTCCCTATCTCTGTAACCCCCTCCTGCCCTACACCCTCCCTATCTCTGTAACCTCCTCCAGCCCTACACGCCTCCCTATATCTGTAACCCCCTCCAGCACTACACCCCTCCCTATCTCTGTAACCCCCTCCAGCCCTACACCCCTCCCTATCTCTGTAACCTTCTCCAGCACTACACCCCTCCCTATCTCTGTTACCCCCTCTAACCCTACACACCTTCCTATCTCTGTAACCCGCTCCAGCCATACACCCTTCCCTACCACTGTAACCTCCTCCAGCTGTACACCCCTCCCTATCTCTGTAACCTCGTCCAGCCCTACACCGCTCCCTATCTCTGTACCCTCCTGCATCACTACACCCCTCCCTGTCATTGTAATCCACTCCAACCCAACACACCTCCCTATCTCTGTAACCCCCTCCAGCCCGACACCATTCCCTATCTCTCGAACCTTCTCCAGCCCTACACCCCTCCTTATCTGTGTAACCGCCTCCAGCCCTACACCCCTCCCTATCTCTGAATCCCCCCTCCAGCCCAACACCCCTCCCTATCTCTGAAACCTCCTCCAGCACGACACCCCTCCCTATCTATGTAACCTCCTCCAGCACTACACGCCTCCCTATGTCTGCAACCTCCTCCGGATCTACACCCCTCCCTATCTCTGTAACCTCCTCCAGCCCTACACTCCTCCCTATCTCTGTAACCCCCTCCAGCCCTACATCCCTCCCTATCTCTGTAACCGCCTCCAGTCCTACACACCTCCCTATCTCTGTAACCCCCTCCCACCTTACACCCCTCCCTATATCCCTAACCAGCTCCAGCCCTACACCACTCCCTAGCTCTGCCACGCCCTCCCGCCCTACACCCCTCCCTTTCTCTGTAACCTCCTCCAGCCCTACACTCCTCCCTATCTCTTTAACCCCCTCCAGCCCTACACCCTCCCTATATCTGTAACCTCCTCCAGCCCGACACTCCTCCCAATCTCTGTAACCCCCTCCAGCCCTACACCATCCTTATCTCTGTAACCTTATCCAGCCCTACACCCCTCCCTATCTCTGTAACCTCCTCCAGTCCTACATTCCTCCATATCTCTTTAAACCCCTGGCCGACAGCACTTCCTTTCTCTCTAACCTCCTCGGGCCCTACACCCCTCCCTATCTCTGTAACCCCCTCCATCCCAACACCCCTCCCTATCTCTGTAACCCCCTCCAGCCTTACACCCCTCCCTATCTCTGTAAACTCCTCCAGCCCTACACCCCTCCCTATCTCTGTAATCTCCTCCAGCCCTACACCCCACCCTATCTCTGTTACCTGCTCGCACTAGACCCCTCCCTATCTCTGTCACCTCCTCCAGCCCTACACCAGTCCCTATCTCTGTAAACTCCTCCAGCCATACATCCCTCCCTATCTTTGTAATCTCTTCCAGCCCTACACCACTCCCTATCTCTGTAACCCCCTCCAGCATTAAACCCGTCCCTATCTCTGTAACCTCCTCCAGCCCTACACCCCTCCCTATCTCTGTAACCCCCTCCAGCCCTACACCCCTCCCTATCTCTGTAACCCCCTCCAGCATTACACCCCTCCCTATCTCTGTAACCCCCTCCGACCCTACACACCTCCTTATCTCTGTAACCTCCTCCTGTCCTACACCCCTCCCTATCTCTGTAACCTACTCTGGACTTACACCCCTCCCTATCTCTGTTACCTCCTCCAGCCAGAGACCCCTCCCTATCTCTGTAACCCCCTCCAGCCCTACACCCCTCCCTATCTCTGTAACCTCCTCCAGCCCTACACCCCTCCCTATCTCTGTAACCCCCTCCCACCATACACCCCTCCCTATCTCTGTTACCTCCTCCAGCCCTTCCTGCCTCTGTAACCACCTCCAATGCTACACCCTTCCCTATCTCTGCAACCAGCTCCAGCCCTACACCACTCCCTAGCTCTGTAACGCCCTCCAGCCCTACACCCCTCCCCATCTCTGTAAGCTCTTCCAGCCCTACACTCCTTCCTATCTCTGTAACCCCCTCCAGCCCTACACCCTCCCTATCTCAGTAACCTCCTCCAGCCCTACACGCCTCCCTAAATCTGTAACCCCCTCCAGCGCTACACCCCTCCCTATCTCTGTAACCCCCTCCAGCCCTACACCCCTCCCTATCTCTGTAACCCCTTCCAGCACTACACCTCTCCCTATCTCTGTAACCCCCTCCAGCCCTACACACCTCCCTATCTCTGTAACCTCCTCCTATCTGACACCCCTCCCTATCTCTGTAACCTTATCCTGTCCTACACCCCTCCCTATCTCTGTAACCTTCTCCAGCACTACACCCCTCCCTATCTCTGTTACCCCCTCTAACCCTACACACCTCCCTATCTCTGGAACCCGCTCCAGCCATACACCCTTCCCTACCACTGTAACCTCCTCCAGCTGTACAACCCTCCCTATCTCTGTAACCTCGTCCAGCCCTACACCGCTCCCTATCTCTGTAACCTCCTGCATCACTACACCCCTCCCTGTCATTGTAATCCACTCCAACCCAACACACCTCCCTATCTCTGTAACCCCCTCCAGTCCTACACCCTCCCTATCTCTGTAACACCCTCCAGCCCTACACCATTCCCTATCTCTCGAACCTTCTCCAGCCCTACACCCCTCCCTATCTCTGAATCCCCCCTCCAGCCCAACACCCCTCCCTATCTCTGAAACCTCCTTCAGCACGACACCCCTCCCTATCTCTGTAACCTCCTCCAGCCCTACGTCCCTCCTATCTCTGTAACCTCCTCCAGCCCTACACCACTCCCTATCTCTGCAGCCTCCTCCAGCCCTCCACCCATCCCTATCTCTGGAACCTCCTCCAGCCCTACACCCCTTCCTATCTCTATAACCACCTCCAGCACTACACCACTCCCTGTCTCTGTAAACCCCTCCAACCCTACACACCTCCCTATCTCTGTAACCCGCTCCAGCCGTACACCCTTCCCTACCACTGTAACCTCCTCCAGCTCTACACCCCTCCCTATCTCTGTAACCTCCTACAGCCCCACATCCATTCCTATCGATGTAACCTCCTCCAGCCCTACACCGCTCCCTATCTCTGTAACCTCCTCCATCACTACACCCCTCCCTGTCATTGTAACCCACTCCAACCCAACACACCTCCCTATCTCTGTAACCCACGCCAGTCCTACACCCTCCCTATCTCTGCAACCCCCTCCAGCCCTACACCATTCCCTATCTCTCGAACCTTCTCCAGCCCTACACTCCTCCCTATCTCTGGAACCCCCTCCAGCCCTACACCCCTCCCTATCTCTGAATCCCCCCTCCAGCCCAACACCCCTCCCTATCTCTGAAACCTCCTCCAGCACGACACCCCTCCCTATCTCTGTCACCTCCTCCAGCCCTACACGCCTCCCTATGTCTGCAACCTCCTCCGGATCTACACCCCTCCCTATCTCTGTAACCTCCTCCAGCCCTACACCCCTCCCTATCTCTGTAACCCCCTCCAGCCCTACATCCCTCCCTATCTCTGTAACCGCCTCCAGTCCTACACACCTCCCTATCTCTGTAACCCCCTCCCACCTTACACCCCTCCCTATATCCCTAACCAGCTCCAGCCCTACACCACTCCCTAGCTCTGCAACGCCCTCCAGCCCTACACCCCTCACTTTCTCTGTAACCTCCTCCAGCCCTACACTCCTCCCTATCTCTTTAACCCCCTCCAGCCCTACACCCTCCCTATCTCTGTAACCTCCTCCAGCCCAACACTTCTCCCTATCTCTGTAACCTCCTCCAGCCCTACACTCCTCCCTATCTCTGGAACCCCCTCCAGCCCTACACCATCCCTATCTCTGTAACCTTATCCAGCCCTACACCCCTCCCTATCTCTGTAACCTCTTCCAGCCCGACATTCCTCCATATCTCTTTAACCCCCTGCCCGACAGCACTTCCTTTCTCTCTAACCTCCTCGGGCCCTGCACCCCTCCCTATCTCTGTAACCCACTCCATCCCAACACCCCTCCCTATCTCTGTAACCCCCTCCAGCCTTACACTCCTCCCTATCTCTGTATACTCCTCCAGACCTACACCCCTCCCTATCTCTGTAATCTCCTCCAGCCCTACACCCCACCCTATCTCTGTAACCTGCTCGCACTAGACCCCTCCCTATCTCTGTCACCTCCTCCAGCCCTACACCCATCCCTATCTCTGTAAACTCCTCCAGCAATACATCCCTCCCTATCTTTGTAATATCTTCCAGCCCTACACCCCTCCCTATCTCTGTAACCCCCTCCAGCATTAAACCCGTCCCTATCTCTGTAACTTCCTCCAGCCCTACACCCCTCCCTATCTCTGTAACCCCCTCCAGCACTACACACCTCCCTATCTCTGTAATCTCATCCAGCCCTACACACGTCCCTATCTCTGTAACCCCCTCCGACCCTACACACCTCCTTATCTCTGTAACCTCGTCCTGTCCTACACCCCTCCCTATCTCTGTAACCTACTCCGGACTTACACCCCTCCCTATCTCTGTAACCCCCTCCAGCCCTACACCCCTCCCTATCTCTGTAACCTCCTCCAGCCCTACACCCCTCCCTATCTCTGTAACCCCCTCCCACCATACACCCCTCCCTATCTCTGTTACCTCCTCCAGGCCTTCCTGCCTCTGTAACCCCCTCCAATGCTACACCCCTCCCTATCTCTGTAACCAGCTCCAGCCCTACACCACTCCCTAGCTCTGTAACGCCCTCCAGCCCTACACCCCTCCCCATCTCTGTAACCTCTTCCAGCCCTACACTCCTCCCTATCTCTGTAACCCCCTCCAGCCCTATATCCTCCCTATCTCTGTAACCTCCTCCAGCCCTACACGCCTCCCTATATCTGTAACCCCCTCCAGCGCTACACCCCTCCCTATCTCTGTAACCCCCTCCAGCCCTACACCCCTCCCTATCTCTGTAACCCCTTCCAGCACTACACCTCTCCCTATCTCTGTAACCCCCTCCAGCCCTACACACCTCCCTATCTCTGTAACCTCCTCCTGTCCGACACCCCTCCCTATCTCTGTAACCTTATCCTGTCCTACACCCCTCCCTATCTCTGTAACCTTCTCCAGCACTACACCCCTCCCTATCTCTGTTACCCCCTCTAACCCTACACACCTCCTTATCTCTGTAACCTCCTCCTGTCCTACACCCTTCCCTACCTCTGTTACCCCCTCCAGCCCTACACCCCTCCCAATCTCTATTACTTCCTCCAGGTCTACACCCCTCCCTATCTCTGTAACTCCCTCCAGCCCTACACACCTCCCTATCTCTGTAACCCCCTCCAGCCCTACACCCCTCCCTATCTCTGGAACCCCCTCCAGTGCTACACCCCTCCCTATCTCTGTAACCCCCTCCAGCCCTACACCCCTCCCTATCTCTATAACCCCGTCCAGCACTACACCCCTCCCAATCTCTATTACTTCCTCCAGATCTACACCCCTCCCTACTTCTGTAACTCCCTCCAGCCCTACACACCTCCCTATCTCTGTAACCCCCTCCAGCCCTACACACCTCCCTATCTCTGTAACCCCCTCCAGCCCTACACACCTCCTTATGTCTGTAACCTCCTCCTGTCCTACACCCCTCCCTATCTCTGTAACCTACCCCGGACTTACACCCCTCCCTATCTCTGTTACCTCCTCCAGCCCGAGACCTCTCCCTATCTCTGTAACCCCCTCCAGCCCTACACACCTCCCTATCTCTGTAACTCCCTCCAGCCCTACACACCTCCCTATCTCTGTAACCCCCTCCAGCCCTACAGCCCTCTCTATCTCTGGAACCTCCTCCTGTCCTACACCCCTCCCTATCTGTCTAACCCCCTCCAGTCCGACACCCCTCCCTACCTCTGTTACACCCTCCAGCCCTACACCCCTCCCAATCTCTATTACTTCCTCCAGATCTACACCGCTCCCTACCTCTGTAACTCCCTCCAGCCATACACACCTCCCTATCTCTGTAACCCCCTCCAGCCCTACACCCCTCCCTATCTCTGTAACCCCCTCCAGCCCTACACACCTCCCTATCTCCGTAACCCCAATGTATTTTAGGAGATAGGGAAGGAAAAAAGAAAGGTTGTGGCAGCATTGATCAAAGATAATTTTACAGTCCTACAGAGGGTCGATATACTACAGGGTTCAAAAACTGAATGTATTTCGGTTAGAATTAAGTAGCAGAAAAGGATCGGTTACATTGCTGGCTGTTTACTCTAGACCCTCAAATAGTGAGAAGATAGAGGAACAAATCTGTAAATTTCATAGAAATATAAAAATAATCGTGGTAAGAATAGGTGACTTCAATTACCCTAGACAAACTGTTTATTTGTTCACGGGATGTGGGCGTTGCTAGCAAAGCCAGCATTTATTGCCCATCCCTAACTGTCTTGAGATGGTGGTGGTGAACCGCCTTCTTGAACTGCTGCATTCCGTGCAGTGAAGGTGCTCCCACAGTGCGCACTTTGTTGCAGTGGTATTGTATATCTGAGTGGCTTGCTAGGCCATTTCAGAGGGCAGTTAAGATTCAACCACATTGCTGTGGTTCTGCAGTCCGGACAGGCCGGGTAAGTTTACAGCGCAGAAGGAGGCCATTGCGACCCATCGTGTCCGCGCCGGCCGACAAAGAGCCGCACGGCCCTTGGTCAGCAGTCCTGAATGTTACATATAAACCCATGAACAATGAACAATGGCGGAAAGGCAAAGAGCATCTGGCCCCACCCAGTCCGCCCACACAACTGTGACACCCCTTATACTGAAACATTCTACACTCCACCCCAACCGGAGCCATGTGATCTCCTGGGAGAGGCAAAAACCAGATAAAAACCCAGGACAATTGCGGGAAAAAAATCTGGGAAAATTCCTCTCCAACCCATCCAGGCGATCAAAACTAGTCCAGGAGATCACCCTGGCCGTATTCGATCCCCTGCAGTACTTACCATAGTTTCTGCGCCAGCCAACAAGAGATTATCCAGTCTAATCCTAATTACCAGCTCCCAGTCCGTAACCCTGCAGCTTACGGCACTTTAAGTGCCCATCCAAGCACCTTTTAAATGTGGTGAGGGTTTCTGCATCCAGCACCCTTCCAGGCAGTGAGTTCCAGACCCCCACAACCCTCTGCGTGAAGAAGCCTTCCTCAAATTCCCTCTAAACCTTCCACCAACCACCTTTAACGATGCCCCCTTGTAATAGACCCCTCCACCAATGGAAATAGGCCCTTGCTATCCACTATATCCAGGCCCCTCAACATTTTGTACACCTCAATGAGGTCTCCTCTCAACCTCCTCTGTTCTAATGAGAACAAACCCAGCCTATCCAATCTGTCCTCATAGCTAAGGTTCTCCATTCCACGCAGCATCCTAGTAAATCTCCTCTGCACCCTCTCGAGTGCAATCACATCCTTCCTATAATACGGCGACCAGAACTGCATGCAGTACTCTAGCTGTGGCCGAACATAACCTCCCTGTTCTTGTATTCTATGCCTCGTGGCCAATAAAGGCAAGCATTCCGTATGCCTTCTAAACCGCCTTATTCACCTGGCCTGCTACTTTCAGGGATCTGTGGACAAGCATTCCAAGGTCCCTAGGTTTCTGAGAGAAGCAAGAATAGAGATAGCAGAAGCTCTGACCACAATCTTTCATTGCTCCTTGGATATGGAGCAAGGAGCAATGTAGTCCTTACTACTAGGGGGATCAAGGGGTATGGCGAGAAAGCAGGAATGGGATACTGAGATTGCATGTTCAGCCATGAACTCATTGAATGGCGGTGCAGGCTGGAAGGGCCGAATGGCCTACTCCTGCACCTATTGTCTATGTTTCTAAGTTTTTATAATCCCCTCCTGCCCTACATCCCTCCCTATCTCTGTAATCCCCTCCAGCCCAACTCCCCTCCTTTTCTCTGTAACCTTCTCCAGCCCGAGACACCTCCCTATCTCTGCAACACTCTCCAGCCATAACCCCCTTCCTATCTCTGTAACCTCCTCCAGCCCTACACCCTCTATTCTCTGCAACACCCTCCAGCCCTATACCGCCCCCCCCATCTCTGTAACCCCCTTCAGCCCTGCACCCCTCCGTATCCCTGCAACCTCCTCCAGCCCTACACCGCTCCCTGTCCTTGTAACCTCCTCCGGACTTACTCCCCTCCATATCTGTAACACCCTCCAGCCCTACACCCCTCCCTATCTCTGTCAGTTCCTCCTGTCCTACACCCCTCCCTATCTCTGTAACCTACTCCGGACTTACACCCCTCCCTATCTCTGTTACCTCCTCCAGCCCGAGACCCCTCCCTATCTCTGGAACCCCCTCCAGCCCTATACCCCTCGCTATCTCTGTAACCTCCTCCAGCCCTACACCCCTCCCTATCTCTGTAACCTCCTCCAGCCCTACACCCCTCCCTATCTCTGTAACCTCCTCCAACCCTACACTCCTCCCAATCTCCCAAACCACCTCCAGCCCTACACCGCTCCCTGTCTCTGTAACCTCCTCCGGACTTACTCCCCTCCCTATCTCTGCAACCTCCTCCAGCCCTACACCGCTCCCTGTCCTTGTAACCTCCTCCGGACTTACTCCCCTCCCTATCTCTGTAACACCCTCCAGCCCTACACCCCTCCCTATCTCTGTAAGCTCCTCCTGTCCTACACCCCTCCCTATCTCTGTAACCTACTCCAGACTTACACCCCTCCCTATCTCTGTTACCTCCTCCAACCCGAGATACCTCCCTATCTCTGTAACCACCTCCAGCCCTATACCCCTCCCTATCTCTGTAACCTCCTCCAGCCCTACACCCTTCCCTATCTCTGTAATCCACTTCCACCGTACACCCCTCCCTATCTCTGTAACCTCCTCCAGCCCTTCCTGCCTCTGAAACCCCCTCCAATGCTACACCCCCCCCATCTCGGAAACCCCTCCAGCCCTACACCTAACCCTACAACCCTAACCCTAACCCTAACCCTAACCCTCCCTATCTCTGTAACCTCCTCCAGCCCTACACTCCTCCCTATATCTGTAACCTCCACCAGCCCTACACCCCTCCCTATCTCTGTAACCTCCTCCGGACCTACACCCCTCCCGATCTCCCGAAATACCTCCAGCCCTACACCGCCACCCCCATCTCTGTAACCTCCTCCAGCACTACACCCCTCCCTATCTCTGTAACCCCCTCCAAACCTACACCTCTCTCTATCTCTGTAACCTCCTCCATCCCTACACCCCTCCCTATCTCTGTAACCTACTCCAGCCCTACACCCTCCCTATCTCTGTAAACCCTCCAGCCCTACATCTCTCCCTATCTCTGTCACCCACTCCAACCCTAAGCCTCTCCCTATCTCTGTACCACCCTCCAGCTCTACACTCCTCCCTATCTCCCGAACCACCTCCAGCCCTACGCCCCTCCCTATCTCTGTAACACTCTCCAGCCCTACACCGCCCCCCCATCTCTGTAAGCTCCTCCAGCACTACACCCCTCCCTATATCTGTAACCTCCACCAGCCCTACACCCCTCCCTATCTCTGTAACCTCCTCCGGACCTACACCCCTCCCGATCTCCCGAAATACCTCCAGCCCTACACCGCCACCCCCATCTCTGTAACCTCCTCCAGCACTACACCCCTCCCTATCTCTATAACCTCCTCCAGCCCTACACTCCTCCCTATCTCTGTAACCTTCGCCAGCCCGAGACACCTCCCTTTCTCTGTAACACTCTCCAGCCCTAACCTCCTCCCTATCTCTGTAACACACTCCAGCCCTATACCGTCCCCCCATCTCTGTAACTCCCTCCAGCCCTGCACCCCTCCCTAACTCTGCAACCTCCTCCAGCTCTACACCCCTCCCTATCTCTGTAACCTCCTCCAGCCGTACACCCTCCCTATCTCTGTAACACACTCCAGCCTATACCGCCCCCCCCCCATCTCTGTAACCCCCTCCAGCCCTGCACCCCTCCCTATCTCTGAAACCTCCTCCAGCCCTACACCCCTCCCTATCTCTGTAACCCCCTCCAGCCTTACATCCCTCCCTATCTCTGTAACCCACTCCAGCACTACACCCCTCCCTATCTCTGTAACCCCCTCCAGCCCTACACCCTCCCTATCTCTGTAACACTCTCCAGCCATACACCTCTCCCTAGCTCTGTAACCCCCTTCAGCCCTACACCCCTCCCTATCTCTGTAACCCCCTCCAGCCTTACACGCCTCCCTATCTCTGTATCCCCCTCCAGCCTTACACCCCTCCCTATCTCTGTAACACTCTCCAGCCCTACACCACCCCCCATCTCTGTAACCTCCTCCAGCACTACACCGCTCCCTATTTCTGTAGCCTCCACCAGCCCTACACCCCGACCCCATCTCTGTAACCTCCTCCAGCCCTACACCCCTCCCTATCTCTGTAACCCCCTCCAACCCTACACTCCTCCCAATCTCCCAAACGACCTCCAGCCCTACACCCCTCCCTATCTCTGTAACTCCCTCCAGCCCTACAGCGCTCCCTGTCTCTGTAACTTCCTCCGGACTTACTCCCCTCCCTATCTCTGTAACACCCTCCAGCCCAACACCCCTCCCTATCTCTGTAAGCTCCTCCTATCCTACACCCCTCCCTATCTCTGTAACCTACTCCAGACTTACACCCCTCCCTATCTCTGTTACATCCTTCAGCCCTTCCTGCCTCTGTAACCCCCTCCAATGCTACACCCCTCCCTATCTCTGAAACCCCTCCAGCCCTACACCCCTCCCTATCTCTGTAACCTCCTCCAGCCCGACACTCCTCCCTATCTCTGTAACCTCCTCCAGCCATACACCCCTCCCTATCTCTGTAACCTCCTCCAGACCTACACCTCTCTCTATCTCTGTAACCTCCTCCATCCCTACACCCTCCCCATCTCTGTAACCTCCTCCTGTCCTACACCCCTCCCTATCTCTGTAACCTCCTCCTGTCCTACACCCCTCCCTATCTCTGTAACCCCCTCCAGCCCTACACCCCTCCCTACCTCTGTTACACCCTCCAGTTCTACGCCCCTCCCAATCTCTATTACTTCCTCCAGCTCTACACCCCTCCCTATCTCTGTAATCCCCTCCAGCCCTACACACCTCCCTATCTCTGTAACCCCCTCCTGCCCTACACACCTCCCTATCTCTGTAACCCCCTCCAGCCCTAATCCCCTCCCTATCTCTGTAATCCCCTCCAGCCCTACACCCCTCCCTATCTCTGAAACCTCCTACAGCCCGACACCCCTCCCCATCTCTGAAACCTCCTCCAGCCCTACACCCCTCCCTATCTCTGTAACCCCCTCCAGCCTTACATCCCACCCTATCTCTGTAACCCACACCAGCACTACACCACTCCCTATCTCTGTAACCCCCTCCAGCCCTACACCCTCCCTATCTCTGTAACACTCTCCAGCCATACACCTCTCCCTATCTCTGTAACCCCCTTCAGCCCTACACCCCTCCCTATCTCTGTAACCCCCTCCAGCCTTACACCCCTCCCTATCTCTGTATCCCCCTCCAGCCTTACACCCCTCCCTATCTCTGTAACACTCTCCAGCCCTACACCCCCCCCATCTCTGTAACCTCCTCCAGCACTACACCGCTCCCTATTTCTGTAACCTCCACCAGCCCTACACCCCGCCTCCATCTCTGTAACCTCCTCCAGCCCTACACCCCTCCCTATCTCTGTAACCCCCTCCAACCCTACACTCCTCCCAATCTCCCAAACGACCTCCAGCCCTACACCCCTCCCTATCTCTGTAACTCCCTCCAGCCCTACAGCGCTCCCTGTCTCTGTAACTTCCTCCGGACTTACTCCCCTCCCTATCTCTGTAACAACCTCCAGCCCAACAACCCTCCCTATCTCTGTAAGCTCCTCCTATCCTACACCCCTCCCTATCTCTGTAACCTACTCCAGACTTACACCCCTCCCTATCTCTGTTACCTCCTTCAGCCCTTCCTGCCTCTGTAACCCCCTCCAATGCTACACCCCTCCCTATCTCTGAAACCCCTCCAGCCCTACACCCCTCCCTATCTCTGTAACCTCCTCCAGCCCTACACTCCTCCCTATCTCTGTAACCTCCTACAGCCATACATCCCTCCCTATCTCTGTAACCTCCTCCAGACCTACACCTCTCTCTATCTCTGTAACCTCCTCCATCCCGACACCCTCCCCATCTCTGTAAACCCTCCAGCCCTACATCTCTCCCTATCTCTGTCACCCCCTCCAACCCTACACCTCTCCCTATCTCTGTACCACCCTCCAGCTCTACACCCCTCCCTATCTCCCTAACCACCTCCAGCCCTACGCCCCTCCCTATCTCTGTAACACTCTCCACCCCTACAGCGCCCCCCCCCATCTCTGTAACCTCCTCCAGCACTACACCCCTCCCTATATCTGTAACCTCCACCAGGCGTACACCCCTCCCTATCTCTGTAACCTCCTCCAGCACTACACCCCTCCCTATATCTGTAACCTCCACCAGGCGTACACCCCTCCCTATCTCTGTAACCTCCTCCGGACCTACACCCCTCCCTATCTCCCTAAATATCTCCAGGCCTACACCCCCCCGCCCCATCTCTGTAACCTCCTCCAGCACTACACCCCTCCCTATCTCTGTAACCTCCTCCAGCCCTACACCCCTCCCTATCTCTGTAACCTCCTCCAGTCCTAGATCCCTCCCTAGCTCTGTAACCTTCTCCAGCCCGAGACACTTCCCTATCTCTGTAACACTCTCCAGCCCTATACCGCACCCCCGCAATCTCTGTAACCCCCTCCAGCCCTAACCCCCTCCCTAACTATGCAACCTCCTCCAGCCCTACATCCCTCCCTATCTCTGTAACCTCCTCCAGCCCGATACCCTCCCTATCTCTGTAACACTCTCCAGCACTATACCGCACCCCGCCATCTCTGTAACCCCCTCCAGCCCTGCACCCCTCCCAATCTCTGTAACCTCCTCCAGCCCTACACCACACCCTGTCTCTGTAATCTCCTCCGGACTTACTCCCCTCCCTATCTCTGTAACACCCTCCAGCCCTACACCCCTCCCTATCTCTGTAAGTTCCTCCTGTCCTACACCCCCCCCTATCTCTGTAACCTACTCCGGACTTACACCCCTCCCTACATCTGTTACCTCCTCCAGCCCGAGACACCTCCCTTTCTCTGGATCTCCCTCCAGCCCTATACCCCTCCCTATCACTGTAACCTCCTCCAGCCCTACACCCCTCCCTATCTCTGTAACCCCCTCAAACCCTACACCCCTCCCAATCTCCCAACCCACCTCTAGCCCTACATCCCTCCCTATCTCTGTAACCCCCTCCAACCCTACACCGCTCCCTGTCTCTGTAACCTCCTCCGGACTTACTCCACTCCCTACCTCTGTAACACCCTCCAGCCCTACACCTCTCCCTATCGCTGTAAGCTCCTCCTGTCCTACACCCCTCCCTATCTCTGTAACCTACTCCGGACTTACACCCCTCCCTATCTCTGTTACCTCCTCCAACCCGAGACCCCTCCCTATCTCTGCAACCACATCCAGCCCTATACCCCTCCCTATCTCTGTCACCTCCTCCAGCCTTTCCTGCCTCTGTAACCCCCTCCAGCCCTACACCCCTCACTATCTCTGTAACCCCCTCCAGCCTTACACCCCTCCCATCTCTGTATCCCCCTCCAGCCTTACACCTCTCCCTATCTCTGTAACACTCTCCAGCCCTACATCCCTACCGTCTCTGTAACCTCCTCCAGCCCTACACCCCTCCCTATCTCTGTAACCCCCTCCAACCCGACACTCCTCCCAAACTCCCAAACCATCTCCAGACCTACACCCCTCCCTATCTCTGTAACCTCCTCCAGCCCTACACCGCTCCCTGTCTCTGTAACCTCCTCCGGACTTACTCCCCTCCCTATCTCTGCAACACCCTCCAGCCCTACACCCCTCCCTATCTCTGTAAGCTCCTCCTATCCTACCCCCTCCCTATCTCTGTAACCTACTCCGGACTTACACCCCTCCCTATCTCTGTTACCTCCTCCAACCAGAGACCCCTCCCTATCTCTGTAACCCCCTCCAGCCCTACACCCTCCCTATCTCTGTAAACTCCTTCAGCCCTACACCCCTCCCTATCTCTGTAACCTCCTCCAGCCCTACACCCCTCCCTATCTCTGTAACCCCCTCCAAACCTACACCCCTCCCAATCTCCCAAACCACCTCCAGCCCTACACCCTCCCTATCTCTGTAACCTCCTCCAGCCCTACACCCCTCCCTATCTCTGTAACCTCCTCCAGCCCTACACACCTCCATATCTCTGTAGCCCCCTACAGCCCTACAACCCTCCCGATGTCTGGAATCCCCTCCAGCCCGACACACCTCCCTATCTCTGTAATCCCCTCCTGCCCTACACACCATCTATCTCTGTAACCCCCTCCAGCCATACTCCCCACCCTATCTCTGTAACCCCCTCCAGCCCTAAACCCCTCCCTATCTCTGAAACCTCCTACAGCCCGACACCCCTCCCCATCTCTGTAACCCCCTCCAGCCCTACACCCCTCCCTATCTCTGTAACCCCCTCCAGCCTTACATCCCTCCCTATCTCTGTAACCCACTCCAGCACTACACCCCTCCCTATCTCTGTAACCCCCTCCAGCCCTACACCCTACCTATCACTGTAACACTCTCCAGCCATACACCTCTCCCTATCTCTGTAAACCCCTTCAGCCCTACACCCCTCCCTATCTCTGTAACCCCCTCCAGCCTTACACCCCTCCCTATCTCTGTAACACTCTCCAGCCCTACACCCCCCCCATCTCTGTAACCTCCTCCAGCACGACACCGCTCCCTATTTCTGTAACCTCCACCAGCCCTACACCCCGCCCCCATCTCTGTAACCTCCTCCAGCCCTACACCCCTCCCTATCTCTGTAACCATTCCAACCCTACACTCCTCCCAATCTCCCAAACGACCTCCAGCCCTACACCCCTCCCTATCTCTGTAACCCCCTCCAGCCCTACACCGCTCCCTGTCTCTGTAACTTCCTCCAGACTTACTCCCCTCCTTATCTCTGTAACACCCTCCAGCCCTACACCCCTCCCTATCTCTGTAAGCTCCTCCTATCCTACACCCCTCCCTATCTCTGTAACCTACTCCAGACTTACACCCCTCCCTATCTCGGTTACCTCCTCCAACCCGAGACCCCTCCCTATCTCTGTAACCACGTCCAGCCCTATACCCCTCCCTATCTCTGTAACCTCCTCCAGCCCTACATCCTTCCCTATCTCTGTAACCCCCTTCCACCGTACACCCCTCCCTATCTATGTAACCTCCTCCAGCCCTTCCTGCCTCTGTAACCCCCTCCAATGCTACACCCCTCCCTATCTCTGAAACCCCTCCAGCCCTACACCCCTCCCTATCTCTGTAACCTCCTCCAGCCCTACACTGCTCCCTATCTCTGTAACCTCCTCCATCCCTACACCCTCCCCATCTCTGTAAACCCTCCAGTCCTACATCTCTCCCTATCTCTGTCACCCCCTCCAACCCTACACCTCTCCCTATCTCTGTACCACCCTCCAGCTCTACACCCCTCCCTATCTCCCGAACCACTTCCAGCCCTACGCCCCTCCCTATCACTGTAACACTCTCCACCCCTACACCGCCCCCCCATCTCTGTAACCTCCTCCAGCACTACATCCCTCCCTATATCTGTAACCTCCACCAGCCCTACACCCGTCCCTATCTCTGTAACCTCCTCCGGACCTAGACCCCTCCCTATCTCTGTAACCTTCTCCAGCCCGAGACACCTCCCTATCTCTGTACCACTCTGCAGCCCTATACCACCCCCCGCCATCTCTGTAACCCCCTCCAGCCCTGCACCCCTCCCAATCTCTGTAACCTCCTCCAGCCCTACACCGCTCCCTGTCTCTGTAACCTCCTCCGGACTTACTCCCCTCCCTATCTCTGTAACACCCTCCAGCCCTACACCCCTCCCTATCTCTGTAAGTTCCTCCTGTCCTACACCCCCCCCTATCTCTGTAACCTACTCCGGACTTACACCCCTCCCTACCTCTGTTACCTCCTCCAGCCCGAGACCCCTCCCTTTCTCTGGATCTCCCTCCAGCCCTATACCCCTCCCTCTCACTGTAACCTCCTCCAGCCCTACACCCTTCCCGATCTCTGTAACCTCCTCCAGCCCGACACCCCTCCCTATCTCTGTAACCTCCTCCAGCCCTACACCCCTCCCTATCTCTGTAACCCCCTCAAACCCTACACCCCTCCCAATCTCCCAACCCACCTCTAGGCCTACATCCCTCCCTATCACTGTAACCCCCTCCAACCCTACACCGCTCCCTGTCTCTGTAACCTCCTCCGGACTTACTCCCCTCCCGATCTCTGTAACACCCACCAGCCCTACACCCGTCCCTATCTCTGTAAGTTCCTCCTGTCCTACACCCCCCCCTATCTCTGTAACCTACTCCGGACTTACACCCCTCCCTATCTCTGTTACCTCCTCCAACCTGAGACCCTTCCC
This sequence comes from Pristiophorus japonicus, assembly GCF_044704955.1. Classification (NCBI taxonomy): domain Eukaryota; kingdom Metazoa; phylum Chordata; class Chondrichthyes; family Pristiophoridae; genus Pristiophorus; species Pristiophorus japonicus. The sequence goes on from NC_091983.1 coordinate 223,047,464, forward strand.
TATCTCTGCAACCACCTCCAGCCCTATACCCCTTCCTATCTCTGTCACCACCTCCAGCCTTTCCTGCCTCTGTAACCCCCTCCAGCCCTACACCCCTCCCTATCTCTGTAACCCCCTCCAGCCTTACACCCCTCCCTATCTCTGTATCCCCCTCCAGCCTTACACCTCTCCCTATCTCTGTAACACTCTCCAGCCCTACACCCCCACCATCTCTGTAAACTCCTCCAGCCCTACACCCCTCCCTATCTCTGTAACCCCCTCCAACCCTACACTCCTCCCAAACTCCCAAACCATCTCCAGCCCTACACACCTCCCTATCTCTGTAACCCCCTCCAGCCCTACACCGCTCCCTGTCTCTGTAACCTGCTCCGGACTTACTCCCCTCCCTATCTCTGCAACACCCTCCAGCCCTACACCCCTCCCTATCTCCTAAGCTCCTCCTATCCTACACCCCTCCCTATCTCTGTAACCTACTCCGGACTTACACCCCTCCCTATCTCTGTTACCTCCTCCAACCCGAGACCCTCCCTATCTCTGTAACCCCCTCCAGCCCTACACCCTCCCTATCTCTGTAAACTCCTCCAGCCCTACACCCCTCCCTATCTCTGTAACCTCCTCCAGCCCTACACCCCTTCCTATCTCTAACCCTCTCCAAACCTACACCCCTCCCAATCTCCCAAACCACCTCCAGCCCTACACCCCTCCCTATCTCTGTAACCCCCTCCAGCCCTACACCCCTCCCTACCTCTGTAACCCCCTTCCAGCACTACAACCTTCCCTATCTCTGTAACCCCCTCCAACCCGACACAGCTCCCGATCTCTGTAACCTCCTCCAGCCCTACACCACTCCCTATCTCTGTAACCCCCTCCAGCCCTACACCCCTCCCTATCTCTGTAACTCGCTCCAGCCCTACACACCTCCCTATCTCTGTAACTCCCTCCAGCCTTTCACCCCTCCCGATCTCTGTATCCCCCTCCAGCCTTACACCCCTTCCTATCTCTGTAACCCCCTCCAGCCTTACACCCCTCCCGATCTCTGTAACCCCTTCCAGCCCTACACACCTCCCTATCTCTGTAACGCCCTCCTGCCCTGCACACCTCCCTATCTCTGTAACCCGCTCCAGCCCTACACCCCTCCCTATCTCTGTAACCCTCTCCAGCCCTACACCCTTCCTATCTCTGTAGCCCCCTTCAGCCCTACACCCCTCCCTATCTCTGCAACCCCCTCCAGCCTTACACCCCTCCCTATCTCTGTAACCCGCTCCAGCCCTACACCCCTCCCTATCTCTGAAACCTCCTACAGCGCTACACCCCTCCCTATCTCTGTAACCCCCACCAGCCCAACACCCTCCCTATCTCTGTAACCCCCTCTAGCCCTACACCCCTCCCTATCTCTGTAACCTACTCCGGACTTACACCCCTCCCTATCTCTGTTACCTCCTCCAACCCGAGACCCCTCCCTATCTCTGTAACCCTCTCCAGCCCTAACCCCCCTCCCTATCTCTGTAACCTCCTCCTATTCTACACCCCTCCCTTTCTCTGTAACCACCTCCAGCCCTACACCCCTCCCTATCTCTGTAACCTCCTCCTGTCCTACACCCCTCCCTATCTCTGTAACCCCCTCCAGCCCTACACCCCTCCCTACCTCTGTAACCCCCTTCCAGCACTACAACCTTCCCTATCTCTGTAACCCCCTCCAGCCCTCCACACCTCCCTATCTCAGTAACCCCCTCCTGCCCTACACCCCTTCCTATCTCTGTAACCCCCTCCAGCCCTACTCCCCTCCCTATCTCTGTAACCCCCTCCAGCCCGAGACCCCTCCCTATCTCTGTTACCTCCTCCAGCCCAAAACACCTCCCTATCTCTGTAACCCTCTCCAGCCCTAACCCCCCTCCCTATCTCTGTAACCTACTCCTGTTCTACACCCCTCCCAATCTCTGTAACCTCCTCCAGCCCTACACCGCTCCCTGTCTCTGTAACCTCCTCCGGACTTACACCCCTCCCTACCTCTGTTACCTCCTCCAGCCCGAGACCCCTCCCTTTCTCTGGATCTCCCTCCAGCCCTATACCCCTCCCTCTCACTGTAACCTCCTCCAGCCCTACACCCTTCCCGATCTCTGTAACCTCCTCCAGCCCGACACCCCTCCCTATCTCTGTAACCTCCTCCAGCCCTACACCCCTCCCTATCTCTGTAACCCCCTCAAACCCTACACCCCTCCCAATTTCCCAACCCACCTCTAGCCCTACATCCCTCCCTATCTCTGTAACCCCCTCCAACCCTACACCGCTCCCTGTCTCTGTAACCTCCTCCGGACTTACTCCCCTCCCGATCTCTGTAACACCCTCCAGCCCTACACCCCTCCCTATCTCTGTAAGTTCCTCCTGTCCTACACCCCCCCCTATCTCTGTAACCTACTCCGGACTTACACCCCTCCCTATCTCTGTTACCTCCTCCAACCCGAGACCCCTCCCTATCTCTGCAACCACCTCCAGCCCTATACCCCTTCCTATCTCTGTCACCACCTCCAGCCTTTCCTGCCTCTGTAACCCCCTCCAGCCCTACACCCCTCCCTATCTCTGTAACCCCCTCCAGCCTTACACCCCTCCCTATCTCTGTATCCCCCTCCAGCCTTACACCTCTCCCTATCTCTGTAACACTCTCCAGCCCTACACCCCCACCATCTCTGTAAACTCCTCCAGCCCTACACCCCTCCCTATCTCTGTAACCCCCTCCAACCCTACACTCCTCCCAAACTCCCAAACCATCTCCAGCCCTACACACCTCCCTATCTCTGTAACCCCCTCCAGCCCTACACCGCTCCCTGTCTCTGTAACCTGCTCCGGACTTACTCCCCTCGCTATCTCTGCAACACCCTCCAGCCCTACACCCCTCCCTATCTCTGTAAGCTCCTCCTATCCTACACCCCTCCCTATCTCTGTAACCTACTCCGGACTTACACCCCTCCCTATCTCTGTTACCTCCTCCAACCCGAGACCCTCCCTATCTCTGTAACCCCCTCCAGCCCTACACCCTCCCTATCTCTGTAAACTCCTCCAGCCCTACACCCCTCCCTATCTCTGTAACCTCCTCCAGCCCTACACCCCTTCCTATCTCTAACCCTCTCCAAACCTACACCCCTCCCAATCTCCCAAACCACCTCCAGCCCTACACCCCTCCCTATCTCTGTAACCCCCTCCAGCCCTACACCCCTCCCTACCTCTGTAACCCCCTTCCAGCACTACAACCTTCTCTATCTCTGTAACCCCCTCCAACCCTACACAGCTCCCGATCTCTGTAACCTCCTCCAGCCCTACACCACTCCCTATCTCTGTAACCCCCTCCAGCCCTACACCCCTTCCTACCTCTGTTACACCCTCCAGTCCTACATCCCTCCCTATCTCTGTAACCCCTTCCAGCCCTACACCCTTCCGATCTCTGTAACCCCATTCAGCCCTACACCCCTCCCTATCTCTGCAACCCCCTCCAGCCCTACACCCCTCCCTATCTCTGTAACTCGCTCCAGCCCTACACACCTCCCTATCTCTGTAACTCCCTCCAGCCTTTCACCCCTCCCGATCTCTGTATCCCCCTCCAGCCTTACACCCCTTCCTATCTCTGTAACCCCCTCCAGCCTTACACCCCTCCCGATCTCTGTAACCCCTTCCAGCCCTACACACCTCCCTATCTCTGTAACGCCCTCCTGCCCTGCACACCTCCCTATCTCTGTAACCCGCTCCAGCCCTACACCCCTCCCTATCTCTGTAACCCTCTCCAGCCCTACACCCTTCCTATCTCTGTAGCCCCCTTCAGCCCTACACCCCTCCCTATCTCTGCAACCCCCTCCAGCCTTACACCCCTCCCTATCTCTGTAACCCGCTCCAGCCCTACACCCCTCCCTATCTCTGAAACCTCCTACAGCGCTACACCCCTCCCTATCTCTGTAACCCCCACCAGCCCAACACCCTCCCTATCTCTGTAACCCCCTCTAGCCCTACACCCCTCCCTATCTTTGTAACCTACTCCGGACTTACACCCCTCCCTATCTCTGTTACCTCCTCCAACCCGAGACCCCTCCCTATCTCTGTAACCCTCTCCAGCCCTAACCCCCCTCCCTATCTCTGTAACCTCCTCCTATTCTACACCCCTCCCTTTCTCTGTAACCACCTCCAGCCCTACAACCCTCCCTATCTCTGTAACCTCCTCCTGTCCTACACCCCTCCCTATCTCTGTAACCCCCTCCAGCCCTACACCCCTCCCTACTTCTCTAACACCCTCCAGCCCTACACCCCACCCAATCTCTATTACTTCCTCCAGCCCTACACCCCTCCCTATCTCTGTAACTCCCTCCAGCCCTACACACCTCCATATCTCTGTAACCCCCTCCAGCCCTACACTCCTCCCTATCTCTGTAACCCCCTCCAGCCCTCCACACCTCCCTATCTCAGTAACCCCCTCCTGCCCTACACCCCTTCCTATCTCTGTAACCCCCTCCAGCCCTACTCCCCTCCCTATCTCTGTAACCCCCTCCAGCCCTAGACCCCTCCCTATCTCTGTTACCTCCTCCAGCCCAAAACACCTCCCTATCTCTGTAACCCTCTCCAGCCCTAACCCCCCTCCCTATCTCTGTAACCTCCTCCTGTTCTACACCCCTCCCTTTCTCTGTAACCTCCTCCAGCCCTACACCCCTCCCTATTTCTGTAACCTCCTCCAGCCTGAGACCCCTCCCTATCTCTGTTACCTCCTCCAGCACGAAACTCCTCCCTTTCTCTGTAACCCCCTCCAGCTCTACACCCCTCCCTATCTCTGTAACATCCTCCTGTCCTACACCCCTCCCTATCTCTGTAACCCCCTCCAGCCCTACACGCCTCGCTATCTCTGTAACCCGCTCCAGCCCTACACCCCTCCCAATCTCTATTACTTCCTCCAGCCCTACACCCCTCCCTATCTCTGTAACCCCCTCCAGCCTTACACCCCTCCGTATCTCTGTAACCCCCTCCAGCCCTGCACCCTCCCTATCTCTGTAACACTCTCCAGCCCGACACCCCTCCCCCCATCTCTGTAACCTCGTCCAGCACCACACCGCTCCTTATTTCTGTAACCTCCACCAGCCCTACACCCCCCCCATCTCTGTAACCTCCTCCAGCACTATACCCCTCCCTATCTCTGTAACCTCCTCTAGCCCTACACTCCTCCCCATCTCTGTAATCTCCTCTAGCCCTACACTCCTCCCTATCTCTGTAACCTCCTCCAGCCCTACACCTGTCCCTATCTCTGTAACCTCCTCCAGCCCTACACCCTCCCTATCTCTGTTAACTCCTCCAGCCCTAACCCCCCTCCCTATTTCTGTAACCCTCTCCAGCCCTAACCCCCCTCCCGATCTCTGTAACCTCCTCCTGTTCTACACCCCTCCCTTTCTCTGTAACCCCCTCCAGCCCTACACCCCTCCCTATCTCTGTAACCTCCTCCAGCCCTTGACCCCTCCCTATCTCTGTTACCTCCTCTAGCCCAAAACTCCTCCCTATCTCTGTATCTCTCTCCAGCCCTAACCCCTCTCCCTATCTCTGTAACCTCCTCCTGTTCTACACCCCTCCCTTTCTCTGTAACCCCCTCCAGCCCTACAACCATCCCTATCTCTGTAACCTCCTCCTGTCCTACACCCCTCCCTACCTCTGTCACACCCTCCAGCCCTACACCCCTCCCAATCTCTATTACTTCCTCCAGCCCTACACCCCTCCCTATCTCTGTAACCCCCTCCAGCCCTACACACCTCCATATCTCCTGTAAACCTCTCCAGCCCTAAACCCCTCCCTTTCTCTGTAACCCCCTCCAGCCCTACACCCTCCCTATCTCTGTAACACTCTCCCTGCCCTACACCACTCCTTTTCTCTGTAACCTCCTCCAGCCCTACACCCCTCCTTATCCCTGTAACCCCCTCCAGCCCTACACCCATCCCTATCTCCCTAACCCCCTCCAGCCCTACACCTCTCCCTATCTCTCTAACCACCTCCAGCCCTACACCCCTCCCTATCTCTATAACCCCCTCCAGCCCTACACCCTCCCCTATCTCTGTAACCCCCTCCAGCCCTACACCCCTCCCTATCTCTGTAACCTCCTCCAGCCCTACACCCCTCCCTATCTCTATAACCCCCTCCAGCCCTACACCCTCCCCTATCTCTGTAACCCCCTCCAGCCCTACACCCCTCCCTATCTCTGTAACCTCCTCCAGCCCTACACCCTCCCCTATCTCTGTAACCCCCTCCAGCCCTACACCTCTCCCTATCTCCCTAACCCCCTCCAGCCCTACACCTCTCTCTATCTCCCTAACCACCTCCAGCCCTACACCCTCCCCTATCTCTGTAACCCCCTCCAGCCCTACAACTCCCTCCCCTTCCCACGCCCTGCCAATTCTGGGATTTATGGGTCTACCCCCACCCCCCTCCCATGGCCCCACCATTGGCAACTGTGCCTTGAGCCCGCTGGAACCCACAGTCTGCAACCTGCTTCTAAACCTGTCTGCATCTCCACTAATTTTAAATACACTTTTGTACTGCAAAAGTACCTCATTGGCTGGTTAATTGAGGTCGTGAAAAACATGGTGTAAATACAATGGCGTCACAATTCGGTTGATAACGCCACCGTTAGTGACCGCGAGGGCGGCTAAGAGACGGCAAAGGACATAGCGTTGCTGCGGAGCATGTTCCTGGTCTCCGGAGAAACTTATTTGGGCAGTGGGCGCGGTGCCAAGAGGTACCTCTGTGCGCTGTACCGCCACCCACGTGGTGACATCATCGAGCGTGCAGCGCCCCCTTGTCACCGCGGCTGCGAATTTAAATAGGCACGGTGGTCTTACCGGCACGCGTTCGTACCGCCTGGAAAAGCTGTCGGTACATCGGGGATCCCCGAGCGACATCGTCCAGAGGTCAATGTAAGTTGTTGACTTCAATTTTTTTCAGCATTTATGTATTAATGGCACCAGTGGGGAAGTGTGGGTGTGGGTCAGAGAAGGGCTTCGGAAACTTTTTTACCAGTTTTTTCAACTCGCATGCCAGCAGCCAACTGTCGGGAAATTCAGTCGGCGCCCTGAGCTACTGGTCTGTGGCGCCCGAGGATGAGCGCTGCTCCCTCGTCTTTGGGCAGAAAAACTGAATTTGTCAGTTTGAGGCGGTGATTACCGCCTGGCGTTAAAATCGCCACTCAGACTGTGTCACCGCCTCCAAAACAGCCACACTGAATTTCAACCCCAAGGTCTTTCTCGCTTTATATTGTTAATAAGGAGTATTTTAAACATTAATAGTCGATAAGCCTCTGAGGGTAAAGTAAGTAAATATCTGTAATCTCTGTCTATCAGACCTTCACTGCATAGGGTACCCTGAAACCAATTGTACCGTTTCCAACTTTTGGGTGAGATGTTAACGCGAGGTCACGCCTGCTCTCTCAGGTGGATGTTAAAGATCCAAGGGCACTATTTTGAAGCAGGGAGTGTGAGAGTGTGCGAGAGTGTGGACGTGTGTCTGAGTGCATGTGTGTGTGTGTTTGTGTGTGAGTGTGGACGTGTGAGTGTGTGCGAGTGAGTGTGTGTGAATGTGAGTCAGTGTGAGTGTGTGTGTGAATGTGTGTGTGTGAGAGAGTGTGTGAGTGTGTGTGTGTGTGAGAGAGTGTGAGAGACTGTGTGTGTATGAAAGAGTGTGTGAGAGAGTGTGTGTGTGTGTGTGTGTGTGAGTGAGTGTGTGTGAATGTGAGTCAGTGTGAGTGTGTGTGTGAATGTGTGTGTGTGAGAGAGTGTGTGAGTGTGTGTGTGTGTGAGAGAGTGTGAGAGACTGTGTGTGTATGAAAGAGTGTGTGA